>NC_068939.1:157630135-158230135 GCF_016801865.2 Culex pipiens pallens | reverse complement strand
TCTAAGATGGAAGCAAATATGCAGCAGTACGAGATGGAACCAAAACGGGCTCGACCAATGGCAGAAGCACCGAAAATTTCAAAACCGGCCAACGATGGACAACACTAGGGATTCAACAATGACGAGATCATCTGGATCAACTGGAGACGAAATTCGGCCGCATCGGACACCCAAGAAGACGACCATGGAAATCTGGCAGTTTAGGGTGAGTAAACAAAAGTTATACCGAAATTTGATGTAAATAGTTAAAAACACGCTTAAAAGGGTGCACAGCAACCAAGGAAGTTGTTGTCTTCTTATGCCAAAATTGACAAACTTACGGACCCAATCCTGCACAAATCTGATTGTAAAAACAGGCAAATTTTGTTGTAAATCACTTAGTAGACAGTACTTTAGGGGATGAATAAAACATTATATCGATAGTTCCCGTAGTTTCGAAAATACTAAAATATCTGTAACAAAAATCTTGGTGCAAAAGCTCTTGTTGATGTGCACCGTTAAAGATGGCGAATTTGGAGATGACGGATTTAATCCAGCTTATTCCAGAATTTGATGGGTCATTAGACTCACTGGAGCAATTTTTAATATTAATAAATTATTATGCTGATCAAATTCCTGAAGGCGAAGATCAGAGTAAATTTTTAAATATTGTTTTTATGAAACTAAAATTTAAAGCAGCAGCACGTATTAACCGAATTTATGCAACCACTTGGGAAGAAACCAAGGCAAATTTAATTAGAGAGTTTGGTATCAAAACTACTTTTGGTAGTATAATTGAACAAATTGAAACTCTGAAACAAGGACGGGATGAATCATTTAAATCATATGCAGGAAGAGTTCTTGACATAAAATACGAAATCATAAAAATTGATCAAAGTTACAACGAAAATTCATTTACAGGTTATTGCTTAAAAAGCCACTTTATAGTTGGAATTATAAATAATGAAATCAAAGCAATTGCCACTAATAACCGTCATATGAAGTTGGAAAATTTGCTAGAATTTTTAGAAAATGAACGAATTGACAGAGAGTCTTTAAGAACTCTCGAACAAAGGTTACTTGCTAGTACTGAAAATTCAAACCTTAATTTTGACAGAAAATTCAGAAATTTCAGGAACAACAAAAATAAAAAAAAATTATCACAGAAATAATTATCAAGCTAACAAATTTTATGAATGTTATAAAACGAATACTGCAAAGAGCACTTTAAAACGAACTTATACAAATAGTCGACGCAATAAAAATCAAATTCCAAATAATTTTAAACTGCAATTTAACGAATACATTCCACCACATGAAACATTAAAAATCAATTTCAATAATGATTCAATATTTTATGCAAATATTGCTACCTTGGCAAATCCAACAAAATTTCACAAATTTATAATTGACTCCGCATCATGTAACAATTTTGTAAGATGGGATGTGGTTAGTAATATGCGTTTAACTAACATTGATTTCAACGATAGAATTTCCATTAGAGGGGTTCATGGAATAGCAGAAGATACAGTAGGATCTGTAAATATGATTTTATTGATAGGAAATTCAAAATACGAGGAAAAGTTTTACATTTTGAAGCATTTTGCTGATGTTGCAATTCTTGGAGCACATTTTCTAAAGAAATACACCTTATATATTAGTCAAAGTTTCGACAACATAGTTTTACGAACGCCTGACACAAATAATATGCAATATAATAATCATGAAATGACCAATTTATTTAGAATCAATGACATTGAAAATATAAACAAAGTAAATATGGCAGGTATTGAAGCAAATAGTTATGACAATTTTAATACAAATTATGATGAAAATAATGGAAATAATTATGATAATGACAATGGCTGCAATGGCAGAATCCAACCGTGCATTGAAGAGTATTATGACGATCAAATTGAAATTGATGATGATAACCAAGATTACCCAAAAGAGATGAATTTAGAAAATGATCGGGATTATGATGTGATTGAAAACATGAAGCATGAGAAACTTACAGGCAATGAAAGAATGAGAAAAATTTATGAATTGGTTAAAACAGACCACTTGAAAGGCGATATCAATCAAGAAATTAATAATATTTTGAATGATTTTAATGAAATATTTTATTTAGAGGGTGACGAGTTGACTTATACCAATTTAACCATGCACGATATAGAGACAACAACTGAAATTCCAATTAATAAAAGACAATATAGATTTCCTGAAGCTACCAAGAAACACGTAGAAGAACAAGTGGAAGAAATGCTAAAATTAGGGATAATACGCCCAAGTAAAAGTCCGTGGAATGCACCGGTATTATGCATCCCAAAGAAAGACTTAGACGCCGAAGGCAATAAACGCTACAGAATTGTAGTGGATTTTCGAGACCTAAATACAATTACTAAACCATTTGTGTACCCTATACCGCTTATTAGCGAAATTTTGGACAGTATTGGAGAAGCTCGATATTTCTCAACCATTGACTTGAAATCAGGATTTTATCAAATCCCAATTAACCCAAAGGATGCTGCGAAAACCGCTTTTTCAACATTTTTAGGACATTATGAATTTTTAAGAATGCCAATGGGACTGAAAAATAGTCCATCAACATTTCAAAAATTTACATTCACACTTATTTATGAAATACAACCAGTTAATGCGTTTGTATACTTGGATGATATTATTGTATTCGGTAGAACTATCGAAGAACACAATGAAAATTTATATAAAGTTTTGAATGCATTACATGAACATAATTTAAAAGTTGAACCATCAAAATGTAAAATTTTACACAAAGAAGTCAGATATTTGGGTCATATTATTAATGAAGAAGGTATTCGACCAACTAGTGAAAATATTGATACAATCAAAAACATGAAAAGGCCGCAGACGATTAAAAATGTGAGATCATTTTTGGGAACTATTAATTTTTATGGAAAATTTATTCCAAACATTGCAGATAAACGTAAGCCACTTAATGCATTATTAAAGAAAAATGTGAAATTTATTTGGACACAAGAATGTGAAAATGCTTTCGAAGAATTAAAGAACTATTTAATTTCAGAACCAGTTTTAGTTAGACCGAACTACAATGACAAATTTGTTTTGACAACTGATGCTAGCGATTATGCTATCGGAGCAGTTCTTACTAATGAGAAATCAAATGATCACCCTATCGCTTACGCAAGTCGTGCGCTTATCGGGGCAGAAAGAAATTATTTTACTATCGAGAAGGAACTACTAGCTATTGTTTGGGCAGTAGACCACTTCAAACATTTTATCTATAACCAAGATTTTATCGTTTACACAGATCATAGACCGTTGGTAGCTCTATGGCATTTGAAGGAAACTTCACCAACTTTGACAAAACTTCGTTTGAAAATCCAAGGCATTGGATGTGAAATTCGTTACAAGCAAGGAAAGGACAATGTGGTTGCAGATTTTCTATCACGTTTAAATAATGATGAAGATCATGCAGATGATAAACAAGCATCAAAATTAGTAGCAATTACAACTCGTCAACAAGCAAAACAAAATAGACAAAATATTTCAGATAATCAAAACACAACAAATACTTCAAACAGAAAGAATTTATCTAGAAACAACACTAATTGGAATAATAATATGAATGGACTTCAACAAATTGACATAAACTTAGATAATGACGATGATAGCAACGATGAAACATTTACCTACAAGGATTTCCAAGATACAGATATCGATTTTAACGTTTTAAAATTTTCTAAAAATATTATACCATTTGAACAAGCCGAAGCTACTTTTATGATATTAAACAGTGTTACGGTACACAAAGAATTGAGTAAATATATTGACCTTCCACATGGTATTAAGGATTAAGACGCAATTCTAGTAACGAGACATTCACGTAAAACAAATTACCAATCGAAATGTGGAATTATGCGAAGTAAAGATGATAGAAATGCGAAACATCAATTATGGAACAAAAATGCAAGTTGAGATCATACTGCACGTCTGAAACTATTGAAAAGGAGAAGATCATGATAAACAAATGATAACATCATCCGATGTCATTAATTTACAAAAGCCAAAGTTGCAAATTACACGAAAAGACAATTTTGGTCAAACAACATTTCCTAAACAAGAATTACATCAACCGATGTCAATAATTTGAGATTGTCAAAGATGCAAAGCAACTGGAAAAGTCAATTTTGGACAAATATACTGGATTTACGAACAATTCACAATACTCAGCAAGTGAGAAGTCAATGCACTCTCAAAACTGACCAAAGTCAACTCACAGCTGGGTTATGAAGCATAATTAATGATGAAAACGACAATTGCACTAATCGACGAAATTCAACACCTTAGCCTCGAAAACTGACCAATTGATCAAGTCACTGTGGAATGAATAGCCTCACGAGAAAGACAATTTTTGATGGAAGACGACGACGATAACAACCAGCCGATCAACACAGTTCTACAACAACAACAAATTTTGCTTACAGTGGGAAAAATGCAATGATTTTTTTTAGGAGAGATAATGAAAATTAATTTCAAATGCAAGTTTATTTAAATCAGTTTCAATGAAAATATTTTTACAAGAGAAGTTCAAAACAGTAAATCAAGTAATTTAACAGGACAGAAGATCAAAAGAGTAATGAAAATAATTTTAAAGTAGAAAAATCAACAGAACAATTATAATTATAAAGCAATTTACAAGAAAGCACAAGAAGAACAAATTGTAAACCGCGCGATCACTACACCCGACAATGTTCTTTCCATAGATGATCATTTCTTTCAGACGATCATCTAGCTGATAAGTGTGGGGGAGATTAACCGAACCAATTTTTTTAAATCAATTTTTATAGCCAACCATTTAAGTTTTTTTTATGATTTTTTGCAAAGTATTTTTTTTACAATTTAAATTATTAACTTTGGGTATCATATTTCAACCTACAAATAACTTTCGATAGATGTTCTTAATGCTTTTCAAGAATACAAACATCTAGCTGGTAAGTGTGGGGGAATGCAGCGACCTCAAATTTAAATCATTAAATTTGTCCATTTTTCGATCCTCACCACAGTTCTGACCATGCGCGCTTACGCAAGCATAAATAATTTTACCCGTCGACTCGCGTTGCGCGACAAATAATTAAGCTTATGTACAGGTGTGGATCATGAGTCATCCTCACCTGAAAAGCCCTTTATTAAATTTCGCCAATTGTTAGGCAATCAAAAAAATGGTTAAGCTTTCAATTATGAATGTGCGATGTTTTTCCACAGGGGAAATTGAGGGTGTGGCTTAACCAAATTCATTGGCATGTTCGTTCAATGGAGAATTCGACCTTCTCATTATTGACCAACATTTTTGAGAATGTTTTAGGAACATAATTTTGATATTCCAATAACATAATTTAAAGTTTCACGACAATGGTTCGAACCCATGATTCCGATTTTGAGGTGTACTCACTACACCATACGGAAAGTCATGAAGAATTGCAGAGGTCTGCATAATTTAATTCATGAGGTTCATCGATGCTTCTCATCGAAACGGACCACTTTTAGTAGAACAAAATTTAGTAGAGTTTTCGGGGACTGACTATAAAAACCCCAAAATTCTTGAGGAGGGCAGTTAGTTCCAGTTAGTTCCAGTTAGTTCCAGTCAGTTCCAGCCAGTTCAAGCCCAGTCCAGTTCCAGATCCTGAAGAAGCCCCAGACCAGCCGGACCCGCCAGCAGCCACCAGTAGCAGAGGCCCCAGTCCAGCCGGACTTAGCGGTGGAGGCCGCAGTCCGCCGGGACTTAGCCGCTGTGAAGAGTCCGCCGGGACTTAGCCGCTGTGAAGAGTCCGCCGGGACTTAGCCGCTGGGAAGAGTCCGCCGGGACTTAGCCGCCGTGGAGTCAA
Organism: Culex pipiens pallens; assembly: GCF_016801865.2. Lineage (NCBI taxonomy): Eukaryota > Metazoa > Arthropoda > Insecta > Diptera > Culicidae > Culex > Culex pipiens. The sequence continues at coordinate 158,224,271 of NC_068939.1, read as the reverse complement.
CCAGGGACGTAGCAGAGTTCGGGTCTGGCATGGCTCGGCGAAGAGGTCTGGAGGACAAGTCTGGCTTCAACGTAGAGAATTGGCTCGACGAAGGTCTTAATGAAATTAGCAACAAATAGTTGAGTGATGTGATCGTGCGCGTAAAAGTTGAGAGTGTTACCGCAAAAATGTAATCTTTAAAAAGTGTAATATACAGATAAGTGAAGTTTACTGATCTGTTTTGACTCTACAAGTAAATATCACAAAAATCCTGAAAGCCTAAACCGCTCGGGCCGTTCACTATTCAACCTAAAGAAGGGATCTACACTTTTCCTTTCTTGAAGTATTTGTCAATCGTTTTTTTAAATTAAATTTTCCTTTCTTTTACTTTAAATTCAACTTTCAGAAGGGCAAATCTCTCAAAAGATGTACTTTTTGAATATTTGATATTTGAGTTTGTCATGAAATTGTCCCTTTTTGCCTTCCTCACCACACTGAGGAAAGGCTTTAAAATCACTCGAAAAATGAACTTCTTAATTTGACGTCCTAGACCCTCCTTCACGTATCTAGATTTTTAAGCAAAGATGGCATTATGAATGGTGCAGGCCGAAAATGTCAAAATCACTCAGTGGTACCAACCTAAGGCATGTGGAGAGGATGTCGAGCCGCTGTCAGTGCGAACCACCTCCATAAGCTTGCGGCTGTGAGAGCAGAAAGGAGAACTCGTGAAAATGTAAAATGAGACAGAAGATTCTCTCCGTTCGACCCAGGTATCAACATTACAAAAAAGTGTGCCATGGCATGACAACCATGTTTTGAACAAATGCCTGTGTGTGTTTGACATCCCTACAATCGAAACATTATCACTCGATTATCTCCAGACTGGCTGAACGGATTTTAACCGTTTTGGTCTCATTCGATTCGATTAGTACATCAAAAGCTATGCCTCAAAACGGTTTAGACTTAAGTCCGGAAGTTTGCAAAAAATGGGTGGTTTTTACAAGAAAACCCGTCATGTTATATTTTTTTAAAAGGTATTTGAAAGACCTATTAAACGAGCCCAAAAGATTGAAGATCTGACAACCCTATCAAATGTTATAAGTGCTTAAGTGTTATTTATATACTTTTTTAAGGCTGTGTATTCATATAGATGATTATGAGGAAGGCATCAATCACCTAATGGTGGATTCAGTAAGTTAAATATTTGACAGTTGCGTTATTGTTATGTATTTTCCCTACCTTTATTTGAAAATCAATTGGGTTTGTATTTATGTTTTTTATGATACTTTCCCTTCTTTTAGTTGAATTTAGAATTAACCCTCTACTGCCCAATTTTTTTTTCGAAGATTTTTATTTTTCCCGTTTTCATGAGATAATTTTGAGCACCTTTTGTTCTACGAAAAACATTCCTTCTCTTGTTTTATGTTTGTCATGTTTCATTTTTAGTATTTTATTTTTCATTTATCTTGTTTAGTTCATGTTTGTTTTTGGTAGTATTTGGCCTATTCTACCACCTCATATCATTATATTTTGCCTATCTTATTTTTTCATGTTTTTACAGTCACTTTTTCAATTTTTTGCTTGTTTTTCACATTTTCTGCTTTAAAATGGCACCATTGTCATTTAAATTGTAAAAAAACAATGCGTAGATGCATAGTCTGGGACACTACAAAAGTTACCGCATACTTCTTTTTACTTAAAATATAGGAAATTTTAATAAAAAACAGAGCCAAAGTCGACCACTAAAAAAAAAAAACATTTTTAAAAACATTGGCAAAGTCACATAAAACAAGTCAAACTTCCAACCCTAAAATTTTCCAACCCTAAACTATTTTGCAAATTCTCAAGCTTCAGGAAACTTTTTCACAAAACACAAAGTGTAAAAAATAGCTGGCCTCTCCAGCTACCTCTCAACAGTTCTAAGTTTGTTAAAAAAACTTTTTAAAAGTTGCTCCAGAAATGAGAAATACTAATTAAACAAAAAAAAAACTAGTAATAATTTTGCCAAACGTCCCTGATTTTTGGAAGCTAATAAATTTTAAACAAAAAATCCTAAAAAATATGGTGTCTTCGGGAAAGTTTTTCCAAATCTAATAAAGAGCTAAGTTCCGAGAATTAGTAAGAATTGGATAGTTATTGCGCCTTCCAAATGTAAAAAAACACTGAAACAGTTGCTGCCACGTGGGTGAGAAATGGCTGGAATATTCAATTGCAAACCTTCTTTTAACTAGAAAATGATCATTTCGAGCAATCCTGATATTATTTAGTCGAATTCAGAATCTTTGCATAGCAAATTTGTATTTTTTTGCAAATATTTTAACCACTTGGTAGCTGCCTGACATATGGCGTCGCGGTGTTCATCAAACTTTCATAGCCTGCTAAGGAAAATTTGATGCTTTTTGAGGGAAAACCGTTGATTTCGGAGACATCGGATTGTTTGCCGATGCGCCAGGTCTAGGGACAACGAATCCATATGCTCTCTTCGGGAAAAGTGTTCTCCTGACCATTCCCCATAGGCCTGACCATACCAGAAGTTGGCGCGTTATTTTCCCAGACCTGTAGGAGCGTTTGAACAAAATTTCCAATTTTCCCATAGTAATTCCCATGTAAACTTTAACCCTGATGCGCGCAGCCAGTTTACAACCAAATAAGCTGATATTTGGCATGAAAGTCCCTATGGGCATGCCCTACAAGGGGAACCATACTAACACTTGATCCGAGAACTTTTTGAAAAACGTACCCACCCTTAATATCTATACTTTTTTTTAGGTCCTATACTGCCGTTCAACGCATAATTGTCCCATGTTCAAAAAAGGACAACTGAGAAAAACGCGATTGAAATTTTTCGATCGATTTCTGTGTTTCTACGCATAATTGTCCCGTGGGTTCTTATTCGTCCTATGTGTCCCCAATCGCCCCAGTTAGCAGTTTATCACTCTTATTTATGATCCTCTTACTATACAGTATGAAAAACAAGACTCAATGCTTCGTATAACTAATGATTCCGTGAAAGAAAATACTTGGTGGGACAATTATGCGTAGAAGTGTAACGATGGGAGAAACAGACTTGGTGTTGTTTTTGATGAGTTTCCGAACAAAGTACTTGATTTCATAGGTTTTTCGAAAAGTATACGACAAACTAAACTTAAAAATGTCAAAAGGTCAAAATCTTTAAAAAATGACATGGGACAATTATGCTTAGAATGGCAGTATAAACATATGAAACACAATAGCTTACATGACCTTTTATTTAAAAAAAACTCTTGATATAAATATTCTTGATTTTGGCTTCTAATTTGTATTTTTCCACGCCAAGAAATAATATCTTCATCTATATACTAATATTGTATTCTTTTCCACAGCCTGCAGCTGCTGTCGCTCGGCGGAAATCTGATCACCGAGATTCCGGACACCGTCGGGCTGCTCAACAATCTCCACGCTCTCGTACTCTGTGATAATCTGCTCGAGGCGCTGCCCCCGTCGATCGCCCGGCTCGTGCACCTCAAGTCGCTGCTGCTGCACAAAAACCATCTGAAACATCTGCCGCTGGACATCATAACCCTTAAGAATCTTACAGAGGTGGGTTAGTGGGGTAGATTTGGGATTTGTAGGAATCTTCCTCGTTATCAGCAGCCAGAGCCTGGTTGGGATTGCATGACTGCCGAGCGTGAGAGAGAGTCTAACAACGGGTTGGCGTTATTGACAACAATGTCTCCAAGCAAGAATAGAAGCTGATAACGGAGGAAATACTGATTGGGACAGATGTTTGACGTGAATCAGCATTTTAGCATTTTAAAGAGAGTTTGAAATTCTCAGTCAGAAAACAATCTGAACGGGTAATAAATATTGCAATTGCACATTTTTGCCTTTATTGCAAGAGATAATCGGTCTTAATACGATGGTCACTTATCAGCCAAGTCAACTTTGTTGCTAATTGAGGTGCGATTTCCGTTGAATCATCTTCCCAGGACAATGAAATTACAAATTTGGTTCAAATTGATAATGTCCCCTCCCCTCAACAGCTCAGCCTGCGTGACAACCCGCTGGTCGTTCGCTTCGTCAAAGACATGACCCTCAACCCACCGACGCTGCTGGAACTGGCCGCCCGTTCGACGAAGATTGCCTCCGTGCCGTATGGTCCGGGCGATCTGCCCCGGACGCTGGTCGAGTACCTGCAGACCGCCAACTGCTGTGTCAACCCCAACTGCAAAGGTGAGCTCTTATCACACTTCCTTTGTTCGATAGTGTGTGGGACAACCCCCTTTTTTCTAAGCACAAGAGCACAAAGTGTCGCTCAAGTCATCTAATCTCTCTTTGTCTTTTGCAGGAGTATTCTTCGATAACCGCGTAGAACATATCAAATTTGTCGACTTTTGCGGTAAATACCGGATTCCGCTGCTGCAGTATTTGTGCTCTTCAAAGTAAGTATGAAAGCGAAAAGAGAGAGAGAGAGAGGTCCAAATGAAGCCCACTAACTGTTTGCCCACTTTCATGTTGCAGGTGCATCGACGACCCGGGTGCGTCGGTGTCGCATGGCGAGGCCAGCAGCAGCATGATGCGAAAGGTTCTGCTCGGGTGATTGCAGCAGCGTGAACTGTCGCAGATTTTCGTACTAAATTGTGGTGGTAACTGGAGGCAGAAATTTACGAAGCAAGCAACAAAATATTGTTCAACAATATTCAACGCACACGAACACAAACACACACAGGTTTATTCATATACATATTTACAAATTCGTCTCTGTAGCTGGATAACAGTGGCTAGCCTTTTTTTAAACATTGTGATTTGGCTCATAGAGCAGTAACGAGTCAATTTTCGCCCCCTCCCAGAAGCATAATAATATGGTCGTTAATAGGGATGTGTACAGCCGTTGTTGGAACGGGATGATTTTATTATGGAGAAATAAAATTCTATTGCAGTTCGAATCGAATCACCATGCGTCTTTTTCTTTTTTTTTAAGAGCAAATTTTGTGAAAATATCCATCAAGTTGTTTCACCGGTTTAAACAATAAAAAAAGAGGAATTTTAAAAAAAATAATGGTTAGCAAGGTAATTGGCTAGGCTAAACACTAGTTATAAAAGGTTTCAGAGATTTCGCTTCATATTTTGTGAACAGCAAATATTAGATTAAAATGGCGAAAAAGTGTTTTCCGAGCAAAACAATTTTTTTTTGATTTTTCCATATAACGACGAGCCAGTCTATTATAGGGACCTACATAGGGAAATGAAATGTTCTGGGAGAAATTTCAAACACCCAAAGTCATTCAAATTTAAGGTTGAAAAACTTGTAGTTTTTCTTAGATGCAGGCACTTTTCTTGTACCGAACAAGCACAAACATAACAAAAACTACCAGATTATTATCAACAACAGTTTTACAATACTTGTGATTGTTATAAGTCTCGTTTTTTTGCCAAAATTATTTCAAATTGATTCCAACCTTGTTCTTGCATGATCTTGCTGCTCGATTGGAACCCCGATTTGACAGTTCGATTGGAACCCTGAGAGTGACATTTCGCCTCTCCATATAGGCTCTCTAGTCTATTAGGCTGGCTTGCTTATATTACATGAATAATTTGGTTTTTTAATGCTAATGCACGTACTTAATCACATTTTTGATAAAAATAGGTTATATTACTGCATAAGCCCGAAAACTAAACTAAAACATTCTTTGTCCCTATTTTGGGTCTATTGCTCCTAGGATACGACCTTCTTTGTGCCTATTTGCGACCTACCTTCTGATTGGTTGAAATCTCGAAGCACGTGGTGTACCTTTTTGACGTACGGTTCAGCCCAGCTCGTTCAGTACAGCCGCACAAATTCGGTCGACAAACATGCTAATTCATGGTGATGTTTTAAGCCACAAATCAACATTAGAATGATTGATTTCACTTGCATTACGTGTATTTATATCATTCATGTATGAGTTTTAAACATAATTAATCGTTTGTTGCGTAGCCAAATAACAAGCTCGTAATATGCAAGAAAGACTGTTGTAACATGAGCAGTTCTCTACGGAATCGGTCTTTTTTCTTTAATTTAATTTTTTGTATTTTTTGATCCGGCTGAAACTTTTTTGGTGCCTTTGGTATGCCCAAAATATGAAATATTCGTGAAATTTTTAGATGTTTTCGAAAACAATATTCTAAAAAATTTAAAATAAAGTCTAACATTTCAAAAGGGTTTAACATTCAATATTACGCCCTTTTGAAATGTAAGTCTTGATTTAAAATTTTTGAAAACTTTGTTTTCGAAAAGATCGGAAAATTTCACGAATGTTTCATATTTTAACATTGTAAATCGGACCATTAGTTGCTGAGATATCGACGTTAGAAAATGTTGTGTTTTTTGGGGAGGCTTAGAAAACATAAATTTTCCTGTTTTTAAATTTTTGCATGGCAATATCTCAGCAACTAAGGGTCGTATCAACAAAGTTCAAAAATGCAAAATATAGAGAATTTTCTCAGCTTTGCAAAAATATTTTTTTCAAAAGTGAGCAAACATGAGCACTATTTTTTTAAAATGAATAACCGCGATTATTTTGAAAAAAGTTACCTGAAAATGGCTATAACTTGAAAACGGTGCACTTTTTCAAAATTTCACTTAAGTACTTTTTGATTGCAAATTCAATTTTACATCGAAAAATGAAGTTGAAAAATTTTTGCGACCAATATTTTGATTTTTTGAAAAAATCTGTATAGTTTCAAAAAATCATAACTCGGTCAAAGATTTTGTGCCCATTCTGGAAATTTCTGAAAAGTTGACATTAGATGTCCTCTAAAACATATCAGAAAATAAAAAAAATAAAAAAGTGTTTTTTTTGTAAATCAAGTTTTTGTGACAAAAAATTAAAAATCACAAAAATTTGTTACCGTGTATCATTTTTTTCAGTGTAGTCCATATCCATACCTACAACTTTGCCGAAGACACCAAATCGATCAAAAAATTCCTTCAAAAGATACAGATTTTTGAATTTTCACATATCATTTTTGTATGGACAGCTGCCAAATTTGTATGGAAAATTATATGAACGAACTAATGATGCAAAACGGCTTCTTTGGGCATACCAAAGGCACCAAAAAAGTTTTAGCCGGATTAAAAAATACAAAAAAAATCGAATGACCGAAATCTCAGAGAATTGCTCACATATGAAAAGCGCACACACACTGTCACAGTTTGTAGAAGTGTCAAATGTATCGTAAATATATCCATGCTCTTCGAGATGGACGAAGTAACTTTAATCAGTTATTATATTGATTTGGTGGCAGTTTCGTGATTGTTTTTGCAATGGGATTGTGCAACCCACTAACAACATTGCCGGTGGTTGGAGATTCGGGGGACGGCTCTCATACGTGTGCTGAGCGATGAAAGCCGTGACGTTGAGGGTCAACAAGCGGTAAGCAGAAGAAGTGGTGAACATTTTGGACCTAAAGCCTCGCCTAAATCGGAAGGAACCGGTCAAGAAAAATTTCAAATGGCCAGCAGCGGCAGCGAAAGCAAGCCAGAGAGGGTGAAGAAAAGCCCCAAGAAATGGTTCCCTCTTCTTTGTTCTGCTGTTCGTAAAGCTGTTTCTTGACCCCTTTTCTTCCGATCTGCGTACTAGCCTTGAAGGGCAACTAGCAATTTGCTAAGAAACAAGTGAAGAGTGATATATTTATTGCTTTATTTCTAATTTAAGAGGAAAAAGTGAATTATTCTTGGCCACCAAAATGAAGATAATGGCAGCACGTATTATTCTAATGTGGTAGATCCCTGCCAGATTTGGTGAAATGCACAATTTCGTTGAATTATGTTTGGTATTCCCAATATAGATACTAGGCCCAGAATAGGGACAAATAACCTATTTTAGATTTTTTTAAATCAATTTTCATGTATGTGTGTTTCTGAAAATATTTCTTTCAAGAACCTGAGATCTATACATATCCTTTCCAGCCTTTGAAAATTGGACGAATAGTTGCCGAGATATCGTCAGTTAAAATAATTAAGGCTAATTGGAAAACACATAGATAATTTTAATTTTCTCAAACTTTATCCTTCGCATCTATTTGTCCGATTTTCAAAGCCTAAAAAAATGGTGAGATTTTTTGACTTAATTTTCTTTTTTTCCAGGAAAAGACAATAGCCTACATGAACACTATTAGATTAAAAAAAATATATTTTATTTCTGCCTAAAATTGATTCTTTCAAAGCGACAAGTTGAAAACGCTGTGCTTTACTAAAAAATGTAAACTACTTTACGACTTAAATGAAATTTTGCTTTAAAAAAATTGATTAACAATCAAACTAATTTCAAAATCGAAATGATTTGAATGTTAAAATGTAAAATATTGTTTGCACTTAACCCTCTACAACTTAACCCCGCCTCTAGACAAGCTTCGATCTAAAAAATCGCAAAAAAATCATTTTTCAACCAGTTTTTGATAATTAAAAAGCATTGGAAAGAAGAACTCTAAGAATTTTAGAAAATTTTAGGGTTGGTAGTTTGACTTGTTTTATGTGACTTTGACAATTTTTTAAAAAATGACATTTTATAAGGGGTCAACTTTGCCTGTATTTTTCACTAACATTTCCTATATTTTAGGTAAAAAAAGTTTGCAGTAATTTTTGCATTTAAATAATAATGGTGCCATTCTATAGCAGCAAATGTATAAAACTAGCAAAAAATTGAAAAAGTGATTTTGAAAACATGAAAAAAATAGATAGGCATAATGTAATGATAGGAGGTGGTAGAATAGGCCAAATACTACCAAAACAAACATAAACTAAACAAGATAAATGCAAATTAAAATACTAAAAACAAAACATGGAAAACATAAAACAAGAGAAGTAAAGTTTTTCGTAGAACAAAAGATACTCAAAATGATCACGGGAAAAATAAAAATCTTCGAAAAAATTGGTCAGTAGAGGGTTAAAAAACAAATCATCTCTCCGTTTTTTTTTTGTTCGTATTTCTCTGCAGCTCTAAAGTTGCTTTTTTGTCCACCAATTAACACATAAAACAATAAATACAACTTTGTTTTAATTACTTTTTTTTGTGGAAAAATGTTATTTGATTTTGTTTGAGTTTTTACTGTTTTTACTCTTTTCATAACCTACTACTTTGCTGGAGACACCAAATCGACCAGAAAATGCCATCTCGAGATAATTATTTATTAAAATTTGAAACTCATTTTTGTATAAACAGCTATCAAAATTGTATGGAGAGTTGCACTTGTTTTTTTTTTTCTTCATAAAATTATTTTTATTAGGTCCTTTTCGGTACACAGAAAAAAAAGTGTGATTTTACAGGACACTGAACTGATGTTTTGAATGTAAACATGCATAATGTAAATTTGAAAATCGTTGTAAATCGTTGTATTGCATTTTAAGAGGGTAACTGTAAATTGAAATTAAATGTAACGTTTAAATCCCATGTAAATGATCTCGATTTTGTTGACATTGGCCAAAATTGAAAGTATGAAAAGCATGTAAATGCATTTTTGATGTAAAATTTTGTAAATGTAAACTCAAACATGCATTTAAATTTAAACTGCTACCTTATTTTGGAATGACAGCTCAAGCGGATGGCGAAAACAAATCAGTGCAATGTTATGGTTGTTTTGTGCGCATGAAACTGAAGCTGTTTTTGTATCTTTTCCTTGATTTTACGAAAGACAAACTTCATGTTGGATGCAATTATTTAAAAACAATGGATGCCGCTTGGAGGCACATTCAAAAAAAGTTGCTGGCGGCATCTGTTTGATGTTGTTTATAAAATGGTTCAACTTTGAAAAATGGGGTGAGTATTTATGCAATGCAATGCAATTTTATCGTATATGATATAAAAGTAGTAAATGTAAACTTCTTCACAAGTCTAATGTCTACTCTTTTCTCGTAAAACTGCTTGTGGCTGATTCCGCTGGTGCATGGTGAAGGAAAGGTCACAACATTTGATGCCGGAAGGCGGAAGTCAAAGGGAACTTGTTTGTTTACGATATAAGACCATTTGGGGACGTCTTTGGCATGGCTTGGCGGTGGAGATGTTGAAAATGATTGGGTGCGGAAGATGCCGGTGTACACAACAACAATCAGCATCAAAACAGGTAAATTGATGTTCTGCCACATACAAAAGTTTAGATTAAAACCATGATATAGATTTTTAGGCAGGGCCTCTAGCGTCAGCAGCGGAAATGAGTTTCCAAACGGGAAGATGTCCGAAGCTGGGGGACGACGGGTAGTTGTTCTTCAGAATAACCTTGTATATGCTCACCTTTCCAAAGATGTTCTTGCACCAGCTGGAGGCGGTCAGGCCGGACGGCAGTTCGAAGACGAGCTGGGCAAACAAGGAGTCCTTGTCAAACTTCTGGTGGATCTATTTTGATCATCTTGGTAGAGTTCGTTTTTGGTCTGGATGTTCCAGACAGCGAGGCGTAGGTTAGGACAAAGTTCGATGCTTTGAACAAGCTTCCGGACTCGTAAGGGGTCAACGAACGGCCAAAAAACTTAGGAACTTGGTCTCGCCAGCTTTAGTTACCGGTGTTGCGGAATCTAAGTTCTTCAGTGTTGGTCGTACTGATTCTTGAAGGGAAAAAACTGCTCTGGCAGGGAACGGAAAAGATAAACAAACGGGATGACAGCAAAAACACCAAAAACAAACAAGTTTTGCACGCTGCAGGAGAATTCGTAGAAAATATGCACAAAAAAGAATACACGTTATGGAGAGGTTGGTCATTAAACCAACCTAAACTCTTGATTTTTTCGACATCCTTACAAAAACGTGTACCTCAGTGCTATGGTTGGAGTCTTGGATAACAAGGTTTGGCTACACCCTTACCAAAAAATATGATTTTCTGAGTTCAATATCCCACTTTTTCATACGAATTTTCCAGTGCAACCCATATAACCATTTTCATATTGAACTCAGCAAATCATGATTTTTGGTTAGGGTGTAGAGACCGTTTGCCATTACATAAACACATCACATTTCGCGGGGACGATTAAATTTCACGGTTTGGGATTATCGTGATTCGTGATTCGGGATCGGGCTGGGAATGTTTTTTTTTGCTTCAAGTTTTGAGATTGTCCCGACCGAAGAGAAGGCCGCCGCGAAAGTGGTCAAACATTGCAAAACCGGTGGTGACTAGAAGAAGAAGAGTGCGCTTCAGGAACGTGCTGTGCCGATGGAATGCGTCGTTTTACGAAGGGCAAGATCGCCGCCCGGAAGGCGCTTTACTCGCTGAAGATGGTCCGCACGAAGATGCCCAAGGTGGACATTACGGCGGTGAAGAAGATCGGCAGTGCGAACAACGGTTGTGAGCATAAGATGCTGGTGAAGAAGAACAACAGCTACCTACCGACCAAGTCGCTGGTCCATAAGCGTTCCGGTAACCGTTGCTTCCGGAACCACAAGCGCAACATCCGCAATTGCAGCAGAAGTGTAAAGTGCGATCCAGCTGGCCGGTTATCATAAGAGAAAGCGCATCGTCCTGCTGATGACCCTGAAGTCGGGTCTGCTGCTGGTGACCGGTCCTTTTGCCCTAAACAGCTGGTTGGTTCGTCGTGTCTCGCAGAACTACGTCATTGCGACCACGGCCCACGTCGATCTGCGCAAAGTCAATATCCCGAAGCACATCAAGGACGGTTACTTTCGCCGGGCACGCAAGAAAACCATCCACACTGAAAAGGACATTTTCAAAAGGTACGTGCCGTCGGAGCAGCGCAAGGCGGACCAGAAGACCGTCGGCAAGGAGGTCCTGGAGGCCATCAAGGTACACCCAGAGGCCAGGGGGATCCGCCGGTACCTCAAGACGATGTATTCCCTGCCATCGTAAGTATATTTTCTAAATGTTAAGACTTCAAAGGATTATGCTAAAGTGTTTAATGTTTCCTTTTAGGTTATGTGCAGCACCAGTCTGAGAATTTCGCGTGTCAACGTAGACTTAGCAGCACAAACAACCCAAATGCTGAAGGAATGCTAAAGAAGACTCAACCCCAAAACTCATCATAAAGTAAGTACATTCCGTATTGCAAAAATCACCATATCAGATTTAATTTCCACTACAAAAAATAAATTTCTTTTATGTATTCAATTTTGCCCCGTTGAATCTAGATTTTGATTCTATTTTCAAACACTTTTTTGTATTGATAGATGAAAGTTATACTTTTGCGAATTGTTTGATGGCCATTCTTGAGTATTAAAACATGTTTGTATAATGCTCAATTTTGATCAAAAAACCAATCCTAAAGTATGCTTTCCAAATCAACGATCTACAAAAGCGTCTGAAAATTACATCGGATTCTAGATTCAGCGGGGCAAAAAAAATTTTTCGATTGGGTAAATTTACGTTATTTTCATCGGAAATTTACACGATTGCGAAACATTTTTCTTAGGCACATTTACGTTGGATGAAACGTAAATTTCAAATGAAAATAATGTAAATTAGCATCTTTAATGACGTGCACTTTTGGTACATCATAAATGATGTAAATTTACCGAATTTTTTTTTTCTGTGTACTGGGACCTGGTTAGGACCGAGTCGGCTTTTGTAATTACATTTGACTTAATAATTACAGAGGATCTTGTGACAAGACTTGCACTTGTTGCCAAAACACATTCCAATGTTGTAAAATGCCTTTTTGGTCATAGGTCATTTTAAGCCAATTCAAAGAAAGAGAAAAAACAGATTCTATCCATTTCCGGTTTTGGGTCATAAAATTAGATAATAAATAATAACAGTAATAAAGCTTATTTTTCTGAGTACAATGACCCTTTGTTTGACCAGGGTTGACCACAAAGGGTTTAAAATGAATTAAATCAATTTTGAAAATTTAACTTTGTGGTTCTTCTTGAGTGACAGAAAGCATTCTATTTGAAAGCTCGTTCCAAGGGGACCATAGGGTAACCATCGTAAAATTTTGTCTTTCCATTTTTTTGCATTAAAATGAAATTTAGAATTAGTAATCAGAAATTGTATTTAATTGTGTTTTTTAACGTTGTACATACAATTTTACATATTGCTTTAATAAAATACCTATAATGAAAAAAAAAAAAACATAAAAATGAAGACAATCACAGAACAAGAGAGTTGTTCCATTGAACCAAAGTTGATCATAATGAACACATGAATAAGAAGATTCATTCGTCGTTCATTGTTTGAACGAATTGTATGGACTTTCACAGTTTGAAATGCAAACCCAATATTTTTATTTCTTTCCTTTACAGTTCGTTATAACATTTATTGCAAGTACTGTTTGTTGTCTGTATCCATTTTACTGTGTTTTTCTTCGTTTGTTACTATTTAAATTTTATTTGTTTTCACTATACCTTTACATAAGCTATAACAAACATACAAGTTTTTACAAAACTTTCCATGTTTCTTTTTCCTTCCTTCCTGTTTTCTTCACCATAAGTTTTATTTTTCCGGTTCCCGTTACAAATGCCACTCGGTCGACGCTGCTCGAAACCCTTTTCCTTATCCTCACCAGATTGAGAGATTTTCCCAGTTTCCTTTTTTGCTGCCCTTTCCAGTGTTCTACAAACGAACGTTAGATTGAACGTTAGATTGAACTTAGTACTTGTTGTTAGGTTTTAAAAAAATTATATATTACAATTTTCTTTCTTGCACTTCCACTTATTTTCCTCTCACCGCGAGGGATGTCAAAAGTTCCTCCGCGATGGGTGGATTTTGATTAGTTTTTTGTTTGTTTTATTTTTAATTAAATGTTGTTGGTTCAAATTTGCTGCCTTCTTCTTGTTCGTTTTATTTGTTCTGTGTTTTTTTACTGTATGTTCTGCTCAAATGTGACAATTAACTGTCGTGCCGGAAAATGTGTTGTTTTTTGTTAAGTTAATTTGCTGCTGTTGCACGCTGTACTTAGTTTGAAGAATTGAAGGTGTAGCAATTGATTGATCTTTTATTATTTCCTCTTTCTAAAAGATATGCTCTCGATACATACGAGTTAGAACGTTCTATTTTGAAACAGTTTGTATAACTTTAAGCTGATGGGATGTTCAACTTCAAACCGTCAAGTTTGGCTTAATTTTTCCCTTTCAAACTAAACGCTTTCGAATGCGTCATAAAAGATTTTCTGTTTGGTCTTGGTTTTATCATTTTTCTCTACGGTAAAGGGAGGCAAGAGTAAAACTGTGTTTTAGGAAGAAAATGTTTGCAACGGATTTTTGTGTTCTCTCAGTGTTTTAGTATGTTTTAGCTTGTTTTTATATCAGCTAACTTTTCTATTTCATCTGAATCTCTACAAAACAAGTCGACGTTAAATCACTTTTCTCACCGCTTTGGGCACAGTTTACGATGGTTTACTTTGTATTTCAATAGTTGGGACTCGAAAGAAAAAATGTTTAACATTTAAATTCGGAAATTGCTGCTCCTGCGAAAGTAACCCGGATTATAGAACTTTGTTTTTTTGCTCGCAGGCTCGGTTCCCTACTAGTGATAGTATATTGGCTTAGAATTTGGTTTTATATGTTACAATTTGTGTTTTGAGTTATCATTTTGTTTTACCTGTTGCACATCTAAGACCGGCCAAACATCGACGAGTGTGATAAATTGTTACTTTTTTTCGGGACACACAAACGCTTTCTATCTGTTAGTGTTATTTTGGTGTGTGAATTGTCTCGTAATAAAATGATACCAGTTCGAAGACCTTTAATTTTGTGGCTTCAACTTTTCGACATCAAATTTCCTCTCTATTTCTTTAATGGGTGGGGGGATAATTTAGTGCACTGTGGATTGATGTTAAATTTTTCTCTGTATTCATGCGATATTTTTTTCCATCAAATCTGAAAATGTTAGATGCTCATGGGTTTTGGTTGTTTTTTCATAAGTGAGCTCGAATACTGTTTTATCTCGTTACCGATAAGGTTTAATTCTTTCTTCTGTTCATTTAAATATTTAGAGTTTCCTACGTCTATATTCTAAGGCAATCGAAAGTGTTGAAACTTAATGGGATGTTTGTTTTTTATCATCGATATCAAGTTTTTGCTTAGATAAGTGAATAAAAAAGATAATAAATTTCGCAGAAATTTGCTCAGTGAATCAGTGTTGAAAAAAGCATACAATCCGTACTGGCTTACATGAAACTCCGATTATCTGAAGATACGATTATCCAAAATTCGATTATCCAAATGTTTCTATAAAAGCTGCGGAAAATCGAAACATTAAAAAAATCTAACAAACAGTTTTTTGTGAACTTTTCCTGCTCTTTGTTTTTATTGTTAAAGTCAAATTTAAGTTCAGCGATCCCAAACTAGTTGAATTCGACCTTTTAGCTGCCTGATAAATTACAAAATAAAATTTTAAATTATTCCAATGCCGCCATTTTAGGTTACACTCGATCAGATCACTTTGGAACACTTTTCGAGTTATAATTTTGGTCAGAAACCCAAATTTTGGATAATTGAGTACGGAACGTTCGAGTATTGTGTATGGGCCAATGAACATCCATCGTACACAAAAATGGGAAATTTAAAATCAACATTTTGTGATCAAGGTCAAACTTGATGGAGCTGTTGATACCATCAAAACAAGCAAGAATTCGCCTTTTTCGAAAAAATGTGAAAAACATTTATTTCCAAACTGCGAATGAACCATATATGAATTCAAAAGTTTTGAATCTGTGAAATTTATCTTCATTCTATTCAAATTGTATTTAACTCAACGACCAACACACCAACAATTTTTCTGCAAATTATTATTTTTATCAAAACGGATTAACAAAATTCTCATTTCCCTGTAATGTTTTTTTTTTCATTTCAACGAACTTGTAATAATTCTTTATTCATTCAAAAAGTTCTACACTACAAGAATCACTCCCATAATGAACACAATGGTTATGATTAGAACTGGTAAAACTATGAAATATTTAGAAAAAATGCAAGGTTTGGTCAGTAAAAATATTTTCAAAAATTTCGCCGATGGAATATTTTTAAGCATGTTTTTCTTGTAAAAGACGACAAATCGATACTTTTGACGTGAAAACTCCAGAGGCATCACAGTATGGCAGGAGCAATATTTTGTAAATCGAAATGACCCTTGGGGACCATCCATAAACCACGTGGACACTTTCAGACCCCCCCCCCTCCCCCCTCAAGACTAACATTTTAAATGGGCGTAATATTCAATGTTTGGCCCTTTTAAAATGTTAGTCTTGATTTTAAAAATTTCAAAATATTTTTTTCGAAAAGATCGGAAAATTTCACGAATGTTTCATGTTTAGCATTGAAAATCTGACCATTAGTTGCTGAAATGTCGACATTAGAAAATGGTGAGTTGTTTTGGTGAGACTTAGAAAACTTAAATTTTCGTGTTTCTTTTCCTTTAAGCCGCTGTTTCTCAGCAACCAGAGGTCCAATCTTCAATGTCTCTTAGACAATTTTATAGCAAATTTGAACTTTTCAAAAAAAATATTTTTAGAAATGGTCACTCATGGTCACTATTTTTAAAAATCGAAAAACTGCAAATATTTCGCTAAAATCAAACTTTCGGTGGCTATATCTTGAAAACGGAGCTCTTTATCAAAAAATCTGTAAAGTAGTTTTCGATTGCAAATTCAATTTTGCAATAAAAAATAACGTCAAATTTGTTTTAGCATGAAATTCCGATTTTTTCCAAAAATCATTATTTTTTCAAAAATTCATAACTCGGCGGCAGATTTTTTGACCATGTTTCTCTATGGCTCAAAAGTTGCGGTTTTTTGTCTCCTAAAACATATCAAAAAATCTCGAAAATAAAAAAATACGTATTTTGGGAAATTGAGTTTTTGTGAAAAAAAAGTTGATAAAAAAATCTGCAAATTTTTTTTTCCGTGTACCGTCATCAGGGGTGACATTGGGTCTGGGGGGTGAGATTGGGCCATACAAATTTCAGCATTTTTGTATGACCCAATCTCACCCCACAGACCCAATGTCACCCCTGATGACGGTACCTATTTTTTTCTCAATAGTCCTCAACAATACCTACAACTTTGCCGAAGACACCAAATTGATCAGAAAATTCACTCAAAAGTTACAGCTGTTTGAATATTTACATACCAATTTTGTATGGACAGCAGCCAAAATTGTATGGAGACTTGTATGGGTGAACCAATAGGGACGTGGCGTTACATCGTGCTGCCATCTGGATTTTTTAAGTGCAAGAGTGGAAAAGTGCTGAGTCATCGTCTAAAAATAGACGGCGTCCTATCTCGCCCAGCAAAATGAAGTCGATAAAGTAGTCGGTTTCGATGAGAAAAAGTGGAAAACGTGGTCTAAAAATAGCGACGCCATCCCCCTATGATGCAAAATAGCTTATTTGGTCATAGGGAAGGTCCCCACAAAGTTTGAGCCAAATAAAACAATACAAAAAATAAAAATGGTTGAAATCGGCCGATTTCGTAGAGAGTTGCTCAGGTGAGAGATTTTCAGAAAAGTGAAATTTTGATCATTTTTTCTGAGTGAATTTCACCGGATTTTTATGTGTATAAAATCCGGTTTTCGTGCTTACTATTTACTGAAAGCTGGAAGATCCACCTTCCTTTATCTTATCTATATGTCTTGGTAAATTTTTGGGATTTTTTATTTGTAAGCTCTCGAATTTGACTAAATTGGGGTTGCTGAACTCGAGATTCATGTTTAAAAAATAAGCGAAAAGGTTTATGATTCGATCCTTTTGAGGACTATGGAGAATCGAACTTCAAATCGAATCATCGAATAATCGATAGAATAGAACAGATGCAAAATATTTTGTCGGTATGCTAGAGAAAATTCACAAGCAATCAAATATACACTTTGAAAATCTTTAAAAATCAAATGAATTCATATTGTTAAAAAAAAATAACTGCAAAGCAACCCATCCCCCTCCCCCTAATTAAAAAAATACATAAGATCTTCTTACCTTTCTTTAAACAAAGTTTACACACGATTTACTGAGCTAATATCTGTAAAATGCACTATTTAAGTAGCTTTTCTCTATAAACGGAACGAATCCAAATCCAAACAAAAAAATCAAGCGAACACTACTCACTCAACAGATGACAGGATCTAGAGGGAAAGGCGGACAAGTCCAAAACGAAACGAACCAGAAACACAAGAAGACTGACTGTGTGCGCTTTAGTGCACAAAACCAACAAACCGAGAAGGAGGAGGAAGGTGGAAGTGGAACGAAAAGAACTGGATGATTCTTTTTTTTTTGTATGGCTGTGGTGGCGGTGCAGGTCGATGTGATCACGAAATCGAACTTTCAGAGAGAGAGAGAATTAGATGACAGCGAAATCTCTTAACATTTTTTCCTTTATTTACTTTTTTTTCTAGCTGATTAAAATATCTAATAGCTAAAAATTGTAGCAGTTACTATGTGTGTGTGTGTTTTGTTGTTGTTGTTAAACATTACTTCGTCCTCACTGCTGTACTTGTTTTTACTTGTTTTGCTTTACTGCTTCATTTTTTTTTACAGCGACAACGATATTTTTTTCTTTTCTTTTCATTATCTGTGTGTGTGTGGTTTTCTTTTTTAATTACAACTTTCGGCTATTTTTTTCTGTTTGTTTTTTTATTCATGTTCGCCACGCGCGCGATCTCACCACGCTTTTTTTCTCAGTGTTTCTGTGTGTGTGTGTTAAATTATCGGTTTTGCCGTTTCTTTCTCTGTTTTCTTTTTTTCTTTTAATTTTCTCATCTTTTTTTTGGGATTTAAATTTAAATTACTTATGCGTTAATATATATACTTTGTTTATACTACAAAAAAGTGTTTTTTTCATTGATTTTCTTTCTCAGTGTTTGTTTTTTTTTGTTTTTTATTTTAAAATAATTTATTGTTTGATTATTATAATTATGCTCGCGGTCTGGCGTTCGCGCGCGAACGCTCACGGTAGACCATTCACGGTGTGTGTGTGTTTCATCTTTCTTCTGTGTAGCTCGAGGAAAAGGAAAACGTTTTTGTTTTGCCGTTTATATATTTACTTCTTCTTCTCGCTGTTGCTGCAGAGTTTGATCCTTTAAATAGGGTGTTGATTTGTTTTGTTTTGCTGTGTAGTAATTTGCTCTCGATTTCAAATTTCAAAGTGATAAAGAGAAGAGTTTTTGTTGAGTAATTTTTTGCATTATGCTTCATTCACATTCTGGTTTCTCGCAAGACTCTGTTTTACGTGTTAGTGGTACTTGTCTGTGTGTGAGTGTTTGTGTATTTGAATAGTTATTTCTGTTTTTCATCGCTAATAATAATATAAACAATTGTTCCACACCGTTCTACACATGTTACTCCTAACAGACGCGTCGTTCGCCGAACCTCATGCTCAATTTGTTTTTCGTAAATTTCAACATTTTCTCCCCTCACAGTTGCGCTGCTGCTAGAAATCGTCTCAAAGTCTCTGTGTTGACTTTCAACGCTGCGTTACAAACACATTACACGTTACGCTCTCTTAAATCATACTTTTATTTATGCATAAAACAGAAAAGAAAAAGAAAAACTCTGAACCCCACAGCACGATACATGTCGCGGGGGCAAGAAAAAACGAGGGGGCGCACGCGGCGCCGCTCTCTGTCAAAACTTTAAACACAAAAATATATAAAGTATACATACATATATATATGTAATAAACACGAGTCGGGACGAATTTCTCCCATTCGCCACACTGCGTAACGTTTTTTTCTGTTTTTGTTCACCCTTTCTCTCAATTTATAATTATTATATTTTTTTGTTTGTTTGTTTGTTTTTTTTTGTTGCAGTCACAAGAGAACGATAAACTGAACTTTTCAACTATAACTAGCAAATTGAAACTACACTTTTGCTCGTCCACTTTATTTAAATCGCATTTTTTTCTTCTTCCTCTTTCTTTTTTTTTTGCTGTTGCAAAACGTGAGTTTGATCCTCTAAACTTGGGCTGGGATTGCGTGGGTGTGTGTGGGGTTGGTGAATGTAAGTGTGTGTTCAATTTTTGTCCTTTAGTAATTATAATGTCGCTTGAAATATTACTCTTGCATCGTTCAGATATCTCCTTTTTTTGCTTTTTTAAAGTGAATGTCTGTATGGTTTACTTGAATTTTCTTCCCTTCTTTCTATTAGTGGTTGCTTGTTTTGTGTTTAAGTATTAAATTTTTGCTATAGATAGTAATGTGTGTTGTTTGTTTGTTTATTCTTTTACTTTTATTTTTTCTTTACCTCACTAGTAATTTTAATAAACCACGATTTTGCTGTTTTTTGTTTCTCTCTTGGTTGCTTCTTCTTCTAGTGTGTGTTTCTTTTTGTTTATTTTCATCCTCGCGTTAAATTAATATTTTAAAATTAAAAAAATATATTTATAATATTTAATGTGTACGCACAAAATTAAAGCTAACCCATTGTAGAAGTTGCCGCCGAAGCGAGAGCCCCTTGACTGGAACTGCTGTCCACGCCGGGCACGCCGCCCGACTGTGCCGTCGGAATATCGTCCGCGCCGCCCCCGGATTGCGAACCGGCACCGCCGGCTGGCTGGCTGCTGCCGCTGCCACCGTCCTGGCCCTGCCCCTGGGAGCCGCCGTCCGCCGCCGAGGTGCCACTATTGCTGCTGCCACCGTTGTTGTTGTTGCTGCTGCTGCCGCCAGCGCCGTTCCCACCGGAGGCACCGGCACCGCCGTCGGCCGAGCTCGACGACTGGCCAGCTTTCGCGTCGTTCGGGTTCCGCGGCCTCAGGATCAGGTTCAGGCTGGGCTGGATCGCTAGCTCTGCGGGAAAAAGGAGAAAATCAGTAACATTATTGTTCAATTATTTTAATACTGTTTTGTGTTTCAATTCTTCTTTTAATTGGATTTTAGATGGCAATTTTTTTCAACAATTCCTCCCCTATAGATTCAGAACTTCAGAATCCACTTCAAAGTATCATCGTTATGGCTAACTTTACGTAGTAGGCCTGGCCGCTTAAATATTTGTGATGTTACAGTGCATTATAATGCAATGGCTCACTGAATGTCTATGAAGAAAACGCTTGTCATGATCATCATTCAGAAGCGACCGTCAGTGAACGCACACGAAGTTGAAACGAACGAAATCGCGTTCGGCACTCAAGCAGGCGTCCGACGCGAAAGCACATGCTCTCTCTTTCCTTCTCTCTCTCAACCTCTCTCTCATTCTTGCTCCTGCGGTGATGGTTGCTGACAGCGATCATTTGAAAGCGAACGTGCTCTGCGCGGATGTATTTCTGATAACTGTGTGAGTGACTTAGCATTGCGCTCATTCATTCGTGTTTGAACGAACAAAACCAGAATATCAAAGTTAGTACGTTGAAAAGCCGCACGGAGCCCTCAGTCACCTTTCAACTAAAAATAACGAAAGGTCACAAGCCCTAGCTAGTAATTGGTCACGAAAAAAGTGATGTGTGGCATTTATGTTCATTTCATTTCATTATTTTTTATTTAAAAAAAAAACATTTTTTTTAACTTGTTGCATAAACAATTGTAAACAATTGTATTATTGCTAAACTACAAAACAAGTGGTTGGAACAAAAAAAAAGTAAAAAATTCCTAAATTTTAGGAATTTTGGCTCCTTTATTTGTTTAGTAATTGGGTTTTTTGGATTATTTTTTTTATTTCAGTGAAGTAAAGCAATATTTAAGATGTAGACAAATGATGATTTTATTTTTTAATTTTTCATTTTTAAAATTCCGTAAACAAAATATTTCTATAGCATATAATATGGCTCAATATGGTCGTTTTCAGAACAAGGGTTTTTCGGCCCATGAACAACTTCCTAAAATTTGGGAGCGATTGGTTGTGTCCACACTTTGCGCTTCGCATTTAAATTTTATATGGAAATTTATATGGGAAAACCTACTTTTCCACATTTTGATTTTTTTGTTTTGTTCAAAACCGATCTGAAACGTGTTTCACGCTGTTCTATTGACAGGATCAAAAAAGCACCATACTTTCTTCGGGAATGTTTGAAAAAAAAAAAAAAAACCAACGCTATTGTGTTGGTATGAAAAATTAGTTTAAAATAAGAATTACAAAAATCAAAATACGGAAAAGTGGATTTTGTCATACAAATTTCCAAACAAAATTAAAATGAAATGCGTAACCAATCGGTCCCAAATTTTTTAGGGTTGTTTTGAGGCCCAAAAGGAACCGAAAAAATCTTGATCTGGTTTAACGACGAGCCAGTCCCATACAATTTAAATGAAAAATAATGAAAGAAATGAACATAAATGCCACACATCACTTTTTTCGTGACCAATTTCTAGCTAGGGCTTGTGACCTTTCGTTATTTTTAGTTGAAAGGTGACTGAGGGCTCCGTTCGGCTTTTTTCAGCACGAGATGTAAAATGCGATGAATGGTGAAATAGTAGTTTATGCAACAAGTTGCAAAAAGAAGATTTAAATAAATACGACGAGTGCTGATCAAAAATATTACAACATTGTTTGCAATTCCTAAAAACGCTTTTTGAATAGAATTTTATGTCTAACTTCCATGTGGTAAGTAAAATCTCCGTTTTAATAAAAAAATATTGAAATAATTTACTTTTCGATACTAGTACTCAAAAAATCATCTTTTCAGCACCAATGGTATTGAGTTAATTTCATTATTTCATTTTATCGTTTGAGTATGACAGGAAAAGTAAGTAGTTTCACAGCGGAGTTGCAATGAGCTCCATACAGTCATCCCACATATTCGGAACACCCACAAATTCGGAACACTTTTGTGATAATTTGTCAATAACATGGCAAATGCAGCATTTCTGTCGACCCTACTATTTTTAGGACCTTTATTTGGGCATTCTCTTGCTATTTCACTAGTAAAAGTAGTACTTTTTGAACTTTTTATTCATTTCAAGACTATTTCATTCAGAGCAGCAAAACACTGTCTCGAAATTGCCTGTTTCATAATTGTGGGATGTTATTGTGCCTCCCACAATTGTGGAACACCTGAATTCTACTGATATTTTCACAAAAAAAGTTGTCAGACCATTCATAAAACATAACTAAGCTTGAGTTTCTTTGGTTTCAGAGCGTGAAGTCATTATTTTGTAAAAATTATGTACTCATGGAGAGAACCAAAGTTTGTTTACATCCGTAAGAAAAAAGTGTTCCGAATTTGTGGATTTCAAGGGTCAATGTTTTTCTTCAAAAACTTGATATAAAAGTTAAAATTTGCAGTTGTTCGATACAGCATTCGAAAGATCGCATGAAAAGCTTTCAAATGAAGGTAAAAGCGAATCATTAAGTTCAATTATCGATTTGCTATGATTTTTTGAACATTGGCCGATCTGTAAACTGTTCCGAATATGAGGGATGGCTGTACTACTTATTAAGAAATTTCGAATGCATTTGATTTTTTTGTGAATCATTTTTTTCCCTTCTTGAATATGGCGTGCCAGTTCTTGATCACTTCAAAAACAGTGTCGAAAGTACTGTTATTTTTAGTAATGATAAGTAGGCCATTTTAAGGACTTAGGCCATTTTTGTCATTGTAAATTGTCAAGAAAAGTTTTTATTCAAGGCGTATTTGAAGGCGTTAAAGCAAATTGCTGCCCAAAAATTTTAATTTATTTTGAATTTTAAATATTGATTCTTATTAAAATATGTACCAAAAATTAAATAATGAATGGGGCTTCGGGTGTACAAAATATATATTTGTGGCCAGTCGTTAAACACGCTGACGCTTCCTTTCAAAATTTATAAATGAATTTTTGGAATGAGTTTTTCGAACATGAGCAGATCTTTAATTTTGAACAGATCTTTAAGTTTCATTCCTGTAAATTTAAGCATAATTATTTGATATTTTTTGTACTTGTTTTTTTTTTAATTTTGTACTTTGAGAATTTATGTGAAGTTTTGCTGAATACTAAATTAAAACTCAAATAAAAACATTTAGGTTTTATCGAGAATATTGAGAATTTCTTTAAAGAGTTTTAAAGGTACCGTCAGTGGGGGTGACTATGGGTCAAAAAACGATACACCTCTCGTATTTTCTTAATAACAAAAACAATTTAAATAACATCGAAAATCTTTCAACGTAGATTTGTTCTTAGATAGTTTACTAACATTTTCCCAAAATATGGTGGATTTTGATGAACACTACCTTAAATGCCAATTGTTTGAAAATTGACCCAATATCACCCCTTAGAGGGGGTGACATTGGGTCAAATGAAACTAAAATGATGCTCAAATCCAACGATATGGTAAAAACAAGTCATCCAACAGTGTTTCTTGTTCGAGGGAATCGTATTGACACGCTACAATGTTTGAAGTGGATTTTGGTAGTTTTCGAGCAATTCCAACAAAAATATTAGAAAAATTATTTTTCGAGAGGTAATTTTTGGCCAAAAACGTACCTCAACTTTGACAGCTGCCAAAATAACAAGATTTGTTCTAGGAACGAGATTTTTTCAGCAAAGTCTTCTTAAGATGTCCCCTACACAACCCTTTAAACATAATTCAGTTTCATTGAGAAGAATCTGAGAAATGGTAAAATCAGTCAAAAATCACTTTGACCCAATCTCACCCCTACTGACGGTACTGATAAAGGATTTTGTGATACTTTTTGTTTCGAAATCTAGAAAATCAGGCTTGAAATTTGAAAATAACCTTTTTTATTGCACCAGCCTGAATTGTGTGTTAAGGAGTTACAAACATGTAGAAAATCACAAAATTTCATTGAAAATTATATTTATAAAATCCACCAAAAAGATGACTATCAATCACTCCTGAAAGTTTAATGAAGATATTTCATCATTAGGTTAGACCAGCGATTCTCAACCTTCTTCTAGGCCGGTACCCCCTGCCATGTAAATCAAGTAGGCCCGGTACCCCCGTTGAGAATCGCTGGGTTAGACGATTAAAGCTCAAATTTTTGCCATGTGCAAAGTAAACTGTCAAACTTTGTGAGCGTTTTGAAATTTTGCATTAAAAAAAAACTTAGACTGGCTATTTTTTATGTGGAAATCAAACAAATATTTAAATCTTTTTTAAAAATAAACCTTTTGAAAATCACCAAAATTTTGAGCCAATTTGGTCAAAGCAGTGTTGAGATATCGTGGCACCCGTTTTTTAAACTGCTAACTTCAAATAGCTATATCTCGGCAATGATACAACCAAATGTCTTCAAATTTGTTTTGATAATAGATAAAAATGTATATTTTAATGTCCAGAAAACTGATTAAAAAAATGTAAGTGTGTGCCCAAACCAACCTCTGACATTTTTGCCGATACCAATAGAGAGTGGCGGAATTGCTATTTAACCCTCTACAACCCAACCCCGCCTTTAGACGGGCTTCGATTTAAAAATTCGCCGAAATCCATTTTTCAACCAATTTTTGATCTTTAAAAAGCATTGGAAAGAAGAACTCTTAAAATTTAAGAAAATTTAAAAATGTCATTTTTTTAGGGGTCAACTTTGGCTGTGTTTTTTACTACATTTCCTATATTTTAAGTAAAAAGAATTATGCAGTAATTTTTCTAGTGTCCCAGACTATGCCTCCACGCATTTATTTACAATTTAAATAACAATTAATAATTAATAACAATTTTAAACTAAAAAATGTGAAAAACAAGCAAAAAATTGAAAAAGTGGCTATAAAAACATGAAAAAATTAGATAGACAAAACTTAATGACAGGAGGTTATAGAATAGGCCAAATACTACCAAAAACAAACATAAACTTAACAAGATAAATGCAAATTAAAATACTAAAAATGAAAAAAGAAAAACATAAAACAAGAGAAGTAAAGTTTTTCGTAGAACAAAAGTTGCTCAAAATGACCTCCTGAACAAGAGAAAATAAAAAAATTCGAAAAAAAAAATTGGGCAGTAGAGGGTTAATGATTTATTACCCAACTCGATATTTTTGAAGTTGATGTCAGTAAACGCTTCAGTTTCGTTAAGGTATGATAGATGTGTGCTCCTTAAAAATGCGCCAATCTGCAGAATTAAATTTTAGAGAATTTTCAGCGAAAAAATAAAATTTTAAATGCCGTATGGAATCAAGTTATGCAACCATCCTCATTATTGCTACCCCGCATACATACACGTGGGTGCGCATAGTTGATCAAGTTGATTCCATAGCATTTATACATGGCATATAAAATATAATTTTTTGGCTAAAAAATCACTAAAATTCTATTCTATCGATTGGAGCGTGTTTAGGGAATCAAAATCTATCATACCTTGACGAAACTGAAGTGATTACTGAAATCAACTTCAAAAATGAT
Source organism: Culex pipiens pallens (assembly GCF_016801865.2). Taxonomy (NCBI): domain Eukaryota; kingdom Metazoa; phylum Arthropoda; class Insecta; order Diptera; family Culicidae; genus Culex; species Culex pipiens. Next base: position 158,198,145 of record NC_068939.1, on the reverse strand, counting down.
GCGTTGTGTTATTTTCTTGCGATTCTCAGATTTACACTATCCTCTGTCCGCATTGATTGAAAAATGTTTCCAAAATCACTAAATCACATATTTTTGCATGAATCAAAATTCAAACAAAACGTTTCCCACCAATCAAGAATCCAGACTCACCTTGCTCTGTGAAGTTGAACAGCGGCGGAAACTCGCGCCCGTTCGGCAGCTGCTTGTTGCCCTCCCGCAGCTCGTTGAAGAACGGGTGCGCGCAGGCCTGGATGGGGGTGATCCGGGTGCCCGGGGTGTACTCGAGCAGTCGGGACACGAGGGCGATCGCATCGGGCGGGGTGCGTGCCCGGAATACCTAAACGGGGAAGGAGATTTTAGGTTAGAAAAATTTCATGGATTTTTTTTTGTAAATTTTAGTTAATAGGAGAGGGGGTTGGCAATGAAATGGGACAAAGAAGACAGAAAGGGGATGAAAGGGTTTTTGGAAGAAATCGTTGTTAAACAAATGATAAAAAGAGAACAAAAGAAAAAAAAATGACAGTGAAATTATAACAGAACAAAAAAGAAAACAAAAATAGGGAGTAACAAAATCTAATGAGAGGAATAAAAGTTGATAATCCACTCTTAACTATCATCACCAGGCGATTGGTTTCGACTCACGTCAGTTAACGGAATGCAATGCGAAAACAACGAAATCAATCATGAAAAAAAAACCAACTGAAATCAGTGAAACAGAGGCCACAGGCTGACGCGTGATTTGGATAAACCAAAAAGTAAGAAAAAAAACACACAGCTTAGTAGCGCGCGCATAAAGAAGTTTGTTTGTTGGTGCCAATCGAAACAGGTCACATTCCTTCGTTCAAACAGTAAAACCAACCAGACATCACAAAAGAGCCAACCAAACCAACCTACTAAAGTCAGTCAGAGTAGAAAAGAAAAACGTAGCAGCAAAAAAATGGTCACACCGGTTTCATTAGTATTACGATAGATACGATAGAGTCAAATCAAATGTGCGAAAATAAGTGATGAGGCCTGTCCTAACTCTTCTCAAGAAAAAAAAAAAACAAGAAAAAAGCGCATTCAAAGTTGGGGAGGGATGCTACTAAGCTGTTTCGTTCTGACGAAGTTTCATTTCAAACATCCCAATCCGCAAGGCAGAAGAGTTCCCTACACATAAGTCTCTCTAAGCTAACGATGATAACAGAGTCAGGTGGATGCAAATTAGTGAGCCAAACACGGTTGATTTCCTTATGTTTTTTTAAATGATTTTATTTTATTTTTTAAATTTTGGTTTTCAACTTCAACTCAACTTGAATTAGTTCAACAGAAACAGAACAGAGCAACAACTGGAACTGGAACACCCGCAAAAAAAATCCGAATTAGGAACGTGTTTTGTGGTGTGATTGTCTGGGTTTTGAACACCAACCTGATAGCAGTTTGATCCTTTAAGTGTGTGTTTTGTAGCGCTCTATGTAAGTGTTGTGTAGATAGTGTGCTGCTATAAATTTAAGAATTTAAGATTTACTTATTTTTTTGAAAGAAAAATGGGATTTACCAAATGAAAATTGAAGAAATTTGCCTTTTATTTCATTTTTGGAAATCATATATTCCGTGAAAACATTGTTCTGCAAAAAACAAGTTGAGGAAATTCACACAAAATTTGGTTTATGAAAGTTTTAGTACTTAAATATGCCGTATTTTGTGAAAACTTGAAGTATTTTCAATACAAAAACCAACGTTGAGAAAATTCATGGTAAATTTAGCTTGTTATCCGTATTATAAGAAATAGAATACACAGAAAAAAAGGAATATTATTACCCCTGGAAATAGTTACATGTGACCATGTGTGAATTTACATCAAGGTTTTTCTCAGATTCCATGTATTTTATTACACGTTATTTTAGGTAAAATTACACAAAAAGAGGTAATAATCCACCGTCAGATTTTAAGCTTTCAACTGTTTTTTTCTGTGTATGGTATTTAAATTTTTTTTTGCGACAGAATAATAAATTTTTCGATACAATTTTACCTCAATTTAAGTGGAATTTGGGAAATTGTTCTAAAAAATGTGTTCAAAGGTTATATTCCACATTTTCTCCGACAAAAAATCTGTAAATATTCTCATATGTTTAATATTATCATGTTTTTACTCTAAATACGTTGCTTTATGAAAATTTTAGTATTTAGGGAATATCCAATCTTGGAAAAAAATTACAAAACATTTTGAAAAGGCTAAATACACTTATCTTTGACATTTTTAATGGTTGAGCTGGATTCTGAAATTTCGAACTAATTTTTGATTTAACCGAGCTGAATATTTCAAAGTCATAAATGGAAATTTGAAGGAAATTTGCTTCGCTTAAAAGCTGTCTTTTTGCCGAGTACTTTTGAAAAATCACTAAGGCCGATGCAAATATTTAAAAAAGTTTTTGTCCCTCGGCCCTGGTCGAGGACAAGGGGGGGCAAAAAAATAAAAAAATATAAAAATTTAAATAACAAGCCATAGTCTTCACATTTAAATGAAAAAAGTGTTTTAAAATGCATTTTACACTAGTTCAGTTGTTTTGCAAACATTAGTTTTCAAAAAATCTAAGATCTGACAAAAACAAAAATTTTATCGAAAAAAAAGATTTTGCATCGAAAATTTTCAAAAAATCTTGAGATTTTTTAATAAACCCAAACATGCTAAAAATGATTTTAAACGCAGGAGAATGTATTTTAATTTGATTTCAGCTGGTTGCACTTGAATTTTCATTGAAATTTTGAAGTTTATTGTAAAAATATTTTTTTTGCTCCCTGATTTTTCGGGCCAATTTTGAAGGGGGGGGTGACAAAAACTTTTAAAAATATTTGTACCAGCCTAAGCATTATAAAAAAAATCACCTTAATATGTTTTCAACTTGACAGCGGTACACTTTATCAACAAAATGTGTTAAGTCATTTTGAATTTAAGTTTGATTTTACAACAAAAAATGATGTTTGAAATTTAATTTGACAATATTTTAGATTTTTTTTCCAAAAATCTTTTTTTAATTTTTTTTTCCCAAAAATCAAATCTTTTTTTTCCAAAAATCATTGCTTTGGAACAAGATTTTTAGTTTTCTAAAACATATTAAAAAACGAAAATTATAAAAAATAGGTATTTTGGGAATTTAACTTTCATTGAAAAAAATTACAAAGTCAAGAATTTTTTTTCTGTGCACCTATTTTTTTTCTGAATGTCCCAATTATAACCAACAACAAATTGAATTTTCAAAAAAATAAGATATTTTTTGAATAATTTAAGTATTGTACGATCAATCGGCTCAACGACCGACGAAATAGGCGGCGGGCCAGATGCGGGCAAAAAAATGTCAAAATCTCTCTCCCCCCCCCCCCCCCTAAGGGGGCTTCGTCTCACCATCCAGCTGCAGCTTTGTTGACAAACAAACGGAGTACGCGGTCGCATGATGGCGGCATCGAGCCAGAATTAGGGGTGATCATGTGATTAAAAATGAAAGTTATTTCAAGAAAAATAATATTTTTCCGACTGAATAAAAAAATTGCAAGCGTGTTCAAACAATTATTCCTGATGTCGGAGAAGTGATTAAAAACCAAAATTTTAATCCATATTTTTTCTATAAATTAGAGGTGGGCAAAATCGCTCTTTTGAACGGCTCTTTCGCTCTTTTTCAAAATTTTGATGAATCGTGTGATTTTATAAGTTATTTCACATTGGACTTTAAAAAATTATTTGATAAAAAAAATATAACTGAAAAGGAGAAGATGTCTTTGAAAACCAAAGGTTGTGGCGGTCTCTCTTTTTCAAACATTCGAGTAATTAAATGGCATCCAAACTTAAATCTAGGAAGTGGAAAAATTGCTATTAATTTTAAAATTGCGTTTATTTCTACAAGAATTGAACTTATGCTGATATTTTATTTGGAGAAAACATTCTGTTAACTCTTTTCTACATTCTGATTTAATCGATAAAGTTTAATCGTACAAAAGGAATGTTTTTAACAGAAATTCTAAACCCTTATTCAGTAGATTTTTGGTCATATTTTACAAATTATGCAAGTTGAACTGCTCAAATTTGAATTCCGGCAATACTTTAATGTACAATCAGTTCTAAAGTGAAAAGTTTTTTTCATGTTGTTTAAAAAATCATTCACTTTTGGGATTAATTTTTATAAGCAGTGAAATATTTGAAATTTGCATTTTCAATTCTCAAAAACAAATTTAAAGCCATTTTTTTTAAGTTCAATAAATTATATTTATAACAAAAACCATGCCATCTTGAGCCGGTTCTTTCATAAGACCGAAGTTGAACCGGCTCTTTGAGCGGCTCGCTCTTTTTTTGCCCACCTCTACTATAAATTGAACTTTCGCACTCCAATTAAGAACCCCTAGGTCTATCCACGACCGTTTCCAATGACCGTGAGAAGATGCCAGAAAATCCAACTACCAGCTAAATCCACAATATTATCATACTAAAAAAAAATTATTCTAAGTTTCACTTATGAGAGAACTCAAAATAATAATTGAATTTTCACAGGAAAATAAATAAAAATCACAGTTGACATTCTAAATGTAAGTTGGTGCTTCACTAGTAGTGTCTATTGTGCGTGTAATTATGCAAAAAAAGAACGAGATAAAGTTAAGTTGTTGATGTTGAATGCCTGTAGTGAAAAAGTGCGTTGTAGTTATTGTTTTGTTTACTTTTGTTGTTGTTGTTATTTAGTCAATAAAAACCTAGTACTCTTTTCGGGTTGCTTGTTTTCAAAACCAACACGCGGTAGTAAACAAACGAAAAAAACAGACACGAAAGAAAATAAAGTTTTAGATATAGAGAAAAAATAAATAGAAAAGACAAAGTTTGGTCATTCGCGAAAAACGTGTGTCTCTCTCTCTCGTGTGAAGGAGGTCGGTGCGCAAATTTGTTCGCACGTGTCGGCTATCTCTCGCTCTCTCTTACTCTAATTCGTTGGTGGTCGGTCGTGGCAGAGGGGAAAGACATTCGCTCTAGCATTAACTGAAATGAGTCGAAGCGAATCCACACTGAGAGAATGTTTCTGGCTTTTTGTTGTTTTAGTTGTTTTTTTGGGTTTTTTTTTTCTGTGTGTGACGAAATTGCGTTTTTTCTGGGTTGGATTTGTTTGCTTTTATTTGATTGCGTGTTCAGAAAGAAAAGTGGTGGATGTTTTCTGTGTAGTATTGCGTGTATTTTGGGAATCTATTTCGCTAAGAGAGGAAACTGAGGAATGCTTGATAGTGGGGTAAAGGGTTGAAAACGAAAGTGTGTCGTTTTTTGAAGGAAATCTCTTAAAAGGAATAGAAAAAAAAAGAAAAAAAATGTAGACTCCTATCAGAAAAATGGCAGACTGTTATTAAATTTTAGCTATTTCGGATTTTTTACACAATTCATAAAAACTTTAAAATTTCAGTTTTTTTATCGATAAATGTAAAATTTCCCGAGGAATCCGATAAAAATATTTTCATACATAGGCTCTTTGATAGGATAGGACCTTTTGAAAATTTAAACTAGATTTAAAGTTTTCATACGACCTTTTAACAATTTTTCCTTATAAGCCTATCTAATAACCTTTCATTTGCATCCAAAACAGCTGGAATTTGCTGAAATGGCGCGAAATTAAGAGTTTTTGAAAAATGTGTTTTTTGCGAAAATCGACGAAAATTTGCCAATTGTTGGACCACCCTAAAACGGCGTAGGTCACCCTAATGGAAAACATACGGGTCTAATTATTCTGGCCAATTTAAACTTTTTTTCGAATCATGCTATTTTCGTGAGGAATTGCTGGTACAGAGAAACCTCTTTTTACAAGATGCGTTACGTTTTCTAATTTGTCGATTTCTCTGGAACGACGCAACATTTTTGCAATCTTTTAAAAGCAGTTTGTAGGTTTTTGTTCAGATCTACAAAACGCTTTTTGAAGCTTGCAAAAATATGGCATGGCTTAAGAGAAATCGATGAAATAAAAAGCGGAACGCCACTGCGTAAAAAGAGGTTTCTCTGTATTACAAATAGGCTCTTGAAAATATTTAAAAATCTAAAAAACTTTTGCTTAGGACTGGTCAGGAAAAAATAGCTACACTCAAAAAAAAATATATCCATTTTTAATTTGACTTTTCACTTTTCAGAGAATTTGTCAAAATAATAATTTCTGAATGCTTTAGATGACAAAAATGCCATCTTTTGGACAATAGCACAAATTCGTTAAAATTTATTTGGCAGTGTTGCCAATTTTTCAATAAAATCTTAATTTTTAAAAAAGTGAAAAAAAAATTGAACTATCACGAACATATCATTTGCGGTCAAATTTTATTTAAAAATTTCCATATCAACCTTAACTGTTAAAAAGGCCTTAAAACACTTATTTGAAAAAAGTCGAAAACAAGCGAAAAAAATTTCAATGTTTTTTTAAAACTAAAATTGTAGGAAATTTTCTGATCTTTTGATTAAACATCTAGCGATAAAGAGAAAAATGTTTTTACAGGCTTTGTTTCCAAGTTTTTTAAATTTAAGATTTTTTTTTTCGAAAAATAGGAGCACTGCCAAATGAATTTTAAACAATTTGTGTCATAGCTCGAAACATGCAACTTTTCGTCATCTAAAACATATTCAAAAATTAGATTTAAAAAAATATTGGGTCGTTAAAAAAGGGTTATTTTTTTTCAGTGTACCTATTTTTTTTTCTAAGAGGTTCTCAGCCACCCTAATCAATATTTACAACATTGCCGAAGACAAAAATAAAATAAGGTTGTCCGAAGTGTCAGAGAATTGCTCCTTTGCAAGTTTAATCTTAAATCTACAAATGAGTTTTAAAATTTCGTTTAATAATTAGTTCAATATTTTCAAAAAATCATCATTTAAAAAAATCGTTAGTCCGGTACCAGATTTTGCTCCATCCTAAACTTAATTACAAAAGATGCCATTTTTGGTAAAAAAAAAATTTTTTTTTGGTGCTAAAATCAAAAACACGTATTTTGGGAATTTAATTTCTGGTGTTAAAAGTAAAATAAAAATCAGAATGTTTTTCCGTGTACTTATTTTTCTTAATAGTCCTAATAATATCCTACAACTTTGCCGAAGATTCTAAGTTGATCAGAAAATCAGGAAAGATACAGGTTTTCGAAGATATGTATGCCCATTTTGTAAGATAAGCCTGCAATATTGTATGGAGACTTCTATGTTAAAAAAATCAATGATGCAAAATGGCTTCATTTGACACAAGATTATTGAAAAACTGACATCCAAATTAAAAAAACAATACAAAGTTAAAATAACTCATTTCTGATTATCAGCATAGAGTCTTGAGCTAATTTCTGAAAGTTTTTCACCTTTTTTGAGAAACCGAAAAGTGGTCCAAATTGGGTCCTAAAATGAAGCTTAGATTGCTGATATTATTGTTTACAGCGATAAACCTTTTTTTTCTGAGTACAATGACCCGTTGTACGACCACAAAGAGTTTAAAATGGATTTTTAAATCAATTTTTGAAAATTATCCTCGCGGTCCTTCTTGACAGAAAAGCTCCTACTTGACAGCTCATTCCAAGGGGACCATAGTTGATCCATCGAAAAAATGTTGTCTTGTAATTTTTTTTTGCATTAAAATGAAAAAAAAAAGTGATCAGAAATGGTTTTTAACCGTGTTTTTTACCGTTGTACATAAAAATTGGCATAGGGCTTTAGTACCCAATTGACCATCGGAGTGCTCTGACTGCATCGAATGTCCAATTAGGACATTCGTAGTTCGCTCTCAAATATGCTGTATGGCAGTCCCGGGAAGTTTAAAACTTCTTAGCTCCAGTAATCTGAATTGTTGGTTTTGGACCAAATGTTAATATCCAGAAGTGGGAATTAAGGTACGTCACAGGTACACTTTGGACATTCAGGTCATTCAGGTTATTCAGGTCATTTATCCATATTTCGGAACTGAAACCTAGTGTGTGACATTAAGACACAGCACTCTAGTGTAGGAAGTTAAGAGGTAGCTTTCTAATGGAAGATTTACAGGAACAGCTTCTTATAATCGACACTCAGATATCTAAATATTATTGAAGTTTCCTAGTTTTGAACAGTAGAGTAAAATGTCCTGATATTGGACCATAGGGTTCACGGTCTTTATGTTGGACATTACGGTACATTCAGAATTTTGAGATAAAGGGCCTTATTTTTGGAAGTAAGGGTAAAGTTCCTTGTTGAAGAACATTTAGATGGAGTATTGGACATTTTGTCATTAGTGTTGGATATTAGTGAAAGTGCGCTGAAGTTGGAAATCAGGGCGTACCGGATCTTCGAAGTATTTTGTAAATTAAATAGACGATTTTTGGCAGAAGCATTAAAGCCGACTCTAATTGTGCCAGTTCTGTCCCTTTTAGGGCTACTAAAATCATGTGAGCAAATAATTTTCTAAAACCCGTTTGAATTATTAACTTCATTATTTTTAGAAGAATTAATCAGTCTGCCATTTTCCCAATAGAACTCCATTTTTTCGATTCAAAGACGGTAGTGTAACAAAGGTCTATATTGAGCTGTGGGGAGTAAAGATCTGAATGCAGCAGTCTATAACCCAACCCCGCCGGGGCACTCACCTTCTGCCATGGATGACTCTTGATCTGGGGGAACTTGAATTCCGTGTAGTTCGGGTTCATCTCCTTGATCTGTTCCCGGGTGGGCGTGCCGAGCACTTTGATGATCTCGACCAGCTGGTCGACGCCGGAGTCACCGGGGAAGATGGGCTGCCCGAGCAGCAGCTCTGCCAGTACACAGCCCGCGCTCCAGACGTCTAAAAAAAAATTTAGAAACGCGACGATGAGTGTGAACTTCCCTTCACAGTTGCTTTCAAATAGTTACCGATCTTTGTGGTATAGTTTATGGCACCAAATATCAACTCCGGTGCCCGGTAGTATCGCGAGCAGATGTACGACACGTTCGGTTCGCCGTGCAGCAGCTGCTTGGCGCTGCCAAAGTCGCACAGCTTCAGTACGGCCGTCTCCGGGTCGAGCAGCAGGTTCTGGGGTTTGATATCACGATGGCAGATACCGAGCGAGTGGATGTACGCGAGACTCCGGAACAGCTGGTACATGTAGAGCTATACAGAAAAACAAATGGAAAGATTAGCACACACAAGTTACTACGCAAGGACGGGGAGGATATCGACACTTACTCTGATAAAATTGATTGGTATCGTTTGTTTGTTTTTAGCATAGTAACGAGCCACTTTGTAAACGGTTTCTGGAATATATTCGAGCACTAGGTTGAGATAAACTTCGTCTTTCTGCAAGTAGGGGGGAAAGAAACATCGGTTTAGAGTAACAATTCTTCAATTCTAAAAGCAACTTTTATGATACGATACGCGCAAAACCACTACAAGCTAGCGATAATGAAACATGAAATTCTTTCTTAATCCTGCAGAAAATCATTGTGATCATCAAAAAAAAAACTTAGTCAAGATACCAACCAAAAACGAACACGGGTGTTAGTCGGAGGAAGTTGGTGTGTTCAAGTACATCGCCGGGATTTATTAGTCATACTTCAGTAGCACTTGTTAGGTACCATGAGGAGCAAAAACTATAAACAACACATTACTTTAAGATTAGCAATCGGGAGGAACGCCACTTTGAGATTATAGAAATTTGGGAGGGAAAACAAAGGATTCAATGGTGTGTTACTTAATAGTTCTGGAAAGAATTTTAACAAATTAAGAATATCTCAGCATTTTTTGATTAACCATTCTTTTTTGTTTTGTCGGCAATCTAAAACGAAAATACTGTGAAATTCTTTAAAGGTGAAAATTTGATCGAAACTAAAAAAAATCTATTGACAAAATTTCGCAAGTTAATAATTGACAGCACAGAAATCTTAGTAATTTTTTGAAATAGTAGAAAAAAAGTCATTGCAATAGTATTGAAATATCAAATAACAAAAATAAAACTGGAATCAAGAAAACGATTTTTTTTAATGCATTATAATAGACGGCAATAAATGTGGTTTTTTTTGTGTTAAAAATAAGGCTGGTACAAATTTTATTAAAGTTTTTGTCAACCCCCCCCCCTCCCCCCCTTCAAAATTGGCCCAAAAAATCAGGGTACAAACAACATATTTTCCAAGAAACTTCAAAATTTCGATGGAATCTAAGTTTAATTTGCTGAAATCAATTTAAAATGCATTCTCCTGCGTTTAGAATCATTTTTAGCAAAAAAAAAAAAATGGGTTGATTTAAAAATATTTTGAATTTTTGAAAATTTTGATAAAATAATAAAATTAAAGTCGAAATTTAATAATCCAGAATAACTTTTTGAAAGGGCTACAAAACTAATTTTTGACATTTTACAATGTTGATCATGATTTTGAAAAGAGCAGAAAATTTCACAAAAGTGTAATTTTTTAACATAAAAAGTCGAACCAATAGATTCTGAAATATCGCCAAAGGAAAATTGTCTCAGCTTTTCAAAACTATTTTTATCTGGGGTTCATAAAGTATTTTTTAATTGCAAAAAAAACATTTTTCGAAAAACTTCACCCAGAAATTTCTATAACTTAAAACGGTGAATTTTTTCAAAAAAAAAAAAAAAAAACACTATCAATTGCCAATTTGATTTCACATCTAAAAATGATTTTCAAATTTAACTGACAATATTTCTGATTTTTTGCAAGGTCACTCCGTTTTATTTTTTTTTTTAATTTTACACCATTCTAAACTTTAACGCATAATATACCTTTTTTTAGTCCTTCAAAATAGTTAAAAAAAAAAATAAAAAAAATACTTATTTTGAGAATTGATGAAAAGTCAAATAAAAAACAAAATGGGTTTTTTTCTGTGTACCATTTTTTTCTAATAGGGATGTCCTAGTTATCTCTTACAACTTTGCCGAAGACACCAAATCGATCAGATTTTTTTTCTCAACATACTGATTTTCTTAAATTCACATTTTGTATGACCAGCCCGCAAAATTGTATGGATCCTTGTAAGGAAAAACTTATTATCCAAAATGACTTCTTAAGACAGTTCGATTCGAGTTTCACTCAAATAAAAAAATACAAAATTGAAAATCTCGAAAAAATCTGATGAATTGTGATTTTTTTTACATAAGCTTATTTAATATTACTAAGCTTCAGAATAGAGTTCTTATTTTAAAAGACTTTAATAAGATTTGTCGGCATTATTTTGTTTAATCATTAACAAAGTTGAAAAATTATTGAAAATTGCAAAAATAAAAAAAACGTTGAAAAGTCAAGTAGAATTAGAAAAACATTTTTTTTTTAATTTTCACCAAAAAAAAATTGTGCAGAATAAAAATAAGGCTTTGTTGAATTCTTATTTAAATTCAAATTGTTTGAATTTAGATGAAATCCAAATTTTGTGGTATGGGAAGCAATCTAATCCAATACCCGCGGGCCGGCAGCGAAATTATGGGAAAGTAAAATTTGAATCACAATTTTTTGAGCAAGTATTTTTGAAATTTATATTTCTGTGTTTGTTTTTAATCCAAAAATCATTGGCCGGCAGCGAAATTATGGGAAAATAAAGTTTGTATAATACTTGGCTATGCTGACCTAGCTTCTCACTTCTGGGTTGTAGATAGGTCCAAACTGACAGAGAACCTGGTGGCTTTTTTTTCGAGATCACTGGACATTGCCTGGCCCCGCCTAAACATATAACCAGCAAAAATTAGGTTTTAATTCTTTCCAGAACCATTCCACACCAAACAATCGACTGCCAACGAAAATCAAGCTTTATATCAAAGAGAGGGGGGTGTTGTAGGAGTAGAGGATAGTGAGGTAGAAACAGAGAACGAAACGCGTCCATAATGTATGAACTTTGAGTTTGACGTTTGAAAAGGGGGTTTCTTTTTTTTTTTTGATCGTTTGTGGTGGCGACCATCACTTTTCTACCTGTGTCTGCAATGCACCGGCAAATATCCCCATGTCGAAGGGGAAACCGTCCCGCTGGCGGAATTATTTATTTATTTTTTGGTTCAAACACAAGATTTACACGGTTACACGGAACATGGTGGTGGTTGGTAGTAGAAGAAGTAAAGTTGGTGGTTTAAAGTTGTTAAACAGATGTCGAAAACGAACGAAAAATTTAGAAAAAAGAGATAAAAAGAGAAAAATATGAGTGTTTTGATGGGTATCACTTATAAACAAGGAAAGAAATCGCAAATTGGGGATCGGGGAATGATGACTAGCAAAAATGAAAATAAATTCTACAGGAAATCAAAAGATGAAAAAGCATTCAAATTCATAGGAAAATTTTATTGTGATGTCAACGAAATCGTAAACAATGATATTTATTCAATTCAGCTTTTAGCAGCTCTCCGATAACAACGGAAAATATCTGCCAGTAATTAGCAGTCCGATTAGAATTTTAAATTAAAGCTGAATCGGTGCTGACTAACTCTTGCGCTAAGCTTTCGCTCGCTCTGGGGAGTATTTCATTTCGTTCTGTCACGCGGAATAATGACTCACGTGTTAACGCAAGTGTCAATCCGAGCGCGCAAAAACAAACGCCAAACCGTCGTCGTCGCGCGGAATCTAATGATAAAAAACACCGATACAGTCAAACTTTGTTGGTTTGACACACTTTTTAGAGGTTTGCCGAGTTGGAAAAATACGACGAGTGCTGAAAAAATCGAGTTTTGGAGTTTCATACTATTTGCACTTAAAATAAACTTTTTGCAATTCCGCTGTGAAACTTTCAACTTTTCCTGTCCTTCTGGAGAATCGAAACGGCCTACTTTTCCCTACCAAAAATAACAGAATGGAAAATTATTATCCTTTCAATACCAGTGCTGAAAAGTAACATTTTTTAATATTTTTCTGTTTTAAACGGTGAATTTACTAAATACATGAATGTTTGACATAACATTTTATTTGATTCTAGAAGTTTTTTTCGAAATGGCAAAAAATGTTGTAAGCAACTCGTTGTAAAACTTGATTTTTTCAGCACTCGTCGTATTTATCCAACTCGGTTAACCTTGTTGGATAAATGTACGACTCGTGCTGAAAAAATCTTCTTTTTGTAACTTGTTGCATAAACTACTATTTCAGCACTCTTAAGAGTGTCGAAACGAGTTCAGCACTTTGATTTTTGGGTTACTTCAGAAGGAAAATTTAATAGTTTCACAACGGAAATGCAAAAAAAATCTTCACATTGATTTTTTTTGTCAAACAACCGAGGTTTCACCGTACCCCGATCGTTTCATCCAATCAAGTACTGCGTAGCTTTTCTGTTTTGCGTGCGATTTCGAACTTTTTTTTTTGTTTTTGCTGCGTGTCTCACTCACTTTATTTTGATGAATTTCGTAATCGTATTCACGGTATATCGTCGTCACATGATAAACAGGATAAACAGGTACGTATTGTTTTTTTTCTGAGTTGATGTTTTTTTTTTCTTCGTTTAATCTCGATGACGCACCTTGTTATAGAGGTGTGTTTGCTTCTAGGAAGGTAAATCATTTGGGATTGGAAATTTTTGCGTCGAACTGAATTTCCTTTCCTTTGAAGTTGCTGATTGACATTTTGTTGATTGTTTAAAAAAAAGTAAATCAACTGTTCTACTCTGTATTCAAATCAATTTTGACTTTGGAAATTAGTTGCGCAGAATGATTTTACAGATTTTATGCGATTATTTTAAATTTGAAACAAGAATCATTATGCTTAGCTGGTGGTGGTTTTCGATATGGGGTTGCAAACTTTGTACATGACCGGTGAGGGGTTAACGCCAAGCCAAACTTACCTTTTCGCCGCTGGAGTAAAAGAAATATTTTAGTTTAACAATATTACAGTGTTCTAGCCGTCGCATAATCTGCAGTTCGCGGTTCTGAAAAGAGAAAAGAGAAAGAAAAACGATGATTAGTTAATTTGATCGATAAAACATGATGAAAAAGGAAAAAATAAAATAAAAGTAATTTCTGTCGCTTGGGCGCGGTATCGGAAATGAACACAAAAACCCACAAATGAAAGGGACTGACGTTGAATAATTGATTAAATGCCCCCCTTCTCCTTGTCGTTCAATTCGTCGGTGGGAAACCCTGCAAGGTTCGCACCAATCAATGAATTCACCGAAGAGGCTTCACCACGCCGCCTTCGCTTGCCGTAGGTTCAACGGCTTTCCGGGGAAAGGAAATTTCATTCAAGAATAGCTTCCGGAGAGTTCACTTTTCTTGAAATCACTCACCACCGTGGTAGCTCTTTCGAAATGCTGCGGGGGTGTTTAATTTTAAAAACCGCAAGGATATTTTTAGCTCAGAAAAAGCTCAGGGCGAAATTTCACATTTTTATCAAGAATTTTGACTGCGTCAAACAGAGCAAGGATTGTAGGAAGAAGAATCACTTTCATCACGTAAGAGTTTGATTTTTGTGAGATTACCTCAATTCATGCGTAACATTATTAAAAAGACTAGTATTGAACATTTCCAGAGCTTTTTTTTTTAAGCTATAAGCTATTGTCATTCATATATTTATGAGACCATTTTTATTGAAAAAACTCTAGATTTCGTCTAAAGAAGATAAAGATTTCCTAAATCATTTCCAAATGAAAATTCTTAACGCTTCAACGCCGCCATATTGGCAGCCATCTTGAATTACATATTTTCAAATCACGTTCTAGCATTATTGGAGCCATTACATTAATTTTATTTCAAGGAGTTTTAAATTATTCGATTTATTTGTGTTCAAAATAAAAAAATAACTCCACAATTAAAAAATGGAAGATTTTTACATAATTTTATTTTCAAAAAGATGGATTCTATCCAGCCTTATCAATTTAAAAATCTTGTTTACTTTATACAAGGTTCATAGGGTTGAGTATTTTTTGTAATCTGATTGATTTTTTTTAAAGAACTTAACGTTTGCAAAATTAACGACATATTCTTGGCCTTGCTAACTTAAAAAATGTTTGAAAAGCATGTTAAGGTAAGATTGAAAACACAAATAAATAAAAAAAGTAATTTTTAACACAACATAAAAATGATTAATTCCATCATTTTTTGTATGACCCAAACTCAACCCCCAGACCCAATGTCACCCCTGATGACGGTACTCTAAAATTTCAAAAAAGTATTAAAATGCAAAAGGTAATGATAAAAGTTTGTATAAAAAGTAAAATACTATCAGAAACAAATATAAACTAATCAAGATAAAGCCGGTACGAACTTTATGTAAAGTTTTGGGAGAAATTAAAAAAAACCCTAAAAAACAAATTTAAGCATTATGTGTGGAAAACGCCAGAAATCACATTTTCGAAGAAAAAAAAAACTAAACCTCATTTAAGATATAAAAAAAAACTCCTTTTAGATATTTTAAATGACGTTTTAAACAGTGGAATTTGTTTGTATCAGCAGAAAAATCCAAATAAGTAGTATTTGAATGATTTCTACACAGTAAAAAAATTGGGTAAAACGTGTAATTTTGGAAGGTTGAATATTTCCTCATTTATGATGTAATTTTACCTTAACCCTCTACTGCCCAAATTTTTTTTTCGAAAATATTTATTTTTCCCGTGTTCAGGAGGTCATTTTGAGCAACTTTTGTTCTACGAAAAACTTAACTTTTCTAGTTTTATGTTTTTCTTGTTTCATTTTTAGTATTTTAATTTGCATTTATCTTGCTTAGTTTATGTTTGTTTCTGGTAGTATTTGGCCTACTCTACCACCTAATATAATTACATTTAGCCTATCTAATATTTTCACGTTTTTACAGTCACTTTTTCATTTTTTTGCATGTTTTTTACATTTTTTGCTATAGAATCGCACCATCATCATTTAAATTGCAAAAAAATGCGTAGAGGCATAGTCTGGGATACTACACAAATTACTGCATACTTCTTTTTACTGAAAATATAGGAAATGTTAGTAAAAAACGTTACTTAATCCACCTTTAGGTGGTTGGTGCCTTCCTCACATTCATAAAGTCAATACATTCATTAAAAATAGCAACATTCCCCCTTAACATGTTTAACAAATCAACTTTATTACTCATTTCTTTTGATAGGGTTCGCAGACCTTCAATATTTCTGGCTCATCGGCAAGGTCTGATAAAAAACTTACCCAACGATAGTTCGCATGGAAGATTCAGATAATATTTTTATCACAATATCTGAAATCCGACATCTAAAAGTGTATAAAAACACTTGAGTGCCAATAACTTTTGATAGGGTTGAATTTGAAAGGTCTTTTGATTATCTAATTAACGATTGGTAGCTTGATGGACCCGGACATCATTTTTACTGAAATATCTGAGATCCGGCCTCCAAAAAGTGTATAAATAACACTTAAGTGCTAATAGCTTTTGATATGATTGTCAGATCTTCAATGTGTTGGGCTCATTGGAAAGGTCTTTTTAATACCTTTCTGAAAAGGTATAACATGATAGGGTTTCTTGCAAAAACCACCCTTTTTACAATCTTCCGGACATACGCCAAAATCGTTTTTTTAGCATAACTTTTGAAGTACTTAACTAAACTTGCTGATTTTAAATAGAGACCTATGGGACCCCAAGACGGATCGAATGAGACTAATACGGTCAAAATCCGTTCATCCAGTCCGGAGATAATCGAGTGACAATTTTTTTGTCCACCCACCTACACACATCCACACAGACATTTGCTCAGAACATGATTCTGAGTCGATAGGTATACGTGATGGTGGGTCTACGAGGTCGAATTAAGAAATTCATTTTTCGAGTGATTTTATAGCCTTTCCTCAGTAAGGTGAGGAAGGCAAAACACTGCCAAAGTTGACCCCTAAAAAAATGACATTTTTAAAAACATTGGCAAAGTCACATAAAACAAGTTAAACTTCCAACCCTGAAATTTTCTAAAATTTTAAGAGTTCTTCTTTCTAATGCTTTTTAAAGATCAAAAATCGGTTGGAAAATTGATTTTTGGCGATTTTTTAGATCGAAGCCCGTCTAAAGGCGGGGTTGGGTTTTAGAGGGTTAATTCAGATTAAAAAGTGACATTACACCAGAAAAATTGTAAAATTACATATTTTCATAAGTAAAATTACACTTTTTTTTCTGACATGAAAGATGTACCCGTAATTGTTTTTTAGGACATTTCAGTTTTATAAAGATTTTATTTTGACTAGTTTTTAACGGAAATTAACTCTAATTATTTTTTGGTTTCCTTCTTTTTATTGAATATTTGTCTTTTTGTCTAAATAAAAATATTTGTACTCCATAAAATTTATTCATTTGAGTTCCAAAAAAAATGTTTTAGGCATTTTTAAGCCGAATTCACGCTTGAGTCGAGCTACCTCAGTCATAGGCGGGGTTCTATCGTCAAGGGTTAATAGACGATTTTCACCCAAAATTTAAAAGCTATTGTGAAAACCCCCGCAAATAGGGGAAAACCGGCAATTTTACGAATGTTTGTTCTAAAATTTTTGTCACGACTTAATGGTAACCAATGAATAACTGTCATACAAGTAACAACCAAATTCGAAATTTAATTTATATCTCAAATCAATCAAAATTAAAAAAAAAAAAACCCACACCCCCTAAACCTGGGGGAAAAACCTTTTTCCACATCAACGGGCGTGCGTCACCAGAAGGGACATTTTTGTGGTGGGCAAGTTTTCCCCTCCCCACCCCCACAGCGCCTTTCCAAATCGATGACCCCGATAAAAGTTCCAGAGCGCGTGGAGCCTTTCAACTCGATTGTCTGCTGAAAAATGCTGGAAACAATCTTGAAAGCCGATTTTTGTTGGAATGTTGAAAGTTTCCTCGCAAAGTTTACATTTCAATTTGTCAACGTTTAGAAGCGTCCGGCGACCAAGTTTTTCGCTAATCCGGGACGAAAAGTTTTCCCCCAGCTGACTCGTTCCACGCCAATAGTTGGTCGGAAAAGAATTAGCTTTTGGAAGCACACACAGGAATGCACTTGACGGGGGAAAAAGAAAACAACACCGAACATCCTTCGGGGTGGGGGTGAGAAGATTTACCGCTGTTGGGTAGGTTTATTCGCAGTTAATAGAAAACATTCACTTGCAAATAAATAGCGCGGTTTCCACGGTAGTGTGTGGCTTTTCGTGGAAATTTTCGCCCGCGCCATGGCGCTTACTCGGGAAGGATGGTGGAAAAACGATTAAGATTATCTCTACCACCTCCCTCCTAGAGGGGTTGGGAGGTGAGAATGTGCAAGCTTCATGGGTTTTAAGCGAAAGCGCCATAAATTCTGCGAACAACAATTTGAAACAGCTATTAAACGTTCTGGTGGAAGTTGGCATGTTTTGCACGCGGTAAAGTGTCTAGTCAATTGTCTGATCAGCGAGCTTTATAACTTTGGGTAATTGTCGGGTAATTTATTGCGGCACACTTTGTAGTTTCATAGAAAGTTATGTACCCTCTGAAGCCCTTTTGGAAAATTTATGTTTTTCTCGTTTTTAAAGAGGGCTCTGATGAACAACTATACACGGTCAAAAAAGACGAATTTTTGATGCTTGAAAAAGTTGTTATCTCTTTTCAAATGCAATTTTACCTTAATTTATGTGGAATAAGTAAAATCAAATATAAACAGATGTGAATTTACACAAGTTTAGAGATACCGAAGCACATTTTTTTTCCGATGCAAAATCTGTCAATAACGAAAAAAAAAAAAACCATTAAACGTGCAAAGAGACTAGTTGAATAGAACTTGCTTTTAAAACTGACAGCATGCTTACCAGCTTATAAATAAGTCAAATTAACCTTGTTTTTAGTATGATTCACCAATTTGGGAACTGGATTTTTAGCCTGATTGTTTTAGGAATTTTGGCGTAAAATATTTTTCACAATAATTCTTTTTTAATCATAGATTACACGATTGTTTACATTGTTACTTATAAATTGAAAACCAATAGCATTTAAAAAAAATATATCTGGAGTATTTTTTGAAAAGGTGCTTGTCTTTTATATGTTTATAGGACCTATTCAAAAAATACACTAGATATTTTTAACCCTTCACAACCCAACCCCGCCTTTAGACGGGCTTCGATTTAAAAAATCGCCAAAAATCAATTTTCAACCAATTTTTGATCTTTGAAAAGCATTGGAAAGAAAAACTTTTAAAATTTTAGAAAAATTATGGGTTGGAAGTTTTACTTGTTTTATGTGACTTTGCCAATGTTTTTAAAAATGTCATTTTTTCAGAGGTCAACTTTGGCAGTGTTTTTTACTAACATTTCTTATATTTTAAGTAAAAAGAAGTATGCAGTAATTTTTGTGGTGCCTCCGACTATGCCTCTACGCATTTATTTACAACTTAATTGATAATGGTGCCATTTTATAGCAAAAAATGCGAAAAACATGCAAAAGATTTAAAAATTTACTGTAAAAACATGAAAAAATAAGATAGGCAAAATGTAATTATATTAGGTGGTAGAGTAGGCCAAATACTACCAAAAACAAACATAAACTAAACAAGATAAATGCAAATTAAAATACTAAAAATGAAACAAGAAAAACATAAAACAAGAGAAGTAAAGTTTTTCGTAGAACAAAAGTGGATCAAAATGACCTCCTGAACACGGGAATAATAAAAATTTTAGAAAACAAAATTTGGGCAGTAGACGGTTAAATAAAATCGGATACACTGCTAAATTTATTTTGACAATTTTTTTGCATAATCCAAAATGAATATTTTTGCATAATCAAAAATGAATATTTTTGTATATTTTGGAATATTTTTGCATAATAAAAAATATTTTTTTTTTCAAATTTTCGATATTTTTGCATGAAATAAAAAAAAATTGCGTTTTCAAAAATGAAGTATTAATGAAAAAGAAAAATTTGTATAGCTCTTTTTTTTCTTAATAATCCTCATCAAATACTTTTTTAAATTCCATATCAATGAAATAAAAAGAAAATGATTGAAAATATATTTTGGCGATAGCAGGGGGTTATTTTTGAATTGGAAAAATAAAACTGAAACATTGCAGTAAAGAATCAGATCGATTTCCAATCTTCGACAAAGTTTTTGATTGTTGACGTGGCGACATCTAGGACAAAAGTAATCTAACTTTTTGGATGAATATATCAGAGTTAATTTTGGGAAAATTAAATATTTGGAAGTTTATTTTCGATACACTTTTTAAATCGAATTAAACGTTAAATAAAAAAATCCTTCTCTCACCTTGAATCGTTTGTCCTGTAACACCTTCTTGATCGCGACGAGCTCGCCCGTATCACAGAGCGTCGCCTGGAAGACGACACCGAAGCTTCCATTGCCGATCACCTTCGTATCTGTGTACGATACTTCCTGTGGTCTGTCTGGTCCTTGGCCGGCTGTTGCCACAACCGTTGTCACTTTTGAACCATCCTTACCTGTTTGAGAGAGAAAAACACGAAAATTAGAATTGTTATTCGGCCAGGTGAAAAAAAAGCTTTGTCACGAGCGCGAAGAATACGAGCTTACGAGGAGTGTTTTTCCGCGAAAATCGCCTGATTAATGGCGCTTCCGTTGATTGAAAGCTTGGGATGCTGGAAAAAAGGATGTTTTCACACTTCTAAAGCACTCTTCTGGCTGTGCGACGGCAAGGTAACACAGGATGTGACAAATGAGTGTTTGCCAAAAAAAAAGCTCTTTCGCATTAGAAGTATTTGGGGAAGCTCTCAATTTATCGGAAAAATGACACCCCCAAATCCTCGCTAAATTCCAGTTTTACGTTTCAATTACGAGGAAAAGGCGCCATTATTTCCCAGAAAAAAAGTTACCTCATCTTGAATCGGTATCTTTCCGCAAAAAATGCTGCGTCACTTCGATTCACCTTAAAGCTACTCCCCCCTGCGTTGAGGAGCACCACCACTTCTTGGAATCTACCCAGATCGATGTGGCGGACATATCCATAAATTCGATATTCACCAAAAAAATAATGCCTTTTCGCTCACTTGGAAGCACCTGACGTCTTGGTTGCTGCTACTGATGCCCGAGGATGTATGTGTGTGTGTGTGTGTGTGTGTGTGTGACATCACTTTTTGACTTCAAAATTGTTCCCGGAAAAAAAGAAGTTATGACTTGGGATGGGTGCCCCCCTCTGGGAAGAGGAGGGAAAAATGTGCTGACTCGATAAAATCGATACGGCCTTGCCATCACTGCTACTGCTGTTGGGCAAGATTTTCCGGTATACGGAAGGTTAAATGAAGAATTAATCACAATGTATGATCTTGGGCTTCCCCGTATGGATGGGGATTGGTAGAGGTTTTGGGGAAAGGATGGTCCTTGATTTAATGAGATTCGCTCAAGTAAGAGTGTGTGGTATCTTTCGGTGAAAATTGTTTGAGCAAGCAATTTAAGTTGAAATGACGTTTTAATATATTTTGAAGACTAAACATTGTTTGAATTACTGAATAACTGCAAGCCAAAAGAGTTTTCTCGGGTGAGTTTTCAAAAAGCCGTAAGAGCCACTGTGACCTCCGACACTAATATTCGTTTTTCTCCAAATTGTAGCAAAATTTCATTTATTTTTGATTTGGGGCACATGAAAGACGTGTAGATGTAGATGAATTGAAAACTAATACAAGATTCGTTGAATATAAATATGACAACATTTACTTTTTTTAATTGATTATTGATAACAAGTTATTTTTGATAATTTTATTCAAAGAAAGTGTGATAAAGTTTCAATAAAATAATCACAATCGGTAAATTTGTGATGTACAAGGCTGTGTCGTAATTTGTATAATTTATTTTTGTCAATATTTATACATTTATTTATTATTATATTTATTATTGTAATATTCACTTTTAGAAGTGATTTGTTGGAACATTCGCTTAAGAATTCTTGAAATAAGTTAATGATCTATCCAGAACATCAGTATACAATATCATATTCAAGATATATTTTTTTTATTTTCAAATACATATTCTAGATATAAGAGAGTTACAAAATAACTACAACGTGCTACTGAACACAATATTTATTTCGTTGATTTCTTGTAATTTTACGTAAAATTAGCGAGGAATCTCAAATAACATAAATGTAATAACGCATAAAAATATGTGTTCAAAGTGTTCAATTTAAAACTAAAAAGCAAAATAATCAATTTTGTTATTCAAAAACTAAATATATTTGTGCTTTAACAGTGTTAACTAAAAGTAAATAATGCAAGCTTAATAGAAATTCAAAGAATTCTTGATGAAGTCAAATTGAAGATTAATCATATTTCAAAATTCTTTTGAATTGTTTTCAATTTAGAATTTTAGAATTTTGAATTTGGTGATAACACATTTTAAAAAAATGGATGGTTAAACAATTTGATAGATAAATATTATATTTTTTCGGTGTAATTTTACCTAAATTTCTGTATAAAAATTTCAATTCGGATAATCGAATCACGATTTTTTTTCTCTATGTCTTATTTTTGATTGATGAGATTAAGTATGACCCCTTAACTATGCTAAAGTGATTTAGAATTTTAAAATCCAACATGGCGGCCAAAATGGCGGTGATCAAATATTGAAAAAATCTATTTTGTAATTTAATAGGCAATCAACTATTCAAATCTGACTAAAATGGGGTCGCAGAACTCGAATTTGATGTTAAAAGTAAGATAATAATAATAAATTTTTTTTGGTCGGGATTTGATTATCTGAAGTCCCATACAAACCTTAAGAAAATCGAACTTCGGATAATCGAGTCTTGACGGCAATATGTAAAACTACATTTGAAAAATTAACAATTTTTTTTCTGACACAAAATATCTAGAGATCAACATTTCCTAAAGTAGTATTGCCATGATTTTCTATACCTTTTAATACTATGGGGCAATCCATAAACCACGTGGACACCTGAGTGAGTGGTTTTCCATTGTCTAGTTTTCACAAAAGTGTGCACGTGATTTATGGATAGCCCAGATTCTAAAAAAATATATAGTAATTTACGCCTTTCGGACTTAAGAATCTAGACCAATCATTTACCGTCCAAATTTTAGATCATATATTTTGAATTTCACTTTTGAAAATGTTTTGTCACTTTTTCAGTCTAAAATGAGGAAATTTTACTGTGTACATTCAAAAAATAAATAAAAAGTTATTGATTTTTTTTATTAGGTGTTTTGATACGTATTATTCGTGTAAAGTTTTCATTTTTCGTGTTTTTATTTTTTTTTGTTCAATGAAATTAAATTATTTGCTGTAACGTTTGAACAAATTACGTTAGAACATAGTCCAGCCATAGCACAAAATACTAAACTAACTTAATAACTGTTACTATAAGAGAAGGTTGCCTGATCTTAAATACCTGACGTCGGAGTTAAAAATTATAAGGTCACAATTCACCTCTGTTTCGATGTAATTTTACCTAAGTTTTATGTAAAAAAGTAAATTACACAGAATAATTTTTCTAATTTTTGATGTAAAATTACATTTTTTCTGACACTAAATTATTCATGAAAAATGTGCAGTTTAACATCATTGGTAAAATTTACATCTTTTTTTACAAATAATTTTAGGTGAAATTACATCATCAAACAGGTAAATTTAAACCTGCAGCCTCTGTATCTATCTAAAAAAAATTAAAATGAAAAGTTTCCTTCTTTTAAATATGACTTTAAGCCAAAATCAATTTAAGCGAATATTTTGAGGAACTTTACAAAACCTTAAAAAACTTTCAAAACAGGTCTGCAAAATCGTAACTTTAATATTCACAGAAAAAACACTCCGCAAAAAAAAAATAAATTAACAAACAATAAAGCTTGCTTAAATGGCTCCAGTGATGGGATTAAGTTGTCGTAAACAGCGCCCCGCAAAAACCGCTTGACAAATGTCCGCGAATAAAAGGCTGAATGGCAGATAAAAGTGGAAAAATTAATGCGAAACTACCTAATTGAATCGACAATTAACTTTGTGTGTGCGGGTGCACTCAAACTAAACTCGAACCAGTTTGAAAACGGACCGCCCAGCCACTTTTCAGCACAGTCAAACTCCGGTAGTTTGATGGAAAGTGCTGTTCGACTGTGAAAGAGTTCGTATCGTCAGTGTTTATTACCCGCTTGCCAGCGTTTATTTCATGTTAAATAATTAAATCAATTAACAACTTTTGCTACAAGTCACCCGGCGCGGGGAGGGAGGTTGGATCCGTGATTGAGGTGAGTTACGGGCGTACGGCCAATTCAATTTGTCATCGAGAATATAACGTACAGGTCTTCGTGGGTTCATTTCCCGATCGATTCTCTGCAGGCGTCGCCGTTGGAGGCCGCACCTTTCGTGGACTTCCTTTTACGATATTACCCAGAGTGGCTTTGAAAGGAATCTCTTTGGATTTGAGGTGGTCTTCCGGTTGTCGGTGAACTATACTTTGTTGTCCACCACCTTCGATTGGGTGAATAAGGTAGTTGGAATGGTAATTAACGCCAAGAAGGTAATTAAAGTCATGGTCGAAGCCGTTCACTAACTTTACGTTTAACCTGCGTTGGCTAGGAAAGCCACCCAGAATCGATCCAGCTCGCGAATCATTGCGAAGAAATGTCAGAAATCGTACAAAACGCCTTCGTCATGGTGACACTGCATCGTCATCATCGACGAGTAGCTTGACGGCGCCAAAACTGGTCCCCGACTTATCTGCGCAATCTGGTTTTACCGCTTTTTGAAGTCACAGCAGGCTATATAGCGGAATTGTGAGACAGTGAAATTTATTTGGGATTTTTGCAGAACAGGTCGAAACTCGAAGCTGGTTGTCCAATTCAAGTAGAAAGCTTGTGCCGACTTCATTAAGAATTACGATCAACAACAACAACGAGGTAATCAACGATCATGTAAATTTCGCCAATTGTAAACCCGTGTGACGCACACGCTTCCAGAGGCTGATCTTCGTCCGTCGGATCGTCCAACGAACGTCAGCCATTAGCATCAAAAAGTGCTTATCAAGCGTTCTACCTCCGTCGGGGTGTTTACGCGACCTCTACAAAGCAAGACGTTGTTGTTTTGCCACAGTTCCGCATCTGTTCCAGCAGCCAGGACTATGTCAACAAACCGCGTCAAGTAATCGCTTCGAGATCTAGTACGAGCTGGAAGCTGTGTTTGCCAGCTCTGATAGGGATGATCAGTTTGTAGCTCTGGTTTGGCGGAGACCTTGAAACGTTCCTGGTCTGCTTTGTCTCGGGGCTCGTTGACCTAGTTAGCGTCGCACAGCTGAGCCGGAGTCGATAAAGACCCGTTGCGTAACGCAACTGATTGGGCGATGCACATCAGACAGCAACGTGTCAACCGGGCAGAGATTCTGTAATCGTTGTGCAGATAGTGCGGTTATTTGAGCTAAAAAGCGTAATCGGAGGTTATGGCACTTTATTGGCGCGATACACGCGTAATCTGTACAGCTGGGGTATCATTTGAAGTGTGCCCAAGTCGGACCATGCCAAGCTTATCGCAATGTTCTACAAATAACGCAGTGGATTCACTGGTAACATCTGGAAGAAATACTAACGATCTTGCTTATATTTGAGTCCTACTGAAAGACAGTCGTATCAAGTGAATATATGGTTACTTCCATACGCTTCAGGGACTCCAATCTGATACTTGAAGAAGTGACTAGATGCCCGGATAACCTATTCTATGAGACAAGATTGATATAGTTGGCCATAATTACGGAGTCCTTGATAGATTGGAAGTAATTCGTTTCAAATGAATATCTGTTATCTTTCATACTTGTATTTGACCTTCTGAAAGTAATTCGTAACAATTGAATATCTGGTTACTTCCATACCCTTCAGGGATTCGAATCTGACACTTGAAGAAGTGACTAGATGTTAGGATAAGCTGTTCTATGCGACTTATCTCTTGCTCGAGATATTTGGCCATAGTCACGGAGTCCTAGAAGTACTGGAAGCAATTCGTATCAAATGAATATCTGTTATCTTTCAAATTTGAGTTTGAGTCCTACTGAAAGTAATTCGTATCAAGGGATTCGAATCTGATACTTATAGAAGTGACTAAATGTCCGGATAACCTATTCTATGAGATTAATCTTCAGCTTGAGATAGGTGGTCGAAATCACGGAGTCCAGAAGTATTGAAAGTAATTCCTATCAAATCAATTCTGGTATCTTCATAGTTGTATTTGAGTCCTACTGAATGTAATTAACACTCGCTTTATGGACAATTTCCATTCGCTTTAGGGATTCGAATCTGATACTCAAAGAAATGACTAGATGTCCGGATAACCTTTTTTTATGAGACGCATCTCTAGCCTGAAATAGGTGGCATAGAAGAGTTGAAAGTAATTCGTATCAAATGAATATCTGTTATCTTTCATACTTGTTTTTGAGGCATACTGAAAGTAATTCATATCAAGTGAATATCAGGTTACTGCCATACACTTCAGGGATTCGAATGTGAAACTTAAAGAAGTGATTAGATGTCCGGCTAACCTATTCAACGAGACTAATCCCTGGATTGAGATAGGTGGCCGAAATTACGGAGTCCTAGAAGTATTGGAAGTAATTTGTAACAAGTGAATATCTGGTTACTTCCATACGCTTCAGGGATTCGAATCTGATACTTAAAGAAGTGACTATTCTATGAGACTTATCTCTAGTTTGAGATAGGTGGCTGTAATCACGGAGTCCTAGAAGTACTGGAAGCAATTCGTAACAATTAAATATCTGTTAATTTTTATACTTTGCTGGGAATCGGATGAAATTCTTGTAGAAGTGACTAGAGGCCAAGATAACCAAAGCTTTGAGACTCTTCAAAGTATCACACGTATAACCCATATGATATGAAGATGTTCTACGAATCATTCTGCTATTATCACGTATGGAGTCCAGGAAGTAATTCGTATCAAATGACTTATCTTCCACTTGTTTCAGGGGATCGAATCTGATACTTATAGATGTGATTAGATCCGGACTTTTCGAAAATGTAAGTATTCCAAAATAAATCGAATCTCTACATCTGTTTGGTTCATATATACTTCTTGTGAATTTCAAAACATTTTCTGAACCAAATCTTCCCAAACAAATCGATAGTCCTCACAACTAGAACTGCGTTCTGTTCAAGGTCTCCCCGTCGTAATTCGTTTACGATCGTCGCAATTGTCTGGCGTGCAATTAGGGAAAATTGAAGAGTGTCGCAATATATCCCCCTGCGGCAAGTGAAAATTAGGTTCCATTTGGCCAAAACTGTCGTTGTCACCATTGACCTATATCTTTGTGTGTGAGTAACGTTTACGAACGTCCCGGAAAATTGACAACTGTTGATCCTGCTAGGGGTGATATCGATTGAATGCTAAATTGGCCAATTATGGCAGCGCGTCCAGATGTTTTGGTAGGCACTTCAATCGGTGTACATTATCCAGAACAGGGGGGGGTGTCCAATTAGGGACTAATGGTATACCCCTGGAGCGTTACCGGTCGGTGGCGAGGTATCATTAGTGTGTCACTATTGTGTGAGGTAATGTGTGCGTGAAACAAAAGGGCTGATATTGACTAAACCGAATGATTGCGTATCACTAATTATGACATACATGAAAGGACATTAGCGAGTTACAAAGGACTGTAAAAGACCATTCTTTCAAATCAATCGGTTATTTTTAAACCCATTTCTCGCAGGTCAATGGTAAACAACACAAAGCTTCTCAATTATGCATCTTTACATCATCAAGCGGACTTTCCCATTCGACTCCCCTCCCTCAAATCTCTGTTGTGGGCATTTTACAGCAAATCCAACGTAGGTGTTGAACCGAGACCACCGTCATAATGCACACAAACACTCTGTGGTGTGATGCGATGCATGCAACGTATGTTTCCAGCACAGGTGCAACCAATTAAACCACCAATCATTTGCAGGTAAACATCCTCCAGAGTACACGAACAATCCTGCCAGATAGCTTTTTGGTCCGGTAACAATAGCTATACACGCCAAACGGGAGTTCTGACATCCAATAAGATCAAAATCTGGATCCAAAGAATACAAAACTCGCTTTGTTCTACCGAGATTCGAACCGGAGCTCTTTGCTTCTGGATCAACGCTTTACCTCTGAACTACTCTGGCTTGAGGTATCGTTGATGGGTTGCCCTAAATTACATTAATCCTTGATTTGGGTGTAGAGCCATGACTCGGCGCGAACACAAACTTTTGGTACAAGTAATTTATGTTTCCACGTGTCTACGGACGACACGCAAGGGGTTTTGTTTTTCGTGTTGACGAGTCACCACAAATTTTGGGGCGTGTCCCGAACGTTACCACCTGGGCCAGCTAGACGGATTTTCCGGGGTCTTCCGAGAAATTCCTAGTGTATTCTTTCTGCACGATACACAAACCGGTTGAATGCCGTGAAGGAATTGTGTGCAATTAGTGCACACAGTGGGTGTGAATTGTAGTGTTACGTGACATACTTGTTATTTCCGATGTCCCACAAGAGAGAGCGAGTCATGATGAGGATGACTTCAGTGCTGAAATATGAGAGGTCATTCCTTGTTCGACGTCGTCACTTGCATAAAGGGGCATGCACTGCTGGCATGGGCGTCCCAAGATTGAAGAATTTTAGTTAAAAGTTAATTTAAGTCACCAAACCTAACTGATTTGGAGCGTTTGGAACGGTATGTCCACGCATCCTTCCTCCCCTGTTGATTATGTGCAATGTGGTCCGTTCACAGAATCTCTCTCTGCGATTAATGCAATGCAGTAGTTCTTCGGACTGGCTATACTTATTTTTGATTAGATTAGATTAGATCAAATGTCAGAAGATTCGCGTCTTCTCCAAAAAAGCTCGAAGTAACACAAAATACCTTACCATAAGAATAATTAATGGGATTGATTAGAAACCCCCTTAGCAACGCCAATGGCCTCGCCATAATTCTATGCAATCTTGATAGGGCGGCCGGCGTGGCTGTCGGCATGCCACACGGGTGGTATAACTTTCAGGCGCAACCACAAAGTGCTATTTTATTCAAACCCGCGCGCCTCACGTCCTCTACGACCCCCGGATTCCACGTTGAACCCCGGACGGGCCAAATGCTTAATTTATTATTTATACTTTCCTAAATGGAGACGCCACCACTCTCTCTCTCTCTCTTTTCACGGTAGAATTCTCTTTGAGAGTGTGAGTTCAGCCCAGAGAGTCCTTGCGTTGAACACTTTGACCTACACAGCAACCCAAAAAAACGGAGGTGATCCGGATTGACCGGGTCGAACCGCAACTGGGTCAAATCGGAATATTTTGACCTAGAAACAGTCGACACGGCCGGTTTTTGGCCAAAGTCCAACGCTCAGGTAATACCTTTCGTCCGTGAGTTCAAAACAATTGACGTGATTAATTGTCGAAATGATTCAAGAATGTCAAAACAGACGACGAGCCACCAACATCAATCAAAACGGATGGAGGGTTCTTATCGGACGTTGCTACGCTAATAAATGTCACATCTTGCGCTGAAGAGGTTATCAACGCCATGATACGGTGGACGTCGTCTGCAAGCTTTGATAAACAGTGGAATCTCCACAACAGGCCACCACAACAAGGCAACCCCCTGTTGGTAGCTGTGAAGGATTAGATTCGCTTCACTGGCTCGGACTAATGCCCGGTTTGGAGAAGGTTCATTGGCTACCGGTTGGACGCCACTACTGGTGTTGAAGTCGTACACTCAAAGCTTAGCGAATGGAGTTCAGCGGGCGTTCTGGATCATAACGATTTCGATTGCAAGTAACTTCAAACATACTTAACTAACTTATTTGAAATGCAAGAAATGGCAATACCAAGGTTGTTTACGATAAAATTATCGAGGTTCGATAACGATAATGGTTAAGACCGGTGGATCTACCGCCGTAACAAACAAGAGGTCGGCGGTTGTTGAGACCAGATCATACCCAAAAAGCTTCAGTGAGTCCGGTAGACAACTTTGCCTTGATGTTGAGATGTCCTGGGTCATCCAAGGATTCCCTGATGTTAAGACCGGTGGGTCTACCGCCGTAACAAGCAAGAGGTCGGCGATTTTTGACCCCAGATCATACCCGAAAAGTTTCAGTGAGTACGGTAGACTACTTTTCTGTGCTGTTGGGATGACCTGGGTCATCCAAAGACTTCCTGGAGTTAAGACCGGAGGGTCTACCGCCGTAACAAGCAAGAGGTCGGCAATTTTTGAACCCACATCATTCCCGAAAAGCTTCATTGAGTACGGAAGACTATATTGCTAATGTGTTGGGATCAAGGTTGCTAATCAATAAAATTATCGTCGATAATATTAGGCTGGTACCCCCCCCCCCCTTCATAGTTGGCCCGAAAAATCAGGGGAGCAAAAAAATATTTTTTCAAAAAACTTCAACATTTCAATGAAAATTTAGGTGCAATCAGCTGAAATAAATTTAAAATGCATTCCCCTGGCCCTGCGTTTAGAATCATTTTTAGCATGTTTGGGTTGATTTAAAAATCTTTTTAATTTTAGAAAATTGTCGCAAAAAGTTTTTTTTTCGCTGAAATTTGTGTTTTCGTCAAATCTTAATTGTTTTGAGAACGAATGATTGCAAAACAACTGAACTATTGTAAAATGCATTTTAAAACAATTTTTTCATGCAAATGTTGAAATTATGGCTTGTCCTTTCAATATTTTATTTTTTTTTGCCACAAAATAATACAAAATCACAAAGTATACTCAAATTTTCAAAATATGCAATATGGGTTTCAAACGAAGCGAAATTTTGTATGCTTTTTGACTTTATGAGGGTTTTTTTTTGGAAAATACTGAAATTTTCACAAATTACCGTATTTTTTCGAGAATATCCAAATTTTTAAAATATGCAATATGGGTATCAAACGAAGCGAAATTTTGTTTGCTTTTTCACTCTATTAGAAATTTTTTTTGGATAATAAAAAAAATCACAAAATAACGTATTTTTTTCATAAATGCTAAAATTTTCAAAATTTGCAATATAGATATCAAACGAGTTGAAATTTCGTATGCTTTATACATTTATAAGATTTTTTTTTGAAAATAGTTAATTTTTTGAGTAAATATGTTATTTTATGAAAATTTTGATATTTTCAAAAAAAAAACTTTAATAAAGTGAAAAAGCATTCAAAATTTTGCTTCGTTTGATACCCATATTGCAAATTATGAAAATTTTAGTACTTTCGGACAAATACGGTATTTTGTAAAAAAAATGTATTTTCCTAAAAAATACCCTACTAAGCGAAGCAAAACTAAATTTCGCTTCGATTGATACCCATATTGCTTGTTTTGAAAATTTGAGTATTTTCGAAAAAAAAATGAAATGAAAATCTTAATATTAAAAAAAAAACTTTTATTGTGAAAAAGCAAACCAAATCTCGCTTCGTTTGATACCCGTATTGAAAATTTGAAAAAATTTGAATATTTTCGAAAAAATAAGGTATTTAAATAAAGTGAAAAAGCATACAAAATTTTACTTCGTTTGATACCCATATTGCAAATTATGCAAAACTGAGTACTTTCGAAAAATACGGTATTTTGTGAACAATTTTGAATACACTTACATAAACTTACTAGATTTTCAAAAAGTGAAAGCATTGAAAATTTCACATGATATGGTTGAATTAAGTCGATTTTAGAAAGATTTTAAAAATTAGTTATTCTCGGGTGAGTTTTCAAAAAGCCGTTAGAGCCATCGTGACCTCTGACACTAATTTTCGTTTTTGTCCAAAATTAAACAAAATTTCATTTATTTTTAGTTCGGGGTAGAGGTGGGCTAAAAAAAAAGCGAGCCGCTCAAAGAGCCGGTTCATTAAAAAGAACGAATGAACCATGGCTCACAAAAAAAGAACCGCGGTTTTTTTTTCAAACTCCAGGCTTATGAAAGAACTGTTCCAAAATGGAATGATTTTTGAACTTGTTATGAATATAATTCATTGAATTTCCAATAAATTGTAGTGTAAAATTTGTTTTTGAGAATTGGAAATGCAATTTCAAATATTTTAATGCTAATAAAAAAATAATCCCAACATTGTCCCTTAGTGTACTTTTTCAAGTACTTTAGGTTAAAAACGGCATGTTAATGAGGGAATATTTTCCGACATTTTCAGAGCTGAATCGTCATATTTCATTGGGGAGTCTATAGCAACTATCATTGAAGGCAATCTTTGAACACCACTTTATAGTTTTCAAACTTAAATTTTCAGTTCCCTACTTTGTTTTTGAAATTCCAATAGTAAATGATTTTTTAAAACAAAGTGAAGAAACTTCGAATTGTATTCATCGTACATTAAAGTATTACCCGAATACAAATTTGAGCATTTGAAATTGCTTGACTTGTAAATCATTATCAAAAATCTACTAAATAACTTAGAGATTTAAGAAAAAAATAAATCTTCTAGCCCGAATAAACTTCACCGTTTATAGACTTTATCGATCAAATCAGAATGTAGAAAAGAGTTAACAGAATATTTTCTCTTAATAAAATATCAGCATTAGTTCAATTTTGGCAGAAATAAACGTAATAAATGTAAGTTTGGATACCATTCAATCATTCAAACGTTTAGGTTTAAGTAGAAATGTTGACTTAGAGATCGCCAAGACCTATGGTTTTAAAGGGCATTTTCTCGTTTTTTAGTAATTTTTGTAGATGATTTATATAATTCAAATGTGAAATAGCTTCAAAAATCACACCATACTTAAAACATATCCTTTTCATCTATATTTTGAAAAGAGCGAAAGAGCCGTTCAAAAAAGGGCTCTTTTTAATGAGCGAACGAAAATGAGCGACTCCTAAAAAAGAGCGGTTTTGCCCACCTCTAGTTTGGGGCATTTGAAGGACGTGTAGATGAACAATCTCAAGCACTTTTGATATTGGTTTTTCGTAAGTAGGTCGAATACCGATGCAAAAAGGACTATGTTTACCAATGGCTCTTACGGCTTTTTGAAAACTAATCCGAGTATTGTGCATGATCGGCGATAAGATTATCGCCGATAGAATTATTGAAATAAATAATAATAAATAATTATAGTTCTATCGTTATCGTTATCGAGCCTCGTTAATTTTATCGGTAGGGATATCCATGCTGTGAGAGTTCTGGATCATACAGATTTGGTTTTCAAGTTGCTTTATAGATTCTTTGAATACAATAGTGACAATACGATGTTCACACTTTTCGGAATGATGTTCACTTTTTGTACAAACTAGTTTTGGGTGTATCATAGCTACCATTAAGTTACTAAGTCTCACAGCACACGAAGACGAAAGTGGTGTTACAGAAATAATCGTGGGGGACACCTCTAAGCAGTTTTTATTACAGGAGTGTTGATTTAAGCTATCTGTAAGGCTTGACGAGAGTAATAACAAGCAGTTTCTCTCATGGTATACCTTCCGAAGTCTTTGAAATAACATACAAACACCAAGAATACTCACACATCTCCCGAAACTTCCGGGACAGCCGGCTGAAGCTGAAGCAGGTACACTGGGGCGTCACCGCGTCCG
The DNA here is from genome assembly GCF_016801865.2 of Culex pipiens pallens. NCBI lineage: Eukaryota > Metazoa > Arthropoda > Insecta > Diptera > Culicidae > Culex > Culex pipiens. The sequence goes on along the minus strand of NC_068939.1, from coordinate 158,164,799 downwards.
CGTCCACCCCATACTTCTCCATCTTGCGTTCCCGTTTCCGGCGCTTCTTCTCCTCGGCCAGCTGCTGCTGCACGGAGAACTTGTCCCGCAGCTTGGGACTGCCGTTCTCGTCGATGTAGTACAGCGTGTGCTCCAGCCCGTCGTACTTATTGATCAGCTTGGGATCGATGGAGAACGCCTGCAGCAGGCTGGGATCGACCAGCTTTTTGGACTGCAGGAGCGCGGTTCCGGAGGCGGGTATAGCCGAAGATCGTTGCTGCTTCGCTTTGGCACCGCCGGTATCGCACGGTCGGGTCGCCAGGCCTTCGTCCATGTTGGGTGCTACAACTATATCACTACTGCTATCACAGGTGGTTACGACGGCAGTGCTCAGCGCCCGAGGACTGTTGACGTCCGGCAGGCTCTGGCAGGTCCGCTTGTTTCCCAGTTTCCGTTCAGTCTTACTGTTCTCTTGGTCTAGCTCGATGATGTCCTCTTCCTCCTCATCGTCGTTCTCCTCGCCGAGCACGTACGTGGATTTCAGCCCCGTCGGCGGTTCCGTGTACTCCTCGACGGCGGCCAGCTGGTGCGTGCTGGCGCTTACGCTGTGCGTCCGGTCGATGTCCGACGTCGACATGAACACGCCCGAGTCCGACGCGACGATCGTGCTGGTCCCGAGCGATGGCAGGATCTGATTGTGGCGCTGCTCGTCCGTTTCGCACTCGCTGTTGTGCTTGATGGCCTCCGCCCGACGACGCACGATTGCCGCCATTGTCAGCGGCGGCGTCGAGTCCTCCAGACTGTTAATCTGCTTCATATTGTGTGTGACGGCGCGGCCAAATCTTGACAGCCGCTCAATCTACTTGCGCGCCTATGTGTTTGTAGAGTAGAAACAACAGTCCCAATTAGCACAACCGTAAACACTCTGTTCCGATGACGACGCGACGACCACGGGGAGCAATCGATTATCACTGGGAGAGCTACTCTCTCTCGCTTGGTTCTGTACACACTGGACAACAACATTCGTAAACAAGACTTGAGCTCTTCCGAGCGCGATTACCGCGCGCTTATCAGCAAACACGCCCCAGAAGATCGTGCCCTTTGGAGCACGAAAGCGTCCGCGCGTCCAGATCGTCCACGTGAAAGCAACTCACTGCGGCGTTCCACAAATCAAAAAAACTGCGTCGCAGTAAATTCGCGAATAGCCGAAGTCGACTCGAAGATTTGTACCCCTCTGAGGTCGTCGGTCCTCGTGGGGGCTTGGCACCGTTGTACACGACCCGCCGGACCAGCTATTTACGAACGGGCTTACCACAACAAAACGTCAGGGATTGTGACCCCTTGGGAGACTGTGCTATTTTAATGGGCTATTTTTAGCACACACTACACGGCGAACGCAACACCAAGAGTCGGTTGTACGGTTGATTGATGCCTTCACTTCTTCTTCCCGCCGCGGAGTTGCGCCGCGCAGTTCTTCCATACACACAGGTTATGGCCTCCGGCCAATGTTATGGACATTCCTTTCTCCACAAGTTTCGGTTTATTGCCAATAAGACGTTTTTTTTGCAAGTCTTAGCGCAGGGAGGTATTCACCATTGCTGCGAAGCAGCGCAAAGGATCATGATATCCGATACGAACGCGCCAATATCGATAACCTCTAATTGGATCAGCTGCATGCGCAGTGCTTCCACGATTAGCCGAGACCTGATTCGAGAGCGCCGATCAAGCCGATGAATACCAGCGAGTCACGGTTTTCGCTTGGTTGAACTCTGCGAGCGTGCGCGCTCCAAACTTATTCCGGAATTGAACGCAAACGGACTTTGCCAAATCTAATGTTTGGCTGATGAAATCGCCTGGCAATGTTGCCGCAGACGGTCGTCGCGGTTGAACTTCTTCTCCGATGAGCGATTTTTCAAGGATATTCGAGGTGCAACAGGTGAACCGGAAGGTTCTGCGATATTGCAGTAAACACTTCTTAATCTACCCTCCCCCTTGGAACGAGAGGATAGTGGTGTTTGCCAAACATTTCAGGTACTTCAAGAGCGTAATGGATTCAGTGTTGTTATCGATAGTCTTGGGCGGTACGCCCAAGGACGATGTGTCACTCAATTTAGTAAATGGTTCGCGAATGTTTACTTTTTATAGCTTTATTACAGAGTGCTCGCGCGCGAACATATGCCATTCCCCGGCGAAGGCAGATGTTTCGTCGGAGAAGGTACAGAGAACGCGTCATGAAGATACGCGGGTTTTCAATAGGGCAGTAAAAGTTTATGACGCGAACCCATCACGGAAAAGTGGGAGGCGGAAATTGTTTTCGATGGATCGTTGTTCTGAAAATTGACTGACTCAGGATCCATCTACCAACCAAAATGACGATCAAATCACCATTTCTACCGTTGATGTTGATCAGTTCAAACAGTACTGATCAAATACATCAGGCGAAACCTGCCAAACCACTTCGCTGCATCGCAGCAGATCTTCATCGTACTCAGCAAACGTGGAGTTTCCAAGAAGTTTGGATGATGTAACCCGCGGACAGAAAACGCAATTCATCAAATATTTGAAGTCGCGGTCAACAACTCGCTCCTGACCGGCTGACTGATCCGACATGTGCGATATCAAACTCTTTGCTATCGGCGTAGATATCGCCGTCACCGCATTGTGTCTGATAAACTTATGAGAATAACCGGATTCCATACCGGTCGCACGCAGTAATTGGACTCCTTGTCTAATCACAAATCTCTCACTAATCCGCAAACCTCAAAAACTTGGCATGTGTCCAAGTCGCGAAACGCGACTCAACCGCACGAAAAGAGTTCACCGCACCAAAACGTGCGCGCAGTGCAACAACTTGTACCCCCTCACACTCAACAGAAAATGGGTGTCTCCGATCGCGCCTCCACCACAATTCAAATGGACGCGAATCTATTTATAGCGGAGATGTCTGAACGCCTTTACGCGCGCGCCTCAATGGCAGGCTAATTTTTGCCGCAACAGCAACTCCATATAATGGAGTAACCCCCCTCCGTCACCCTCTTCATCAAATCTCGCAAATTTGAAGAAATCGTACGGTGAAGGCAGGAGTCTGCCCAGGAAGCTGCCGACCTCCGCGCGATCTGGATATCGCGGACACGGACTTTGCGAGCAGGAAATCTTGATTGATATTGGGGGGAGGTTACCTCGAGAACCGTTTTGCGACATTCCACACACACACCGCGTGGTGTAGTGGTAGGTCGTCACGACGACGCTGTATTGACGTCACGTATTGCTACCAGACGCTTGGAAGTGTTTGGTGAGGCGTACGAATCGTGTGCGGAATTGGTGCGGATTCGTACACGTGGTTTCTTGGAAATCTTGTTAGCTGGGATTTAGGTACACACTAATTTAGTTACTGATTTTTGTTGTATTGCTGATTTCCAAGACTACAGGTTAGATTCGGAGCATTAGGTCTGCTGCCATAACTAAATTATTTTCTGCATTCGCATTCGCATAGCGGGTTTTCGCATTCCATTCTCTTAGCGGGTTGCAGACTGGATTTCGTCATGTATATGTGATGATTGTCTATTCCAGGTTGCTTAGAAATTGATTTAAAGGAATTAAAACCAATTCTACCATGCAGCCATAACTAATTTTTTTTGCGTTTAAACAACTAGTTCTAATATCTACTAATTTAACGTATTGACTGACAGCTGTAATATGGTTTATATTTTGATATTACAACAAAAAATATTACCATGAAGACTTTTACTAAGCTTGATTGGAACTCCAGGACGTTGTTGGATGAACTGAGGCATGCAACATTTTTTTGAAAGTATTGGTGTAGATTTTAAAAGTATACATCAATGCTTCAAAATACTTCGCTGTTAAGCTGGTTGTCCCGCCCGTGTGGATCAATTGGACCGCGCACTGGACTCACAATCCAGAGGTCGCCGGTTCGAATCCCGCGGCGGGCGCTCTAAAATTCTTTGTGTAAATATGGGTATTCGGCGCCGTCGCTCCGTGCCATACTTTCATACACTTAGGAGCCCAGGGCGGCGAAGTCCTTGTAGATAAAAGGAAGACACTAGTGGTTGGTACTAGCTATAAAGTCAACTTCGTTTTAAGCTGGTTGACGTCGAGGTCTTCACTCCACGAACTCCTTGTATTATGTATAACTTTTGATTTTCAAAACAAAGTACCAGGAGTTCTACCAACAAAGAATGCACAGACCATCGATGTTCTTGTTATCTTCAAGCCTGAATTAGGACCGATGTTTCAGTACTCCTTGTACCATATTTCCACTAAACTCTCTTAGAACGGATCCCAAGTAACATTTTTAAACCAACTAGCCACTACCTGGTTTTATTGAGGTTTTATCTTAGAATCTTGATTACAATAAGCAAAAGCTAATTAAAAGGTTCTAACAAGGTTTTATGCCTCGGACATAAAACCTGATGAAAATAAAAGCCAAACTGGCTTTGAATAAGGTTTTATGAAAGTTTTAAGAGAGTCTTGAAAACCAGATGGCAATACTATGCCAAATGGTTTTATCGCAAGCTTATTTAAAACCAAGGGTGTTGTAGCTGTCAAGTGCCATTAGGTATGCAAAAAGATCACTTAAAACCATGTGCTCCTAAAAGAGCATTTAACGCAGCCAAATAGCAATGCTTAAATATGGCGCTGATTGACAGCCATTTTGGCAGAAAAAAAAGAAAAAGCATAAATTTTATTGAAATTTGATGAAAACCAACATTTATGATGAATTTAAGACATCGTTAATTTTTTTTACAAAAAATGCAAATTATAAAACATTTCATTAAAAACTGGGATCACAAAAGAAATATTTTTGATGAAGCGAGTTGATGTTTTTGGCTCTATCTCCCCCACATTTATCGATAAAATTTCAATCGCAGCTGATTTTGAGCCACCAATTGCGAACAATTTGCTTTGATATTATTATAATTACCTCCAATATTTATCATTTCATTATCGCCATTTTTGACAACCATCTCCATTATTTCATTGGGCAAGACGAAGACTTATTTTTTGCCACAATAAAACCTGTTAGGCATAACACGTTTCAAGAAGTATGAAATGTAATTTTTCCATAACTCCTAACTAGGTTTTAACAAAGGTTTTATTAAGGCTTTGAGGAGGTTGCTATAGGATTCAGTTGTAAAGCCTTGAACTCCTATGAGCAACTCTCTACGAAATCGGCCGATTTCGACCATTTTTATTTTTTGTATTTTTTGATTTGGCTCAAACTTTGTGGGGGCCTTCCCTATGACCAAATAAGCTATTTTGTGTCATTGGTTCACCCATACAAGTCTCCATACAATATTGGCAGCTGTCCATACAAAAATGGTACGTACATATTCAAACAGCTGTAACTTTTGAGTGAATTTTCTGATCAATTTGGTGTCTTCGGCAAAGATGTAGGTATAGTTGAGGACTATTGAGAAAAAAATAGGTACACGTATTTTTAGCCACCGAAAGTTTTATTTTAGCGAAATATTTGCAGTTTTTCGATTTTTAAAAATAGTGACCATGAGTGACCATTTCTAAAAATATTTTTATTGAAAAGTTCAGAAAATTTGCTATGAAATTGTCTAAGAGACATTGAAGATTGGACCTCAGGTTGCTGAGATACAGCCGCTTTAAGGAAAAGAAACAGGAAAATTGAAGTTTTCTAAGTCTCACCAAAACAACCCACCATTTTCTAATGTCGATATCTCAGCAACTAATGGTCCGATTTTCAATGTTTAAACATGAAACAAATTTTCCGATCTTTTAGAAAAAAAATATTTTGAAATTTTTTAAATCAAGACTAACATTTTAAATGGGCGTAATATTCAATGTTTGGCCCTTTTAAAATGTTAGTCTTGATTTAAAAATTTCCAAAATATTTTTTTCGAAAAGATCGGAAAATTTCACGAATGTTTCATGTTTTAACATTGAAAATCGGACCATTAGTTGCTGAGATATCGACATTAGAAAATGGAGGGTTGTTTCGGTGAGACTTAGAAAACTTCAATTTTCCTGTTTCTTTTCCTTAAAGCGGCTGTATCTCAGCAACCCGAGGTCCAATCTTCAATGTCTCTTAGACAATTTCATAGCAAATTTTCTGAACTATTCAATAAAAATATTTTTAGAAATGGTCACTCATGGTCACTATTTTTAAAAATCGAAAAACTGCAAATATTTCGCTAAAATAAAACTTTCGGTGGCTATATCTTGAAAACAGAGCCCTTTATCAAAAAATCTGTAAAGTACTTTTCGATTGGAAATTCAATTTTACGTTAAAAAATGACATCAAATTTGTTTTTGCATAAAATTTCGATTTTTTCCAAAAATCACTATTTTTTCAAAAAATCATAATCATAAGATTTTTTGACCATGTTTCTCTATAGCTCAAAAGTTGCGGGGTTTTGTCCCCTAAAACATATCAAAAAATCTCGAAAATCAAAAAATACGTATTTTGGGAAATTGAGTTTTTGTGAAAAAAAAGTTGATAAAAAAATTCTTTTTTTTTCCGTGTACCTATTTTTTTTCAATAGTCCTCAATAATACCTACAACTTTGCCGAAGACACCAAATTGATCAGAAAATTCAATCAAAAGTTACAGCTGTTTGAATATGTACGTACCATTTTTGTATGGACAGCTGCCAAAATTGTATGGAACCTTGTATGGGTGAACCAATGACACAAAATAGCTTATTTGGGCATAGGGAAGGCCCCCACAAAGTTTGAGCCAAATCAAAAAATACAAATAAAATACATTTCCGGTTTTGGTAGAGAATTGCTCCTATGTAGGTTTTGTAACAACTTTTTGCGGAGGTCCTTTTGGGTTTTAAGAGGGGTTTAACGGAGTTCTAGGGATCGTGTTACGACTAATGCGTTTTAATGTTGGTTTAGGCTGATAGGTTTTATAGCGGTTGCAACAGCTATGATAAAGCCTAAAATGTTACTTGGGATGGGTCATATATGACGTTTTGGAAACACTAAAAAATGTATGAACTACTTTTGGGATCAAAAATGCTCGTAAATTGTTTAGAAATGGGGCGGTAGAATCGAAGTTTTTGGTATAAGAACACTTAAGAAGGATCAGAACACCTTGAAAGAAGTCTAAAGTTACCAAAGAATTGCGGTAACATCTCTGGATCTCAATCTGGGTAAAATCGTATCGTCAGAACAATTTGGAATATCCCAAAACTGGAGTACGTGATACCTAAGGGACGTGGAGACTTCTTTGGATATGTACCAAAAAGGTAAATTTGATAGAATTGTGTTATTACGTCGATAGAATCTATCATCAATATTCGAGTACACTTTGGATGTCTCATCACATCCCAAACGTGTGATGAAAATCGTAAACGTAAACGTAGACTTCGAAATCTACATTCCAAGGTTTTTTGAATGACCCAGAACATCTTAAAAGGTTACTGGACTCAATGTGTTACTAAAGGGTCGTGGGACATCTCTGGACATGTTGAATTACTGCAAACTGATCTCTACAATGCGATGATCTGCATTAATTCTACGAAAGATCAACTAGCACGTACACTTTATAACTTTTTCACGTGGACCAGTCCCAACAGCTATCACTAGCAATCCCACCCAAACACGTGCTGATCCCGTACAGCCATCTGATTGACACTGGAATAATGTACTTTTCGCGTGATCCCCGCGATCTGCGTGTGCAGGAAGTGCAGACTGCAATAAATCTCACCCAGCTCTAATGATACCTCCCCGCGAGGGGCCGTCATTAAACCACATTTTTCAGCTAATCATCGTCGCAGATTCAACGCAATGCAATCGCACACCAAAACTTCATGAATCATTCAACGGGTGGCGTAAGATCCGTCTGTCCCCCCGATCATCATCATTGACACGCACCCCGCGCACAGTAATGCCCATGGGATATTTCGTCAGCAGAAAATTTTCCATCCACCCAAAAAATCAAGGGGGGGCTTACCACGCACACAGACTTGGCGCAGACACATTCCTGAGGCTCGCCAGAGTCGTCCCGGGCTTGTTGTTGGTCAGAAGAATTCACACCGCTCTGAAGCTCGCGAGTGTGAGTGTGAAAACTTGTTCCAGCTCAAACTCTCTCAATGAGCTTGCAAAAAAAAGCTGTTTGCAGGCAGTTCAAGTTGCCCCAAACTGGCTGGCAGAACTTGTCCGGACAAGATCGAACTGGACGCGATCCTGTGCGCAGACTTGATTTCTTTCGTTGATGGACGAGGACGTCGCCAGAGTCAGTGTGCCACACAGCTACACGTGGAGCGAGAATTGAGTTGTCGACCTTCTTGCCGGGTCGCTATCGATTGGTCACCGTTAGCGACGACCGTGGGAGACCACACCGTCTGCGAAGGAGGGTCAACCCCCGTTTACGTCATTCGGACTCGATTTTCCTACTCATTTATTTACATCGCTCTTCATGGCTTCTTTTTGCATGCCAGCTTTCCTTCTAACACTGTGTTAGTTGTATTTTGAATGTGTGCTGAAGAAGTGAGATTCAAAACAGAATCGAAAATCTTTCCAAAGATCTTCTAACCTCAAATCTAATCAAACTAACCAGACGATTTTTTACAGTGCAGGCAAGAAGTGGTGGTATCGTCACGCCACAACACACTTCTTCTGGCTTCCGAAAAAAACCATACACCCTTACCAAAAATCATGATTTTTTGAGTTCCAAATCCCACTTTTCATACGATTTTTTGAGTTCAGGTACTACAACCATAAAAATGGTTATATGGGTTGAACTGAAAAATTCGTATGAAAAGTGGGATTTGGAACTCAAAAAATCATGATTTTTGGTAAGGGTGTAAAACACGCAAACTTCCAAGACCGGCATCAACATCGCACAAACACACACAGACACAAACCGCAATCGCGATAAGGGGTGAGGCCAATAAAAAAGCGACTCCGAACTGAATGTAAGCCGCGCGTGTCGCATGAAAAACAACAACTAAAGAAAAAGTACCACCAAGAAGAAGTTAAACCAAAACGCTAATCACTTTCGCCTTATCACTGTGTGTGTGTGGTATGCGCCACCACATTACATCTATGTGCAAGTGCACCACACACACACATGGTTTAAGGCGTCGCGTCCGGATGTCGTAATGAAAATTTTCCATTGACATTTAATCGAAGACGGCGACGGCGGGAACTTGGCGATATCCCAGAGTGCGTGAGACCGAAAGAGATGGTGTACGAAAACGTCACCGAAAGAAGAAGCGAAAAGAGTTTAAAATGCACTTTGCACATTTGGATAGTGGGAATAGATGAGAAAAATGTGGCAAATATTTCAAAACTCAACTCTTATTAACAAATTTTAAAAGGGGTCAAATATTAAAACACTGTTTTCAAACAAAGTAGTATTCAAAGTACTTTTTTAAAATCAGCCGGAAAAATCAGGGAGCAAAAAAATATTTAAAAAAAACTTCAAGATTTTAATGGAAATTTAAGTGCAATCAGAAAAAATCAATTTAAAATGCATTCTCCTGTGAATCATTTTTAGCATGTTTGGGATAGTTAAAGAAATTGGAAAAAATCGATGTTTACTAAATATCGTAAAAAGTTTTTTTTCCGATGAAATCTTTTTTTTCGTCAAATCTTACATTTTTTGAAAACTAATGATTGCAAATCAATTGAACTAGGGTATATAACACTTTTTTCATTCAAATGTTGAGACTATGGCTTGTTATTTTATATTTTTTCCCTTTTTTTGTAAAATTAAAAAAAAAACATTTAGGTCCAAAGAGAATAACAACTGCCGAGACCTCAGTAACTAATCATATAATTTTTTAATTGTAAAAATTAAGAAAAAAGTATCAAGAAAACAAAATCTAATCAAATTTTAATTAGATTCTTGATAAAGGTTCATTAATTTCAGAAAGTATCAAAATATGTAAGGAAAAATCAGAAAATTTTACGCAATTTTCAATAACGAGGTATTTGAAAGTTAGGTGCATTTTGCACAGCAAAAAATAAACACGGTAATATTAAATTTTTGAATGAGTACATCTTTTATGCAAAAAAAAGTGTAGTTTTACCTCTAAAAATGTGTGAATTTACAACTTTCTTGTTAAAATGCCACTTTTTCAATCGAAATTGAGGTAATATTACATCATAATAGAGAAAATATTAAACGTTAAACCATCCAATTTTACACCTTCCAAATTTACACATTTTTTTTGCTTGTGCATGACTGCACAAAAAAGGGGAATTTTTGAAGGTTGAAAATTTGATTGGTTGAATATTACTTTTTTTAAGGTAATTTTACCTAAAAAAATTGTAAAAATGTAAACCTAATGAAAATTTACCAGCTTCAAATGTAATATTCCCCATTATTTTTGACACAAAATCTGTCATCGTCCCCTTTTTTTGCTGTCACATGACCACAAATTAAATTTTGAAAAAAAAAAACTATATTGACGCAGTAAAAAATGTGTAATTTTCAAAGGCGTAAAATTAGAAGGTATGTAACCTTTTTCATGATGTACACAGCAAAAATTGTGTATATTTGGAAGGTGTAATTTTAGAAGGTTGAATATTACCTCTTTAATGATGTAATTTTACCTCAATTTAGACCGAAAAAGCGACATTGCACCAGGATAGTGGTAAAATTACACATTTTCAGAGATAAAATTACCCATTTTTTCTGAAATAAAAGATGTACCCCTTCCCAGATGTAATATTACCATTATTTTTTTTTCTGTGTACACAGCAAAAAATTGTGTAAATTTGGAAGGTGTAATTTTAGAAGGTTGAATATGATGTAATTTTACCTCAATTTAGACCGAAAAAGCGACATTGTACTTGAATAGTGGTAAAATTACACATTTTAAGAGGTTAAATTACCATTTTTTTCTAACATAAAAGATGAACCCCTTTTTAGATGAAATTTTACCATGATTTTTTTTCCTGTGTAATATTACCTCTTTCATGATGTAATATTACCTCAATTTAGAGTGAAAAGTGGTATTATACAGAAAAAAGATTAAGTTAAACATTTTTAGTGTTTGAATTACACATTTTTTCTGGCATAAAAGAAGAACAGTCCAGATCCGATTATCCGAAGGCATCGGAAAAAATTCACTTCGGATAATCGAATCACAAAAAAAAATTCGCTGTTTTATTTTGGATGGTCTAGCTTATTCTAAAATTATTTAGAATTTCTAAATCCAAGATGGCGTCCAAAATGGCGGATAACATATTGAAAAACGTTTTTTTTTATTTAATATTCACTCGACTCAACTCGAATTTGATGTTAAAAATAAAGGTCATGATTCTTAAATCTGAAATCCCATACAAACCTTCGGATAATCGAAACTTCGGATAATCCAGTCTGGACTGTACTGAGTTTGAAAGTAAAAAAATGAGTCCGCGATTTTTACGATGGATAGCCTAACAAGTATAAAAAAATCACGATAAATGCAGAATGGAGCAACTGTCCTTTAACAGAAAATATGTTTTAAGAACCGCGATTTCAATATTTCTGACATAATTTTCCAGTCACATTTTTTAAATTGGAAATGCCGCTCGATTTTTTATATTTTTGTTTCAATATTAACATTTTTAAAAAGAACATTAAATCTTTCAGAATTTCCGTTAAGATTTATTAATAGACACCAAATTTCTATTTTTTTTTCCGCGGTTTTGAGCAAGTTACAAACGACTGCAAAAACATGTCTTAGTAAAAATCCAGTAAAATTAATGGGGTTGTACCGTCCCACCATCACGAGATATTGATCGTGGAACAAAATAACCGCTTAGAGCAAACATTCACGTAAATCGAAGAGGGATCGAGACAACTTTTCCGATTTCGTGTGAATTGACGGAGAATTACCCATAACAGACTTTTAAAACAGTAAACTCCAGAACCTTTCCCCCCTTTAAAATTGTGTCCAGTGCTCAACCCAACACGCTCCCACTATCCACCGTCGTTGGCGCTCCGACTTCTTGAACCGGTTCAAGACGTGCGAGCGCGCGTACGGCACACTAGTTTCACGCATTTCTCCGCGAGTTCTTCAACTCGGTCAACGCGAGTCACTCTCGATAATCCACACACAGCGATTGCATCCCCCCGTTGTGGTCGTTCGTCGTCATCGCCACCGCGACTTGTAGGATTCCCAAAATAGCTCGTACTTTGACCGTCGTCCACTAGTTGTTAGTTGGGTATAGTTTTCGGGTGCGGAATCTCTTCCCTCGTCAACCGAAGAAACTATGTCGTAGCTCCGCTCGGCTTAAGCCTGCCTACTCTGGCGTAGAATTCGGTAAAGTTCGGTCCGCTCGGTGACACAACGTCAGTGGAAAAAACCTTGGCCGCACAGCGTTCAACTCCACGCGAGGAGGGACTGCTGCAGCAAATGAACACTTCTTCTTCGGTTATCTGGCCCGGTTTTCTTCCTCCTTCTGTGTTATTCTTGCTTTTGCGACATGCAACAGTAAACACTCTGCCACCACTTGGTTTTGCCGAATCGCGCCGTTCGTTCGTCAGCAGTGCGAAATCTGCGGCCAACTCTCACTTTGGGGGCATCGAATCGAGAGGATTCCAAATTGCTCTTCACTTTTCCAGGGCGATTTTTTTTGTTGCTTCTCGATCGCGATCGTTTTGCAAATTGCGAGCTATTGCACACACTACTCTCTTCGATCAATCTCCAATCAATACGTAATTTCGCGAAAACAAGCGGAGAAATAAAATCGTTGCAAAAATAGTGGCGTTAATTACAATATCAAACAACAAAACGGTAACAATTGTAACAGAAAAAAAATCAGTAACAAGAAAGAAAAAAGTTTGCCTCGCAAATTTCTTCGAGTTTGAGCTGTCGTGGTTCGAAGGCGCGCGCACACGGAACGTACTTCCACTTCTGCGAGTGTCTGCGTTGGTACTGACTGGCGAGAGGAGCGCGAGAGTCTCGAAGTCCACCGCCGCCGCCACACCGGTTAGGGGGGCTGGCTGACTTCTTGAATGACGAACGTGCTCAGCAGTCAGTGAGAAGCTTTCAGTTCGGGAGAAGGATGGAGGAGCGCGCGTGGAGCCAAGTGTTGGTTGGGGTACTGAACGGGCGCACATGTGTGTGAGTGTGTTGATGTGAGGAGGTTTATCCGTTTTGGAGTAATGTGCGAATTGGATGGAACTGTGCGATAAAACGTTAGGCTGGGAGAATTTGGACTGATCATATATGTTTTAAAGGTTAAAAATTTAGATCGAGGCAAAATAATCAAGGTTGTTGAGCGTAACGATACTTCTATGTTTGTTTTTTGATAATAAAGTATTCTTAAACTTTTAGTAGGTACTCAACAAATTTCACAAAATATTTTTTTTTTATCTCAAATTATCATAACTTACAATATTAATAATCAAACGATGCAAATTTTCATATAGATTATCACTTTTTTATTTTTTTTAATGTAAAACACTAAAATTTATAAAAAAATCTTTTTTTTTCCTTTTTAAATTTTTATAATTTACAATATTAAAGGACGCAAAATTTCTTATACATTTTCACTCTATTACAATTGTTAATGTAAAATACTAAAATTTCCCAAAATAGCGTATTTTTTTTAAATGCAGTCCAGACTCCAGAACATTATTTTTTATCGTGACTCGATTATCCAAAGATTTGATTATCCGAAGTGAAATTTTTCCAAGGCCTTCGGATAATCGAGTCTGGACTGTACTCGCATTTTCGAAATTTGCCATCTTTTTATCAAATAACTCAACATTTAGACATTCACTAAATTGAAAATTTTAATGTTAAATTCTAAAATATTCACAGAATACCGTATATCTTCTCAATGGTCAAAATAAGACAGTGAAAATTAATACATGATTTTAAATATTAATACAAGATTCAAACAATAATGTTCCTTTTTTTTTTAAATAATACTCAACACTAAAAATAGACAGTGAAATTTTATACAAAAAAAATGTATTTTGTAGGCTTAGTGATTTTTCACGCTCAAAAATTACAAATTCACGGGACCCTAATTTAAAAAAAAACCTAATTACAAGGAATATCAAAAATGTTAAATAATTTATGTTAAAATAAAAGATACTTGGAGCATTTAAACCATTTTATATTAGTTTTCAATAAACTCTATATATATTGTGGTTTGGTTGAGCGTTTTAGCAGAATGCATTACTATGAATACAAAGAGACGAGTTGTTCCTTTTAATTCCGCTATATATTTTTTTAATATCTTGACAGATACGTATTTCGTCTACTACTTGCAGATTTCATCAGTGTTCTGTTCTCGACTATATATATTTTGGGCATGCGTGTTGTCATTTATTGAACTTTTTACAATTTGTTGAATTTCATAATAAAACAAGATTTAACAATCTTCTCCTGCCAAAATGATTAAAATAACTTGAATTTTCTGTGACATTTTACTTTTCAAAAACTAAATTAAAATTATAAATTTAAAACATGGTTTTATCTGTAAAGAAATCTTCAAACATTTATTCAAAATGAAAAGTGGTATTTTTTATCGCGAAAATCAAACAAGACAAAAACTGATTACAGACATGCCTCGGTTTAGCACCGCATATGGGGGATGCAAAACCGAGGCACAGAGCTTATGGGATTTTAGCTATATGGGAGACATTGGCTTTAATCGTATGAAAAATCATGCAAACATAAAAAATTATAGTGTTTTGGAATCGGGATGATGTCAGCTATCCATTAAAATTATAATTTCATGACAATTTTCATAAAAATACGTATTTTTCCTGTATTTTGAAAATGCATTTTTTTTCTCTGAAGAATCCAAAAATGTATTGTTATTGCAATATGGGTATCAAATGATCAGTTTTTTTCATTCATTTCGAATGTTAAATCATTTTTTTAAACACTTAAAATTTTCACAAAACTACGTATTTTTGAAAAAAATACTAAAAATTTCTGTTTCTACAATATGGGTATCAAACGATCATGATTTTTTCATACAATTCGAATGTAATAACAATATTTTTTGAAAATACTCAAAATTTTCACAAAACTACGTATTTTCGAAAAAAAATACTCAAAATTTCCGTTTTTACAATTTGGGTATCAAGAGATCGGGATGTTTTCATAAATTTCGAATGTAATAACAACATTTTTTGAAAATACTAAAAATTTTCACAAAACTACGTATTTTCGAAAATATACTCAAAATTTCAGTTTTTTCAATGTGGGTATCAAACGATCGGGATTTTTTCAAAAATTTCGATTGTAATAACAACATTTTTTGAAAATACCCAAAATTTTCACAAAACTACGTATTTTCGAAAAAATACTCAAAATTTCCGTTTTTACGATCTTAATTTTCACAAAACTACGTATTTTCGAAAATATACTCAAAATTTCAGTTTTTACAATACGGGTATCAAACGATCGGGATTTTTCATACGTTTCTCTCTCTCTGTGCAATCTTCCAATAACTTATCACAATTTACTTGTTCAGCCAATTTATACAAGTTTTGGCTGAAAAAAAAAATTGAAAAAAAACTGATTGGTATGAGAATAACTGCAAACAATGTAATGCAATTTTTAGAAATTTAAGTATTAAATCAAACGGCATATTGAGTGAATTTTAGCATTTAACAAAACCAAAATTTAAAACATTAAAAAAGCCTTGCAACTACACACTGCGAAAGCTTTGGCTAACGCTTACTTAGTAAAGACACTATACATCTGAGTGCTGCCATCTATGATAAATTTAATGAACCATTTGAAAGCACTGCAGTGTTTGTGTGCGTGCACTGAGTGCAAAGTTCCGACAGCTATCCGCCGGAGCTTTCAAATTATGTAAATAATGACCCTTTTTAGTACCGTAAAACGGGGTAACTTTGATAGCCGGGGTGACTTTGATAGGTTTGCGATTTTTCCGCAAAATGAAGAGTACAATTAAAATACGTATGGAATTGTTTAGAATCATACTGACCGTGGTAGAGAAGTGTTCAAAGTACCTCAAGAAAAACTTTTAATAAAATTTTGACAAGTTTAAAAAGTTAGTTAACTATAGTAAAGAAAATGTTGATGAAAGTCATTATTTTCAACTTCTCAAAGTGTCATGATTTTCTCAATGAACATGATTTTTAATCGGAAAACGGAATGCATTTTCGGATTCTTTGGACAATTTTCCACTAGGAGAAGGTTAAAAAAGTTTGTAAATAATAAATAATATGTGTTTTTGAAACACAATTTAAAAAAAATCTCCAAAATTATAGGCAATTTCAGTTGAACAAATTTCACGTAAAATGTGAAAACTTGAGATTCGTGCTTCGAATTCAGTTTATACTGCAATATAAATCGATAATTTTATAAACAAAACTAGTTTTAACAAATTTCAGGCAAAATTCCGACTTTTTAGCAATTTTACCTAAAATTTATATGTATTTTGCTAAAAAGCTTATAAACTTAGTTAACTAAATACAAACATTGATTTTTTTTTCTTAAAAACTGTATCAGCTACTTTAATGATGGTACATTTAGAGTACAATTAAAGTTTGAACTTCTTAAGTATGATTTTAACAAGAAAAACTATGACTATCAAAGTCACCCCGGAATTAAAACTAAGAATTTTTTACGTAACTATTTTTCTAAACATTATTGAAAAAACTTTTTTTCCGAAATAGTGCCTACCCCAGTACATGTTTTAAAAATAATAATCTTGAGAAAAACCTTACCTGTTGGAAAATATTATAAAAACAAATTGAAATCCTATCAAAGTCACCCCGGTTTACAGTAATGTGCAAAATTTTCATGTTAAAGGCACTACATTGTTGTTAAGAAAGCTCAGCTTAGAAATATTATATGAAAGAAAAGTACAATGCAAAAAATATTTTTCAAAAGCTGATAAAAATTTCTTACAATATTGCTTTATATACTTTGTTAATCGGACAACTGGGTAATGAGATACAGCCTCTTAAAGTTTTAAAATGGTGAAAAGTGGGTTTTTCTAAGTTCGATTTTCAAAGTCCAAAAATAAAACTTATGTGAAATTTTTTGCTCGCTTCTAGAGAAATATTTTCAAAATAAGTTAATTTTCAAATGAAGTCTAACATTTAAAAAGGGGTGAAAACACTACAATTTTCTTTGATAACACGGAGAAAAATCAGTTCCCAAAATCTCAAACATGCGTTGAATAACTTCTTTTTAAAAATATTTTTGAAAAAAGATTGTAATTGAACAAAATTTACAATTAAGAATGATTTTGGTAATCTGAGGGTTAATTTGGATTCGAAGACTCAAATTGTCCAAACCTAAATTCTCTTCTCTTCCTTTTCGATTCGCCCACAAGACGCGCGCGATATAAGCTGTCGAAAAACTCCTTCTGATATTATTCTTTGCCTGCTCCATTACATACGCGAAAACAAGTCCACATGTTCGAATCCTACATAATAGGAGCACATCCAAAAGCGGGTGAACAAAACTCCTCAGATTGGAGCGCCACCAGACCATAAACGCGCGCAAGTGGTTTTCTGGAGAGGCCTGCTGTATTGAGTTAATTCCGCTAATGGGTGTGAAAAGCACCCGGTTCCTGGCTGGAACTTCCAGGAAACGGCCACTTACTCCACAGTTCCACACACAGAAAGAGAGAGGGAACGCCTCGGAAAGCGGGGACCACGCGAAGTCAATAAAGTGCGGAATTAAAGGTAGCACCCTAGCGTGTCGTTTGTCACCGCATGAGTGATGACGGGGATCATCATAAAAAAGCGACGAGAAATATGGCATTCCGACGGCACATTCCGTGACCGAGTCCATACGTCATCGGTGGGAGGTGGGACGCGTGGTGGCTCGTTTAATGGCCAATGTTCGGTCTGAGTTGCGAACCTGGGATGTTGGTAATCGATGGGTTAAAATTTCGTTTTATATGCAATTGAGTTTTTTTTTATTTGCGGTTTACAGCGTTCCCAAGAAGAAACTGGTTTTTGGTATCAGGACAAGTTCCACGACTTAGCTATCGCGAGCAGACGCGACTTTTTTAGCTACGTAGTAAATGGACAAAATCCCATCACTTTCGAAGGTCGAATTGGCAATGAAAAGGGATTGATTCAAAATCGGCTCTTGTTTGTAATGGAAGTTTCAACTTCAGCGAAGAACATTTCTCAGGCAAAAACCAACAGCTATTTAATCAACAAGGTTGTTACCTCATAACTCGTATTCTTCGTGGAGTGTTCTAATGCTGAACACCTAAATAATCAAGAATATATGCTTACCTGTAAAGAGAAAAGAGGGAAAAAGCAATATTAGTATATTTCATAGCAAAAACGCAGTTTAACAAAACGAACTTTACAATAACAAAAAAAGAAATATGTTAAACTCAACGTCAAACATATGACCAGACGAAACCGGTTGTGAAAAGTTAACACTTTTGGCATCATCATCATCCTCATCATCACTGTCAAATGAGGTTCTAATTGAACACACGTTTGAAGCGTTGATCCTCCTAATCAAAGGTGTGAAGTGAGTATCGGTCACCTTGTGCGAATTAAAGCGTACACGTAGACCTTGCCCCAGCGTGAATATGTGCAAATTTAAGTCAAACCACGAGATCACGACCGTTGAGCTGGTAGAACTCATCAACGTGACGCAGTGCTAACTTGCACATCGTGCGAATCTCACTCAAAGTGACAAACCTTGCCCATCATACCGGATATCACAGGTTCATCAATTGAGTAAATTTTATCGTTAGTTTGTCAAGTTGTCAATTGTTTGCCCTTTTTGAACAAGTGTGTTTGATTCCATTTCCTGAAAGCAGAACATTTCAATTTATCCACTCGAGTTCATGTGGCCGACTCTGGCGAAAGCAAACGACGACGACGACACCCACTCACACACTCGGTAGTGTAACAACATTGACCTTTTGCCTATACAATGACACAAGAAGCAACAATATAAGTAGGCATGTCTACTAAGCGAACAAGTGCCTTATCTCTGCTCAATCTATCAGGAGGGCCAGATTCTTGCTTTCGCTCCTTTCTGCAAGGATACTGCACAGTTGGAAAGACTTGATTGAGATATTAGAGTAGTTCTGTAGATTTTCGAAAATTTCGCGATTTTGAAATATGCGTTTTTTTTTAAATTTTGGTCTATGATATGAGAACAATTATTTATTTGATGATCTTTTCAAAAAATTTGCTTGATCTTAAATTTTTATAAATATTTACTTTATGGTTTTTTTAACATTGAAAATTTCACGAATTATGAGTCCCATAAAACATTACAAAAATGAAAATTTTCGTTTTCTAATGAATTCAACTTTTAATGTGAAATAGTGAAATAAAGAAATGGGCAACTTTTGTTAGAGTGTAACTATTTTTTCTGAATATTCATAACTAAAATGTACAACTTTGTCGAAGACACCAAATTGATCAGAAAATCCCAGATCAAGATACAGATTTTCATATGTTTACGTATCCATTTTGTATGATGTAATTGTATGGAGGCTTTTATGGAAACAAATTTAAAAAATAACAAAGAAAAGTCGATTTGTGACTCTCCCTAAAATTAGCAATTTTTGAAGATTTGAGGGGCAAAAAAAATATGAATATTAAAAGAAAAAGTTTCAACATTTGAATGGAAAAAGGGTTCTAAAATGCATTTTACACTTGTAAACGTAAGAATTGGCGAAAACAAAAATTTTAGCGAAAAAAATTGCAATAATAAGCATTAAAAATTTTCAAAAATTAAAATGATTTTTAAATCAAAAATGATTCTAAACGCAGGGGATTGCATTGAAAATTGTTTTCAGCTGGTTCCACTAAAATTTTCATTGAAATTTTGAAGTTTTTTGAAAAAAAAAAATTTGCCAGCCTTTTTAACATTTGCCATATTACAAAAAAGGAAATGCAAAAAAAACTGAATTTGGTGAAATGTATTTCAGATCTTGGAGTAATGAAACAACTGAACTTTGGCAGTGTTGGCATTTTTTAATGGATATTTAAAAAAAAATCGAACCAAACCAAAAAATGCTAATTTGTTGAATTGAAATCATAAAAAAAAACTTTTTTTTTTGAAAAGGTGTACCGTTTTCAATGCATAGCCTCTTCAATGTTGATTTTTGAATAAAAATATACTTTTAACCTTATGGTTAACGCATGACCAACTATGAAAGTATTTGTTTACAAAAAGACTAATCAACTATTCATTTGCTTTACAAAAAAGAGTGTCGGACATAATTTCTGTGTTCTGTGCATTATGTCTTGTTGTTTGCACAAATAATCATCTTAACCGGTAACTTTACGTAGTAGGCCTGGCCTGGTTGTCATTTAGAATTTAAAAAAAGCCTATAAATAAACTCAAAGAGAACAGAAAATTTAAGTCAATGATCATAACTTTTTTTTCATCTCTTATTTTTCCAGAGTATCTCCAAGCAATTGAATAACAACTGCTTAATTTTTAATTTTTATTTTTTTTAGAGATTATGATTTTATCTCAAATCCTTACCCAATTCTAAAACAAAGAATTGAAAAAATCATAACCTTCAAAACAGAAAAGCAGAAAATTTTACTTGTAACTTTTAAGGTAGGACTTATGGATGAGAGAAATACGAACTGAAAAAGAGGCTTTTTGGTAAATAATAACAAAAATGTTTAATTTTTAAATGAAAATATCTTAGCAATCAGGTGAAATATTCCTATTCTAATCACATTTTTATTTTGAATCTATTAAATGTTTTCAACCATTAAATAAACAAAAAGCCACAAAGAGAACAGAAAATTGAAGTCCTTGATCATAACTTAGAATTTAGCAAGCTACTTCTCTTTGTTGATTTCTCAAAAAAGAGGTTTATGGCGGAAGAATTCTGAAAATGCGAGCAAATAACAATATTTGCTCTGTTGGACCAACTTTCAATGTAAAAAACAGTTGTTTTTACCTTTTAAAAAATCAGGCTACAGTTTATATTATGATCAGAAAAATCACTACCCGAGCAGACGGAAATAACTTGAGAATATTTTTTTTTGATATTTGAAAATACTAGTCCAATAACATTTTATGTTATAACAGGATTTGTTATTCGTCGTTTTGTTTTTTTTTTGTTATTTGATTGTTATTGTAATAACAGACTAATAACATTTTTAGTTATTCTTTGAACAAATCTTTGTTATTTTTTTTTTTGTTATTTTAACAACTAATCCTATCATCCTTATAACAGTTGGAGTTATTCTTCCATAACAAAACATTTTATTCTCAAGTTGTTTTGGCTTTCAACCAATTTCAGACCAATAATTTTGTTATAATACCAAAAAAAAAAAATCAAATTATTCGCTCTACAGCATTGCCTTGGCGTTCTCGATTGCGAGATTATAATAACATTAACTGTTATTAAACTCTTATTCAAAAATTGATTTTTCAAGAAGTATCCATAACATTTTCTGTTATTTTAACAGGATTTGTTATTGAAATGGCATGAATTTTGATATTACCGTCTGCCCGGGTAATGTTGTATTACTTGATTTAAAAAAATGACAAAAAGTTCAATGAAGTCTTCATTTTCTTTCTGAGATTAACCGAAAAAATCCTTTTAAGATATTTGTGCTCTTGAAAAATAATCATGGAGCTTTCTGGAGAATGCGTTCATTATTCACAACCAGGTCAGACCTACTGCGCAAAATTAACGGCAAAGATTCTATGAAATGAATTAGTTTGAGTACGAATGAGCAAACAGCAAGACATAACTGAAAAGATATTCCTAAATTAATAAATCTGAGAGAATCGAAATACATATCGCATTGAACAATTATAACTTCTTGTAATAAAACGAAACGAACAATATGTAAAATTACACAAAATTCAAGTAAATTTTCAACATCAAGATCCAATTTTTCATATTTTTTGCTGTGCTTTTTCCAAGAAAAGAAAAGGATTTCCATGTTCTCGAACATAAATCGCCTGGGTACAGAGCGAGGTAGGAGGTGGAAGAAGGCTCCGTGTTATTCAGAACTGCTGACAGTGTGGAGCTGCGGCAATGGAAATTATCTTGGCCACTTGCTACTACATCACGTACGATGGTGACGACGACCACGTGGTCCTTCCCACGCAAACGCCACACCGAAGAAAGGAAAACCCAGTGGGAAAGTAATACCCAGTTTTATGGGGGAAAAGTGCTTTCACCGACAGATTATTAGCGGATATCGCATTGAGACGTTCTTGGAAATTGAAGAGTAGTGAAATGATTTTCCCTTGAATTCGATTGTTGAGAGAGCCGAGCAGGTGCGTTATTGGACTCTCGTCATAATTATTGCATTATCTTCAATTTTGTTAAACCACTTTGAAAGCCCCACAAATAGCAAGCGAAGCAAAATGAAACCACTTGTCGAAAGTAAAAGCTCTTCACGGAATGGAAATACCCTGAAGGTAGGCAGCGCGCTTGACATCGTTGAAAACATCGCGCGTGAATGAAGAAATAAATCGCATTCATCGCAGTGAAGTCCATCCACAATCACGCAAACCAACCTGGAGTCATTCATGGTCGTTCAAGTCATTTTAACTGACTGAATGGTTGTGGATGAACTATTCAAACGATTTTTTTTTCTGAAAAAATCAATCGACTCAAGAGGCTCTCTCTCTGTGGATGGGGTTTTCTCTCTTTCTTGTCATTCTCTTATTTTGAGCAGTGTTGCTCACCGATCACGGTATAATTAAAGTTGGGTGAGAGAGAAATTATTAGCTAATTTAATATTGGTTTGAATGGGGCAGATAACGAAATGCAAGAAAGAGAGAAAAACAAAAAAGATAGTCGGAAAATGAGGAAGGAAAGTGCGAACAAGAAGAGAAAAAATAAGTAAGAAAAAAATAGAGCATAACTTTCCACATTAAAAAGCAAAAAAGAAAAAAGAGAACAAACTGACCAGTGGAGTGCGCGGTGCATCAGCGAGTGAGAAAGTGAAACCAAATTGGCGGTGCTGGTCGAGCGGCCAAACCGCACAGTTAGACCGGGTTTGGGTGGTGCGATTTGCGATTTAGCATTACTGACTCGCGCGACGACAGGTGGTTGATTTATTGATAAACTTCGCGGGAGTGCACCCACACGCGCGGGGCGCGCAATTGTGGGTGGTACTGAAGTAAACAGCGATTGCTGGTGCTTGGGTTTGCATTTAGAAAGGTTATCATTACCGTTAAGTAAATAGACATTTAATTCTTGTTTATCAGTACTCCAACAACATTGAGAGTTCTTGGTAGATGTTGAATAAATGTATCTTCTGTATCAATATTCATTTTCGCTTCGGAAAATATTTCTTTTTGTGCTGAAAATAGCAATTTATTATCTATGATAATAAAAATATCATCAAAATTGCTTCATTGTATTAATTACAACTAGAATCATACAATAAAACACAAAACATTACAATAATACGTATTATACGAATATAATATATTCGAAAAAATGAAAATTGATCAAAATTCTTTTAACTACAAAACCAATTTTTAAAGTCACTTCAAATCCCCATTTCTCTAAATTTCTAAAATTATATTAATTTAAAAATGTATTATTCACTAGCATTTCGAAAATCGATTCTTAGTTAATTTTGTCATGCCTTGAGAAAAATAACAGTTGAATTCCCATTTAAGTAAATGTTTTGAACATTATAGAATTTACTAAAACTAATTTGAGTAAAATTGGTAGTTCATTAATTATTTGGAATAAATGTTTAGCTTATTTTAATATTAAATTTATACATTTGAGTTCGAACTGCTCGTATTCTTCACGGTAAAGCATACATTTCTAAGTGCAATGAAACTTTGAACGAAAACAATGAGCTTAAAATGGATTTTCAATTGATTTAAAAAAAAATAACCATCGTGGCCTTTCTCTACAGAATCTAATTTGACAGCTTACAGTTTTTCATTGTCTCAAGTTAAGAGAGTAATTTTAAAGGTGTTAAAATAAATATTCAATGACAATCTAAAAATGTTTTGCAGCTGATTTTTTTTTTGCAAGAGATATTTTTTGACACATTGATTTTTGATGCATTTTTGAGAAAGAAGGCACTAAGGAATGAATATTAATAATTATTTGCAGTTACTATTTAGGAAATTTGTGCCATCACAATTTCTATTTTTTTCATTATGCTACTGAATTTAGAACTTTTTGCTTTGAGTTTTAAGTATTTTTTTATTGGGTCTTTTGCCTAACAGAAGAAAAAAAATACAAATACAGTGATAAATAAAAAAAATAAAAAAAATAAAATGCCTTCAATTTTACATTTTATTATATTTAAAAGCATTATAAACATGAGAATACAAATGCAAATATCGTGATAAATGCAAAAATAAAAATAAGAGTAAATGAAGAACCTTCAAATTTTACATCAAATCATATGTAAAAGCATAAATATACATGAGAATTGACAAATAAAATTACAAATTTACATCAACTAACCAGGTTAGGAGGTTTTTTTTCTGGAATTCAGACATTTTTTTCCGAAAATTAAAAAGTTTTTTTTTGTAAAGGACGAAAAAAATATCGATTTTTGTTTTTGCGGGGTTCATACGATTTTGTCGGAAAATTAAAGAGTTTTTTTTCAATGCTGAAAATATATCCTATTTTTCATTATTGATGGGTTGTACACAGCAAAAAATCCGATGGTAAAATCTCATTCAAAAGCATGCACATCACTTTCTTAAAAAAAAACACTTAATATTACACAATGCATGTACAATTTTTGTTACCACAAAAAAAAAAGATGCAACCGACGGGATTCAAACTCAGCACCAACAGTAAGGATTAGCGCCTATCCCGCTCGGCCATCAGACCGACGAAGAACGGAAAGGATAAACGCATATATGAGCTCAATATTTTGGTCAAGTAGGTTTCCCGTACTGATGGGCTACATATTTCAGGGTGTATTACATGAAATTTCATAAAATAAAGCAAAATTTATTTCACACCCGGGCGTTTTACATGCAGCTGTATTACTACTTTAATTGTTGTGTAGTGGGATTTTTATTTGATTTTATTTGAGACCCCAATTTTATTTTGAATTATATATTATGGAAAGATATGTTACTTTGAAGTCAGGTTTAAAAGTAGGTGAAAAAAGACAGTTGTTGAGTCGCGGGGGATGTCCTGAACCGGGCACCGGTTCTGTCAGCGGAGTGATTGAAAGAAAACTTCATTCTTTTCCACTCGCTACAAAACTAAAGTTTATTTATTAATAAATAACACTAATAGTTCACAAAAATTACAAAACTTACATCTTTGGTGTTTTTTCACAGCTGAATTCTTCAGCTGCGCCCGTGCTCCCGCTTACTCAATTGTTTTGATCTTATTTTCTTTATTTCTAAGCGACAGCACGGGCACCAGTCAAACAATCACAAAACACTGACACTGACGCAGAACAAGGGGCTGCTTCGGACGCACTCCGTCGCAACAACAGTAATCCTAAAATATTGTTTTTATCTTTCCCTGTTCCTGAGGGGAACACCCGTGAAGAGTATCGGGGCCGGCATTTACTAAGCGGATTCAGTGACAGTTTATTAATTAACTTATTGTTAACATGTTAAGGTTAATGTTAACATTCCATAAGTTGTCTTCCTAAGGTGTCTTGAAAAGGTCCAGTTTGTGATGATACACTACCTTTCTTTTACTAAGCAATCGAATCCAGAAGGGAAAAGATCACCGTTATGTTGGTCCGAGCCGAGATTTGAACTCCGATCTACCGCTTACTAGGCGGGAGCGTTACCACTGGGCTACGTTACTCGGTCTATTTTAGTCATTATGGAATATTAATTTGATTACGGATTATCAAAATTGATTTTGTATACTAATTTATCATCATATTCCAATCTTAGTTTCAAAAAGTTACCCATAAAAAAAATTGTTACCGCGTTAGGGTGGTCCAAAAAAAGGAAACTTTTGCCGATATCGAAAAAAAAATCGTACAACAGAAGATGTTGAAAACCAATTTATCTGACTCGGAACAGTCCTCTCAATAGAGGAGAAAATCGTGACGTCAGAAATGAACTCAAATCACTCAAAGTTCATTTTGTGAGTGACTTTAACATTTTGGCCTAGTTTGACAGCTACCTCGTTCCCAGGTTTTCTGTGGGAGAGAAAAGGAGGCGAATACTTTATGAAAATCATACCTGTCAAAATTCCTAGCCTCAAAATTTTGTCGCGAGTTGCTTTTCTCCTCTATAACCTCCGGGGTTCAGCGAGGTTCATTCAAGGCTTCATCCATAAAGTACGTCTTTTTCCAATTGAATATCTTTCCCAAAACCTTTCCCAAAGATCGAACCGTTTTCTGGAGATATTCACGAAACAAGAACGCGATCTTCGTCACGTACTACGCGCCGATCTGTTTTCGATCTGCACGTGCTCCGCAGAGTTCAACAACACTCTCTCTCTCTCTGGGGCAGGATGAATCGTACTTTTTACCCCAAAAACTCTCCGACTACGGTGAAGTGGTTGCAACAACGATAACGACGCCAGCGACGACGACGTCAACGCGACGGCCCAAACAAACATCGTTATTCATAAAAAAAAGAGAGTAGGGTGGTAACAAACAAACAGTCTGGTTCAGCAGCAGCAGCAGCAACAGTGTTGAATGGTAAAGAGACGACGGCGGAGCACGCGACACGTCCGGACCCCGTTCTGTGTCAATCTCCGGACATTGCATTTAGAGGCGACATTTTGTCGCGATCGTGGTGCGTTGTCGCAGGTGCACGGTTGAAGATATTGTGGCAATGTACAGAATCATGTTGACGCATAGCATACATTAATTTCAATCAGATGCATATTGCCACTCGTGCGTTCCCTTCTAATGTTTACATTTTTGTTTGATAATCATGATTCCGGCAACCAAATTCGATCAAATTTTGGTATTATGTCCGGAATGGTCAGCTGAACAAAACGTACTCGTCTGGAAACGTCAAAAACGTGACACACGACAAGACAGCACGACCAGGACGCTCAAGTGCAGGCACAACCACTTGAAACTCCACACAACACAACACAAAGACGGTCATTATCTGGACGAATGGGCTGCTAAACACCAACTGACTAGCACTGGATGTGGTGGTGGTGTAGTTAGTGAAGACGACGACACGACACAAGAAACTTCGGTGCTGTGTGTTCTTACTTGGTCGTATATCGTGAATAATGATCCCGATCGCCTTTATCGGTACGATCTTCACTTGATGCACGGAAGCGGCCGCGGATCCCCGGTCGTCGTCGTCGTATGCCGCGAGGTTCGTGCTGCTAGTGTTGGTAGCGCTAGTGTGGTGCACTATTTTGGGAGGGGTTTTGAGGGGGGAAAAGGGTGGTCATAGCGTGCACACACAGCGAATCCACAGGTCCCCGCGTGCAGTGCATTGCAGTTTAGTTGGGTTGGTTTTGTTTTTGGTAGTAGAAATAGAAAAGGAAGAGAGTGTGAGTTGAGTTCGCTAATTGGTATTGCTTTTAGTTGGATAACACTCGGAAATGGATAAAACTTCCGGACTGTTAAACACGAAACAAGCTGGGACAGACAGAAATTAGTTGTGGTATTAGGACGTAGAGATGGACCAGGATTTTGTTATTGTTGAGGTTTCCCCAATCTCAAAATTTTATCAAAACGAATTCAGGAAGAATTGCCGATTTCTTGGCGAGGAAATACCACAACCTCTTCTAGAGTCGTTCTACATCACCCTCGCATCTGTTTTCAATATATTTGAAATAACAACAAAGCAAATAAACACACACCCTGACACGCCGTTTTTCGTTATGCACTCGGTGTTCTATTTCCGTCCAACAAGGAGGAACTGCAAGTGCCATAAATATGCGGCGGACCCACCTGTCAGAGCATTTCCACGTGTCCTGACCGTACGCCCACGAGGACAACTTTGGGGTTCGAAGTTTTGTTGCGAGAAAAACACGTGTGCAGCAACATGTTCTCAACCGAAGTTACGACTGGAGTTGAGGCAACCATTTCAGTCAAGATATTGTATGGCGAACATGGCGAATATGAAACCCATTCTCTGTTATAATTAGCTCAGCATGCTGCCGGTTCGTTTTGTTGTTGCTGTACAAAAATGTGGGCGAGATGGTGATCATTATATAGAGCAAATGGTTCGTCACGAAAGAAGAAAAGAAAGTGCTGAATTACATTCCTGTTGTCGCCCAGGCCAAGGCAAGACGAATGACGTCGAGCGTCGAGTGGGTCAAGGCCAAGAATTGTTTTTTTGTCAAATACCTGATTTTTACAGTTTCGTATAAAGTTACCGCAACCAGATTTCATTAAAAAATAATAATAATAATAAATTTGTTTACCGACATGCCAAAAGGGACTTCAAATCGGATAGTTGATGAGTCCGTCTATTCGAGTATCCAATTCCAAATAGGTATTTTGATTATGAGAAGCTTTTTTTTTACTAAGGGTAATATTTGGCATAATGATGATATGAATTGAAATGATATGAAATTATTTGCATTTTATCAATAACTTTTGAGCAATTCTCCATAAAAACCGGAAATGGATTTCATGTATATTTGTGGGTGTATTTCTATGACCAAAGAGGACTCTTTTCGTCCAAAAAGTTTCCATACAATTTTACCAGCTTTCCATACAAAAATTGTGTTTTAAAAATTCGAATAACTGTACCTCGGAAGAGATTGTATGATTTTTTATTTGTGTTGAAGTTAACATAATACGTAATAACTTTATTAAGTTTACTATTTTTTTGGCCGGGACCGTGGTGTAAGGGTAAGCGTGGTTGCCTCTCACCCAGTCGGCCTGGGTTCGATCCCAGAAGGTCCCGGTGGCAAATTTTGAGACGAGATTTGTCTGATCACGCCTTCCGTCGGATGGGGAAGTAAATGTTGGCCCAGATCTAATCTAGAAGTGTTAGGTCGTTAGCTCAGTCCAGGTGTAGGAGTCGTCTCCCTGGGTCCTGCCTCGGTGGAGTCGCTGGTAAGCAGTTGGACTAACAATCCAATGGTCGTCAGTTCGAATCCCGGGGTAGATGGAAGCTAAGGTGTAAAAAGAGGTTTGCAATTGCCTCAACAATCAAGCCTTCGGACATCTAGTTTCGAGTAGGAATCTCGCAATCGAGAACGCCAAGGCAAAGCTGTAGAACGAATAATTTGATTTTTGATTTTGGACAACATTCATTGTGATCACGAAACAGCATTTTGTTTTAAGAAATCATAGTTTTTCAAACAATATTCAAAACCTACTCCAAACTTTTTTTTCGGTAAAATGCGCTGTTTCCAACATATAGCCATTCAAGGGTTAATTTAATATACCTAAATTAGTTTTTTTTTTCAAGGTATTGTCTATGCATGATAATTTCTGAAACTATTGTTTTCGAATAGTCAAAGAATTCTCTACAATTTTAGTTTTAGGACTCAAAAAATAGTTGATAATATAGAGCATTGCAGAGAATTAACTATTAACCCTCTACTGCCCAAATTTTTTTTTCGAAAATTTTTATTTTTCCCGTGTTCAGGAGGACATTTTGAGCAACTTTTGTTCTACGAAAAACTTTACTTCTCTTGTTTTATGTTTTTCTTGTTTCATTTTTAGTATTTTAATTTGCATTTATCTTGTTAAGTTTATGTTTGTGTTTGGTAGTATTTGGCCTACTCTACCACCTCCTATCATTACATTTTGCCTATCTAATTTTTTCGTGTTTTTACAGTAACTTTTTCAATTTTTTGCATGATTTTCACATTTTCTGCTATAAAATGAAACCATTATCATTTAAATTGTGAATAAATGCGTAGAGGCATAGTCTGGGGCACTAGAAAAATCACTGCATACTTCTTTTTACTTAAAATATAGGAAATGTTAGTAAAAAACACAGCCAAAGTTGACCCCTAAAAAAATTACATTTTTAAAAACATTGACAAAGTCACAAAGAACAAATCAAACTTCCAACCCTAAAATTTTCCAAAATTTTAAAAGTTCTTCTTTCCAATGCTTTTTGAAGATCAAAAATTGGTTGAAAAATGGATTTTTGGCGATTTTTCAAATCGAAGCCCGTCTAGAGGCGGGGTTGGGTTGTAGAGGGTTAAAGTATATAATCCATTCAAAGGGTGTTTATCAGAACTACAAAAAATGTTGTATGGAACTCGATTATCTTTATCTTTAAGATTTTTTTAAGAAATGTTTTTTTTTACTATAATCATGAAAATCATAAAGATTTACCCTTCTTTGTTATATAACATTTGACGATATGAAAAAGAATGATAATTTTTGCACAAAAAATATTAAATTCATAGAGTTAATTTTTTTAAGATTTGGAGATCTAAAAATTTTAAAGTATCAAAAAGATAATTATTAAATACATAGAGCTTAAGGGTGCACAGCAACCACAGAAGTTGCTGTTTTCTTATTCCAAAATTTTCAAACTTACGGACCCAGTCCTGCAATAATGTGATTGTACAAATAGTCAAATTTTATTGTAAATTATTTTGTAGAATCAAAAGTTGTATTGAGAATTCCCGTAGTTTTGAAGATACATACTAAAATGTCTGTAACAAACATCTGGGTACAAGAGCTCTGGTTGATGCAACCAAAAAATTTTATTCCAAAAATGTTAAACTTGTGGATCCAATACTGCAACAATGTGGTTGTAAAAATAGTCGAATTTTTGTGTAAATTATTTTGTAGACAGTACTTTAGGGGATGAATAAAAAATTATATCGAAATTTCCCGTAGTTTTGAAAATACTAAAATATCTGTAACCAAAATCTTGGTGCAAAAGCTCTGGTTGATGTGCACCGTTAAACCTTTATTGACATAATATTTGATGACTTGCTTGCCTGCTCCCGGTGGAATCGCTGGCGGCGGTTGGACTCGCAATCCAAAGGTCGTCAGTTCGAACCCCGGGGTGAAAGGTTACTTGGAGTAGGAAGAGGTTTGTGTACTCTCTCCATTCAAGCTTTTAGACTCCTAGGTTCGAGCAGAAACTTGCAATAGAGATTGTTTGTTTTGAATTTTCCAACTTTCATGATTTTAATTTCATTACTCTCACCCTTCTTTGATAAAAGAAGAATAATAAGAATCCAATTACATATGCTTATTCGATTAGATCATGCAAAATATGGCAAACAACAAGTAAAAACCCGAATTAAAAGAAATTAAGAAATTGAATGCAATTGTTCATGAAATCAAACGAACTACCTATTTTAATTGTAGATTTTTGATTGCTTAAAGATAATATATACTTTTTCAGTGATCAAACAGAAAATAAGATACTTTTCTTTAATAACGCAGAATTATTCATCCCTGGAATCGTATTATTAAGAGTTAGAAAGAAGAAATAAAAGCTTTCAAACTTTATAAAATGATTTTATGAAAAGAAATCCTGCAAAAAATGATTCCCCACAATAAACAAAGAAGTATTCACTTCAAAACTTTCGTGAAGCTGTGTGGAAAACAAGCAACCAACTTCTTTCTGGGTGAATAAAGAAACAGAAAAACGAAAGCCACAAAAGTTTTGTGTCTCAACAATACACTGGCGATAACTCGGTGCCGAGCATTCTACACCCACAAACAATATCAACCAACCGGGTGTAACGTGACAACCAGAGCACGCGGGATATGGTTCCCTACTAATCGTTTTTAGAAAGCACAGGAATTTTTTGATTTAGTAGCACCTATCATTTCAATATCCGAAATGACCAAATGGTATACCGCGGAGGAATTCCCTTATCCCCTTAAAAGGTGGTGCATCGACTTTTCCCGTCTGTAATTTAACAAAAGAACAGAACCCAGATCATTCAACCCCCAAATGGATTCAAAAGTTAGCAATCAACCGAGCAGCCTTTGTAGATGTAAACAAAGTGGGATCATTCGAAAATCACATGACGCACTCTCTCTATTCATCACTCAGGAAATTACTTGCCCGGTCATTCGAAAATGACGAAACTGCCTGCTTTCTTGAGTTAAAAAAATAAAAAAATAAAATAAATAAAAATAATAGAAAAGTATTGTTTTAAGATAAAAGTGCTCAAAAATTCTATTTTACACCACTCAAAAGAGTGTATAAGTTGAACTTTACATCACTTGTTTGAACTTTTGACGATTGTTTTGATAAACATTTCACTTAAAATTCCATTAAAAAGGATTTTTATATGTTTTTATTAAAACTAAGTTATTGAATCTTTCTTTTAATCATTACATTTGATTAACATATTAAATATTAACTATTAAAGTATATAATCCATGCAAAGGGTGTTTATCACACAGAAGAATTTCAACTTTTTCAGTTATCAAACAGGAAATAAAATTACTTACTTTTCTTTAATAACACAGAATTATTCATCCCTGGACTTGTATTATTAAGAGTTAGAAAAAAGAAATAGAAGCTTTCAAACTTCGAAACATGATTTTAATGAAAAGACATCCTACAACAAATGATTCCCCACAATAAACAAAGAAGCATTC
Organism: Culex pipiens pallens; assembly: GCF_016801865.2. NCBI lineage: Eukaryota > Metazoa > Arthropoda > Insecta > Diptera > Culicidae > Culex > Culex pipiens. The sequence goes on along the minus strand of NC_068939.1, from coordinate 158,132,464 downwards.
ACTGCAAAACTTTCGTGAAGCTGTATGGTAAACAAGTAACCAACTTCTTTATGGGTGAATAAAGGAACAGAAAAACAAAAGCCACAAAAGTTTTGTAGCTAGACAATACACAATGCACCCACAAACAAAATCAACAACTGGGTGCAACGTGACAACCAGAGCTCATGGTATATGGTTCTCTACTAATCGTTCTTAGAAGGAACAGCAATTATCATTGCAATATCCAGAACCAGAAACTTCCAAAATGACCAAATAGTTATACCGTGGAGAAATTCCCTTATCCCCTTAAAAAGTGTTGAATCAACATTTCTCGTCTTTATGTTTTAATGTAATTTATCAAAATAACGAAACCCCAGAACATTCAACCCCCAAATGCATTCAAAAGTGAGTAATCAACCGAAACATAAACTCTAGTGTTTCATGGGACTGCCACCAGCTGTACCACGCAGAGCCAATCAAGCGACGATTACAACTTGTGCGGGGCGCCGGAAGCCAAACCGGATCAATCGAGGGCGGCCGTAACCTCAAACTGTTCAAACCGATCGATTCGATTTAAGGGGAGGAAGCCTCCGATGCGATTCTACCGCGCCGCTATTGCATAACCCCGCAGCACTAGGATTCGACGAGCTCTGTTATCGCATACGTCACACCATGCCAATAGCCCAAGTAGCGATTGGTGTTGATGGTTATTCTCTCGCAAACAAGTGTTGGTTGCAACCGCAGCGCAGCGAGTCACACCGTGCGTGCGTGTGAGTTTGGATCGATTCCAATATAGTACACCGCTCTCGGTATGCCCTTTGCAGTCGTTCTGAACCACAACGAGTAGGCAAATAAGGCTTCCGTAAGCCCGCTACCGTTCGTGAACGTCGGAAATGCTAAGCCTGTAGTAGCGCTGTGCTTTTCCCTGCCTATCGGCAAGCGCGATTAATTATTCCGAAAACCTAACCTCAACACGACCTCCGCGGGGGCAACAATAACTAAACCAAAGAGTGCGTGTGCGATTAAACGTATTCGGTGCGACTACATTAAGGGACCGCGTATTGTCTTGGCGCTTCTTCAACGCACACACATCGAAAAGGTGGTGCGGATTCCTTCCTCATGTGTGTGTGTCTCTAGGTTGTTTGTTGACCGCTGCCAAGAGCTGGTTCTGGTTCGCTGGTATTCAGCATGCCGAAGGAAAAATAAAGTAATGCGCAATATTACTATGTTTTCGCCGAGTTAATGGGTACACATTACGTATGCTGTGGTGGAACTTGGGACGGTGGGAATCGGTACAAACTAGAGAATGTCAGAACGTCCCGATTCCTAGCGTAGCAAGCTCTATCAAACACCATGAATGCCAAACTCCGAGGGGGTGTGGATCTTTCTTTCTCTCCGAACTAAACCCAACAACGGGACGAAAACAACAAAACCGCTTCGTTGATTTGAGAGGCTTTCGTTGGGACCAAGAAGACGAAGAAGGTGGTGGTGGTCAATTCTCGTTTTCTCGAAGAGCGTAAGGAACTACTACCATCTCAAGTGTGCGGTATGTAATCAGTTGTGCGGTGAGAGCAGGACACAGATTACAGCTACTAGCCACACTGACATTAATCACAGATAGATAGGATAGGCTGATGGGAGGGGACTCAGTGGCGTCTTCTTCTACGGGGCAGCATGGCACCAGTACATCGCGCTGTGGTTGAGGTTAGGATCGCTGCAAAGTTGTTTTGCTGTGTTTTGTGAAAAACTAGCTGATTTCTATTAATATATATACCGAGATATCTTCACGCTCCTTTGGTAGAACTGGTAACTAGGGCTGTGTTGTTGGTTCTTTTTGATGACTTGTAGTGTTCTGGAACATCCCAAATTCATTGGGATTGTCATAGTTGTATGACTACCAAGAACTTAGTGGAATCGTGCTGTATCGACGATAGACATAAAGTGCTGTATTCTAGGAAAAGTTACGTGACCCAGAAGATCACAAAAGTGGGCCACAAGGTGTCGTAGTCTTACAGAAAAGGTGTCTGGATACGAAGTGGGTGGTATTGTTATCAAAAGGTAGTGGGGATATCTCTTGATAAGTACCACAAACGTTAATTTGGAAGGAAAGAGTTGTTACGGCAGTAGACTCCATGTTCTTTATTCTATGAAGAATTAAATGACCCAGAAAATCTCAAAAGAGGACTCCCGAGTTCATGATATGAGAAAAAGATTTTAGGGATATCTCTGGATATGTACACAGTAAAAAATTATGTAAATTTGTAGGGTTGAATATTACCTCTTTTATGGTGTAATTTTACCACAATTCAGACTGAAAAAGTGAGATTACACCAGAAAAGTGGGGTAATTCTCTACCAACTCACACGAAATCGGGAAAAGTTGCCCCGACCCCTCTTCGATTTGCGTGAAACTTTGTCCTAAGGGGTAACTTTTGTCCCTGATCACGAATCCGAGGTCCGTTTTTTGATATCTCGTGACGGAAGGGCGGTACGACCCCTTCCATTTTTGAACATGCGAAAAAAGAGGTGTTTTTCAATAATTTGCAGCCTGAAACGGTGATGAGATAGAAATTTGGTGTCAAAAGGACTTTTATATAAAATTAGACGCCCGATTTGATGGCGTACTCAGAATTCCGAAAAAACGTATTTTTCATCGAAAAAAACACTAAAAAAGTTTTGAAAATTCTCCCATTTTCCGTTACTCGACTGTAAAATTTTTTGGAACATGTCATTTAAATGGAAATTTAATGTACTTTTCGAATCTACATTGACCCAGAAGGGTCATTTTTTCATTTAAAACAAAAATTTTCATTTTAAAATTTCGTGTTTTTTCTAACTTTGCAGGGTTATTTTTTAGAGTGTAACAATGTTCTACAAAGTTGTAGAGCAGACAATTACAAAAATTTTGATATATAGACATAAGGAGTTTGCTTATAAACATCACGAGTCACCCGCGACAGACACGGACGACGAAACAAAGAGAAACGCAAAAAATAACTTTTTCAAAACTACATTAAATTTCCCATAAAATGACATGTTCCAAAACTTTTTACAGTCGAGTAACGGAAAATGGGAGAATTTTTAAAACTTTTTTAGTGTTTTTTTCGATGAAAAACACGTTTTTTCGGAATTCTGAGTACGCCATCAAATCGGGCGTCTAATTTTACATAAAAGTCCTTTTGACACCAAATTTCTATCTCATCACCGTTTCAGGCTGCAAATTATTGAAAAACATTTCTTTTTTCGCATGTTCAAAAATGGAAGGGGTCGTACCGCCCCTCCGTCACGAGATATCAAAAAACGGACCTCGGATTCGTGATCAGGGACAAAAGTTACCCCTTAGGACAAAGTTTCACGCAAATCGAAGAGGGGTCGGGGCAACTGCTGTGTGAGTTGGCGGAGAATTACCCAGTGGTAAAATTACACATTTTCAGAGGTAAAATCACACATTTTTCCAGCAATAAAAGATGAGCAATTCTCTGAGATTTCGGTCATTCGATTTTTTTTTGTATTTTTTAATTCAGCTGAAACTTTTTTGGTTACATTGGTATGCCTAAAGAAGCCATTTTGCATCATTAGTATGTTCATACAATTTTTCATATTACGCCCTTTTGAAATGTTAATTTTGATATAAAAAAAAATGAAAATATTTTTTTCGAAGAGATCGGAAAATTTCACGAATGTTTCATATTTTAACATAGAAAATCGGACCATTAGTTGGTGAGATATCGACATTAGAAAATGGTGGGTTGTTTCGGTGAGACTTAGAATCCATAAATTTCCCTGTTTTTTAATCTTTGCACGGCAATATCTCAGCAACTAAAGGTCGTATCAACAAAGTTCAAAAAAGAAAAAAATATAGACAATTTTCTCAGCTTTTCAACAATATTTTTTTCATGAGTGGACAAACATGGGCACTAAATAAAAAAAAATTAATAACTGCGACTAATTTAAAAAAAATTACCTAAAAATGGCTATAACTAGAAAACGGTGCACTAAATCGAAATTTCTCTAAAGTACTTTTTGATTGCAAATTCGATTTCACATCGAAAAATGAAGTTGAAAATTTTTTGCGACTAATAATTCGATTTTTTAAAAAAAAAAGGCAGTATTGATTCAAAAAATCACTACTCAGTCAAAGATTTTTTACGCATTCTGGAAATTTCTAAAAAGTTAACAATTGCTGTCCTCTAAAATATATCAGAAAATAAAAAAAATAAAAATAGTTTTTTTTGCCAATCAAGTTTTAGTGACAAAAAAGTGAAATTGAAAATCATCAAAAATGTTTTTAACGTGTTTCATTTTTTTTTCAGTGTAGTCCTTATCCAAACCTACAACTTTGCCGAAGACACTAATTCGATCAGAAAACTCCTTAAAAAGATACAGATTTTAGAATTTTCATAAATCATTTTTGTATGGACAGCTGCCAAATTTGTATGGAAAATTATATGGACAAACTAATGATGCAAAATGGCTTCTTTGGGCATACTAAAGGCACCAAAAAAGTTTCAGTCGGATTAAAAAATAAAAAAAAATTGCAAAAAAAATGTTGATTTCGTAGAGAATTGTTCAGATGTACCCCTTCCCAGATATAATATTACCATGATTTTTTTTACTGTGTACCACTACCGTAAACCTGATAGAGCCGTATTTTACGGCGAAAGACTCAAAGATTTATATTCCAGGACAATCTGTCATTCAGTAATACCTCAGATTTTGAGACTTGGATATCTACAGGATCAACAGATCAACGGAGGAATGCTTCATCTCGTTTTAATGTTCCTAGGAAAATACAAAGCTTTGAACATTGACATTTTTCCCAGCAAAATCCTCAACAGCTTGCGAATACCCTTCGACATTCAATAAGTCTTAATCAATAAAGCAATTCCACCGGATAGACATCCTCGGTTCACCACCTACTTTATCAGAAAGCAATTGGAATCAATAGCTTGGAGAGTTATAATTCCAGTCCATATCGTTCGATTTCGAAGAAGCGTTTTTCCTTACACTGCGAAAAATGTACGCATTATTTCGACAGCCTTCACCACTAACTTCAACTCAACATTTTTCTCACAGTGCCTCCCCCCACTCGAAATGACGCAAGACGTTTGGCCCATTAATCTATTGTGTGCGTGTGTGTGTGTGCGGGGGACGACGACGATGACATTCGGTAATGGGAATGTCAACAGTGAGCGATGGCAGCGATTGCCTTTCCGTCCTGGCCAAAATGACATCCGTTCTTCACAACAGCTAACTCAAGCGGCGTTTGACAGCGTGGGAATCAGATCCGGCGATGACCTTGTACCGCGCAGGATGTCCGTTTCCGGATGGCTACGGTAGGACCTCGTTGGTTGGACAGCGAGTTTTGATTTGACGAACTGGCAATAATTGTCAATTTACCAATTAATTTACCACGTTGATGAAAAAGTCCAACAAAAAGATGTCAAACCATCGGGATTCTACTGTAGGAAATCCGATTCCATGGTGGAATGCGGCTTTTGAAAATTCCGGTGGAAAGTGATGGTGCCAAGTGTGGAACAGCGCGCATGTGCGCCAACCTGCAGTATTTAACTTACTGGAACGGGTGAATGGCAGTAATGTCCCATTCAATATAACTTGTAAAAAAAAAACCTTCAAGATTTCAACTAGAAATTGTCAAGTTTGTAACATAAGCCACTTTTGCGTGGAATGTCACCCGGCATTTAAGTATCCATTACGCCTTGATTGTCAATGTCATTATCAGGCGCGTCTTACAGTAACTACCAGCTCTTAAGTTTTCCCTTCCATCGACATTGAAAGTTGCACAATTTAAAGCTGAATTCAACGCGGAATTTCACCCGCCTGTGTGTATTTGTGTGCAAATTCTGAGAATTATGTAAAATCACAAACACGCAAGCGTTTATCGAAATCAGCTGTTTCGAGCAGATTGTTATATGCCATCGACTAAGCAGTTTTAATTTCGTTTTGGTTGTGGTGGTAGTGGTGTGTTGTAATTTTGAACAATCAATAAATGTTTGATTTATGAATCAACTAAATTCATATCAATTCCACCAACATAACAAAAACAAGTAAACAAAAAGCCATTAAAAGATTAATGGTAATTCAATCGACAATATAAATCAAATAAACACAAGTGAAACTCGCAAATCCATCCGATTGAAGCGCTCGACGAGAGCAAAACCTACTTTTCACAGCACAAACACACACAGACACAATTATCATCACAAATTAACACACGAAGTGTGTGTGTGAGTGTGGTGGTGTACAGGGAATGCAAGCTCGAATGGGTAAACACACATCTATGCTGGACGGATTGAAACATTTTCCGAGTGTTGTTTGCCTTGAGGCTGAGAAAGACGAACAAATATGGCAATAAAAGTTTAAAATTAGTTCAATACCAATATTTAATAAGCAATTGATGCAATTAGTGTAAAGTGTGGGGTTGGTTTTGTTTAAGAATTCCTACATCAAAATGATGCAAATCGATGAAATAGTTTTGGATGTATTTTCGATCTATAGCGAAACAAATCAGACTTTTGACCCATTTATGTCATCAAATTCTTAAAATATTATACTCCACAGAAAGTGATTGTTTACAACTTGTTACAATCTTGTAAAAATCAATGACAGTAGAAAAAAGTTTAATTCACGAAGGTTCAAAATTTAATTATGTAATTTTACCTTCCAATTTATGAATTATTACAAATGCAAAGGAAGAGAAAAAAATAATGTTGAATCTTACAACATTATTAATGTAAAACTTTTACACTAAATTAAAAAAAAAAATACATTTGAATGCAAAAAAAATCGTTTAAACATGATTTTACGTGTGATTCAGGCAATTACGTCGAATATCAAGTTTAATTTTTTTCTGATTACGCATAAAAAGATGTAAATTTACATATTTATCTTTGAAATATAACACATTTTTATGCCACAAATTCTGTCCACATTCTGAAATGAAAGAAAACATTTTTTTTTAATTTTTCAATTCAGTTTATTTTTTTAGTTTATCGTTCAGTTGGTTGTAAAAAGAAACAGAAAACAGGAAAACAACTTGCAAAAAAAACCTGTCATTATAATTTTTTGAAACTGTGTGCAACGCAATGTGCAATGTCAAAAACAAAAACATTTTATACACAGAAAATACAGGAATTTACTCAACACGGAAATCATGAATCACGTAAATGATATCGTCTGAATCACACGTAAAATCTAGTTTTTTTAACATGTTATTTGTTGCAAATTTACACCAAATCGCATTTAAATTTAACCGATAAATGACGTGTTAAAGTGTTACATCATTATTGATGTAACTTTTTAATGCACAGTAAAGAAATGGTAATATTACAGACTTCGAGTCAGAAAAATGTGTAATATTATCTCTTGAAACGTGTAATTTTACCTCTCTTATGGTTAATTTCCAAGTAATTTCACTTGTTCTACATAAGTTGTGGTAGAATTGCATAAAAAAAGAGGTAGTCTTCAACACAGCAAAAATAGATTTTTTTCGTGTCCAGAAGGACATATAGCGCATTTATCTTGTTCAGTTTATGTTTATTTCTGTTAGTGCATTTTCCCTTTGCATTTTTTGTTTTTTTTCATATTTTTTTTCTGCCACTTTTTAAATTTTGCGATAAATATGTAAATTTTTCTTTTATAGAATGGTACAAAAAAAACTGCGCACTTATTTTTACTTAAAATATAGGAAATATTGCTCAAAACAAAAAACAAGTCAAACTTCAAAACCAAAACCTAAACCTGATTTCGAATGCCTTTTAAAGATCAAAAAAAATAATTGAAAAACATTTTTAGGCGATGTTTTAGATTGAAGCCCGCTTAGAGGTTGGACTGTAGAGGGTTAAATCTAAAAGTAGAATAACACCAGAAAAGTGATGAATTTACACATTTTTATAAGTTAAATTACACATTTTTAAGATAAAAACAGATGTAGCCATTCCCAGATGTAACATTTTAATGATGGTTTTATTGTGTATGTAAACTAGTTTAAATTCCTCTACACAGTAAAGGAGGAGGGAAATTTGAAGATGTGAAAAGACATCTGCTTTCATGTAATTTCACACAAGTTTTTGTTGAAAAAGTAGAATTACACATTCCTGCAAAAAATCTGTCAACATTCTCATATGTTACTATGATTTTTTTTACGGTGAAGCTTGGTTGAGGTACATTCCGCGTTGAAGCTTAAAGCTGACACCCACACTAATTGCGCTTGGCGCGGAAGTCGCAAAAAGAGAGAGAAAGGTGTCGAGCGCGCGAAATTCTGGCGGGCTCGTAACTCAGCGAAACGTCAAAAACAGGTTTTCTCCTGTGCGCATGAAGGTCGGCTGAGATTTTCAAGTGGAGTGATGAGTGCTTTGCACTTCAAACGTACTGATTGGACGGTTTAGGGCAGAAGAACATCTTATTTCAAAAATGGAACTCTTGCTTTGAAGATGTCCCAAGTCAACAAGCTAGCGGGGTGAAAAGTTATAATCGATAATTCCCAGCGTTAAACAAAGCCCACCGGGCTTATTTAATCAATCACCCTGCTTCAGCAAGCGCTTCTCTATCTGTGGAGATTACTTCGGATTAAGAATTATCCCTCCCCCGATGCCTGCTGGACGTACTCCAAAAAAGTGCCAAAACACAGCTATAAATAATCTTCCCGACAAATCCCCCTTTTTCCTAGCAAGTACTCCTCCCTCCCAGATCTTGCATAATTCCGGCGGACGGTTCTACGGTCCCAACACTGTCCTTTTCTCGCGCAGTTGGAATTGCCAAATGGTCTCTTCTCGTTCTCCACGCTACGACCACCGAGCGGCCGGGTGTGGCAACGAAATCAAAAACACATTACCCATTTTTTTTTTTTTTTTTTTTTTTTTGGAGGGTGATCCAGCCGCACATCGTTGATGTTGAAACCTCTAAACTGGGCCCTCGTCCTGTCACGTCTGTCAGTAGTCTTGTCGTACATTACAACTAGAATCAGATCTGCCAATGAATTAGTACACTTCGACCAAATAAACACTGACGCTGTATGGATCTGACTCTAGAATAAATGCACAGTTGTGTGTTATTCATAAGTCCAACTAATTCAATTATTCATTTAAGTCCAAACATTCATTTGCTAACTACTTTGGATTGAAAATCTAAACTTTAATCTAAAATCCTCTAAAATTAATGTTCAAAACTTAACATTCCTTTACCTGTTATAGCACTATTTCTATCAAAAAATAAAAATTTATGAACTGATATACAAATAGGATAGAAACCGCGATTTGAAAAAGAAATGACCATTTACGTCAAAAGATCCGTAGTTCCTCGATTCGCAACAATGGTCGATACAATCATAATCCGAAAACCGTTAGTTCAACAGATCAACGAATTTTGTCCGACATCATTTCATTATTGATTGATCGCGACTCTATGGACAATTTGACATAAAAGAATGCCTAGTATTCTACATCAATAAAAGTTTATTGACAGCATTACTTTAACTTAACAATTGCAACTAACTTTAACATCAAATAGATTTGGAAAGGATACAGATTTATTTTAAATGCTAATGCTAAGCAACAACACAATTGTACTATCCTGAACACCCAACCTAAATCCCACATTGTGATAGTGAAAAAGTCACAGAAGCAGCGGTGTCTTGTGCAATTGTGATATTTTCACTATCGGAGAACTACCTAGTTCACGAAGACAGCTTATCGGTCGACGCTTAAGCCCTGGGGCTGCGGCAAAGCGAGTTCTCGTAGCATGAAGTGGTGTCCATAGTGCTTATAAAAAAAGAATGTATACCCAAATTTTAACTAATGCACGAGGATCAAATCATGCCCCTTGACTTTACAAGGCCCAGGGGAAATCAAAAACACATTACCCATTCAAATTTTATGATTTGTTTATGTTTATCAGCAACTTTCGTTTCGTTTCACTTTTTTTTCCTCTGGCGTTGCCCTGCTGCTGCCGTGTGAACGGAACCATTACGCCACAGTTTTTGCGTCCATGTTGGCTTCGAATAGCTTGTTATAAAAATTTCAAAAAAGTAAAGGGTGAAACCTTTTAGATCTTTTTAAAATTTCATAGTTTTAGTCCCTTCGAGTTGACAATTGCTTTCAAGGAATCATAACAATTCCTACCAGGCTGAGAATGGAGAATCCAAAAGCGATGCTGCATCCCACCAGCAGTGGAGAATACATTATTCAAATGTTTCAAGCTTTCACGGGGAGTGGGTGGTAAAAAGGTGGCGCAAGCTTTGAAATTCTCTCTCTCGCGCAGAAAGCACAGTTATGCAAAGTAACACAACCACCAAACAACAGCTGGCAACCGTGCACGGGGAGCTAAAGTTTGCCTCCAGTAACCGCAGCATTTAACATTGTGTTGTAATGGCTTTTTAGGGGGGTTTAACTTGGTTGGGGGCTGAAATCCATCATCGAGGGCACCAGGGAAGATGGAAGTTTGCTCTATTTCGGGAAAACAGTTATAAAAAAAAAATGCCTAAGGTATCTTGTATATTCTAAACATTTCTGGAACAAATTTTTCCACTGCATAGAAAAACAATCAATTCCGGAAATCGTGAATTGTATTCATGAATTTGAAAACCACGATGGGACTTATTAATGAGTATGGTTCATTTGCATTATAAACACAATTCATGATTCCTGGAATTGATTTTTTTCGGTGCGGTGGAAAAATTCCGTGTGGTAAGCAATCGAATGACATGTGACCACTCAGCTTTTTATTTTAAATTTAAAATATTACATCGAGAAATGTGTAAATTACAGCTTTTCATGTGTAATTTCACGTATTCCTTACAAATAGAGGTAAGGATACACAGCTAAAAAAGTAGTAATCCAGCTGCATGTAAAAGGAGTGGGTGTAAATTAAATATTGCATCATTTTATGCAATTTTATGTGATTTTACACCCTAAAATATGTAGCCCATCAGTGTGGTAAACCTACTTGACCGAAATGTCAAGCTCATATATGCGTTTATCCTTCCAGCTTTTCATCGATCTGATGGCTGATGGTATAGTTTTTGCAAACACAAAAAAAATTGCAACCGACAGAATTCAAACCCAGCACCAACAGTAAGGACTGGCGCCTTAGCCCGCTCGGCCATCAGACCGATGAAGAATAGAAAGGATTAACGCATATATGAGCTTGGAATTTCGGTCAAGTAGGTTTCCCATACTGATGTGCTACATATTTCAAGGTGTAATATTGCATAAAATTTCATGAAATAATACAAAATTTATTTCACACCCAGGCATTTTGCACGCAGTTGGATTACTACTTTTTTTGCTATGTGCACAGCTAAAAAAGTAGTAATCCATGTGAAAGGCCTGGGTGTAAAATAAATTTTGTATTATTTCATGAAAATTATGTAATATTACACCCTGAAATATGTAGCCCATCAGCATGGGAAACCTACTTGACCTTTTCGGTCAAGCTCATATATGCGTTTATCCTTACAGCTTTTCATCGGTCTGACGGCCGAGTGGGCTAAGGCGCCAGTCCTTACTGTTGGTGCTGGGTTTGAATCCCGTCGGTTGCAACTTTTTTTTTGTGTTTGCAAAAATTGTACATGTAGTGCACAGCAAATAATGTAGTAATCTAGCAGCGTGTAAAAGGCCTGGGTGTAAAATAAATTTTACAATTAAACTTTTTTGTAGCCCCTTAGTATGGGAAAGCTACTTGACCGAAATGTCAAGCTCATGTATGCGTTTATCCTTTACATTATCCATCGGTCTGATGGCCGAGCGGGTAAGGCGCCAGTCCGTACTGATGGTGCTGGGTTTGAATCCCGTCGGTTGCAACATTTTTTTTTAGTGTTTACAAAAATTGTACATGCAGTACACGAAGGTGATGTGCATGCTTTTGCATGCGATTTTACCATCGGATTTTTTTGCTGTGTGTGTAATATCAAGTGTTTATGCTGACCAAGGTGATGTGCATGCTTTTGCATGCGATTTTTTGCTGTGTGAGTTTATATTTTATGTCGGAAAAAATGTGAAATTTATCTCTAAAATGAGTTGAATTACCACTTTTCCCATGTAATTTTACTTTTTCTTTCTAAATTAAGGTTACATTATAAAAACAGGCTTAAAAAATAACTAAAATTTAAATACAACTAATTTTAGTTGATACTGATAAAAATGGATAATCGTCAGGTACACAGTAAAAAATAATGTAAATTTGGAAGGTTGAACATTACCTCTGTAATTTTTTAGTTCCTCAATTTAGACTGAAAAAGTGGCATTACACCAGAAAAGTGGTAAAATTACACATTTCCAGAGGTAAAATTACACATTTTTTCTGACATAAAATATTTAACCCTTCCCAGATGTAATATTACCATATTTTTTTGCTGTGTAATGCTAAGCTAATTTAAGTTTAGTTTAATGTGGGTCTCGTGGCGCAGGGGTAGCGGCTTCGGCTGCCGATCCCGATGATGCTATGAGACGCGGGTTCGATTCCCGCCTTATCCACTGAGCTTCTATCGGATGGTGAAGTAAAACGTCGGTCCCGGTTTCTCCTGTCTCGTCAGAGGCGCTGGAGCAGAAATCCCACGTTAGAGGAAGGCCATGCCCCGGGGGGCGTAGTGCCAATAGTTTCGTTTTTTTAATGTGTAATGACTTTAACAAAAACAAATCATTTATAATGTAGTTTCCATGTTTAAATAACACTTGATAATATTATAAATGTTAAATCACACATATAGTTTCTAACAAAAAATAAATATAAATGATGAAATTTATCTTTATCGGCCGTAAGTTTTTCAAAAGCGAACTATTTTTTTTAAAGTTGATGAAATATGAAATATACTTGACAGGAAACAATGGATATTAACACAAAATCCATGTTATAAAAATTAACCTTCATTTGTTGAAAATTGTTCAGTGCACAGTAAAAGAAGACTTCGAGATATTACATCGGAAAATGAAGACAGATTTTGTGTCAGAAAAATGTGTATCATTACCTCTAAAAATGATTAAATTTTCATATTTTTATGTGTAATATAAAATATTCCGTACAAATTGAGGTAACATTTCATAGAAAAAAACCAACCCAAAATCAAACCAACGAATTATTTTAAAATGCTTTTTAATCCTCTAATACCCAATGCCACCACTAGACGTACGCCAAAAATCCAATTTTGAACCAACATAGAATCTTCGAAATTCATTAGAAAGTAAAAACTTGTTAAGTTATTGTATATCTTGGGTTTGATGATTTTATCTGTTTTATGTGCCTATGTTTTGAAAAACACATGAAGATAAATTCAATCTAATCTAATAAAATTAATGAAAAAAAAAAAATGTTTTAAACAAAAAATACAGTTTCTAGCCGGGACCGTGGTGTAGGGGTAAGCGTGGTTGCCCTTCATCCAGTCGGCCTGGGTTCGATCCCAGAAGGTCCCGGTGGCAAATTTTGAGACGAGATTTGTCTGATCACGCCTTCCGTAGGACGGGAAGTAAATGTTGGCCCCGGTCTAACCTAGAGTTAAGGTCGATAGCTCAGTCCAGGTGTAGGAGTCGTCTCCCTGGTCCTGTCTCGGTGGAGTCGCTGGTAGGCAGTTGGATTAACAATCCAAAGGTCGTCGGTTCGAATCCCGGGGTAGATGGAAGCTAAGGTGTAAAAAGAGGTTTGCAATTGTCTCAACAATCAAGCCTTCGAACACATAGTTTCGAGTAGGAATCTCGCAATCGAGAACGCCAAGGCAATGCTGTAGAGCGAATAATTTTTGACAGTTTCTAGATTTCTGCCGATTTCAGAAGATTTAAAAGTCTAGAATTTTACTAGATATACAGATTTTCCGACTTATTAAGCTTGATTCAAAAAAAGAAGCATAAGTTGAAGTTGAATACCTCAATTATTCAATGCGTTTAGGACAAAAAAAGATAGTTCAAAAAGTCTACCAAAAAATGTAAATGTAAATCTGATCGAGAAACTCATGACCAAATCAAATTCAATAAGAACGATGCAGTTCCTTGTAAGTAAGATTTGCAGCGAAGTTGTTGAATAGTTGAAAACGGCGACTCAAAAATTGGATGACGGTAATCTACTTCTTTTTTAATGTTATTTTACCTAAATAATTATGTAACAAACAGATGAAAATTTCTTCATGTTTATGTAATTTTACTCAGTTCCTGATGTAGAATTTCATATTGTTTTAAGATACAATTATTGTTTCAATGTAATTTGATTATTTTCACATCAATTTAGAGTGAACTTACATAAAATGTTTCGGAAAGAATTTTGGTCCCACTATTATTATTTAAAGTAAAATGTCAGACGACAACAAAAAAGCTATGATTTCTTGCAGATGACCAATGCAATGAGATTCATGAAAATATCGTTCACTCATAAAGTGTTAAGGAGAGGTTTTCTTCATCATGATTCACCATGTCACACCTTCGTCGACGAGAAAAGTTCGCTAGAGAAGCATGAAATTTCTGAGATAAACGTTGAAAATTTGTAAACAACTTGCAGGAGGAAGTTCCCACCATCAGACTGCACAGCGTCACGTGCGATTTGTAGCCAGGTTTTACGACAGATCGTAAAATGCTCCCGTCTGGAAGTTGCATTTGAAGTTATTTAAATTTCGCCTGGTAGCTTCGCGTCTCTGGCGAAGTTCGTACTCGGGGATATCCAAAAATAATTTGATGAGAAATAAGATCATGATTCTGTTACTTCATCTGGAGCATGTAGAGCGATTCGCCCATATCGACATATGACTAACAGACTTAAACGAACTCCAGTGTCTACAGCTGACTGATGGGAAGCTAATTGCTCTCCAAATCGACATGCTAATACACCGTAACACGAAAACGTCAAGATGCACTTCTTGCTTGCATTTCTGCATGACATTACCCCGTAAATCAAGTTCCGATCCCCATAAATAGAGCTCGCCTTGGAGGTTGTCACGGAATACTCTGAAACGGAATCGCATCGGACAGACACCACCAGCCGGGCGTGCACAAGGGAAATTGGCCGAGACACGTGTGCGGCAAGCAAATGTGGTCTCACAAATAGAACTCGATTCCGGATTATTTTTTGCTGCTGCTACCTTCCAGAATTATCACTCAGGTTGTCGTCAGTCGTACTCCGAGTGTGTGTGACATGCCGGCGGCAGCAGCAGGTGGAGAGATTGATTGACAATTGGAATTTTAATAGAATATTTTATGCTTCGGTGTCGACTGGATTGATTCCTCACTTCAGTCGTGTCGTCTCTCTCGATAGCAGAAGCTGGTTGAGCTGTTCCAAATGTGACAAGCTCGGTTACTGTTCCGAACACCCAAACGAAGGAGCGAGGCAAATAGTGTTGGCTAGTAATGTCTGCATTAAGAATTGAGATAAGGGCTTGTTCTGCATTAAAGCTTCAGTACTCTACTTTAAGTATGCAAGTCAAATCGGTTTGCCATTTCCGATCAAGGTCAAATTTGTTAAAACAGCTCGTTGGTGGCCTGGACTATGATTTGGAAAATAAATTTTACAGAAAATTGCTAAGTAATATTTGGAGTAATATCTGAACCAAAAGCCTTGTTTGGGTGTACAAACGCCACGGAAGCGATCCAGAGAGTCTTGAGGTTGGCAAGCCGTATCTTTCACGCAAGGTAGAGAAAGCTGATTTTGAAATAAATTGATGATAAGCACGATAGCTACTGTTGGATGCCGGTTGACACGTGGAGCACTTTCCTCGAGTGGATTCAGGTGGATAGACAGAATGGAATGGATTTGTCGTATGAAGGGTGACTTCTTTTGTGCGGCAGGTGCCTCCAAAAATGGATCCTTTACTGGGATTCAATTGACCTAAATTGTGAGGCTTTTGAACAGGATTTAACATCGAACAACAGAAGGTTAGATATTAGTCACTCATTTCAAACAGTTTCCAGAACTAACTTTTCTCCGCGGCAATAAATTCCGGCCCGCTGTCCTCACTGTCCGAGTCTACAACGAAGGACTTTCTCCGCTGAAATCGGAACCTTCGACAGCTGTCGGCACGACTGTGTCCACTCGATTCTTGCTCCTCCTCGGTTTCCTCCCGGATGGAATCCGTCGTAGTTTTGCGAAACGTCTTCTTCGATCTAGCTTTGAACCCGGAACAATTCAACTCGCTCAGAACAGCTGGCAAGCTAACCATTTCCGCTCGTTCGGAGCACGACGACAGCACGCGAAACTTGTCATGTCATTTCTTGTTGAACGACCGGACTAATTACACAGTAAACGATACGTGACCAATTGGCTAGTAGATGAAACGCGCAACGTCACCCGGATAACCGTCAACGCTAACGGACAGCAGTGACTGAGTTCGGTCCAAAGACGGGCGGGTAGTCCCCTCGTGGATCTCTCACCCAGGGTATAACGAAGACCTTCAAGTGGGATATCCTCCAAAAAGCGATTCCCCGAATGATTACTCAACGATTTCTTCACTCGAAAAGCACCTTCCAAGCAAGAATGTATTATTAGCTAACAACGGTTCTCCCTTCACCGCTGGCCACACCTTCCTCGGACCAAATTAGCCCACGGCAAGAGCTATTACCGCGCGTTACCAAACTGTGCAACTAATAAATCACGCAATTTTCTTCGAGTTTTCTGGCTTCGTAACCGGCGCTACACCCTTCGAATTCCGCACACTCGCAAATTCCTGCACGTCAACCCTGTCTTCAGCGCAAGCTACGCTCAACACAGCTGTTGGTTTGGAAAAATAACCACGCCGATCAAATTTTCCGCGCGACCAATTAATGCGCTATCGCAAACTAAACTAAGTTCCGCCGCAACAGTGTGCAACAAAAGGTCGTGCAAGACAATACCCTGAGGGGTGGGCGCGGATCATTTCCTCGAATATCTCGTCGATATCAGGTTCAGCCTCGGTCGTTCGACACGCTTTTGTGTCACTACAATCGATCCTTGAAAGAAGCACCGTCAACAAGTGTACCGAAAGCCGGATGACATTTTCTGAAGAAATCTTCTCGTACGGGTGTAGTCGTTCGAGCGGGGTTCTACCGTAGTCCGATGATTCGCGATGGTGACGTTGTCGCCGTTGTCACACACACACCCGGTTTGTCTCTCGCGGGGTTCTATTTTTAAAGGGGCTTGGACGAAAAATCTGCAACCACCCCATATACTAATTAATCCGACCAAGATCGTAATTCGGTTCGGGGTAACCTATGTGTAACCAGAAATAAAATAGCGATCAAGCGGGACGAGTAGGAGGAGTGAGTGTGCGGCGGCTTTGACGTCATCGCTGATGCACGGTCGAGATCAACGATGTTTGTATGCCAGAGAGAAATAATATAATCAGGGTGACCACGTAAACCCCATTTTCAAATTTCCGACTTTTCCAGAACCTCAAAAATATGTATTGCTTAACTAAAGAATTGTTTCAAATCAAAAACTCTTTCTAAAATTTCAATATAAACCATCGGACAAAGTTTCTTAAAAAAAAATCATTGACAGTTTTAGTAAAAAAAAACATGAATTTCAGTAACATATTCCTAAAAACTTCACTTCAAAAAAGAAACCATCATTTTGATTCAGGGTAAAAACATAAAAAAATCAGTCTTCGAAAAGTAACCGAAAGCTTAACAATACCTATTATTTCAATGTTCATTTTTTAAATTATCAAACATAAAGTTTTTTTTAAAACTTTGTTTCAGCTGGCAATGAAAAAAATATGACAAAAAGTTGAAGGCAACTAAATTTTAAATTTTATTTTTATGATTATATTTATTATCAAAGCTTTACACATCTTTAAATTTGATTACAGTTATTATTCTTTCAAAGAATATAAAAATATCTATGAATTCGTTCATCATTTTTATTAAGTACCCTTTAAAATTTTGTAAATTTTGATATTTAATTTTTTGAATCAATTTTGAATTATCAAATCATCAGTATTTACATTTTTAAACTTTTTTTTTATGAAAAATCCTGCTTGATAACTTTTTATATTTTATCACTTATCGTACAACGAATGTTTTTAGACAAAAGTTCTTTAAATTTTTTTTTTAAGAACTCAAATTCTTATTAATTTGATCAATCCAATAAAAATTTAAACCCAATTTGAACCGTCATTTGAAAAAACGTGTAAACTTGACTTACTTAACAAATGAAGGCTTTTTAAACTTTTTACAAAATTTGTATTTTGAGAGCATAAAATGGAAAAAGACATAAAACTTCAGAAAAACAATAATTTAAAACTAATATTAAAAAAAAACTTTCGGTAGTTTCGGAATACACCCTTCCGGCAGCAGCTGAAGATTTTTTTTTAACTAATACGTTTTTTAAACTAATAATCAAAAAATACTTTGAATACAATTTTTACCAGCCCTATTTGCAATTTCAAGATTTTTAAATATTTTCAAAGCGTTATTTTTTCCATTTTTTTTCATTCGGAACGAAAAACCTTTGGATTATTTTTAGTTATTTAAGTTTTCCGAAAACTGAAAACCAAGCTTTATTTATAGTTGTGGTACCCACACACAATTTGAGGGAATCAAACATTTGTAAACAATATTTAAAATGACTGAATGAATTTAGTTAAAGATTCAAAAATATTTACTACAAATAAAAACTATAGCCAATCTGTAGTTGGATTTGTTTTTTTTTAATATGCAAGCAATGCGCAAAATTAAAAAGAATCATAACTATACGCTGATGTGATCGGCAAAATTAAACTCTTCTTCATATTGGCTTTGTTGTTGTTTAAATTTAGTTGTTAGTTAAATAACAATCTTTTGATTCTGTCCCGACTTTCTAACAAAAAATCAGAAATTCCCGACTTTTCCCGATTTTTGTGGATTTTGGCAAATTCCCGCCTTTTTTTCGACTTTTCCGATTTCCCAACTTGAGTGGCCACCCTGATAAAATCAACACGGTTGAAGTTGCGGCGGCGGCCGTAATCACGCGATGTCAGATTGAACTTGACCCGACGGTGCGGTGCGGCTTAGAAACGCGCTCTCGGATCGTTCGTGAGGTTGTTTAAGGTTTGAGATTAGCCAGAAGCTCTGGTGGACGGGATTATTGGATCTGAAGCGTGGAGGGTTTTCTTCCGTTTGGCGAGGAATCGCAACCTTTTGTTGAGTTGATTAGAGCTGTCAATTTTGTGACGAGTTGCGACGTTAGTACTTGAGTCTCTCACGAAAGGCCGAATCTCTTACAATGATCAAACGGAGTCTTAATTCCCCTTAATTCGACATCAAGCTCCACATTTCATTAGACTTTGATATCGCAATTGCCCCAACGAGACTGCTTTCCTCACGGTCAACAGGTGCAGCTGTTTGTCCCTCGATGCGTCATAAATCGTGCATTACAACCGGTGCGCGCTCGAGATGTGGGCAATCAACCCGTACACGCGCACGAGCATTTTCCACAAATTATTCCGGAGACCAACCACCCCTGGCTGCACAGCGTCCGACTGACGCACGGCACCAGGAATGCTTGCTGGAAATAATTGCAAACTTCGCCAACGACAAAAACAACAGCAACCTTACCGGTGCAGCCGGTTAGGAACTCTACCTAGAGTAGAACAAAGTTGCCGCGACCGAACCTTGGGATGACCTTGGTCCGCGACTTGGTGTACAACCACAACCGCACGAAACGCACGCAGAACTTCAGGTCAGGTCAGGTACAAGCGGGACACGCCACGAAGAAGAAACGGAATCCCGACTCAGTAATTGAATAATATCTGACGGTGACAAGTGCGAGACCTCGGGCGCATTGCGAGGTGTGTCTTGCCGACAGCTCCGACGGATCGATTGCCGACGAGCACACGACAGACGAAAATAATTATAACAACAACCGTGTCGTTTAATGATACTGGCCGCAGCATTTATGCGTGGGAAAGATGTGGTGTATCTCCGCAAACAAAGGTTTCCCTGAACGGCTTGGTTTCGGCAGTTTTTCTGACGTCACGGAATTGAAACGATTTTGTTGGCAACACCTTCAGCCCCGTTTGCAGGGGGACTGCTCAGTGAAGTAAGTTGGCAAGGATTAGTGCCAAACTGTTCATTGTGTGACATAACTTGGATGGGAATACTCGAACAGCTGATCGTACCGGATTTTGTTATGAAAGGTGTACAGAGCGCGGTGCTGAGAGTTCAACAAATATTGAAGACTCGGATATTTGAAGTGCTGTTAAAAATTTCACTCGTGATAATAGAATCAGTAATTTGTTTTGACTTTGTTGAGCTCAATATGACCCTACAAAATTAATGCTTTTAATATATAAACGCAAGTTTGGCGTAATGTGCTCAAAACAATAGAAAAATAAACAGTCATTTTTGTTGCAATAGTTTTTTGAAATGTAGGTCGATTTTATGGATATAATAAACAAAATGTATATTTTTTGCTTTTTGGGTTATTAATTTTTTTAAACTCCAAAAGTAATCACTTGAATTATTTTTTTTAAGAATTGTTTTTCTTTTGTATATGACAGAATAATAAAAAATAGAACATTATAAGACATTCCAATGTTTCAGTTAAAAATAAACAGCAAAAGTTTCTGCATGGACTAATTTGACGTTATTTGGTATTCTGCTAAATTATTAAAATTAAATAAAGCTATACAAAACGAAAAACATCCATCTTGAAGACAGAGAATTAAACACGGGTAATCATTTAACCCTTACGAACGTCGTCGTGCTATCTTGTCGCACCCGCCATTTTGACGTTCCGAGAAAAACGCGTTTTAATGTTTGACCTTGAATATACAAAAACGAGAGCACGCAATGTAAACAATAACAAACACGTTTTGTTTGGCTGACCATTCTGTGCATTGTCCAGAAGTTTGGTTGAAGTTGGTTGCTGGAGTCCCGAGTTATAATTACAAATGTTTACGGTAGTCTAGCTTGTACGTGCGACAAACGCATCCTGACTTTCCCGGCCTGAAATCCCTTTGGCCTTTTGTCGCATTTACATCAATTTTCATGGAGTGACAAGATAGCACGACAAGATTGAAACTACTTTCATATGTAAAGTGACAAAAATGCACGGAGTTTTTTCGGTTTTTGTTGAATATCTCAGGATTGAAATCGAATTTTGGGGATCTGTGAAGGTCAAAAGGTGAGGCACTGTGAGCTGCACTAAATGGCGTTCTTAACTCAATTTGGCCCAAAATGCACGTACGACAAGTTAGCACGATGGCGACGAAATGAGACCGATTTTCCAATATTTGATTACTTTTCAAGCCAAACTGTCACAATTTGGAAGCAAGAAGATTCACAAAATGCTTTATGCATTAAGGGGTTACATACATGTAAATCGGCAAAACTGTGATAGGTTGGTTTGAGCACACTCTTAAACTTTTTTGTTAATCTTTTTTTCATGTAAAATGTACATTTTCGTCTATTGACAACACAAATTTGAAGACATTTGGCTATATCATTGCCGAGATATAGCTGTTTGAAGATAGCAGTTCCAAAAAACGGATGCCACGATATTTCAATACTGCTTTGACCAAATCGGCTCCAAATTTTGGTGAAGTCTCGTTAAACTGATCCCGTGTGCATGGCCTAGGACAATTTAAAAAAAAAAAGATATTTTTGTTGTAATTTAAAAAAAATTGAAACATTATAATCGGGCATTGTCATGCACACGGGAAGTCTTGCGAGTCTTCACCCCAAATTTCAGCCAGTTTGGTTCATCCTAACTTGAGATATCGTGGCACTCGTAAATCAACTCGCTGTTCTGAGAAAAACGCTCACAATGTTTGACAGTTCGCTTTGCGTATGGTAAAATTGTAGCCGGGTCCATTGGTTTAGTGGTTAGCGTGGTAGCCTCTAAACCCCAGTATGGCCTGGGTTCAATCCCAGACGGACCCGGTGGCATTTTTCGATACGAGATTTGCCTGACCACGCCTTCAATCGGATGGGGAAGTAAAACGTCGGTCCATTTGCGTAAAAGAGGTTTTGGGTGACTCACCACACATAACCTTCGGACGCCTAGAAATGAGCAGAAACTTGCAACAGAGCCCACAAAAGACCCGGGGGTCGTAAAAGTGGATTGCTTTGCTTTTTTTTGGTAAAATTGTAAGCTTCAATCGTTTCTTACTCAGTTCAATCATGAAATATTTTCGTGAAACTTTCAGAATTGATTGAAAAATAGTAGTTTATGCAACAAGTTGCAAAAAGCGGATTTTTTCAGCACGAGTCGTACATTTATCCAACGAGGTTCACCGAGTTGGATAAATACGACGAGTGCTGAAAAAATCAAGTTTTGCAACGAGTTCCATACAACATTTTTTGCAATTCCGAAAAATACCCATTGAGTGAAATTTTAAGTCAAATTTTCATGTATATTGTCAATAAATCGTTTAAATCAAAAAAATGTTAAAAAGTGTTACTTTTCGAAACAAGTGCTGAAAAGTTCAACTTTTCAGCACCCATTTCAGTGCTGAAAAGTAGAACTTTTCAGCATTTATTTTGAAAAGTGTTGCTATTCGATTCTGTTATTTTTGGTACAGAAAAGTAGGCTATTTCGTCATTCAAGAATGACAGGAAAAGTAAGTAGTTTCACGACGGAATTGCAAAAATAATTTTTAAGTGGGTTTAATAAATTGAAATAAAATTGCAAAATATCAATAAATTTATGAAAATGTTGTTTTTTTTTCTGAGGTTTTATATCTTTTCCGATCTGAGCAATTCTTTTCGAAATCGGCTGATGTCGATGTCGACCAAAAAAGCCATTTTGTGTCATTGGTTCACTCATAGCCTCCATATAGTTTTGGCCGCTGTTCATACAAAACATTTCTGATCGATTTAGTGTCTTCGGCAATTTTTTTTTCTTAGCTTATTTTTATTAGGTCCGTTTAGGTGCTATGACCAGGTTAGGACCGAGGGACGGTTCAAAATAATTTAGAATACATAAAAAAAGATTTTCATTTTCCGCCGTATTTGCCGAGCATGTAACTGACGAGTCTCAATTGGTCCACGCGGGTCTTGCAGGTCTGGAACCAAAGTTGTTGTTATTGGTGAGGACTATTCAATTTAAAAAAATACTTTTTTACAAAAAATCTATTTCTCAAAATCCATAATTTCATTTTTTTTTGCAAATTCTTGATATGTTAATATTTAGGGGGCAAAAAACCACAACTTCTGAGCCATAGAGAAGTATGGACAACAATTTGCCACCAATTTGATTTTTTAATGATGTTTTCTCGAAAAAATAAAATAAAATTATAGTCCGACTAATTTTTTGACTTCAGTTTTTAACGTGAAATCAAATTCGCAATCCAATAAATTGTACCGTTTTCAAGATTTAGCCAATTCCCGTTAAAAAAAAAAAATGGTGCCCATGATTGTCAATTTCAGAAAATATAATTTCGAAAAGTTCAGAAAATTTCCAATAAAATTGCTTAAGAGACATTGAAGATATGGGTCCATTTTTGGTTGCTGAAATACAGCTTTAAAATAAAAACAAACAAGAAAAATTGATAACTCCAATTTTTCAGGTCCCAGCACTGAAAAGGACCTAATAAAAATAATTTTGAGAAAAAAAGAAACAAATTTGATATTTTATAAGGCTCATCCAAACATTCCCACAATTTCTTATTAAAATATCTCAGCGTTAATGGTCCAATTTTAAATGTTAAAAAATAAAACATTTATGAAATTTTATGATCCCATCGAAAAAAAATATTTTGAAAATGTTGGGATCAAGACTAACTTTTCAATAGGCGTTTTATGAAATGTTTTTTTTTAATGTTAGTTTTAATTCGAGAATTTTCAAAGATACCTGTAATAATGTTGAAAATTTTGGCACTTGTCCATCAACGATTTTCTATTTAACAAAATTAAACTTTTGTGAAATGTTCTCAGCTCTTTGAAGAAAATATTTTCAGAATTTCAAAAACAGGCCTAAAATTTTAAGGAGGCGAAATAGAATTTAGATTTAGATTCTTAAAATATGTTTATTCAAAAAGATGAGGTAATTATAAAGAGATTTTTTTACACAAAAAATAGGAGCAATAGTTTCCAAGAGATTGTCGACTGAAAATTTGGTCTAATTAATAAAGACTTATATAACTTTCCTTATCTTCATTCTTTGAAAAGTCGTATCTCAGCAACAAAAACTCGAACTAACAACGAAGAAAAAGACCATTGTAAGGATTTCTTCCAGCTCTCTTTTGAACATTTAGTTCAAAATGTGGGAGAAAACATTGTTTAGAGAAAACACCCGAAAATTGTTGCTTCTTATAAAAAATTTACAAAAATACTTTACTTAAATAAAATGCGAGTGCTTTTGGAAACTTTCTAAAACCCACTTTTTTTTTGGAAAAAAATCATAGCATGGCCGAAGTAAAAAAAATCGAACGGGGTTTGAAGTATGTTAAAATCGAAATTACAAAATAATTAACCCTCTACAACCCAACCCCGCCTCTAGACGGGCTTCGATTTAAAAAATCGCCAAAAATCCATTTTTCAATCAATTTTTGATCTTCAAAAAGCATTGGAAAGAAAAACTTTTAAAATTTTGGAAAATTTTAGGGTTGGAAGTTTGACTTGTTTTATGTGACTTTGCCAATGTTTTTAAAAATGTAATTTTTTTAGGGGTCAACTTTGGCTGTGTTTTTTACTAACATTTCCTATATTTTAAGTAAAAAGAAGTATGCAGTAATTTTTCTAGTGCCCCAGACTATGCCTCTACGCATTTATTTACATTTTAAGTGATAATGGTTCCATTTTATAGCAGAAAATGTGAAAAACATGCAAAAAAATGAAAAAGTTACTGTAAAAACATGAATAAATTAGATAGGCAAAATGTAATGATATGAGGTGGTAGAGTAGGCCAAATACTACCAAAAACAAACATAAACTAAACAAGATAAATGCAAATTAAAATACTAAAAATGAAACAAGAAAAACATAAAACAAGAGAAGTAAAGTTTTTCGTAGAACAAAAGTTGCTCAAAATGACATCCTGAACACGGGAAAAATAAAAATTTTCGAAAAAAAAATTTGGGCAGTAGAGGGTTAAATAAAAAGTCGGATTTAGTTTTCTCTGTACTCATTTTTACTGAAAAGTCCTAGTCATAACCTATAACTTTGCCTAACATACCAAACTGATCAGAGAATTTCACCTCCAGTTACGGGTTTTCGGACGTTTTGCACAGCTCTTTTGTATCGACAGTGGACAGGACAGGGCTTCATCGGGGCTACCCCTTTTTCCCATACAAACATCAAGGGCTTAGAGGGAGGGGTTCCCGTGTTCAGAATGAGCTCAAATTTGATTTCATGGGGTAGCACCGAGAAAACTGAGATTTGTACCACCCTAATCGACAGCTTCCAATTTTGCATGGAGAAACCAGTGAAGCAAAATTGCTTATTTGGAAATAATGAATCGGGGGAAAAATATAAATCGCGATAAATTTTGCTCAGGCAAGAGAATTGGTTATATTGAACCCAAAATGTTTCGAATGCCTTCAAGGCAGTTTCCAAACCATTCTTTTATGAATCTTTCTATATTTTTTCTAAATAGGTTGCAAAAAATGAAACAAACACAAATTTAGAAGTGTTAAATATTAAGATATTGGAAAATTGCAGATAAATTTAAATTTAAAAACAAATAAAATCAATTCCAGAGTGACACTCAGCTCGTAGACGCGTCCATCAACACAAAAACACTTCGGTCCAGCTGCGGCGGGGCACTTCACCAGGCCGCAACTCATCAAATTAGCAGATCGTTCATCTTTATTTCCACTGCGCGAAACTCGCGAAACACGAAAACAAGATCAAAACAAACCCAAGTTTTCCCCCAGAGCTCGAGCTTCCCATCAATCAGGCTAAATGGCCACAGAGTCCGGCAGCAGTGAGCGATGACCTACTAAACCATATAACGTGGCGAGGAGGTTCGACCGCGCTCGGATTTTCCCTCATTTAATTCATCAATTCAGCGAGCGTGCGAGCTGTGCCGGGGAAGATACCGTGGAGGTCAGCGGCTAATAACTGTACGCGCCCCGGATTTGGGGCGATATCGGCCGAAATGGTGAAGATTTCCAAGTATTTTTTTTTTGCGGGTTTTGGAACCACCCGAGTGAAAAGTAGAACAGCTACAGTGGAGTCCCAGTGGTTTGACAAGCTGGTACCGTTCTACAAAGAGCGAGGAAGTTGACGCCACCGATAAACGGCTTTGTGGTGTTTGTTGTTGACGAAAATGTCGCGACATCGATGACCAAGTCTTTATCTTCGATAACCGGCCATCGCCGAGCTGTTTGGGACTCACAAAGAAAATACGAATCACGCGGAAGTGTCGCGACGGCAGCGTAAGTAGAGCAGGTCCCTGGAGATGCACGCGCGACCGTCTGTTGATCATTGTGAAGAATGAGGGTGCTCTTTGTGTGTTTAAGTCTGAGGATTAACGGCTGTTGTGGGTCAGGTTGGGAATTCATGGTCAGCATAGATCAGCTGAGTCAACACTTGAAAAACTCGTAAATGAGTTTCTCAAAGTATCTCTCAAATTCGCAAATTACACCTCGGATTGCGCACTTGTCGAGGGCAATTTTTTCTCAGGTTCTTCACCCAAGAGTGCTAAATGGAATATAATGATGGTCGTGCACTTGCGTTGGTAAACTGCCAACATCATGGATGGGGTGAGCTCACGGGGAAAGTGATATTTATATGAAGTGTATCCAAGTCGGATGAGGCGCGGCTTTATGAACTGTTGCAGACCAACAGCGTCCGGTTTGTTTGAAGTTTCCATCGAGAAGCTAGACACTGACCAACCAAGTTGATTCATCAAACGGTTGAACTAAAAATAATATCAACAAAAACAGCGTCGTCGTCGTCGTCGGGAAGGTGAGAATTACGTCAATTATCGAAGTCGTGTCTGTTTTACAAGAAATTCATTCCTGCAAGCTTGCAAATTTGAATCTTGTTCCGCGAATTTGGTTCTCCAAGGAACATACATTATGTTCTACAACGAAGTACAAGGTCGTACATAGAGTAACATAACTCCCAACGGAATTCTTTATCCTTGAAAGCTGTGAGCAAGTGGAAAAATCGCAAACTGCGTTTTGAATATCCGTCCCCAGGCCGGGATGTCCGGGAAAGCGTTCCAAAGGATATGGGATTATAAATATGGGATGACATAAATATAAGAACATCACCAGCACCGCATCGTGACAGCAGCAGCAGAAGAGGCATTTGAGTAAAGAAACACACAGACATTGCGGCAACTTGTCGGGAAGCGGTGCCAAAATGTGTGTCCGGAAAATGGCTGTGGTTTTCCCCGGTTCCCGTCTTGAATATTCAGGCATCGGAGATGCAGGCAAAGTATACACGTTGGGTTGAATTGTTGAAACTATGCTAAGGTCATGATGTGTCAGGCATTGATTTTGGAATGGCAAGTAACGGTTGTTATTAAAATTTATTGATTTGTTATACGGTGATACAGTCCGCTAGCTAACAAAATGGCGGCATTTGGATAGGGGAAAGTGGGGCAAGTGTAACAAGCTAAGGAAATGCTCTTTATAACCCATTAAAAACGTTAAAAAATCTGTCGGATTTTTTTTTATAATCATCTAATTCCATGTCTAGACTAAGACTTTGATAGAGCAAGTTTTTTAAAATCCTGTTTTTTAATGATAAAAATTGATTTAAATTTTTTTGATTTTCCGTACGTTCTTCTCAACTAGTGGGGCAAGACGAACAACCCGTTGGGGCAAGAGGAACAATGCATGAAACAACATGTTAATTTGCTAACAATTGAACTGTTATCACTTAGATACATCAGATTAGAATGTATTTGAAACGTTTCTTTCATTTTTTGATTAAATAATAATATTTTACAAAAAATTTGATCGTTTTTACGAAAAAAAATTACTTTGATGAAAAAAAGGAAATTTTTCTAATATCATTATATTTTGCATAGACAATTTTTTGTTAACAATTGTTTATAAGTTTTTAAGTACTTTTATGTATTTTTTTCCCAATAAAATATGTTGTTGCAGCAATTCGTATTTTTTCCATTCTAAAAATCCATATGGTACACTTGCCCCACCTGAACGAGATTTTTTAAAAGCTCTCAACAAAAATAACTAAAAGTTAAATCATACTTTATAATAGGTGCAAGTCATTGGTAGGGACACTAACGATCTATGAAAAATAGCATTTTGATAAAATGAGCCTTAAAACGAACCCTAATCCTTATTTTGTACCATCCAAATATTATAAGAAAACAAAGGATTTGAAAAAAACTTCATTAAATCTTATGCCCCTTGGCGTTTACGTCGTTTTGGCGGTTACGTGGTAGTAGAATCAGCCAATTGCATTGCTAGCAACAATTCCTCATACTGAAAATAATCAAAATTGTAAAAGTTACGGCCGTACGAGCGATTGTTCCTCTTGCCGTGAAATTGTGCTTTGTTAGGTCGCTGAATACAAAATTTGACTTCAAAAATAGAAAATAATATTTTTCTTCATAAGTCAATAAGTCGATAAGTTAAAAAGAACACAAAACACTGAAAATAGAACCAAAAGTATTCGAGATATCGCGTGTTGAAAAATTTGGGCTAACTAACAAGGTTGCTAACGATAAAATTATCCGGGCTCGATAACGATAATTCTATCGTTATCATCATTTCGATAATTCTGTCGGCGATAATGTTATCGCCGATGATGGACGATAACTCATTTTGATTTTTTTTAAAGTAAAAAAGAAAAATTACGAGCCGTGGTTTCAACATTTTAATGAAAAAAGTGTTTTAAAATGCATTATTCACCTGTCCAGTTGTTTTGCCATCATTAGTTTCCAAAATATCTAAGAATTGACGAAAATTTTATTTTTCGCGAAAAATATTTTTTTGCGGTGCTGTACATTGCAATTTCATAAAAATTCTAAACATTTTTAAACAAGCCCAAACGTGCTAAATATGATTATCAATGCAGAAAAATGCATTTTAGAATGTTTTCATTTAATTAGACTTCTATTTTCATGGAAATTTTGAAGTTTTTTGGAAAAACTTTTTTTTGCCCCCTGATTTTTCAGACCAATTTTGCGACATAAACTTTGAAAATATTTGCAACGGCCTTATTGAAAAATGCAAAAAAAAAAATCTAAATATACCGCATTTTTTTTTTAAATACTGAATTTTCCAAATTTGCAATATGGGTTGATACGAAGCGAAATTGTGGATAAGTTTTCAGTTTTTTTTATAGTTTTGTTTGTGGAAAATACTTAAATTTTCACAAAATGCTAAATTTTTTACAAAATTCAAAATGTTTTACAAAATATTAAAATTTTCACAAAATCCAAAAAAAATTCAAAATACTAAAATTTTTAC
This sequence comes from Culex pipiens pallens, assembly GCF_016801865.2. Lineage (NCBI taxonomy): Eukaryota > Metazoa > Arthropoda > Insecta > Diptera > Culicidae > Culex > Culex pipiens. The sequence continues at coordinate 158,103,202 of NC_068939.1, read as the reverse complement.
AAAATTCTAAAATTTTCACAAAATACTAAACATTTTCAAAAATACTCAAATTCTCATTAAATTAAGTTTTCAGCTTAAAAAACTTTTATACACCCAAACGAAAAATATATCTCAAAATCTGCAACAGTGGATTTGCTGCAAAAAATGTTATATTTTATTACATTTTTTGCAGCAAGCCCATAGATCATTTTTGCCCGCGTGTAAACACGTCAGCGATCTGCATTTCTCACCAACACATAGAATGCTGGCGCGTCCCCGAGCAACACTCTAGAGAGAACATTATGTTCGCGCTCTGTCTTTCACCATTCATCAAGCGTCCATGGCGCGGTGGTAGCGTGTCGGATCAGCAACCTAGAAGTTGATGGTTCAATCCTCGTTCTATTAAGATTTTTTTTTCTACAATACAATCAATCTGCCGTCGGTAATGTCGATAATTGTCGGTAACGGGCAAAAATGTCATACCCCTATATCGCAAAAAATGCATGAGGACAGATTCCATGCAGATTCTGATATACTTTCATGCCGCCATGTATCACAATCATGCGACCGCCGGTTGGGTGTAGAGTGAAAACGCATACAAAATTTCACACGTTTGATATCTATTGCCAATTTTTGAAAATTTGAGTATTTTGAAAACAATACGGTATTTTGTGAAAATTTTAGTATTTTCCAAAAAAAAACTTAATAATTTGAAAAAGCATACACAATGTCGCTTCGTTTGATATCCATATTGCAAATTTTGAAATTTTTAGTTTTTTCGAAAATACGGTATTTTGTGAAAATATATGTGACAAAGTTGACTTTTATAGCTGTCGGCCACCATTGCTAGTACCAACCACTAGTGTCTTCCTTTTTATCTACAAGGACTTCGCCGCCCTGGGCTCCTAAGTGTATGAAAGTATGGCACGGAGCGACGGCGCCGAATACCCATATTTACACAAAGAATTTTAGAGCGCCCGCCGCGGGATTCGAACCGTCGACTCCCGCGGCGGGCGCTCTAAAATTCTTTGTGTAAATATGGGTATTCGGCGCCGTCGCTCCGTGCCATACTTTCATACACTTAGGAGCCCAGGGCGGCGAAGTCCTTGTAGATAAAAAGGAAGACACTAGTGGTTGGTACTAGCAATGGTGGCCGACAGCTATAAAAGTCAACTTCGTCACATATATTTTCACAAAATACCGTATTTTCGAAAAAACTAAAAAAAAAAATTATGTTTTTGACCAAAAAAAAAACTCCAATTAGTGAAAAAGCAAACGCAATTTCGCTTCGTTTGATATCCGTATTGCAAATTTTGAAAATTGGCGTATTTTCTAAAAATACAATATTTTGTAAAATTTTAATATGTTTCAATACAACTATAAAAAAAGTAAAACGGAAACCAAATTTCGCTTCGTTTGATAACCGTATTGCAAATTATGAAAATTTGGTTACTTTCGAATTACACGGTTTTTTTGTGACTTATACTTTGAAACTTACTACATTTTCAAAAAATATATTCTAAGTGACAGCATTGAGATATAACATGATATAGTTGAATAAAGTCGATTTTAGAAAGATTTTAAAAATTACTTATCGAACATCATCGGCGATAAGATTATCGCCGATAGAATTATCGAAATGACGATAACGATAACGATAACCGCATTATCGTTATCGTTAGACGATAATATTAGCGACGATAATTTTATCGAATAACAACCTTGCTAATTAAGTGATACTGAGAAAGGCTAATTTTTCACATAAACTTCAGGAGGAAGGAAGAGGAAAAAAAATCAAAAATAAAAAATATGAATTTTGGCAGTGAGATTTTTGGTGATAAAAATTCTATTTAATAAATCCGGGAATTTTATACCTTTGCACCGTTTTTTTTAATCCTAATCATAACCTACAACTTTGCCAAATCAATGAGTAAATCCCTTCACAAGGTACAGATTTTCAAATGTCCAATTTTTATTCCCAGCCCGCAAAATTGTATGGAGCATTGTATGGAAAAACTAATGATGCAAAATGGCTTCTTCTGACAAAGGAAATTCATGGAATTTCATCAAATTAAAAAAATACAGCAATAAATATCGAAAATCTGAATGTTATTTACTCAATTACTGAATAGTTTCAAAAATCTCAGAAAAATAATGAAATGATGTGTTGTAATAACACCGTGGAGAAAAAATCGACTAAATTTCTAATTTCAAGCACAATAACAAAATAAGAGAAAGTACATTTTATAATACTCTATGCACTTTTTTTTTATTCAAAATCAGGGGACAAAAAAATTGAACGGAACGAAAAAAAAATCTTAAAAACTCAGAAAGAAATATTATCACAAATTCATTGATAATTTAAATTTTTTAACAGTAACTTAACTGCATTTTGTAATCATTCTTGCTTACAAATTTTGAATGTTAGGATTGAATATTAAGTGTAGAAATATTATTTTTGAGGAGTTATATGTTTTGTGATAAGTCTGATTATCGCCCTAAACTTTTGATTATTGCAAGATAAAAACAGGTTTAGAATATTTTCCTGGCATTTTTGTCTAAACAACCCTATTTTTTCAGGGAATTGGCTGTTTTGGTAATAAATAATTGATAGACAAAGTAAAAAACACAACAAAGATAACACTAGAAACAAGAGAAACAGGTTCGTTTTTTTCTCTTAAACAAATATAATTTTCATTATTTACATACTACAGATAGGTAATATTGTATCATTGATGTTTTTGTTCCCACCTCATTCATCAAAACATCAAAGTCATACACACTCTTGCCCCCAAAAAGTTCAATTCACTGCCAAAAATGAGTACAATTTACTCCTTTATCTAGCGAAACCCCGTCATTCCTCACTTCTTATAGGAAAAACAAAGCCCCATAGCGATACACCTGCAGACAAGGGGAAGAGAGAAGCAGAAAAAAACGAAGTTATGCTCGTCGTCTCGCCCACAATACTTTACACCCACCACCACACCATGCCATGCCATGCTGCCCGTCCAACGGAATCGAAATCGAACCAGAAATGTCAAAATAAGCGTGAAAGTGTGCTAATAACTGTGGTAGTGGTGGTGGTTGTGCTGCTGGGCAAAGTAGCCTCTGCGAGAGTGTGTTTGTGAGCGAGAGAGCAAAATTGATTTCCTAAAATTCATTCATTGAAGTAAGATTGAATGAATATTTTTCAATCAATTTGTGTTCAAATCATTCGGAAAGTAATCAATTTGAAATTTTGCAGCAAATTGTAAAAAATAGCACGAAATACCTCTTATTTCTATGCTACGTTCAACATAATCGCGAGAGAGCATACTTTTTTCAGCCCCACAACTTTGACATTTCCCAATCGCTCTCTTCCGTTCTCTCCCGCTCTCTCCGCAGCCCAGTGTTCGAAGAGCTACGGTCGCCATTTTGAAACTGGACGGAATCGATACGTACGTACACGATTTCCGGGCTGGTGTGCGTGCTTCGATCGGGCTGTCAAACGTGGGAGAGCGCGCGAGAGTGTGGGATGGGAGAGAAGAACTGAGAGAGAGCGCGGAGCACGGAGTGTGGTGGCAGTGATGCCAGTTGTGCAGTGGCGATAATCAGCTGGTTTTTGGGTAGTTTTTGCATTTCAGAAAGGCAATTAATTTGAAAAATGTGTTTTCAAATGCATTATTGTTTACGGAAAAACTTAAGATGCAAAAAAACAACTGAATTGTTTGTAATTGGGAACAAACCGAATGAAAGTGAAATTTAATGAGGTTCACAATGCTTTCTAAAGAAATCGTTATTTGATATCTCGCTTACTGTTTCAAAAAGTCCTTCGTACATAGGAAACCCATGGCGCATTGGTTGTTTTGAAAAAATATTCTGGATATTTAAAAATCCCTAATAGGTGATATAAAATGTATGTAAATTATATCCTTATTATTTTAAAATTTAATTTTCTAAAAATCATCGATAGTTTGACGTTTGGTCACATAAAAAAGGAACTCTTCCAAAAAACATTTTGAATGCAAATAAATAACTAGTAGACGACATTTTACGATGGATTTACTATGGTCCACTAAGAAGAAGCTGTCAAAGAAGAGACTATATGTCAAGAAAGGCTTTATGTTTATTTTTTCAAGATTAATTCCAAGTTTTTGTTGTATGTATACACAGTTTCACTGCAACTCTGGCTTAATTTTAGAACGAACGACTGAAAACATTTAATTTCGTTTATTTGGAAGTTCTCCGGAGATTTTTCCAATTTATTACATATCAACAGTAAAAGTAAAGCTGATTTAAAATGACCTTTCTTTACATTATATTTGAACGCAAGAAATAAGTCAAATAAGTCTACATAACAAGTTCAAAGTAAGGACACAGTAGTTTTACTAAACAAAGCTCCTAATGCTGGATTTGCGTTATTTAGCAGTAAAATCGATTTCTTAATCATGTTTTCCCCAATTCAACGATCATACCATGATGGAAACCCCCGTTGTCAACCTCATAAAACAAGGATCAAGGTACTTACTGATAATTTTCATGCCTCCCATGACGGGATAGTTTTGCGTCTTGTTGCCCTCCGCAAATGAGGTAGTCCTGGGCCGACCACTCATCTCCTCGCCGTCGTACGGTGCTGGTGCTGCTGATCCTGTTGAGGACGCCGTTTTGCTCTTCCGACAAAGCACTATCTGCAGCCTTCTTCACGTCGCCTAAAGCGCATACACTGCGTGTATATCCAAAACAACCGATTTATTCTTTATCTTTTTTTTCTCTGCTTTGCTTGTTTGCTGCTCTCTAGCAACTTACTTAGTTGGTTTGCACTTTTCTTACGATTCCTTTACACTCGCACTCACACTATCGCTCTCTCTCGACCTCTCCTTTGCTGGAGACCACACTAGACAAGGGGGTTGTTGATGGGAATGTTTTAACACACAGTGTCACCTCATCTATTCCAACACAATCACATGCACTTTTTCCTTGCTTTTTCGGATGCTAGTGGCAACGAAAATAAACCTTCCAAGGCAGCATGAGGGATGTGTACTTTGCGCCTGTGGCCGCGAACGAAACTTTCCACCTGATTATGCTGATTCCACATGTATTTCCGCCACTTCAAACACCGAAGATCTCTCTATTTTGGCCTCAAAATTTTCATTAACAGCTCACATTGATTGCACTGCGTACCCACTGTCATGGAATACCCGTGGTGTTGATAGCTTCTGGCTCAGCACGCGAGAGAGCAGCACTGTACGGGGGTTGCAACTAGTATATAATATTCACAAAAAGGGAAAAACACACGCACACCGTCGTACACTCCAATTGGGGTTCACTGCGATTTCTGCACGGAGACAGCACCAATACACGAAACGAAACGAGAAACAAGAAATTTAGTCGAAGGAAGAAAAAAATGTACGAGAGAATATATAAATGAAAGGAAAAAAAACTTTTCTTTCTTCGTCGCTTTTGGCCGTCGCGAGCTATTGGAAAATCGAATTTTCTCGCCAGCCCCAAATTGCGGGGAAAGTCGTCCCCGAATGCCACACACTCTTCGAACGGGGTTCAATCAATCACTGGCACAATTACGACCAACTACGCTGCTGCGCCGTTACAGGAAACTCCGAAACGAAAATCCCAATTACCCATAACACGGAAAAACGGTGCGTGTCTCCAGCCTCGAGGGCTGACCTCTTCTACACTACCAAAAATTGGGTTCTTTGCCAATAGCAGAACACTGTCGGTCGGAGCAGCAGCTGAAGCTGACGGGGGTTGTCATAGACGGACGGCGACGACGGACCTCGATGCGATATTGTGTGTGGTGTGGAAGAGAACTGGCGAGCCTTTCGCTCGCGTAGCAGTTCCACCGCAGCAGCAGCTGGCAACCGTGGCCAGTAAGCCAACTGACGTTTAAGGGCAGTGTTGGCAGATTAGGGATTGTACCTTTTTTTGTTTCAGTGATAAAGTATGTTTTGTTTACTTGGAGATCAAAACAAATGCGAGTTTTTCATATCTTTGATAAGAAAACTTTGGTTTTATTTGAGTGTTCAAGTAAAGTTATATGGTTGAATGTTACCTCTTTTCTGAAGTAACTTTACATCAATTAAACGCTAACATTTCCAAAAGCGATATTTCTCACGCAAAGTTAATGTTTATGGCGCTATTTGAAATGTTAGTGAAAGAATTTAAACATTTTTTTTAAAGATGACTAAAAATCTGTCATTATTCTCCGGTGTAGTATTATAATGATTTTTTTAGGAGGGAGCAAAAGGAGTTAAAATAAAAATTCTCAGTCATTTTTTTTACCCAGCTGAGCTAAAAAATGTTCTGAGGACAGCACAACCGAGAATTCAGCTGTTTTCAACAAAATCACAGTTTATTAATGAAATTTCGTCAATTTATTGAATCAAAATCTCGATTGCGCTGTTTTCGGCATAATTACAGATGACCTCGGAAATTTAAATTTACTGTGTGGGACATTAACACGAACATGGGTACTGAATGTTTATCTGAAAAATCGTTTCATAAAGAAATCTTGCTATCACAGCCGAGTTTAACTCAAACTATTATTTTCCACTGGTGAGCTTCGCCCACGGAAGTGCAAGGAATTGAAACACGGCAAAGCAATCACTCCCAAACTTTCGAAAGATTACCGATCAGTAAACGATTTTTTTTGTTTTCATCTCGTGAACGATTGTAATTTAATTGATTTTGTTTTGCTAAAAAACTAAAAGTGACAGGGTGCGGGCTTTGATATGCACACGGAATATGTATTGAGAGTCTACACACCAAATTTCAGCCAATCCCTCCAATTAAGAGATATCGTGGCACCCATAAAGCAACTCGGTGTTTCAAGAAAAACGCTCAGAAAGTATGACAGTTTAAAGCTAAAATCGTCTGTTACTCACTTTAATCATGAAATATCTTCATGAAACTTTCATGAGTGATTGGAAATCATCTGTTTCGTGAATTTGATCATTTTTCTGCAATATGAAATCTATGGATTTTCTAAATGTATGTAACCACTTACATGTTTGTTTGAATGAGTTTAGGCTGGTAAAACTATATTTAAAAGTTTTTTTTTTACTTCTTCAACATCGGCATAAAACATCAAAGGGCAATTTTTTTCAAAGAACTTAAAAATTTCAATAGAAATTCAAATGCAATCAGCTGAAATTAATTAAAAATGCATTTCTCTACGTTTAGAACCAGTTTTAGCATGATTGGGTTGATTTAAAAATCTTAGATTTATTTTTATTCCGTTAAAATTTTTGTTTTCCTCAAATCTTATTTTTGTTCAAAACGAATAATTGCAAAAAAAAAACGAAGTTGACTTTATAGCTGTCGGCCACCATTGCTAGTACCAACCACTAGTGTCTTCCTTTTTATCTACAAGGACTTCGCCGCCCTGGGCTCCTAAGTGTATGAAAGTATGGCACAGAGCGACGGCTCCGAATACCCATATTTGCACAAAGAATTTTAGAGCGCCCGCCGCGGGATTCAAACCGGCGACCTCTGGATAGTGAGTCCAGTGTGCGGTCCGATTGATCCACACGAGCGGGACAAAATAATTGTAAAACAACTAGTGTAAAATGCATTTTAAAACACTTTTCTCATTCAAATGTTGAGAATATGGCCTGTTATTTCACTTTCTTGATTTTTTTTCTCCAAAACAAATAAAATTGTCATTGCTTTCCAGTAAAAGACGACCAGATAAACAATTTAAAGCATTTTTGATGCTGATAATAGAGTTCGAAAGCGGCATAATTTACAATTTAGGACTTTTTGATAACTAACCCGCGAGATCAGATTTTTAGTATCTAATGAATTTTTCATCGAGACCAATAAGTAGGCTTAATTACGTTGAATTTTTTTTATGATTAGTTCAAAACAAGGCACAACAAATTTCCATATTTATGAAAAAAATAGGTTTTACCGAAAATGCCTATGAATTTAGAGATTGTTTTACATTCTAAATTCTTTAAACTTGTAATCAACAAGCATGTTTTATCTGTCCTTAATAGAAAACAGTCCAAAGAATACGAAAATACAATCCATTTTCTAATTTGAACTCATTTTAAGTGCCACATCAGTGCTATCGTAATAATTGTCAAGAAAGTTTTAAAGTTTTTGACAATTAGTTGTCACAGATAACGGTATTTTTAAATCTACAAAACCGCGGCAAATATTAATTGAAATTCTCAGTCGAATATTATTTAGAATGTATCAGTAGAAATTTATATATTCTTTAAACAGACTCTGTCTGAAAATTCAATTATTTTTTTTTTCTAATTCTGAGAATACTCTCTAAACGTCTGAAGAATGTATGAATTGAATAAATTTGCTGTTGTGCAAAATCAAATTTTCTAAATTTAATTAGGTAAAATATGATAATGTCATACCGTTGATCAAAAGTCCGTTCACTGGCACTTCCGGGCCAGGCTTCGGCATTTTTGATTTTGAATTCTTCAACCTTCCCAAAAATCTTGAATTCTTCATGAAATTCCGAATCAGACAATCTGCCAACACTGCCACCGTTAACACCCAGAGTTTTTTTTTCTTCTTTTCTTGATGAAGTCCTCTCTCCGAGGGATTTTTTTTCCTCTTGAGAAGAATGCGTAATATATTATGTTAAGGTGCTGACGACCACGGGGGAAGATCAATGCAAGAATTAAAATCCTCCTCCGTGCGCCGAAATCATGTCAGGTGAAATTAATTTGCACCTTGAGCTTTTTCTTTCCCCCGGGGGGAGCAACTCCAGCGTGATTGACACACTTTTGAGATTGGGAGGAAAATTTCCTCGCCCCAAAAACCACACCACGATCGAATCCTTGCGCCGTGTTCCGTCGTCGCTGCCGTGGTTCTTCCCTGATCTCTCTTCCTTCAGGTTGACAGTTCTCCCCCGACGTCGTCTGTCACTTGGGGAAAAAATCGGAAACGTCACTCGTAGGGACCATCGGAATCGAAAAAAAAACCACGACGTTGTTTCCGACGAATGGTTCCACTGTTCTAGCAGGTCGCACACACCGTCGGGTCGGACGGAATCAACCGTGGCCAAATCCCGTTGCTTGCGGGGTAACTTTTTCTTTTTCTCTCTCGCGCGGAACCGTTTTTTCTTTCGAACCTCCTCCGAAACGTAATTTGTCCTTTCCGGAAGGAAACGTGTACTTCCACGGGTCGTCGGTTACGAACGGCCACCGGACAGGACACACACTCGTTTTTTTCCACCTGGCACCCCGAAAGTTTTCCACAAATTAGAGCCCCACAGCGAAGAAAGACATTTTACACACCAACCGCGCCGATCTGGTCGAATTTTCCTCTGCCCGTCGTCGTCGTCAAGTAGAGCTCTTCTCGCCTCGCACTGAAACGCAACCGATCTCTCAAACACCAGCACGAAGAACGCACACACCCACACATCAACAACGAATTTCGCTCTCTCTACGGCTCTGTCTCTCTCGCGTGGGGAGAGAGCATAGCCCGCGGCAGCACCGTTTCCATGCGACGAAACGGGACATTTAATTTGCTCTCTCGCACTCCTCTCTCTCTCGCAGTCAGTCCGTGTGTGTGTGTGTGGGAGAGGAGAGCGCACACGGCAAACACACATGCGCCAAACGCTCTCACCAACACCGATGCGTTCGCGAGTTGTCAGATTTGACAGGTGAACGAGGGGATTGTTTGTCTTGTTTTACGCTGGCGAGTTGGGTGCACCCATGGTGCTCTCGTGGCGCAATAGTTTACCATCCCGCATAATCAAAAACCATCGGGGGAATAGTCCAAACTATATTACTACTAAAAGAGATGTAGTTACCACATACTTAACCATTATCATATAGTTACGGCACTATACAAAACCATAACGAAACTGATCGTCAAATGATGACGTTTTTATTGAAGTAAATCTAATGATTCTAACTATTTTTGAACTATTTGGGGTACAATAACCTTACACTAAACAGTTCGGATTGTTTAGACAACGTGACTCAACGAAAAAATGTACAAGTCCAAATAGTTCAAACAATTTATCAACTTTATTGAGAACAATATAGCAAAATTCCACAGATTTTAGATTTTTATAGTCAGAACCTGTAAGAACTAAAAACCTACTATAAATGCTATAGTAGAACACAATTGATGGCGGCCACATTTTTTTCGATAAGTTTGTATAATCCAAATAATTTGTCAACTTACATGAAGTAAAATTACTATACACCATACTATTTTGAATTAAAAATTTCTATAAGTCCAAATAGTTCAAACAATATTTCAACAGTATGGAGTACAATTACAGTTTGTTATATAATCCAACTATATGTTAAACGATTGGTACAAAAATTTCAACTTTTATCAAGTAAATTGATCACAGTCGATTCCTCTGGATGATAGAGAACCTTCAACACCCCCACTTCTCCTCAGATTATCAGAAAACTCCCCAAAAGAAGAAAAATGTTACGAGGGCTCATGAAATTGACTTTCACTATTCCAGAAAAAGTAGGCATGCTGTTCTTACCATATACCAAAAATATGTGTACTACATGGTAGACTATTACTGTTCACTATAAAATTAGTCAATTGTTTGGACTACTTGGACTTATCGAAAAATACTTGCCCCCGAGCTTGCTCCCTTCTAACACAACATGTCACCAAAACCACTGAAAAACCACCAACAGATATAGATCAATCGGATAAGGCGGCAGCAGTTCGGCAGCAACGTAAATAACATCACATATAATGGCGGTAAACATTCACCAACTATCGATAGAACTTAAAAATCAAATTTGATTATATCCGAAGTAGTTATCACAACAATTGTAGGGTTCATTTTTGCGGTCTTTTTTAAAGTGTCGGCAAAGTAGTGTCGGTAAAGTAGTTTTTCAGAAACTATATAGGGAATAGTCAATTTTTTGGGCAATGACTATTTGACGTAAAATCCAAGTTTATAAAAATATTTACATATGTATGAAAACCTCATATAGTTTTCTGCCTAACAACTAATTTCTCATATAGTAAAATCGACCAAAACTATTTTGGGAATGGAATTGATGGTTTGATATATCGTACATATATAGTTGGGTTACAATTTAATGAATGGTAGAGACCATTTGATAAATAGTTGAGTAACTATTTGTCATAAAGTAGTTATATAGTTCATGACTATGCGGGATGTTGTCCCGGAAAAGTTACAAAAATAGATTGTGACACAGCGTTTGCAAAAAAAGATCATCCATTATAAAACATCATAACTTTAAAGAATTTTGTGATACTATTTTAGAAATTTTGCTAGTTAATTGTAGTAAACTCTTAATTTTTCAATTTGAAACGGATTTTTTAAATTAATTACGATTGGCAATTGGGAAAAAAATGATAATTGGGTCCTAAAATGAAGCTTAGATTGCTGATATTATTGTTCACAGTGATAAAGCTTATTTTGCTGAGTACAATGACCCTTTGTACGACCACAAAGAGCTTAAAATTGATTTTTAAATCAATTTTGAAAAATAAACCTCGCGGTCCTTCTTGACAGAAAAGCTCCTACTTGACAGGTCGTTCCAAGGGGACCATAGTTGATCCATCGAAAAAATGTTGTCTTGTCAAAAAAAATTGCATTAAAATGAAAAAAACAGTGATCAGAAATGGTTTTTAATTGTGTTTTTTACCGTTGTACATAAAAATTGGCAAAGGGCTTTAGTACCCAATTAAACTTGTAGAGATTTTTTATGCATTTAAAAAAAATATTCCAAGGAAAATTGACAATATTGTGTGTTAATATATTGCATTGAATAAACATATTTAATTTTATGAAAAGTAATAAAAAAACATTTTAAAACATTGCACCACAGAGTAAGACAGAGTTCCCACTGCCTCTTGATTTTTGGTTCAACTTGGTGGTACATCGCACGCCTGCTACCAGCAATCCTTATGGAGCCAAAAAATTAAATGACATTTCTTCGAACTGGTCACTCTGGGTTACTCTGTGATTGCACCGTTTTCAACTTTTAGGTAGTATTGTCCGTTTCTCTCAAAGGTACACGCCGCGTGGCATTTCAGAATGTGCCGCAGACATTGGTGCCAGCGATTTTCTACACTTTTGGTGCAATATGTTTTTTACCCGGCAACAATGCCATGCGATTCGAAGAAGAAGATCAACAAAAACAAAACGTGGAGTATGGGATTTGACAGCGCGCATTTGCCGAAAGTGCGGCGCGTCGTTTCGAGGCTGATTTGCCGCGTGTCTTTTTCGGGAATACGCGCAATAATCTTGGTGATAAATAGAGAAAATGCGTGACGTGATTTTCGAATGATCCCCCTTTGTTTACATCTACAAACTAGGAGGCTGTTCAAGCACAAGCATGACGAACAGTAAATTGGTTCCACTTTGACAGTTCAAAATTGAGGCCGTTTTGCGAACCACTATTCAGCACCCAGGTAGTTATGTAAAAAATTTATGAAATTTTCTGATTTTTTTATATTTAAATATTTTCAAAATATTGAAGCAGCCATTTATGATAGTGAATTTTCACAATTTAAAGGGCTGCGTAAAATTCACGATTGCAATCAACAGTTTTAAAAAAATTGTTTGACGAAAACAAAAATAGCTGAAAAAACTATCGTATCGTACATATTTTTTTAAATTTCCATCGATTTCCATAGATATTTTGATGTTTTATTTTTTTTTCAATTTTTAAATTTAGTTTAGGTCGTTGTAAATATTTTTCAAAGTTATGTCGCCCCCCCCCCCTTCAAAATTGGTCTGAAAATCAGGGGGCAAAAAACAAATTTTCTGAAAAACTTAAAAATTTCCATGAAAATAGAAGTCTAATCAACGGAAAACAGTTTACAATGAATTTTTCTGCATTAATAATAATATTTAGCATGTTTGGGCTTGTTTAAAAATGTATTGAATTTTTATGAAATTCCAATGTACAGCACCGCAAAAAATTTATTTTTCGCGATAAATAAAATTTTCGTCAATACTTAGATATTTTGGAAACTAATGATGGCAAAACAACTGAACAGGTGTATAGTACATTTAAAAACATTTTTTCATTAAAATGTTGAAACCATGGCTCGTAATTTCATTTTTTATACTTTTTTTTTTGCGCCCCCCTCGACTTTGGTCAGAGTCGTGTGACATAAACTTCAAACAATATTTTCAACGGCCTTACATGTGATCTCTATATTTTGTTTGATTATTTCAGAGTTTTTAAATCAATACTTTTTTTAAATTGACTGCCTAAATATTGTGACAAATATTTAAAAGATTGCTCAGAATTAAAATTTTTATTGGAAATTTAAGTGCAATAAACTGAAATTGATTAAAAATGCACTCCTTTGCGTTTAGAAACATTTTTAGCATGCTTGGGTTGATTTAAAAATCTCTTGAATTAAAAAAAATTATGATTAGTATCGCAAAAAGTTTTATTTGCATTTTTTTGTTTTTGTCAATCATACATTTTTTCAAACTAATAATTGCAATACAATTGAACTGGTTATTATTTTTTTTACTTTTTTCAATAACCAATGATGGCATTCGATTCAGCAGTCAATTTTACGTTAAAACATACAAAAGTCTAGTTTATGTTGATCGCCCTGACCTACAAAAATTGACAAAAATGACTACGCAACTCGAGGGGATGCATGAACCCAGTCACGAAATATTCTAGCAGAGCTGGTTCTGTCAGAATCCTGCTAGAACGGTCGAACATTTCTGCTAGAATTCTGTAAGAATATCCAGCTCTGTAAGAACTCTGCTAGAATCCTGCTAGAACGCCGTGACTGGGAAGTTTGAGCACAAAGAAAAAAAAATTCTAAACAGGTTTTCTGCTATGTTTTTGTTAATGCCAATGCATTTTTGCATTATTTTAAGTCAATTGAAATTGTACTACAGTAAATTTAGTTTTTAAACGAGGTAAACAATAATTTTCTTAAGAAATTATTGAGCCCTTCTACATAGTTAAGTCAAGAAATCTCAGCTGCGACAGTGGCGCCGCCAAGCGTAATTTTTTGATGCAATATTGTTTGCAGCACATTTTGTTAGTGCTGCATTGTTTACACAAAAGTTCGAGCCTAGATGTAACATCTGTTCTCTGTGACCTCAAGTCTCAAGAAACAGGTGCATTTTGTTTTTTTTCAAAAATATTTAGACATAGCCGAATAGTTTTTGTCCAAAGTTTGTATGGAGAATTAAGGCGGTTCGTCCCTTTTGCATATGTAACGTCACGCTACATATTTGCTCGTAGAACAGCAATCGAAACGTTAAATCCTTAGCCAAATGTTGATTCTTATGGCAAATTTAACGTACTTTCAGAATCTGTAAAAAATATTGAGATGTTTTCTTTGAAATTTTCGAGTTACAGCGAAAAAAACTGATTTCCGTAACGGTTATTTGAGAAAAACAAACATAATTTCTTTTGAAATCACCAACGTCTAGTAAATCACCCTGCTGTCATTGAGAGGGACGCTTTGTTATGATTCGTTTTTCTTCGCCGAATGTAGGGGAAATATACCCTTTCTAATCAAACACCTATCTTCGTCATATGGAGAGTTTGATGCTCGATTAAAGCTCCAAAAATGCTATTTAGGCTGTAAACTTACCAGCAACAGCACCGCCTCGAGTAAGCACGCAAATGTATGCCACTTACTGGCCAAAAAGATCAAATTTAATGCACTTTTGATCATAATTTCTATTTTGCGAGACCATTTCTCATCATTTTGGTGGCACACACATCCACACGCAAGATCAGAGGTTAACTGCTTAACGAAAGTCACCATCAATATCTTTTCACTTGCGCTAACGATTTCAAAGCGCTTAAGATATAAAATTGCTTCCAACTACCGGCTACATGTTCTTTTGACCGTTACTTAGTCACTCTTTTGAAAAATAATCCCGAAACATGTAAATAATTAGCAAGCGCCATCAAAAAAACAAACGCGCTTAGTCTTTTGACGTTTCAATTTTGACCATCCATTCTAATCGAAGGCTGAAGAAAACCGAGCGAGAAGCGAAGGCAAATAAAGAACAAAGGGTGGCCACCAACACCACCAACATGCTGGTGCAACGCCTGTTGGAGAAAGCAAGTGCTGCCATGAAACTTTCGCTATAAATGCTACTTTTCGTGAGTATTCGCTTAAAATTTCATCAATTTTGGCAGCACTAAGCAGACCCAAAAGAGCGCTGGAAGAAAAAAAAAAAGAACTAAGCTGAAAATAGAAAAATGAGCGTGGCCCAATGCACTCGACTGATTAGAATGCATTTTTGAAATATTTTTTTTCAAATGCTTGTAAAAGGAATTGCATAACTTTTAATAAAAGTGAAAATAAACAGAAATGTTCACAAAAAGTTGCTTTACTCGTTGGTGTACTTGGTTTTAGTGAATTTCAAGGAACAATCCTGATTATCCAGCATCATTCAAACATGACCGCTTATTAGGGTTAAAATGGGCATATTTCCCCTACATGGCGCTTTTTTCATGATGTTTTTTTTTCGTCACGAGATTCATGTAGTCTTTTATTTGACAGGTTGTCAGGGCTATATAAACAGGGACTGCTGATGAAAGAGATTTTGTTTATATTACTTTATTTAAAATCATGAAGTAACTTTTGCTCATTTTTGGTGGAGAGGTAGCTTATTAGGAGTACTTTCAGAATATGCAATAACCCAGAAAGTGTCAATTTGTACATGATGCCTCTTGAAATGTTACCGTCGATATATATATTTTCGTTCGTTGTGCTAACTATTTGACTACCATTTTATTTTGAAAGTAGAATTACAAATTAAATTAGGACAAGAATAAGAACATTTCTTCATAATATTACTTTTGATCTTTAACATCAGGCCTTGCATCAGGCTTTTTTGGATATTTAAGATTTTTTATAAGTCCCGTGAAATTATTACCATATGTGATGATTTAATTTAAAAGTTCTTTTTTCGAAATTTTTCAGATTTTGTTGCAGATTATATTTTTGCTTCTTGATTTTAATGAACAGCCAAAACAACACGGTAATAGAAAACACAAGCAAAATTACTTAAAATCCCAATCAATGGGCTTTTATTTATCTTCAAAACAGTAGTTTATGCAACAAGGAAGATTTTTTCAGCAAGAGTCCCATTTGGATAAACATGACGAGAGCTGAAAAATAAATGAATTTTTCACCGAGTTCAATGCAAACATTTTTTGGTTTTTCGAAAAGCAATAAATTTTTATGTCAAATGTCCATGTAATAAGTCAATTTATCATTCTATTTAGCTTTGAAAATTAAACCAACAGTTCGAGATATCGTCAGTTGAAAATTGCTGGCTGACACTTGGAAAAAATAATTTATATCGATTCGAGTTATTTGTGAGGCTGTATCTCAGAAATTAATTGCTCAATTTTCAAAGTACCACAGATAAACGGTAGAAATATTCTTAGATTTAGAAAAAAATGTTTTCAGAGGTGCTTTGCTTTCCTGATAACATCTTTAAAATAAAAAATAAAAAATCGAGGTGAAAATAAAAGTTTGACTAGAAAGAGAAAGAAGATCTGATGCAAACAAACCAACTTCTGTGGCACTCCAAAAATCCATTTTTCAACCAATTTTTGATCTTTAAAATGCATTGGAAAGAAGAACTCTTAAAATTTTAGAAAATTATAGGGTTGGAAGTTTGACTTGTTTTATGTGACTTTGCCAATGTTTTTAAAACAACTTGGGCTGTGTTTTCAACTAACATTTCCTTTATTTTAAGTAAAAAGAAGTATCCAGTAATGTGTGTAGTGTCCCAGATTATGCCTCTACGCCTTTTATTTACAATTTAAATGATGATAGTGCCATTCTATAGCAGAAAATGTGAAAAACAAGCAAAAAATTTAAAAAGTTACTGTAAAAACGTGAAAAAATTAGATAGGCAAAATGTAATTATATTAGGTGGTAGAATAGGCCAAATACTACCAAACGCAAAGATAAACTAAGCAAGATAAATGAAAATTAAAATACTAAAAATAAAACAAGAAAAACATAAAACAAGAGAAGCAAAGTTTTTCGTAGAACAAAAGTTGCACAAAATGACCTCCTGAACACGGGAAAAATAAAAAAAAATCGACAAAAAATTTGGGCAGTAGAGGGTTAAGGTTTGTGTTCTTCAAAAGAAATTAAATACCTACCAAGAAAACGGACATTTCTCAATTCAAATAATTAAAAACCAACAGTTTTGTTTCATTTTGCTCATCGTATATTTTTTGATGTAGTTTCCAATGTTACTTGCCACAGTCGTGGCGACATAGTTTTTTCTTGTTGTTGTTGTTGTTTTAATTCTCAGTTTTCATTTCATCAATCTTGTTTTTCACCATTCAGTATGGCGTGTTTTCTTTTCATTTTGTGTGTGTATGCTTTTTCGATTACTCATTCTAAAACCATGTTACAATTAGTTTAGTTTTGTTTTTTCATTACTTAATCCGATTCGCTTTTTCCTAGTATGTTTCAGTATGTTTTCCTTTAACGGTACTCGCAAATCAAAACGGGTTAGTGTTTACATGTTTAAAATGGATCTTTACAAAGGATGGGTGGGGTCAACTTAGGGCTTAAAATCTTAAAACTAATCCTTGAACTAATGTTCTAAACTATACAAAAGAAAGGCGCGGGGTTTGTTCAACTGACGAGATTATTCCACATACTGAACCCAAACTGGGACAAACTAGCGCGCTGGTACTTAAAATCCCTATGCCACTGAGGAAAGGAGGAGAATCTACTACGCGACTTTACTTAGAATTTAATAGTATTTAACAACATGAATAGAATAAAACTAGCGTGTCAGTATTTGTTTGTTTTTCTGTGTCAGAATATTTCCCACTAAATGTTTAGATTTCGATTACTTTTTTTTTACTGGGTTTTGTTCCTGCTGATTATTCTACTAGAGGCTCCAAATGCTGTCGAAACTTGAAATTTTGCTTTTATTTATGCTCGCTTTTTGTTGCTAGAGTTCGGATTTCCAGAACGGGAAGTCTGGAAAAAGGTTGGAGAAAAGTTTGCTTCCTGTGGTAAACGAAACCGACCGACCGATTGAATTGCATTCGTCAGGAGGGGACTTTGGCCCTGGAAAAAGGTGGTTGATGAGGGGTTCACCGTGCTAAAAGGGATTGTAGGTTGTTTCATTCGTAAATGTGTGGTATTTTTAGTTTAGGTAATTGTGTAATTGTCCTTTCCTATTCTACTTACACTTTCATTGTTGTTTGTTCACTAGTTGTTTTTTCTTGTTACTGTATAATTGTATATATTTTTCTTGTGTGTGTGTTTGCGTGTTTCCACGTTTTATTACTTTAATATATAATAATATTTTGTTTAATATACTCAGCTTTTCTTCTTGTTTAATTTAATTTTCTCTGATAGTTAATTTCAAATAATAAGGTACTGATACTTATTACCCATGTAGTATTTAGCGATAACAATTACTATTAGTTTGCTTGGTTTTGCGCCCCCACTGTTTTTATTTATTGTGACTGTTTTTTGTTGTTTGTTTTAAACTTGCCTTAACTAAATTGTTTAAATTTCGCACTGCTCGCAAAGAATTATTTTAAATGTCGAGTTTTTCTTTTTCTAAGGAAACTGGGTTGAAAATGTTGGGTAATTTTGTGTGTGGCAATTCAGGTTGTAATCGATGACAGTTACATCTAATCTATAACAATAACGTTAAAATTACCGTCATCGTCATCGACCTCTGATTATTTTGTCTCCCAAATTTTCGTCAATTGTTTACGAAAATGAGATAAAGATAAAGATGTTTTTTTTCAAACTTTAGTAACTTTTATATCAATGCAATCCAAATGAATTCCGAAAAAAACTGTTATATTGTGTCAATTCAAAAACGTGTCGAAAAGTTTTTTTTTTAGAAACAAGTGCTGAAAAGTTGAAATAATACTTTTGAGCTTTACATAAATTTAGAATGCTGGAACCACGAAAATCATCTAGAAAATTTATATTTTTAATTCTTTGATATTTTGAATTTTTTGAATTGAATTTTCATTGCTCAATTGGGTTCTAAAATTAAGCTTAAATTTGTGATATTATTGTTCACAACGATAAAGCTTATTTTTCTGAGTGCAATAAACTTTTAACTAAATTTGTAAAAATTAACATCGTGGCCCTTCTTGTAAAAAGAATCCTACTTGACAGCTCGGCTTTCTAGTTAGAAATTCATCAACATATTCAAAGTATGTTTGCATGACAGCTGCGGGTTTGTTTGCATCAGATCTGCTATCTCTTTCTAGTTCTTAGTTTTTTGTCATGCGACTTCTAGCTGGTGTTTGACTTACTGCCCTATATGTCCGCAAACATATTTCGCAGGTACAGTTATTATTTTTTTTCACCGGGCCTAGATTTAAAATTTAAAATTTTTGCTTTTGCAGTTTTTTTCACTGGTTTTGAAAACATAGAATTTACAGGTTTATAGATTAGATTGGTTTATAGATCTCAAATTACTCATTTTGCATGAATTTTCTTCAAAAACTATTTTTTTAAAACAAAAAAATACTCTTTTTTTTAAAACAGGCGATATGTTTGTTGAACATAGTCACAATTGCTCTTATTTTAAGAATTAAAATTTTCGCAAATTTTTAATAAAATTACAATTTTGAAATAGGCAATATTGCTTTTCAACATTTATATGGATGTTGAAAATGCATTTTTTTAACTAATTTAAATGTATTTTTTTAGTTTTAAATGTAATTATTCTTAGCATTCTATTTTTTACGAAACCAAAAAAAAAAAAATAATATTCATAGATTTTCACAAAATTGTTATTATTTTTGACATGGTGATTGAAATTTTCCAGCCAGATTTTCAAAATTTCGAACCAAAAAGTATCGCAAAATGTTTTGATGCAACTATAAAAAATAGCAAAATATCAATGAATTTATGGAAATATAATTTTCCGTTCAAAAATTCAAAATCTGTTCAAATATTGAAAAGTTTTTATTTAATTAAACACGCATTAGCAAAGGACGTATTGGAATATGACGAACAAACTTTTTTGACAGTTTGACAGTTTGCCTGCCTTTGTTTGCAGAAACGTCAGCCTGCATACATTTGGCTTTGCTTGCGAGTTTGCCGCATACAAGTTTGAGGGTTTGTTTGTTTGCCATAGTCTAATACCTCCTTAATCGTTATAAGTGTATCTTGAATAGTTTACAATCGATTTTTCAAGCCCTTTTTTTTGGAAATTTTGAAATACTTCAAATAAAATACGTTTTTGTTAACGTTTCTTTTTCTGGTATTTTTACAGTACTCTCTTTAAATTAAATCGCAATTAATCAAATAAATAATCAAAGGCATATTTGGCATGTTATTTAAAAGTTGTTTGGTTATGAAATTTTATAAAAAAACACAATATTCTAAGAAAACCTTTGAAAACAGGGAAAATATGATGCAATTTTTTAAAAGGACCTTGAACAGAAAAATCAATCAAATTATAATTCGTGATAAATTTGGCTTTATATCAAACATGTCATTAATTTTTGCTGTTGTTTTTTTTAATCGCTTCGCTTTTATAAATAAATTAAATTGATTACCCTCGAAAGCATTATAACATCCATTAAAAAAAATGCTTTCAAAGGTTGGGGAATAATTATTAAAAAATAGACGCCAAGTATGAATAATATCAAAGTTATCCAAATGTTATTGCAATAACAAATTTTGTTATTTTCGTGATATTTCTCCATTAAATTATCCTGTTATAGGATTTGGCCGACCATCCCAACTAAAACTCAAGCAAAACAACGTAAATCAACTGGAGTAAATCTGGAATACAGTCTGAATAGGGACAGTAGTTATTGGAGTACAAAGCCTCAAATTAAGAAATCGAAGAAATTTGAAGTGTTTTTGACAAAAATAGTTAAAAATATAAAAATACAATGCATATATTTAACATTAACAGCTTTGCCCCCGATTATTATTGACGAATAATTGTATCACGGAGTGTTTAATCAGAGGTCGAAACGATGAAGATAATATAATCGTCCTCGTCAGTGATCCTGGAGGATATAGTTGTAACAACCGTCGTAGAATTTTGAAAAAAAAATCTCTGAGAGAGCTTCTCGCTCTCAAGAGAGAAGAAAAAACTCTCTCCATGAGAATCTGTTTCTTGTGCTTTTTTACTCATTTGTACACTCATCCCTCATATTCGGAACAGTTTACAGATCGGCCAATGTTCAAAAAATCATAGAAAATCGATAATTGAACTTAATGTCTCACTTTTACCTTCATTTTAAAGCTTTTCTTGCGATCTTTCGAATGCTGTATCAAACAACTTAAAATTTTAACTTTTATATCAAGTTTTTTGAGAAACACTTTGACCCTTGAAATCCACAAATTTGGAACACTTTTTTCTTACGGATGTAAACAAACTTTGGTTCTCTCTAGGAGTACATATTTTTTACAAAATAATGACTTCACACACTGCAACCAATAAAACTCATGCTTAGTAATGTTTTATGAATGGTCTAATAACTTTTTTTGTGAAAACATCAGTTAAACTCAAGTGTTCCACAATTGTGGGAGGCACAATAACATCCCACAATCATGGAACATGCAATTTGGAGGCAGTGTTTTGCTGCTCTGTATAAAATTGTCTTGAAATGAAGTTTTTTGTTCAAAAAGTACTACTTTTATTAGTGAAATAGCAAGAGAATGTCCAAATAAAGGTCCTAAAAATAGCGGGGTCGACAGAAGAGTTGCATTTTGCATCCTATTGACAAATTACCACAAAAGTGTTCCGAATTTGTGGGTGTTCCGAATATGTGGGATGACTGTATCTCTTTTGTTGAATTTCCAAACAATTTGTCTTGTTGTTCAAGGGTTTGAAAGAGACCAAATGTACGGAAATGTAATTCTTACGGAGAGAGATTTTTCCATAATCTCTGTTTGTTTTTCAATTCTTTTTAATCCTTCACAAACTAATTGAGGCTTTCAGAAAAAGTCGTTTTGATTTTGAACTGCTGGAAAAATTTCACACTACAATGCTTTTTTTATTGTATATAACTAATTCAAACAAACCGTCGACCCACCACAAATGTTTGTGCG
Organism: Culex pipiens pallens; assembly: GCF_016801865.2. Classification (NCBI taxonomy): domain Eukaryota; kingdom Metazoa; phylum Arthropoda; class Insecta; order Diptera; family Culicidae; genus Culex; species Culex pipiens. Next base: position 158,081,206 of record NC_068939.1, on the reverse strand, counting down.
CCAAACGAGGAATTCAATTCGCAACCTAAACGCAAACGCTTTCGTCCTAACATTCTGTTTCTAAACTGGTACTTTAATTCAATATCGCCGCTGATGTGTCTTTGTTTTTTGCTTCTTCTTTTTTTTGGTTAGTTAATTTCAGTTTGTTGTTGCCAAATTACTTCATGCCTACAAGTTTATTTTTTGTGTGTCCTAAATTGCCTTGCCACTAACAATAAATATCGTTCAAAAGTTTTTTGTTTTATTTCTCGCTTGATGTTTAATATTGTTTAGTTTTGCTTAGTTACTGTGTGTGTGTTACTGTTTGCCTTTAGAATAGATTTTGATTTTGCTTGCTTAACACATACTTTTCTGTGCTGTGTAAACTTTGAGGGAAATAATATGTATAAAGGAAGTGTATATACAAATAATATTATTAACTGTTGTAAAGCAATAACAAAATATATAAAGCACTTGAAAGTAAATATGTAAAGTTGTAAAACGAGCAGTAAAATATATACATTCAAAAAAGATTATAAATAATACAGTAGTTAAAAAAAAAGAAATCGAGCCAAGAAAAAAAAACCTAGTTGCTGAAGATAAATAATAGCGGCAAAAAGTACGTAAAAGTTACGATTTTGGAATTGCTGCGTTGATTTTCCCTAAAATTTGTTAGACGTCTGTTAGACGCTTTCTTCTACCATTCCATGAATGCTTGTTTTTCCCCCTCTCCCAAATCTTCCCCTGGACTAGAACTCGCTAAAACAAGTGCAATAATTAAATAACTGGAAAGGGGGTGGTTGTGGGGGGAATTCTTGGAGTCACTTGCTCCACCTTCGGCCAATCCCAACACATTCATTTGCGGATATGTGATTTGCTGCTGATTGTTGTTGCTTCCGGTTGTTGTTGATTTTCCGACAATGGTACAGTTAAAGTTGTTGAAGAAGCAGCCAAAGGCGCTACCTCCTGCTGCTGCTGATGGCCGGGTGGTTTTGGCGCCGACGGAGCTCGGCGTTCGACCACCAGACGCCGGCACTAGGAGGGCTGTTTGAGCAGGCGCTTCAGCCGGAACTCGTACACGCGCTGGCAGTACATGACCAGCTCGGGCGACACGATCGAGGGCGGCAGGCGCGGGTTCTCGCGCCGCAGCGGCGGCACGATCGACGGCTGCTCGTCGATGTTCTCCTCGAAGCCGCGCAGCTGGCGGCGGAATCTGCGAGAGGAGAAAAGGGTGAATTGAATTAAATTATGTTTGAATTTTACAAAACACCGCTAAAAATATCAAAACCATAATGTATGAAAAAGTTTAACATCTCAATGAAAAAATATTGAGGATCAGGCAAATTTATCCAAAGTTTTTCGCACTTAAGTGAAACCTTCATCTCATTTTAAAGTCACATATCGTGGATTACGATCAAATTAATTTTCAAAAACGATTTACTGTACTTTGATAAAATGGCATAGGCATTTTTGATAAGTCATAATTACTAACAGCCGGATATCCTCGTCAAAAGTAATTTGAACATAAAAAAGAATTAGTAGAATCTTAAATGGGCGAAATTTGTAATTTTTTGTGAAAATTTCAATCAAATGGATTTTAGTCCATTTTGTGTTTATTTTGTATCCATGATTCGGAATTTGATTTTGTAACACTGATTTTTTTTTTTCAAATATAGAACAAAATCACGAAATTTTGATTAGGACTAATGAGCAATTCTCTACGGAATCGGTATTTTTTCTTTAATTTTAATTTTTGTATTTTTTAATCCGGCTGAAACTTTGTTGGTGCCTTCGGTATGCCCAAAGAAGCCATTTTCCATCAATAGTTTGTCCATATCTAGAGTTTTTTTTTGTGAAAAGGTCCTATAAGCTATTGTCTTTCATATGTGCAAATTTGGCAGCTGCCCATACAAAAATGATTTATGATACATAATTCGAAAATCTGTATCTTTGGAAGGATTTTTTTTTATCGATTTGGCGTCTGCGGCAAAGTTGGAGGTATGGATAAGGACTACATTGAAAAAATATGATACCATAAAAGTTACCTAAAAATGGCTATAACTTGAAAACGATGCACTTTATCAAAATTTCGTTAAATTACTTTTTGATTGCAAATTTGATGTTACATCGAAAGAAAAGTTGAACAATTTTTGCTGACAATTTTTCAATTTAAAAAAAAGCAGTATAAAAGATTTTTTGCCCATTCTAGAAATTTCTGAAAAGTTGGCTCTTGATGTCCCCTAAAACATATCAGAAAATGAAAAAAAAAAAGGGTTTTTTTGCAAATCAAGTTTTAGTAACAAAAAGTGAAATTAAAAATCACCCAATTTTTTTTACCGGGTATCATATTTTTTCAGTGTAGTCCTTGTCCATACCTACAACTTTGTCCAAGACACCAAATCGATCAAAAAAATTTCATACATCATTTTTGTATGGACAGCTGCCAAATTTGCATGGAAAATTATATGGACAAACTATTGATGGAAAATGGCTGCTTTGGGCATATCGAAGGCACCAACAAAGTTTCAGCCGGATTAAAAAATACAAAAAAAACGAATGACCGAATTCTCAGAGTATTGCTCAAATACCAGCAATTTCTGTCAGTGACCAATCCTCTTTTAATCATTGCTTAAACAGACTGCATTATCGGATTCTGTAAATAATTTTATACTAAAAACAGTAAGTTACAAGTGTTAAGTGTTGTTGAAACAGAATTCAAAAAATCAGATGACAAATTTTGATTTTGGCGGCAACAAAATTGATGTACTATGAAAAATCAATTTCCAATGATGATAAAACTAAATTCCATATACTTAACCTCAAATTTATATACATTTTAATAATATTTAGTTTACTTAGTTAAACAAATATTGAATTGTCAATTTTGCAAATGAAACATTAGGAGTAACCTTACTAATGGTTAAGGTTACACAGAAAAATTGATGGTAATATTCATCAGGAAATGGTGACAGATTTTGTGTCTAATCTAATCTAATCTAATCGAACACAAGCGCAGCCAGTCCGAAGAAAGCATCCTGGAAGAACTTGTGGTAAGATTACGCCTCAAGTCCTTTCTTGTCAATATTAATGATTACCCCGAAAATGTATAGCAAAAATTAAAGCGGCCAGGCCTACTGCGTTGCATTAACCGCAGAGACAGATTCTGTGAACAGATCACATTTCATAGAATCATCAGGGGAGGAAGGATGCGTGGACATACCGTACCAAACGCTCCGAAACAGTTGTGGTGTGGTGTGTAAGTGTAAATTTGGCAGATAATAATATTTAGGGGCATGGGGGGGGGAGGAGAGGGGGAGGAAATGTGGATAGGAGAAAAGGAAGGTAGGGATGGAATAATATGGATATGATCAATAGAATATTATATAAAATAAGGGAATAAAATCATCTATCAAATAATGATAGATAAAATGGATAGATCTCACCAAGTCAAGATTCAACAGCTCCAGGCAGCTGGCAACCGTTTCCGTATTTTTATATTCTCCGTCACCAACAGAAATGGTGACAGATTTTGTGTCAAAAAAAAGTGTAATATTACATTAGAAAATGATGAATTTTTATCAGTTTCTGGTGAATATTCATCAGTTCACATTTATACACATTTTCTAGGTAATATTACCCAAAAAAGAGGTAATACAGTAGTTGTTCGGTAACTAGGCTGCTTTTTAACTGGGCGCTTTTTAACTAGGCCGTAGTCCGAAAATGTTAAGTTTGCTTTTACGAATAATATCGTTGTCAGTGTTTTCACGAAAACATTTCTACAGTTTTTATTGGAAAGCCTTTTATTTGATAAATATGTTTAGTAAGGAATTTGAAAAGAACATTTCGATACCTCTGTGCTCTCTTATGCTAACTAGATAAGAAAACCAGCAAGCTTAGTACAAGAGAGCACAGATACATCGAATTATTGACAATCAAGATTGAACTGAGGAAAACCTGGAAAATTATGCAAGTTATCCCTTTAAAATCAAACTGACAGTTAAATAAAATTGTCTAATTAGCAAAAGCTTTGGCCCAATGAAAAAACAATGAAAATTTTAAAAAGTTGTAAAAATTCTGTACAAATCCGTATCAAGCGAAAAATTCCGTACAAAATTCCGGGCTGGTTAAAAATCCGCGAAGAGGGTCGAAAATCCGTACGGTAAGGAAAAAATCCGTACAGTTGGTAACCTTACTAATGGTCTTATTGTCATAATCAAAGTCAAAGTCCCCTCGGTTTTTTTTTTGATAATAAAAAATCAACGAAACTTTTTAATAACGTGCATGGACATTGAGTTTCCTACCCCAGCACATGGTCCAAAAATACAAATCTTGAGACAGTCTTACCGTTTGAATTATATGTTTTAATTAATATTGCTAAATTTTGATTAGAAATTTATATATTTTGACTCAACTGAGTATTGAGCCAAAATGTTCAAAAAAATGAAAAATCCTTAAAATCTGCCATTTTGACAATTTTTTTGAAATGTTCCTTACAAAAAGTTTCATAAAAAATACATAAACATATAACATATACTTTAAACTTTTTAAAAGGGGCATCCATAAACCACGTGGACTTTTTTTTTAAATATCTCTTAGAAATCATAAAATCACCGTTTATAGAATTCTTCAAAATCCTCACCTGCAGTACTCGCTGAACGTCAGCACGTAGCACTTGTCCTCGATGCAGGCGACGCTGTTGTGGTCCTTGTGGCGCGACGCAAACACCTCGTCCGGTCCGTCCACCGGCTGCCGACCCTGTTCGGTGTGCTCGGGCCGGTAGTACCACAGCAGGGACATCATCATTTCGCCTAAAAAATAAGATAACATTTCAGTTTGATCGTTGAACAACAGTTGATCGGGGGGTTTCTTTACCGTCTTCCGGATTCTCCCACAGGTGCGCCACCTTGGCCACGTACGGAAGCTCGGCTCGCTTGCTACCGGCCCGCAGTAGAACGCTATCCCGCGGCCGGATGATGTCGCCCTCGGAGTGGCGCATTGCCGGGTAGCAGGTTCGCGTGACCGGTGGGTCGTCGCTCTGTTTAGACGAATTAAGGTATGATTAGAAATTTTGAAGGTGAGCAAGTATGAGGTTGAACTTACGTTCAGGAACACCTTTCCCTGGAAGGGCTGCCCCTCCCACGTCCATCCGTTGCTCCAGCGCGGCACGCTGTTGCTCTTCCTTGGCACGATGATCTCCTCGACCTCGGGGACGCGCGTCGGTCGGTGGCGCTTCTTGATGCTAAATTTGCGCGACTTTGACTTGGATCGCGATCGGGACGTTCGGCTCTTGAGGCCTCCACTCTTTTTGGCGAATCTCCTAGCTAGCATGATCTCCTCCTCCTCGTCGTCTTCGTCGTCTTCTTCGAAGACGGCGACCTCCGTTGGCAGTGGAAGGCGATCTTCCACTTGGGTAGACAACTCCGCGTTCGTCACGCAGGTCGTCGTTGGTTCCACGGTCAGCGGATCTTCCTCCAGCAGCGGGTCCGTGCCGGCGGCATTCTTGTTCTCAACGGCACTGTTGTTATTGTTGTTGTGCCGGTTGATCATGGTGTTGGTGTCCACGCTCATCATGTCGTCGTCCACCAGCATCGTGGCCGCGTCGTCAAAGTCCGTTTCGCGATCGTCTACCGCCGCAGCGGTAGGTTCCACATCGATGGCACTCACATCCAGCGGAGGGTTCACTTCCGGCTGATCTTCCACCACCTCCGGTGGCAACGGCGTTGAGGTAGCTCGTTTCTTGCCGTTCTGCTTTGACGGCTTGGGCGCGGCCCGTTTCTTGGCTTTCTTAGCTGACTTGCCGTTTGGCGGCTCGGTCATGTCCAGTGGGTCATCGAGCTGCTGCTTGGCCTTCTTCGATGAGCCCCGATGCTGCTCGGACTGGGAACGACCTTCTTGCTGTTTAAGCCGCTTTACCGAGCGTGACTTGGCTTGCTCGGCGAACTCAGGCTCGGAGAAGTAACCCTTCGCCACCAGGTCGATCGTGAGATCGACGTTCGACATCGGGCGGGGAGGTTCCTCGCGGAGTTCCTGCACTTCAACAGGTTCCACAGGGGTTGGCTCAGGTTCCTTCACCGCGATCGCTGCTTCCGGAACCGCAGGGTTCCTCGGCACGCACGATGGCCGCTTGACGAGTCGGCGCACTCGTTTCGACTTCAGCACGCTTCGGTTGAGCGTCTGAAGATGGCGCAGCTGTTCCGCCCCAAATACCCGCCGCGTTCGCTTGAGCAGCTTCCGCGGCTTGCCGGCCGTCCGTTTGGGCTTCCGACTGACCGGAGTCGACGTGACCACCACCTCGTCGTCGTCTTCCTCAAGTTCGTCATCGTCATCGCTGAGCACGGTGATGGTCGGTTCTTCGCCGGCTTCCGCCGTTGTTGCTTCACCGCCCTCGTCACCGCTCAGATTTGTACGTTTGATCAGATTCTTATAGCTATTGGGGGGTGACTTTTTCGGCGTTGACTTCTTGCACGCGACCAGCAGCGGTCTCCGCTTGACCGTGGACGCCGGAATTTCAGGTAGGATACTATCGACTAATTGTACTTTCTCGTTACTAATGCTACTTCTGTTGTTGTTGTTCTGGTTGTTACTGCTAACGCTACTAACGCTAAGGTTGTCTAGAGTCTTACCGGTTATCAGATTAGCTTCCGCGGTTAGAATATCGGATAGGATACGTTTGTCGTCGAGTTGGTGGTGCACCAGTTCCGAGACCAGTGCCTCCTTCTTGATGAGGGCCTCGTCCAGCAGCAGATCCGGCGTCATGGCCGGTCCGTTCTCCTCAAAGTCTTCCTTCTTGCAGCTCACCACCGTCATCGTGACCGGCTGGGGTTCCTGCTTGACCTCGGTGATCTCCTGCTTGACTACCAGCGGAAGCAGCTTGGGAATGTTTTTCGTGGTCTTGCTGTCGGCCGTGGGTTCCAGCGTCGGTGCCACCGGTTCCTGCTTGACCTCGACGACGCCCACCGGGATGTAGCTGCTGTGCAGGGGATGCGTTGGTGGAGGTGCCGACGGACGGTGCGGGTAGTGGTAGTGATAACTGTTATACTGGTGCAGGTCACTTTCGGGCTTAACCTTGGGACTGGTATTTGGTTCAGTAGTTGTTGGGGCAGTCGTCGTGACGGTCGCCACGGTGGTCGTGACCACCGGTTCGGAGCTCGCCACGATCGGACTGTGAATGTCCAGCGGCGGTGGCGACGAAGACGTGGACGAACCGGACGAAATCACGATCGGCTCGGTGCTGCAGGCCATCGTCGTACAGGTGGACGACGACGAAGGCGACATCTGGACGGCGGCCGTGCTAGAGTTGTTGGAGGAGGCCGACGCCGACGATGCGATATGATGGGGGATGGGGGTTGCAGTGGTGGTTACTGGGCCCTTACTGGCTTTGATACCAATAAGGGACCCAGCATTGACGTTTTTTGGACACGACTGCATCGGACAAGGACAGTTGGTCGTGTAGTGAGCATCTAGTATGGAAGAGAGGGCAAAATTGGGATTAAGATGCGGCTTTAATTAGGATTGAATGATGTGATAATGAATGAAATGAATGAAAAAATGGTCACACTCGAAACATGATAAAAAAAACAAATTTGAAAGGATTTTAAGGTTTGGATATTTTTTTGAATACACGGAGAGTTGTTAAAATCCCATGGTACGTTTTTGAAAAACGTGCCATGCAATTTGAACACTTTGTTCGTGGTTCTCGTTTTCATGAACGCATCATGTTCAAGATTTTGGGGACTTTTTTTTATCTCCTCGTAATTAACGTGACATTTGAAATGCTCTTTTTTGTATCAACAAAAATTGCACAACTATTGAAGGACTTCGCAAACCTTTGCAATTTTCTAGATGGACTTATGGGACCTCAAAACAGACGAAATGGAACAAACCCGGACAAAATCCGTTCAGCCAAGGCCGAGAAAATCGACTAAAAAAATCACGTCTACAAACACCCCACAGACAGTTTTAATAATTTAATAAATTAATCAATTAATAAATAAATGAATTGATAAATTAATAAATTAATAAATACATAAATTAATAAATTAATAAATTAATAAATTAATAAATTAATAAATTAATAAATTAATAAATTAATAAATTAATAAATTAATAAATTAATAAATTAATAAATTAATAAATTAATGAATTAATAAATTAATAAATTAATAAATAAATAAATTAATTAATTAATAAATTAATAAATAAATAAATTAATTAATTAATAAATTAATAAATTAATAAATTAATAAATTAATAAATTAATAAATTAATAAATTAATAAATTAATAAATTAATAAATTAATAAATTAATAAATTAATAAATTAATAAATTAATAAATTAATAAATTAATAAATTAATAAATTAATAAATTAATAAATTAATAAATTAATAAATTATTAAATTAATAAATTAATAAATTAATAAATTAATAAATTAATAAATTAATAAATTAATAAATTAATAAATTAATAAATTAATAAATTAATAAATTAATAAATTATTAAATTAATAAATAAATAAATTAATAAATTAATAAATAAATAAATTAATAAATTAATAAATTAATAAATTAATAAATTAATAAATTAATAAATTAATAAATTAATAAATTAATAAATTAATAATTTAATAAATTAATAAATTAATAAATTAATAAATTAATAAATAAATAAATTAATAAATTAATAAATTAATAAATTAATAAATTAATAAATTAATCAATTAATAAATTAATAAATTAATAAATCAATAATTTATTAATCAATTAATAAATTAATAAATTAATAAATAAATAAATTAATAAATTAATAAATTAATAAATTAATAAATTAATAAATTAATAAAATAATAAATTAATAAATTAATAAATTAATAAATTATTAAATTAATAAATTAATAAATTAATAAATTAATAAATTAATAAATTAATAAATTAATAAATTAATAAATTAATAAATTAATAAATTAATAAATTAATAAATTAATAAATTAATAAATTAATAAATTAATAAATTAATAAATTAATAAATTAATAAATTAATAAATTAATAAATTCATAAATTCATAAATTCATAAATTCATAAATTCATAAATTAATAAATTAATAAATTAATAAATTAATAAATTAATAAATTAATGAATTAATATTTTAATAAAATAATAAATTAATAAATTGATAAATTAAAAATTTATTAATGAATAAGTAATTCAGTAGGGTCCTAAAGCCCTATGTTGTTTTTATGTAATTCAGTAAAAAAACGATTATAAACCATTTCTCATCACATTTTTTTCATTTCAATGCAAAAAAATAAATTGACTAGACATCAAATTTTCGCTGCATCAACTATGGACCCCTTGGAACTAGCTGGGTGAGAAGTTAATTTTGAAAAAAATGATATCGTTGTGCACAATATTATCAGAAATTTAAGCTTAATTTAAGGACCCAGCTGTAAAAAAAATAATTCATGATACAATATATAAAAAAAATAAAATTATTTAATGAATTAAAAAAATAATAATAAAATTGATAAATTAAAATATAGTAAAGCTGTAAAATTGAAAAATTGTAAAATTGATAAATTGATAAATTGATAAATTGATAAATTGATAAATTGATAAATTGATAAATTGATGAATTGATTAATTGATGAATTGATGAATTGGTGAATTGATAAATTTATAAACTATAAAAAAATTATTAATTTTAAATTTGATAAATTTGAAAATTGATAATCTTAGAAATTGATAAATTTAAATATTGATAAATTGAAAAATTGATAAATTGAAATATTATTAATTGAAATGTTGAAAAATTGATAACATTTTAAATAAAAAATGGAAAAATAAAAAAAAATAAAAATGATTAATTGAAAAATTAAAAGATTTAAAAATTGATAAATGAACAATTTCAAAATTGATAAATGTAAATATTGATAAATTAAAAAATTGATAAATTTAAAAATTGATAATTGAAAAATCGATAAATTAAAAAATCGCTTAATTTAAAAATTGGTAAATTTAAAAATTGATACATTTGAAAATTGATAAATTTAAAAATTGATAAATTTAAAAATCGATTTTTTAAAAATTGATAAATTAAAAAAATATAAATTTAAAAATAGATGAATTAAAAAAAATATAAATTAAAAAAATGATAAATTAAAAAATTAAAAAAATTGAAAATTGATAAATATAAAAAGTTATAAATAAAAAAAATAATAATTTAAAAAATGATTAAATTAAAAATTGATAAATTTAAAAATTTATAAATTTGAAAATTGGTCAAATTAAATATTAACCCACCGGAGGTCGCGTACGTGTACTTTGTAGGGGAAAGTGGGGCAAGTGTAACAAGCTAAGCAAATGCTCGTTATAACCCATTAAAAACGTGAAAAATTTGTCGGATTTTTTTATAATCATCTTATTCCAGGTCTTGACTAAGACTTTGATAGAACAGGTTTTTAAAAAATCCAGTTTTTGACTGTAAAAAACTGATTTTAAAATTTTTGATTTTCCGTGCGTTCTACTCAACTAGTGGGGCAAGACGAACAACCCGTTGGGGCAAGAGGAACAATGCATGAAACAACATGCTAATTTGCTAACAATTGAACTGTTATCACTTAGATACATCAGATTACAATGTATTTGAAACGTTTCTTTCATTTTTAGATTAAAAAATAATATTTTACTAAAAATTTTATCGTTTTTACAAAAAAAAAAATATTACTGAGATGATAAATAGTAAATTTTCATGATATCACTATATTTTGTTTGGAATTTTTTTGTTAACAATTATTTATCAGTTTTTAAGTACTTTTAAGTATTTCTTTCCCAATAAAATATGTTGTTGCAGCAATTCGTATTTTTTTCCATACTAAAAATCTATATGGTACACTTGCCCCACCTGAACAAGATTTTTTCAAAGCTCTCAACAAAAATAACCAAAAGTTAAATCATACTTTGTAATAGGTGCAAGTCATTGGTAGGGACACTACGGTTCTAGGAAAAATTGCATTTTGAAAAAAATTGCCGTAAAACGAATCCTATGCCTTATTTTGTACTTTCCAAATATTATAAGAAAACAAAGGTTTTGAAAAAAACTTCATTAAATCTTATGCTCCGTGACGTTTACGTCGTTTTGGCGGTTATGTGGTAGTAGAACCAGCTAATTGCATTGCTAGCAACAATTCCTCATACTGGAAATTATCAAAATTGTAAAAATTACGGCCGTACGAGCGATTGTTCCTCTTGCCCCATATGGTCGTCTTGCCCCACCTTCCCCTACACAGTTTGTAAGGGCACTTGTAAGAAAGGCGAAGCACGCGACTTCCCGAAGGTTAATAAATTTAAAAATTGATACATTTTGAATTTTGAAATTGATTAATTGAAAAATTGATTTAGAATATTTTGAAATATTCATCTCACTTCTCCTTGAATGACTCAACCGTAAGATAAACTGTAACGACTTGGTCGACTAAAAATAACCAATCAGCATGCAGCTCCCGGAAATGATAACGGTCACACAGCACTCTCTCAACGCGGGTTTAGTGAAGTGAAGGGGGGGCGATTCCATACATTTGCTTACCCATGTACGCGTTACGCGAGTAGCATTGCCCACCGGGCCCGGGCCCCGGACTGCCGTACCCCGGGTACGGATACGGCTGCGGACCGGGGTAGTGCTCGAGGTGCTGCGGCGGCGGACCCTGGGGTGGCCCGGCCGGAACTAGCTGAGCGCCGGCGGGCGGCGGCACGGGTCCTCCGGCCGAGGGTGGCGGCGGCGGCTGCTCGTACATGTGCTCGCCGGCCACGGGCGCCGGGTAGTACCGTCGGCTGGGCGGGTAGTACTGGGCAAACTTTGGGTAGAAGTGGGCCGGCGGGTAGGCGGCGTGGGTGTAGTACATCTCCGGCGGGTACTGGCTGTAGGGCGGGGCCGCGTAGTAGTTGGGGGCCAGATGGGGCGGCGGACAGTGCATCTGCATGGGCCGCGGGTACAGGTTGGGCGGCCCGGACGGACCGTACCGGTAGGCGGCGGCGGCTGCGGCGGCCGCGGCCTGCTGTGACCGGGACGAGAGGTCACCCGCTGGAAAGGAGGGGGAGGAGGTTAGTTGGAGGTTTGGTTGAGTCGGTTCGTGGAGTAGACTTACCCGTTAGCAGGACATCGCTGTCGGTGCTGTCCGCCGTGGAGGAGGACGGCGGCTGGACCAGCGAGGACACCCCTGGGGAGTCCGATTCGGGTGGTTGCTTGGTGATGGTACTGCTGCTGCTGCTGCTGCCCGGACCGTGCTGGGATATCGGAATCGGCTGGGCCAGCAGGTGGGGCGATATCAACGGACCAGCCGGTTGATAGTAACCTGGAACGAAAAAGCAGAAAAAGGAACAAATTAGTGAAAGCTCATAATTTGACGCGCAAAGTACGTGTGAAACAATTTGCCACTAACAGCATTAAACGGCCAAGTTTAAATGGGTTTTTGAACTAGAAGTATTTGCGCTAGTTTCGCTTCGCCCTTTTTTCTCCCCATAGTTCACACCGTTGCGCCTCAACCGGAGTAGTTGGTCTTCTGGTCTGGCACCGTCCTTTCGTGGAAGGTGAACACAACATGTGCGCTATACAGTACTTGTTCTGTGAACCATTTTCAGGGCATTTAATAATTCAACTTTTGCTCTCTACTAACCGCTCGTTTCAAGCACTCTGACCGCAGAGGATCCGGTCTCCGGACCGGTGGTCATAGCGGTCCTCATTGCGAGAGTTCTCGTTGCAGATTTCATTTGCAGTGTCTTTCTTTTTGCAGTTTGTTCTGCTGTCTACCCGGCGTAGAGCAGTTTATTTATTAATTTTGAGCTCAGAGCTACTCAAAAGGACTTTAATCTTTTCGTTCGTCTTTCAAACTCACTATTTAAAGCATCCCGAGTGCAAACACAATCGCGCCGAGGTGGTGTGATTAGCCACTTGGAAACCGTGAAACGACCTCACTTCAAATGATACCTCAATCAACGCGGACGCGGGTCCATTAATAACCGACTCCGGTCTGCGCTGGTCAGCCCCCGAAATCATCACCCCGGTAATTTCGTCCGGGAACCGATCCAGCTCCGAACCGAGCAGCATTAAATGATTTATGATCAATCATGGGTTCATTTCCCTTCGCGAGACTTAACTGCCTCTCATCTTCATCATCATCCTGCTTTGATCTCTCCACTCCACGCTGCTGATCGTCGGAAACAACAATCAATCGGGCATGAAAATGATTCCCGCTCGATTAAATTTCGATACAATCTCATCAAATTATACACACACAGCCAGAGAGCGAGGTCCAAAGAAGCGAAGGGCTACTCAAATAAGAGCGCGTCGAAATTGAGGGTAAATAACACTGTTTTCCGCTCTTCTGGTCCTTCTTGCCGGTAATCTTCCCTTCAACGATGACCAAACAACCCGGCATGACTTAATTGAAAAATTATTACCACGTTCTGCGTGGAGATCAACCCGGCGTGCCGCAGGTATCCAAACTTCCGGCGCGCTAATAATGCCCTTCGTTCCCGGAGGGAACCTGCCGCAGAGATAAACACTCGCGTGGCCGTCACTTGTCCCGTTTGACGAGATCCAACCTTCCGGTCGAAGACTGTGATTAGTGACGACCCCGCCGGAAACTGCTGCTGTTTTTTATTCGCTGAATTGTGATCATATTTCTTGAAAGCTAAGAATTAACGCCGAAGCGATTGATTTTTGCAATGTCAACAAACAACCAAAGACGGCGCTGGTCGACGCGTCGCGTCGATCGTGCAATGCCAAACTGTCAAAAACAACACGCTAAATGAAGAACACCCTTTTCGCACTGGGTTTCAAACAAAGTACTCAAATGAGAGCGAGCGAGCCCTCAGGTTGAACACCTGCAGCAAGTTTGTTTACATTCCGCACGCACCGCACCGACATGGTGCGGTCAACACGTGTGGCGTTTTGTAGCGAAATTGTGTGAAACAACAATCTGCGCGTGAGTGTGTGTGTCGTAGAATGTGGAATGTACATTGTAGAAAGAGATACTTTCACACACATTTTTTCTCATCGTATTATTTTTCTGCGTGGGTTAAGAGGAAGATACACGATGCTGAGACGTTCTTTGTTGACAGAAATGGTATGAGTTCACCTTTCCTGGTTGGTTGAGAAGAAAAGTATGCGACTTTCGTCAGTTTTCTCGTTAAACGAAAAGTTGTGTCGTCATTGGTAAAAATGGACAAAAATGAAGGTTTTTTGTAGCATCTAACACAGATAAACATTCGTGAATCTCTTTCAAATTCCATGGAGAAAAAATTTAACCGTTTATTTCAAAGTTTATTTGGATAATTTGAAACTCACCACGGTAGCTATTAATTCACCACAGTTCTTTTACAAGCGTTTGACAGTTGCAAATAACTATTTGCTGACTCTAGTGAGAAGTGATTCATGTATTTCTGAAAATTTGGAAAAAGTAATTATTTTCAAAATTACTGTTTTATTTTTATTTATTTGTTCCACAATTTGGCACCCAAGAACCCACCTCAGAAAAGATTTCCGTCAAACTTTTCAGTCTTCCGGCCTTAAACTACTCCTAAAAGCTCATAAATAGTGACAAGTTTTCCTAGGCCCCACCCCTCTCCGTAACTTCCCGCACAGTCTGTTAAAATTTATTATCCCACAGGCAGGCCCGTATCCAGGATTCTTCAATGGGGGGTGTTTTCCCCCATAAGGCGTTAGGGGTGTATGTGTGTTATAGGAAGGGCGTATACAGTCAACAAATGCGTACCAAACAAAAACGTGAAATTTGCTTTATATATTGTAGCAGTAATGCTAAAAAAAATATCTAAACATCAATAAGTTCATGAAAATATTGTTATTCTTGCATATATTATTGATGTGATATATGTGATAGAAAATATTGAAATAACGTTATTGAATCCTTGATAGTTTAGATTGTTTTGTTTTCAATTAATTTTTTTCTCGTCAGTAATTTGTTGTGCCTCTTAATTTTTCGGGAAAATTTTAAAGGAGGGCATTTTTTTAATCTATACACAGCTTAAGCCAGATTGGTAACGAACTCGAGCATCTCAAGTCAAATCAATTCAAAATGGAAATTAACTCGTATTATCTATGCGTTTTGGTTTTCGCCGTTTTTTTATTTTTCAAACATATCAGCTTATAGTTTGTGTTTTAAGGAACAAGTATGCCCAAGACATCAGCGAGATTTGCTTTGGCACAAATAATAATCCCTTAGTTTGATTTTAGTTTGAAAAAAAATATAAGGCGATGTAGACGTATCTCTTCGATGTTTTCAGCAAAGTTGTTCTTTAAAACCCAAACTATAAGCTCATCAAGTTTTTGGGAAATCAAAATCAACAAAAAGTTTTCGTACCAAACTTACCAGATTTCTAGCTTTCTTTGAAAGAACACAAACATCAAAGCTGACGGATATTTTTTTTCTTGTCAAATGTAACATACCAACCAACAACTTTTTTTTCAATCCTCGGTCATATCACACAATAACATTTTTAAACATTTTCGAATCAATCTCATTTCAGAGAACAGTTTGTAGATAAAAAAGATAATATCGTCAAAAAAACATTGATTTGTCCGTACAAGTTTCCATAGAAGTTTGACAGCTGCCCATACAAATGCTTGCGAGGCGCCACTTGAAATTGACTTTTTCTGAACATGCCTAAAATTTAGTGGAGCTGTTTATCCTATCGAAACATGCAAAATCCCTTCGTTTTGGCACCGCCCCAAAGTTTTACGATTTTCATCTATTTTTTTTAAATTAGTTTTCAAATAGCCATGCCGTGGATACAAAAAGCAAAAATCGACTGCTTTTTTTTAAGAAACGCTGAATTATATGGCGTCATCAAATTGTTTATTCGAATCGAACTTTACTTGTTAGGGCAAGTTGAAATCTCTGGAGAATTTAAAATGTATAAGCTTAAAGTAGCAGAATTTACCTACATCCATCCTTGCATCATTTATTCTAATTGCTCAAAATGCTGCCATGTTTGATATTAATCAAAATGATGACGCTGAATTGAATCAGCGTCAAGTTTCTTTTAAAAATTGCAGTCGAATATTGCTCTATCATTTTTTCCAAAATATTTGACAATGTTTTTTTAATTGGCGAAAATCGTAAAACTTTGGGGCAGTGCCAAAAAATAGATTTTTTTTTCATGTTTCGAAATGATAAACAGTTTCGCCAAATTTCAGCAGGATCAGAAAAGTAGATTTCGAATTTGTACTTTTTTGTTTCCAGTTGGGGAGAAATGACCCTATATAAAAAAAACTTTGGCGTACATAGTTAAAGTTGGATTTGGATCTGGCTGATAACGATCTAAGTATTGTACTAACAAAATCCAGGAGGGGCCTATCCAGTTAGTCAAAGGCTTTAAAATAAAAATAGCTGGCCGATTTTAGTGCGATTTCGATTTTTCGAGATTTTAATGAGGCCTTATTAAGCTAAACTTCAGTTTCTTTTCAAGACGTCAATGATCATAGTATTTTTTTAAAATAATTCTTATGAAGGCGTATTAAGCGAGAGTTAAGTTTTTTTTAAGGCGTCAGCGATCAAAGCTTTTTGCCTTTCTTACAAAAGAAAGGTTTAAGGTTTGCTTTTGGAAAAACGCTTTTCTCAGAAATCTTAAAAAAATCGTGCACGGCGAGGGATCGTCTCAGAAAAAAAATCCTATGTCTAGTTTGAAGGTTAGGATGCGCTCTTTCGATTGAATTTTGGCCCGAAACCCGGAGCTCAAAGTCTGATTTTTGAGAGCTCTTTTTTTGAAATACATGAGCGATGTCTGTATCCGCTCTTAAAAATTTGTGTCTTCCATCACTGGAAAACCGCTCGTAAAACCCACTATTTTTATATTTCAGATTTGTAGCCGTGGGGTCGGAGACGAACATTTTATTTTTCGATTTACAATTTTCGACCAGTAAATGTGGTCAAAGCCATTTTTAGAGGTATTTTTTGGACTATTTTACAGATAACACTATACATTAAAAGAATTCAGTTTCAAACAAAAATCCATTCGAAAACATGCGCCATAAACTACTTAGGCCCAAAATTTGATGCTTTTCCAAAATGTATTTCCAGAGATATAGCCATATTTGTGTTTTTAGTCTTATTTTTACCCTATTTTTCCTATTACATTTTTGGTTTTATACGTAATCATAATCTGAACATCAAATTTGAAGTCCCAGCTCGTTCTCGCTCAAAAGATCGACAAGTCGTCAAGTCGAAGCATAAACGCCAGCACATTTACGCTTGCGCGTTTTACGCTGGGCGTGAAGGTGTTCTTTCTGGCTTCTCATAATAGATCGACAAAGTGCATACATATTTTTTTTAAGTTAATCATAGACTAAGATTAAAGACTGAGTAATCTATATTTTTGCCTTCCTCACCTTACTGAGGAAAGGCTATAAAATCACTCGAAAACTGAACTTCTCAATTAGACCTCCTAGACCCACCTTCATGTACACCTATCGACTCAGAATCAAATTCTGAGCAAATGTCTGTGTGTGTGGTGGGATGTTGATCAAAAAATTGTCACTCGATTATCTCAACATTGGCTTAACCGATTTTGTCCGTTTTGGCGTCATTCGATCCGTCTTGGGGTCCCATAAGTCGGTATTAAAAATTATGCAGTTTAGTTAAGTACTTCAAAAGTTATGCTAAAAAAACGATTTTAACAAAAGTCCGGAAGATTGTAAAAAGGGTGGTTTTTGTAAGAAAACCCGGCATGTTATACATTTTTAGAAAGGTATTTAAAAGACCTTTCCAACGCGTCCAAGACATTGAAGATCTGACAACCCTATCAAAAGTTATTACCACTTAAGTGTTATTTATGTACTTTTTGGAAGCCGGATCTCAGATATCATGATGAAAACGTTGTCCGGATCTATCATGCGACCTATCGTTGAACAGGTAATCAAAAGACCTTTCCAACGCGTCCAAAACATTGAAAATCTGACAACCCTATCAAAAGTTATAAGGACTTAAGTGATATTTATGCACTTTTTGGAGGGCGGTTCTCAGATATTTTGATGAAAACGATGTCCGGATCTATCATGCGACCTGTCGTTGGATAGGTAATCGAAAGACCTTTCCAATGCATTCAAAACATAAAAGATCTGCCAACCCTATCAAAAGTTATAAGCACTTAAGTGTTATTTATACACTTTTTGGAGGCCAGATCTCAGGTATTTTGATGAAAACGTTGTCCAAATATATCATGCGACCTATCTTTGGATAGATAATTAATAAGCCTTTCCAACGGGCACAAATTGAATTGGAGATTTGACTACGCTATCATAAGTTGTAAGCACATAAGTGCCCTGAAATAATAATGAGATGAATAATTAGTCAAATTGATAGAACACTTAAAGGTCCGCCCTATTTTGGATAGCATTACCTTTTAAATGTGAGGAAGGCACCAACCACCTAAGGGTGGATTAAGTAACGTTTTTTCTAATAATGTCAATCAAATAAGTTTTTCTTAATTAAATATAATTAGGACCCATAATGTACCTCTGAAAAAAAATGCATTCGAGGTTTAGTCTAAAAAGATTCGAAGCTTTAGGCCAAATTCTCACTGGGTGGTATCATTATGTTTCTGAAAACTTAATTGCACCAATATATTTTTCGGTGATATTAAATCGGGTTTTTTTATATTTTCTTGAGGGCGTATTTAGTGACAATTGAATTTTTTTTCCAAGCCGTTAGCGATCAAAGTTTTTTTTTAAATAATTTATTGAGGGCGTATTAAGTGGAAGTTTTTTTGCAAGACGTCAACGATCAAAGTTTTTTTCAATTTTTTTAATGAAGGCGTATTAAGCGAGAGTTTGGTATTTTTTAATGCGTCAGCGATCAAAGCTTTTTTTTATATTTTCTTGAGGGCGTATTTAGTGACAATTGATTTTTTTTTCAAGGTGTCAACGATCAAAGTTTTTTTTTTAATATTTTCTTGAGGGCGTATTTAGTGGAAGTTTTTTTGCAAGACGTCAACGATCAAAGTTTTTTTTTATAATTTCTTTAGGGCATATTCAGTGAAAGTTTTTTTTTCAAGGCGTCAACGATCAAAGTTTTTTTTTTAATTATTTTAATGAAGGCGTATTAAGCCAGAGTTTAGTTTTTTTAAGGCGTCAACGATCAAAGCTTTTTTTATATATTTTCTTGAGGGCTATTTAGTTACAGTTGATAT
The DNA here is from genome assembly GCF_016801865.2 of Culex pipiens pallens. Lineage (NCBI taxonomy): Eukaryota > Metazoa > Arthropoda > Insecta > Diptera > Culicidae > Culex > Culex pipiens. Next base: position 158,062,026 of record NC_068939.1, on the reverse strand, counting down.
TTTTTCAAGGCGTCAACGATCAAAGCTTTTTTTTCTAAATATTTTCTTGAGGGCGTATTTAGTGGAAGTTTTTTTGCAATACGTCAACGATCAAAGTTTTTTTTTATGTATTTTTTTGAGGGCGTATTTAATGGAAGTTTTTATGCAAGACGTCAACGATCAAAGTTTTTTTTTAATAATTTCTTGAGGACGTATTTAGTGAAAGTTTTTTTTCAAGGCTTCAACGATCAATGTTTTTTTTAATAATTTTTATGAAGGCGTATTATGCTAGAGTTTAGTTTTTTTTCAAGGCTTCAACGATCAATGTTTTTTTTAAAATAATTTTTATGAAGGCGTATTATGCTAGAGTTCAGTTTTTTTTTTCAAGGCGTCAGCGATCAAAGCTTTTTTTATATTTTCTTGAGGGCGTATTTAGTGAAAGTTGATTTTTTTTTCAAGCCGTCAACGATCAAAGTTTTTTTTTTATATTTTCTTGAGGGCGTATTTAGTGCAAGTTTTTTTTGCAAGGCGTCAACGATCAAAGTTTTTTTTTAATAATTTCTTGAGGGCGGGAAAGGGAAAAAAATTCAAGGCGTCAACGATCAAAGTTTTTTTTAATATTTTTTATGAAGGCGTATTAAGCGAGATTTTAGTTTTTTTTTCAAGGCGTCAGCGATCAAAGTTTTTTTTTTTAATTTTTTGGGGGCGTATTTAGTGACAGTTCAATTTTTTTTTCAAGCCGTCAGCGATCAAAGTTTTTTTTTTCTAAAATAATGTATTGAGGGCAAGGTTGAAATAAAATCTCTTCTAACGAATAAGATTACCTGAAGAAAGGCTCTCTGAGTATGCTTTGATCTCGTTTCTGCTGACTGTCACTTGATCGTTAAGTATGGCAGGGACGATTAAAAAAAATGATGATTGGGTTTAGTCGCCAACTTGCTGCGATCAAAATACAATCTTGCCCCTTTACCGCCAGCAGTCATGGGTTGTTACAATCATCGATCGTAAACTTGACGAATGACAGCTAGTCGTGGCAATTTGAGAATCAAGACTATTCTCAGCAGTCTTATTCGTTAGGTGTTACAGGCAGCGATTAATCGCTAATTTAATCATAGTCGTCGGATTTTCAACACTGATTGAGGGCGTATTTAGTGAAAAAACATTTTCAAGACGTCAACGATCAAAGTTTTTTTAAAATTATTTTAATAAAGCGTAGTAAGCCAGAGTTTAGTTTTTTTCAAGGCGTCAGCGATCAAAGCATTTTTATATATTTTCTCGAGGGCGTATTTAGTGACAGTTGAATTTTTTTCAAGCCGTCAACGATCAAAGTTTTTTTAAATAATTTCTTGAGGGCGTATTTAGTGAAAGTTTTTTTTTCAAGGCGTCAACGATCAAAGTTTTTTTAATTATTTTAATGAAGGCGTATTAAGCCAGAGTTTAGTTTTTTTCAAGGCGTCAACGATCAAAGTTTTTTAAATATTTTTTTGAGGGCGTATTTAGTGGAAGTTTTTATGCAAGACGTCAACGATCAAAGTTTTTTTTAAATAATTTCTTGAGGGCGTATTTAGTGAAAAAAATTTTCAAGGCGTCAACGATCAAAGTTTTTTTTTTAATAATTTTTATGAAGGCGTATTATGCAAGAGTTTAGTTTTTTTTCAAGGCGTCAGCGATCAAAGCTTTTTTTTATATTTTCTTGAGGGCGTATTTAGTGACAGTTGAATTTTTTGTCAAGCCGTCAACGATCAAAGTTTTTTTTTAATATTTTCTTGAGGGCGTATTTAGTGCACGTTCTTTTGCAAGGCGTCAACGATCAAAGTTTTTTTTCATAATTTCTTGAGGGCGTATTTAGTGAAAAAAAAAATTTTCAAGGCGTCAACGATCAAAGTTTTTTTAAAATTATTTTAATGAAGGCGTATTAAGCCAGAGTTTAGTTTTTTTTTTCAAGGCGTCAACGATCAAAGCTTTTTTATATATTTTCTTGAGGGCGTATTTAGTGACAGTTGAATTGTTTTCAAGGCGTCAACGATCAAAGTTTTTTAAATATTTTTTTTAAGGGCGTATTTAGTGGAAGTTTTATGCAAGACGTCAACGATCAAAGTTTTTTGTTAATAATTTCTTGAGGGCGTATTTAGTGAAAAAAAATTTCAAGGCGTCAACGATCAAAGTTTTTTTTAAAATAATTTTTATAAAGGCGTATTATGCAAGAGTTTAGTTTTTTTTTTCAAGGCGTCAGCGATCAAAGCTTTTTTTTATATTTTCTTGAGGGCGTATTTAGTGACAGTTGAATTTTTTGTCAAGCCGTCAACGATCAATGTTTTTTTTTTTTTAATATTTTCTTGAGGGCGTATTTAGTGCAAGTTTTTTTGCAAGGCGTCAACGATCAAAGTTTTTTTTTTATAATTTCTTGAGGGCGTATTTAGTGAAAAAAAATTTCAAGGCGTCAACGATCAAAGTTTTTTTTTAAATTATTTTAATGAAGGCGTATTAAGCGAGAGTTTAGTTTTTTTCAAGGCGTCAGCAATCAAAGCTTTTTTTTTATATTTTTTTGAGGGCGTATTTAGTGACAGTTGAATTTTTTTCAAGGCGTCAACGACCAAAGTTTTTTTTAATATTTTCTTGAGGACGTATTTAGTGCAAGTTTTTTTTACAAGACGTCAACGATCAAAGTTTTTTTAAATAATTTCTTGAGGGCGTATTTAGTGAAAGTTTTTTTTTCAAGGCGTCAGCGATCAATGTTTTTTTTTTTATTATTTGAATGAGCGTATTAAGCCAGAGTTTGGTTTTTTTCAAGCCGTCAACGATCAATGTTTTTTTTTAATATTTTCTTGAGGGCGTATTTAGTGATAGTTTTTTTTCAAGGCGTTAACAATCAAAGTTTTTTTAAATTATTTTATGTAGTTAAATACGCCTTTTGTTTCAAGGCGTCAACGTCAACGATACAAGTTTTTTCAAAATATATTCTTGAGGGCGTATTTAGTGCAAGTTGAGTTTTTTCAAGGGGTCAGCGATCAAAGTTTTTTTTTTAATTATTTTTATGAAGGCGTATTAAGCGAGACTTTAGTTTTTTTTTTAATTTTCTTGAGGGCGTATTTAATGAAAGTTGGGTATTTTGCAAATATTTTCATGAGAGCGTATTGAGTAAGCATATAGTTTTTCTCTTGGCGTCAACGAACATAGTTATTTTAAATATTTTTAGAAGGGCGTGTTTTGGGAAAGTGGAGTTTTTTTTAGCGTCAAATGTTTTTATGAGGGCGTATTTACTGAGAGTTGAATTTTCACTTGATGGCGTATCTAGTGAGAGTGAAGTGTTTCCCTGGGTGTCAAACTTTGATAGTCATAAAAAATGGCGGCCCTTCGGGCCGTGTCTTTTGTCGGGGCGTTAGGGGTGTAAGCCATTTTTTTTCCATGGGGGGTGTTGAACACCCATAACACCCCCCTTAGATACGGCCCTGCCCACAGGCTGTTTCCTGCGGGGGCCCAGCTTCTCTAATCGTGCTGATGCGGTTAAGGTTTATTGTGGCAAAACTTTTCCAGGGGCAAAGTCATTCCAGGAGATAAGCCGCTGGCAAAGTTTTGGTAGGACCCCTCCCCACCCCTGCTCGAAAAAAGCTCAAGCTTTTCATCTCTATCATCATCATCATCGCGTGGTTACCGCCATCCACTTTGACCTTTTTGTGTGCCAAAAATTTTCGGTGATCTCCTGAAAGTAGGCAACATCATCAGCGGTTGACATTCCCCCGTCTGCAAAGGCAGCACAGCACAAAACAGTGTTTATGATGAGAAACAGCGGGGGAGAGCGAGGCAAGATGAAGATCATAATCAGTGAATTAATTAATTTATCTTCTCGGGCTTAAAACAGGACACCGTATAGTCAGGTTTCCATCAAGGCGAAGTGGGAGGAAAAGGAGATTTTCCAGAAAGTTTTTCCACACCGAGGAAGTTTCCGAGTCCTGGGGGGGATTGGAGCTCGTAAGACGTCACTTGCCACACTTCCGGTGTGCGGGCCAAGTGCGAGGCCAAGGTGATTAAGGTGAATAAATTACATGCAATCTTGTCAACGTACAGGAGATGGCAAGCTTGGTCAAGTCAATCACGTTGTGTCATGGGATGAATTTAAGAAAATCTTCAAGAAGCCAGATTCAAATTTAATTTAAAAACAAAATGAATTTGACAAAACATCATCAATATCACAATAATATCAATTTTAATCGCTTTAATTTTCAAAGATAAAAAATGACGTTCTGGAAGTATGAATTGTATTTTTGATAATATAATAAATATAATATCATTAAACCTCTCTAATGTACATTTTTCTTTTCAAAAACTTGACTTCTCTGGACCATGGTTTTCTTCTTCATTTTACATTTAAGAGCGAGTCCACGAACGGGGCATACCCCTTTGTATGGGACGTCGTTTGGATCCACCAATCTGCCTGAAATTTTCAGGGGTTGTTTGTACATATGAAACTAGCATCTGGCCAAAATATGAGCACTCTAGGTCATCGGGAAGTGGGGCAAATCGGGACACAAAATTTGAAGGTTCAAAAACGTCAAAAACCTTAAAAAGGCTATAACTTAGGCAAAATTCAATTTAATTTCAAAATTCAAAATGCATCTGAAAGGGCTTTAAAAATGCAACAAAATGCAGGATAGAGCATCCCAATTGGTTAAATCTAAAGGAAGTTATTGGTATTTTAGTGAAAAAATAGCATAATTTTCAAACTCAGATAAAAAAGTGTTCCATCCAGATATCAACTCGGTTCGACCTGCAGCTTGTAGGGGACATCTGGAACTATAATCTGAGAATGAGAACGCTTTGGGTAAGGCAGTTTAACATATTAAATAGACACTTTTACTTTTAGTGAATTTTTTGGTTGTAAATTTTTGCTCGGGGGACACCTTAGATCAAATTTTCCGGTGATAATTTTATCATATTCGTGTTCCTGAGACAATTTCACAATAGAAACATGCATAAAAATGTTTATTTTCATCCATTTTAACCCTTTAAAAAATGAAAGCTAAAAAAAATCTTCGATTCACATTTATTGAAAATCAAGTTCGTTTCCAAGGATACTAGATGACACCAGAAAAAAAGCAGCTTCTAATTTTTTTTAACTTTCATTTTTTAAAGGGTTAAAATGGATGAAAATAAACATTGTTATGCATGTTCCTATTGTGAAATTGTCTCAGGAACACGAATATGATAAAAATATCACCGGAAAATTTGATCTAAGGTGTCCCCGAGCAAAAATTTACAACCAAAAAATTCACTAAAAGTAAAAGTGTCTATTTAATATGTTAAACTGCCTTACCCAAAGCGTTCTCATTCTCAGATGATAGTTCCAGATGTCCCCTACAAGCTGCTGGTCGAACCGAGTTGATATCTGGATGGAACACTTTTTTATTTGAGTTTGAAAATTGTGCTATTTTTTCACTAAAATGCCAATACCTCCCTTTAGATTTAACCAATTGGGATGCTCTATCCTGCATTTTGTTGCATTTTTAAAGCCCTTTCAGATGCATTTTGAATTTTGAAATTAAATTGAATTTAACCTAAGTTATAGCCTTTTTAAGATTTTTGACGTTTTTGAACTTTCAAAATTTGTGTCCCGATTTGCCCCACTTCCCGATGACCTAGAGTGCTCATATTTTGGCCAGATGCTAGTTTCATATGTACAAACAACCCCTGAAAATTTCAGGCAGATTGCTGAGGTCGATGCGAGATGGGTATGCTTTGCTCGTGGACTCGCTCTTAACAACCTCCTTATCTTTTGTCAGTTTTGTGTTATAAGATTGTGACCTATTGATTTTTTTTTGTCTACAAAATATTTTGCTAACTTTTGCTAATTTGACACAGATAAACAGACGAAAATTTAAATTAATAATCCATTGATCACTTCTCACTAGATCTAGTTGTGAACGTACGTATCATTCGAAGTGTTTACAGTTTCATGCAACTGTCAAATGCGTGTAAAAAAGCTGTGGTGAAATTAGAATTGCTGTGGTGAGTTTCCGATCATTCAAATTGAAAGTTAAATTGGGGATTGGCGTAATTCCAAAGAGGTTTTTGTCAGAACAAAAATAATATTTACAATAAATGAGAGCCAATGTGGCATTATGTACCATTAAAATTGTTAGAAATTAGATATCAAAATTAAAAATTAAAAAAATTGCACAAAAAAACAACTTTTTTCTAATTTTTTCAACAAATGATGTCGAAAACGATCCATTTGTGAAATTTTTTGACAACTCCAAATTCTCTACAACTTTTGCCGAAGACACCAAGTCGATTAGTAAATCCAATCTGCAGGTATATTTTTTCAGAATTTTTATAGCTGAGTTAATGCGAGTTGACAAAGTTGTGATTAGATATTTTCAGAATAAATAGGGGAAATATACCCTTTCTAGTCAAACACCTATCTTCGTCATATGAAGAGTTTGATGCTCGATTAAAGCTTCAAAAATACTATTTGGGCTATAAACTTACCAGCAACAGCACCGCCTCAAGTAAGCACGCAAATGTATGCCACTTACTGGCCAAAAAGATCAAATTTAATGCACTTTTGATCATAATTTCTATTTTGCGAGACCATTTCTCATCATTTTGGTGGCACACACATCCACACGCAAGATGAGAGCTTAACTGCTTAACGAAAGTCGCCATCAATATCTTTTCACTTGCGCTAACGTTTTCAAAGCGCTTAAGATATGAAATTGCTTCCAACTACCGGCAACATGTTCTTTTGCACATTAGTTAGTCACTCACTTGAAAAATAATCCCGAAGCATGTAAATAATTAGCAAGCGCCATCAAAAAAACAAACGCGCCAAGTCTTTTGACGTTTGAATTTTGACGACCCATTCCAATCGAAGGCTGAAGAAAACCGAGCGAGAAGCGAAAGCAAATAAAGAACAAAGGGTGGCCACCAACACCACCAGCAGCGCCTGTTGGAGTGAGCCAGTGATGCCAGGAAATTTTCTCTATAAATGCAACTTTTCGTGAGTGTTCGCTTAAAATTTCATCAATTTTGGCAGCACTAAGCAGACCCAAAAAGCGCTGGAAGAAAAAAAAGAACTAAGCTGAAAATAAGAAAATGGGCGTGGAACAATGCACTCAACTGATTAGAATGCATTTGGGAAATATTTTTTTTAAATGCTTGTGAAAGGAATAGCATAACTTTTAATAAAAGTGAAAATAAACAGAATTGTCAACAAAAAGTTGCTCTACTCGTTGGTGTTCTTGGTTTTAGTAAATTTCAAGGAACACTACAGATTATCCAGCATCATTCAAACACGACCGCTTATTAGGCTTAAAATGGGTATCTTTCCCCTAGTTAACAGAAAAAGTCCCGATTTTTTAAATTGATTTTGTACTTTAAGTTAAATTTCTTAAATATGTATTTTTCTATCTTTTTAGGGTACTTAAAAATGCATTTTTGCGCTAAATTTAGGAATGACTTTTTGTAAAATATTAAACATATAGTCATAAAAGATTTAAAATTATTTTTTAAAGGAAAATCAAATTTGCAATCGAGTTAAAAATTTCTTCGATAAAGTGCACAGTTTTTAAGTAATTGGATTTTTTTCGTGAAAAATTAGCAAAAAAACTTAAATACGTTTTTTTTTAATTTCTTAAAGTTATATTTCTGTTTGGAATATTTATAGCTGAGTTTTCCTCAAGAATTTCGCATTTTTTCTGGGTTTTCAATTTTCTTGCTGAGATGTCATTAAATATTGAAGGATTTCTGATCGATTTGATGTCATTGCCAAAGTTATGATTAGAAATTTTCAGAAAAAATAGTAAATAGAAAAAGTCTCGATTTTTCAATCTGAATTTTTTTATTACTTTACGTTTAATATATGTGTTTTTTTAAATGCTTTTTTCTTTTTTTAGGGCATTTAAAAATGCATTTTTGCGCTAAATTTAGGAATGACTTTTTGTAAAATATTAAATATATAGTCATTTAAATTTTAACACTCATTTCTAAAGGAGAATTAAATTTGCAATCGAATTAACAATTTTGGTTTGGATTTTTTGGTGAAAAATTACCAAAAAAAAAAAATACTTAATTAATTTCTTAAAGCCTAAATTGTGCAAAAAATAGTTATCAGCCCTAATTTTTGTATAAATGATATCTCAGAAATTATCCGTTTAATTTTTAATGTTAAAAACGAAACTGTAAAACTATCTGTTCTTTCCAAAACGAGTATTTTTGAAAATTAAAAATCAATCCCAGCAATTCAGGTCCAAAAAAGCCTATTTTGTACGTTTTCTCGAAATTTCTTTTCAAAATTTACTTCATGATGTCTCTGTGTGTACCAAAAAACTAGAGCAAAATGACGTACTTAACTGCACTCTACAAGTTCAATTGTGGGACAAATCCCCCCATCTAGCTATTGTCGCACATATTTGCGACCCCTCAACAGTTGGGTAGTTCCTGGTGGTACCATCGCGGATCCGTCCGTTGCACGCTCGATAGCATTCCACTTGGTAATGTTTTAGTACAACGCCAACCAACTTCTTTTGCCATCTTATTTGCCCTAGCTGTTTCCGTTTGGGGCTCATTTTCATCTTGAACTATGTTTGCACTAGGGTGATTTCGCTTGGATTTTTTTTTGTCGTGTATCAAATTTATTTATTTGGACATTTGATATTAAATCCTTGCGAAGAATGGTTAAAGACACAAATTTTAGTCAAATTTAGTAAAAATACAAGCCACCCTTTTCCAAAAAATCCCACAGAAGATGTCGATATCGTTTCGTCTCCTTGAGATTTTTGTAGTCTTTTTCTTATGGGTTTTCCCTCTCTCATTCTGAGCCATACTCGTAATCACTGTCATTTGAAATTGTCTGCCCTTGCTACATCACTAACTCGTGTACATCTCTATGTATGGTGATGGGGATCTTTTTAGAGCCTGTGCCACCCCCACTTTGACTGTTGTGCAAACGACGAGTACGGACGAACAAAATCTAGACCAGTTTTTGCCCCGTCCCTTGTTGGTTCCTCATGATTGGAACGTGGCTGGTGGAACCTGTCACGAAGAAATGGTCTATTTTCTTGCCATTTTCGCAGACCTTGTTGGTGTCCTGGATTTCTTTTTCGGGTGGGGATGCTCAATCATCTTAGCGAGGACTTGAACCATGAAATTTGATTTAAGGTGGTATTATATTACGGTTTCTAAATATTGTTGCTAGTTTCTGAGAATTTACCAGAAATCATATCAGACTTTTTAGAAAAATGTAAACTGTCAAAATGTCAATGGACCGACCGGTGTGAGTCTTGTCTAATTTGCAATAAAAATTTCATGCAATGGAATACCACCTTAACATCAATTTTTGATGAAACTGTTGAACAATAAAGTCATGAAACCAACCCGTGAACATCCCAACCAGCTCACCCAATACATTAGATAAAATTCCAGCATCCTCTCGTCGCAGGATGTGCGACGCGCAATGGCTTCCCGTTTCCGACTTCCGACACTCTTCTGGTCCACTTCTTCCTTGAGATGGAAAGTGGCAGTTCGCCATCGTCGTCGTCCATGATGGTGTGTGACACATTCCGAGGAGGAGCACAAACTCCAGCTAGAGAGTCTACTCTGACGATGGAGGCGCCAGAATGGAAACTAACACCGCTCAGCTCAGCGGAAAAAGAAGAAAAAAATAAGAGGATACAAGCACTTCCTCCTCTTGGGGTGAACCTCGAAGGCAGTGTTGTGGAAAACTCTTTGATTTAGTTTGAAAACAAAAACAAGAATCATTTGAGAGGTAAAAGAGAGAGTGAACGCAGGTTTGATCTCAAAAAAGTTCATCCACAAAAAAAAATAATCATAAAGTGTCGTTTGCGGGAATCGATCCCGAGACCTCCGACTCAACAATGTAGCGTCTTTACAGTATCGGCTACCACAGCTTGATTAGATTACGTATGTCATAAGTCGATCTATGACACTCAGTGGGCATGAACTGTCACAATGAACGAATGAACACAAATTGTTGTTGGTATGCGTGTGAGGACAATTTTCTCTCACGAATATTATTATTCACTCAGATAAATCCAAGAATTTTCTTCTCTTAGTTTATAAGTATTCAAAAAACAAAGAATTTGCCAAAGAACAACTTTTCCTCGTGTTTTTCGAAAGACTGCCTGGCAGGGGAACTTCCAGCATCCTGCGAATGCTACGCGACCCGCGGGAATGTCAATGGCCGCTTTTCCTGAAGACACTTGCAGAGAGAAGGCGCTTTCACTAGCTGTGGAGTGCGCGGAAAAGTGCGATTCAACGCGCGCCTCTTTCTCTCTCTTGAGAGAGACTGGAAAATGTGAAATTGTTGTTTGTTTAAAACGCTGGAAGTAAATAAACGTTGCGTAATGCGTTCGTTGGCTGTAGGGACACGAGATGCTGCTAACTAGGAAAATGAACCTGGCGACACGATAAGTGCACTTTTGTGGAGTTGAAATGGTGTAATGAGTGACATTCCCGAGAGAGGTGGAAAACAGGGGTTTAAGTTGTACATTATGTTTGCACAATTGTCGATTGTAAGGTATGTTTGCCGAGGGAAATGAGGCAATTTTGATGACAATTGCTGAAGAAATTATTAATTGTGCATCATTATTCCCTTCTTTGTTGAGGGAGGATTTTAAATCACTCGAAAAATCAACTTTTTCAAGCAATTTATTCATTTCAGAAAAAATGGCAACACTGTCTGATGTTATGAGCACTTAAAAGAACAGTTAAAAGCTTTTTAGACTTAATGTGTGAATATTGATGAAAATTACTTTTGAAAAAACCTTTTTATGCATCGTTGCACTAGTAGGCGAATGACTTTAAATAAAAAAAAAAATCAAATTATTCGCTCTACAGCATTGCCTTGGCGTTCTCGATTGCGAGATTCCTACTCGAAACTAGGTGTTCGAAGGCTTGATTGTTGAGGCAATTGCAAACCTCTTTTTACACCTTAGCTTCCATCCACCCCGGGATTCGAACTGACGACCTTTGGATTGTTAGTCCAACTGCCTACCAGCGACTCCACCGAGGCAGGACCCAGGGAGACGACTCCTACACCTGGACTGAGCTAACGACCTAACCTTTTTTTTTTTTAGGTTAGTCCGGGGCCAACATTTACTTCCCGTCCGACGGAAGGCGTGATCAGACAAATCTCGTCTCGAAAAATGCCACCGGGACCGTCTGGGATCGAACCCAGGCCGACTGGGTGAAAGACAATCACACTTACCCCTACACCACGGTCCCGGCATGACTTTAAATATATATTCAAATAAACTGGCAACACTGTCAAAAGATATCTAGAATTAAGTGAAAATGTTTCTAACTTTTCCGGGTTAAATGTTGTAAATTCGGATGAAAAGGTTTTTAGACAAACTCATAGGTAAATTCAGCTCGCCTTGGAATTGTTCCAGTTATATACATTTTGTAATTTGTTGGCTTGACATAATTTTGAATAAAATAATGCAATTTTAAAAGTTAGAGTTTCATTAAATTTTCTAATATTTCTTCAACATCCTTTGGACTACAAAAAACTGAAGGATAATGATTGAATCAACATTCAAATTGAGCCAACAATCGATCGCCACCCTTCTTTTAGACGACAGACTTCCATCAAAAAGTCCATTTTTCACCCAATACCACCACCCGGAGTGAAAGGCGCTAGAGAGAGGACCTACCAATGCCGTATCTCATCACTTATCGGGTGCCCAGATTCATTTACATCATCATTACCATCGAATTTGGCATCGTTAGGCATTTGTTGGGTTGATGGAGTGCAGTGTTGCCAGATTTGAAGGAAACTTAATTTTTCCTGTTTTCTGAGAAAATTCAAAAAATATTTTTTTTTGGTTTCAAAAACTTGCATTTCTAGTAACATTCTGACTTTCAAATCTCACAGACACAATTTCCCCCAACTCCAACAAGTTTCCACAACCACTTTCCGGCCGCTGCCAGGGCTTTCAACGGATCAGTATTTATTACGCAACAACGACGCCATCAACGACTGACGCCGCGTCAACGACGACGACGTCGCGACGGCTGAGAAAAGAAGGACGCAAAAGCCTCCTCATTCCGTCGAGTCACGCCGATTGGAACTTTGAGAAGGGGCCAACCAAAGGGGGAGGGAAAAGCTCTCCCGATAGGCCTCCTTTCGTCAAGAGGGCAACGCTGCATTACGTCAGCGAGGCAGGCAGATTGTTGGCACTTGATTATTTGATTACTAGCTGTCACTTGGCTGTAATTCAGCATTAATGGAGGATCTCGCTCGTGGTTAACGTTTATTGGCCAATTTAGGATGTTGGTGATTTTTGTTTTTTTTTGGGGTGGAATGCACTTGTTTTACGATTTTGGAATGGAATGGACTGGCCATATGGAAAATTGTGTACTTGAATACGACTTGAGTAGGCAATAAAGTCTTCATGGTATTAATTCCATCATTTGCTACTGCCACAATTTTATCCTTCAAAATTATTATAAATAACCCTGCAGCTGCTTGGAATAAACACTTGGAACAACGGTTTGATACATGAAACATAACATATTTTATTGTTCTGATTTGTAGTTTTTGAAAGGAAATCATAGTGAAAATTGTTGGTAGTCCAGTCTAATGTTATGAACACTTAAATTAATTTACATAACTTTTCAAATACCAACTAAATTAAGAGTGATGGATTGGTTTTTTTGCTTATGACCTGGCAACACTGAACTGAGATAATTGCAAACAATACCATAACAAATATTTACAAAACATTGGTAAGGTCACAAGGAATAAGTCAACCCAACATTATTTAAATGTTTTTAAAGTAAACATTAAATTCAAATTTTCTTACAAAGTTGCGTTTTGCAATCCATAAAATTTTCTGAAATAACATTATTTAAAAGCAATTTGTTGAAAATCTACTGTCAGTAAGAAAATTGGACAGTGCAACTGTTTTGAAGTTTTAAGCAAAAAATAAAGCAATACATTTTACTCAATGAACAAATCTTCAAAATTTAGATTTTTAAAATTATTTTGTATTAGGCTCTTTTAAATTGTTGGTCAAAAATGTGTAAATAACGGAAACTGCAATTGAAAATTTAGCGCCTCAATTTATCCATATTATTATTCTATTTGTGGCTGTATACCAGCAAAGAGAGGTCCAATTTTTTTTGGGTTTTTTGTAGTTTTTTAAAAAGCCTTAGAACTGCAATTTTTGAATCAAATTTCACGTGGATTACTTTAGAAAAATTGCGCTTTTTATCAAATTTTGTTTGACCTATTTTTTTTTTGAAATATGATTTAAAAATGGCAACAGTGACAAATATTGCTGGGTTGTAGCGCAAAAAAGGTCCTTTTGTCCGGAGTTTTAAAATGTTAGTCTTGAATTCATTTTTTTTTTCTTATCAGAAAGATCAGAAAATTTCACAAATATTACATTTTTTACATTAAAAATCCACAGTTCCTTAGACATCTGCAATTGAACAGTGCCTTAGTTTATCCTGTTTATTAATTTATTTATGGCTGTATCTTAGCAAATAGGAGTCAGTCTTCAATTGTCTTCTATGACAATTTTGTTTAGTAATTTTTAAGCTGTTGAAAAGCCTTAGAACTGCTTATTTTTCAAAATAATTTCTGGCGGATTTTTGATTATTTTTAAAAATGGCGCACTTTATCAAAATTTCTGGAGATTACTTTTTCATTTGATTTGACATGTTAAAACAAATATGTATCTTTAAAATAAACCTTCGAATATATTAGATCATTATATTAACAAAATATATAAAATAAATGGCAACACTACCGAATATTTGCTCTTGAGTCAACACTCAAAAGTTGTAATTTTTGGTCAGAAATTTTTCAAATTCAATTTTTCTAGACTTGTTTGTGTTTTCCTCATTGGGAAGAGCAGAAAATTTCAAGTGTGTTCCCTTTTTTAACATTGGAAAACAATAGTTTCTAAGACATCTATCTGCGTTTGAAAATGTTGTGAAACTACATTATTTTTAAATCATATTTTATGAGGATTTATTTCAATAATGGCGCATTTTATACTAAATTTCATCAGAGAACTTATTGATTTTAAATCAAATTCAAAATTTTAAAATAATTCCGATAAAAAATAATTTAAAAAATGGCAGCAATGCCAATTGAAATTTTCTGGGCATAACTTAAAAGTTATATTTTTTATGCCTTAAACAAATTAAAATCTAACATTTGAAAAAGAGTTAAAAATTGTAAATTTAGTTAACCTATGTTTCTGATTTAGCCGAAGATATCACAATGATGTTAGTATTCTTTTGACAGGACCAATAATTTTCTGCATACATAAATTTTCAAATAATGTTTTTTTTAACAAAAACATGTTTTTCTACACCACAATTTCTTTATTTATGAAAAAAATATAACTCGGAAAATTTATTAAGATTGAATAAACTATGCAGTAATATAAATTTTGATATTTTTCGGTTCATTGTACTTAGATAATTTTGTATCTACTTTTAGGCCGTAGCAAATATTTTTCAAAGTTTATGTCGCCCCCCCTCCAAAAATGGTTTGAATAATCAGGGGGCAAAAAAAAGTTTTTTTCGAAAAACTTCAAAATTTCATTGAAAATTAATGTTTAATCAACTGAAAACCAGTTAAAATGCATTTTCCCGCGTACATAATCATATTTAGCATGTTTGAACTCCTTTGAAACATTTTGAATTTTCATGAAATACCAATGTACAGCCCCACGAAAAGTTTTTTTTCGCGAAAATAACGTTAATACCTCGATGTTTTCAAAACTAGTTATTGGAAAGCAACTGTACGCCTGTAAAATGCATTTTAATACACTTGTTTCATCCAAATGTTGAAACCCAGGCTTGTAATTTAAATTTTCATATTTTTTTATTTTTTTTGACCCCCCCCCCCCTCGACTTTGGTAAGAGCCGAGGGACATAAGCTTCAAAAAAATTTGCAACGGCCTTAATGTTTTTTTTGAAAAATTTGTGGTTTTTCCTTTCTCTACATTTTTTTAATAGTTTTTTTTTTACATATTTGCAACATACTAAAACAATGTAAAAACTTCTCATTAGGCTTGTTTATCATACTTCTTTATTTGTGTTATTTGATAAACATAAGCAATTTCTGTTTATTTTTTTTATTTTATCCTGTTCAGCCAAGGGTTCACCATCCTTTTCTCGACATGAATGGGTTATGAAAACATCATAAAACTCGAGTTCGCCCTTGTATACACCCTAAACATTGAAATCATCTTGTCGGTGTGTGTTTTGGTTCACACATACGAAAAAAACCATGCGCACACACACACATACAAAAATGTCTACTTCGAGTAAGCCAGCCGCCGGATTTCTTCCTTCCTTAATGGAAGTGAGCATGTGGCTGGTACAAGGATCCAATCTGACTCATAACCCGGAGACTGGAAACTGCTGCTGCATGCTGCTTGCCGTCATGAATATAAATTCAACAAGTTTCAATTGCCTGTTCGTTACAGATTGCTGGTGCCTGGCCGGGAGTTAGGGGAGGCTGTCCAACAGTTGACACCTCCCAAGCTGTGTGAGTCTGCCACCGTCGATGACGCGCAAGTGACAGCTATTGGTGTCTGCCAAGTGGAGACAATACACGAAGCAGAGGGATCAGCTACATCGAGAGGAAATGCTAATAATGGGCATAATCATAACTTCTTCCCCTTTTGAGTGGCTGGGTATGACGACAAAGACGTCGTCTTGTTTGCCATTTGTGCCAATTTCAATTCACAGCCAATTAGAAGTTCTTGACGTGTGTTACGACGTACTTGGCCTCGGCTCTGTCATACTGGATGTGCGCGGCCTTGAACTCCACTATATCAAGAGCCAGACCACAATCTGGAATGTGCGGTTGCTCGAAGATATTCTCTTTGTATTCTTCGCGCCAAGTTGTTCAACCAGTCATTAATCCGTTTAATTGCCGAAGGTTGGAGCAGTAAAAACGTCACCTATCTTGGAGCTGGACTTTGGCCATCGGCCTGATGATGGTGCTGATCAAAATTCGAACCGTGTGCCAAGTGTTAGTGTGCCAAAAAATTTCGCCATACACGCCCCGCCATGACCGAAATATTAATCAAGAAATGGTGGTCATTTCGACGGTCGTGCTGAGGTCGATAAAGAAGCTTCATATGATGCGTGACCCGTTGACTCCACAGGAGTACGGTACAACCCTGGTTACTTGCCATCTGAAAGTTTCATCTGTTATTTTTCTGAAAGTTTGTTTCTTGATGGTGATTTCAGGGTTGCCATTTTTACAAACTAGAAATTCATGACAATATTTTTGAATAAAGAAGATTAAAAAATTGTTTGTTTTGACGTCAAATGGATGGCAAACAAAAAACAAGTGTCTATTTTCTGACACAACAACAGTCTTGAACAACGTTTGCTGGTTGTGGCATACTGCCGTCGAATGGGTGACCACCTCAACCGCCGTTGCCCAAGTCGGACAGACAATATAATCCTCTAATTTATATTCACTTAATACGACGCTGGTAATGTGTTTATAAATATATATCTGTCGCAGATAAGGCGTGTACATAATAATGTTTCGTAGAGATAGCTTAGAATATCAGAATTAGTGCGCAATATTTTAGAGAAGTCATTTATGACCATTTGTATTATTAGTGTCGAGTTTCGAACGAGCGACGACGCTCACGAAGCAAGAGCAACATCGGTGTGCTTTGAAATAGACAAGCAATGCGTGTGCGACTGTATTAGTGCGTCGCGAGCGTTGAGTGTAGTCGACGCAACGCGAAGCGTTGGTGTTGAAAAGAGAGAATGCGAAACACACGAAGGCGGCGCGGGAGATAGAAATTAGAGTGTTTTGTATGTGTCTGTGCACATCGGATCGTTGGTAGCGGGAGAGTAGCTTTGGTGCATCGCAAGTCAGAGAGAGGTCTTTAGTCTGGTTTTCAGTGTTGAAGCGAGCAGTTTGGTTTCAAGTGGTGGGTGGTGGGATCTTGAAAAAAAGAAAAGACTCTCGCTCGGTTTAGGCCAAAAACTACGACAATGGCACAGTTGGTAGAATTTAGTGTTTAAAAATAGAATACCTTCGAAAAAATATATTCTATGGTCCCCCACCCCCACAAGTAGTGTAAATTGTGAAAAGGTGAGCAAGTGATACAATACGAAGACTAGGAGCAACCGGTAAGTTATGCTTGAGATTTTGTTGGACAATTGGAAGAGACGACAACCCACAGTGATGTGTTTGTGCTGAGTCGGGAGAGTGTAGAACCGACCGGCTCTGTTTCGGGCCGATGTTGAGTTAAAAACGTGCCGAAATATTTGATTTTCTAAGTTGTGTTTTGGAATCAAGTTGATCAAACACTGAGGGGAGATTTCAAGAATGTTGTTTTCTGCATTTTTTTGGAGAGGCATTGGTTCGATTTCGTGAGGATTTCATGATTTGCGTATCATTTTACGTTTCCTTTTATTAAAATTTAAAGTTGAAGGATGCGATGTTGTGCGGAGGATTGATTGTTTGGGTTGACAGCTGAATGTTTGTAAATGGAAAAAAGATAGATCAGTGTGAGACGACCGTTGTTTGCAGGTCAGCAATGCGGAGAACTGTGAGACGAGTGTTGCACTTTGTGACGGAACTTAAGCGTCGAGCTATTTCCCTGTAGATTGGATTGGTACGGAAGCTGTTCGATGTAACCGATTGTTTTGTTGGCCTGGTGTTGATTACGCTTAACAATTGGCCTGTTTTGGTACGACACCGGACTGGAGTACTATTATCTGTAGAACGAATTGGTTTTAGATTACTCCGATATTCTGATAATGTTTCGATCAAAGTCTGGATGAAATGGCACGAGTTTTCTTATAAAATAAGAGTTTTGGTCATGGTAAGTTGTGGTACGACTGTAATTATTTGAACATTCGTGAGATGAGCGTTGCTCGTTGGACATGATGAGGAAATCGTGAGACGAGCATTGCTCGTTGGTCACGAGGAGGAAACCGTGAGACGAGCGTTGCTTGTTGGACACGAGGAGGAAGCCGTGAGACGAACGTGGCTCGTTGGTCACGAGGAGGAAACCGTGAGACGAGCGTTGCTCGTTGGACACGAAGAGAAAATCATGAGATCAGCGTTGATCATTGGACATGATGAGGAAATCGTGAGACGAGCATTGCTCGTTGGTCACGAGGAGGAAACCGTGAGACGAGCGTTGCTTGTTGGACACGAGGAGGGAACCGTGAGACGAGCGTTGCTCGTTGGACACGAAGAGAAAATCATGAGATGAGCGTTGCTCGTTGGACATGAAGAGGAAATCGTGAGACGAGCATTGCTCGTTGGACACGAAAAGAAAACAATGAGACGGGCGCTGCTCGTATGATACGAGGAAAATCATGAGAGGAGCGTTACTCGTTGGATACCATGAGGAGAAAGAATATTCTCGATTTCATTGGTAAGTTTTCAAACGAGCACTTACAATGAACTCACTTTCTTGAGCGATGAACTCCAATGCATGTAAAAAGTCACAAACAGGAATCAGGGAGTACGAAATAGGACGCGAATGTCAAGAAAATGAAGGAATTCGACAATAAATGGGAGAGAATTGAGCAAAAAGAGACCGGAAATAGACATTTTTCTCTCAATTCTCTCTCGTTTTGCACAAACGATGAACGTTTTGACCGAACGATGATCATTTTGCTTCGTGCGTGTTTGAAAAGATCTGAGTGAAAAGATAATATTTTGTGAGACGAGCGTTGCTCGTTGGCCACATCAGAGTGTTTGTGAGACGAGTGTTGCTCGTTGACCACATCGGAGTGTTTGTGAGATGAGCAGGACTAGCGTTGCTAGTTGGCATCAAGGGTATTTTGTAAGGTGAACGTTGCTCATTGAACGCAAGGGTGTATTTGTGAAAGAAAGAAGCTCTTTAGCAACAACAGAGTGATTGTAAGACGAGCGTGGCTCGTTGGCCTTAACAATGTGTTTGTATGACGAGCGTTGTTGGTCGTTGGCCAAACGGGTGTATTGGTGAGACGAGCGTTGCTTGATGGCCGTAACGGGGTATCTGTTAAACGGACGTTGCTCGTTGGCTATAGGCTATAATATATATGTTTTGTGACTTCAGATGAAGAGAATGAAGTATAAAGGTTGATAAGACGAGCGTTACTAATTTGCTACGTAGATCGAGGTTCATGGGAGGAGCGTGACTGTTGGCTGCAGGTTTGAAATTAGTTGGAGTTGTTCAACCTTTACGATGAAGCCTTTCTGTGGGTTTGTAGAGAAAACTAGAGGTGGAATAGGAAAATAGTCGAGTTTGATGAAATCTATCACTTATGATGGAGGGTAGATTGATAAAATATACGCTTTCGCTTCGGGCTTTGGTTGAGTTTCTGGAAAGAGTTCAGGAATTATAGTTGAGTTTTTTGGGGATGAAGCTGGTTGCTAACGGGAGGAATTGTGGAATTCAGGTTTACCAGTCGGTTTGAGGCGAAACATTTTAAGTTGGAGCATATTTGTAGGGAGATGTTAAATTGTGTTCATTACGAACGAGAATTGTCGTGAGTTTGAGAGTGTCTTTTAGTAAAAGGAGGCTGGGGAGAATTTTAGAAAAATTGGTTTTGAGCGATTATAATCAAAGTGTTTATGAATTTGAGTCAGTTTGTGGCGTGGGTTTGAGAAAGGGTAGCTTGAAGGCTTACATGAGTTGTATTGGAGCCTTTGATTGAGTTTTGAAGAGAATTAAAAAAATAAGTTGGTTTTGATTAAGAGATATTCGATTGACATTCTAGGGAGAGTTTAAAGATTATGATGAGCGAAAAATCGCTGTGCTCAAGAATTTGATTTCTGGTGAGAATTAAAAATGAGCGTAACGCACAGAATGATCGATGTACTTGAGAGTTTGATCAGTTTCATGTGAAGTTTTGAGGAGCGGTATTTGATGGTCTTGATTTCAGGGAGGAATGATTTGTTTTCTAGGCAGATTTGTTTTTTCTTAGTAATGAAGGGATTATGATTGTGAGCGGAAAATCGCTGTGTTTTGGAATTTGGTCAATGTTGATAATTTGAAAGATGATGATTGCGGGCATCGATGTTTTGAGAAATTCAATCAGTTTGATGCGAAAACTTTAAAAAGAGTATTCTTCTAGTGAGAATTAAAGATGATTGTGAGTAAAGGAATCACTGTATTTATAAACTTCATTTCGAGTAGGAATTAGAAGATGAGGATTGCGAGCAGGAGTAATATATGTGTGGAGAGACTTAAGAAGCGGTAGCCTGAGGACCCACACACCTTTCTGTTAATGCCAATTATTGAACTTCTAGAGAGAATTAAAAGATGATTGAGAGGTGGAAAAATCGTTTTGTTTGGTTTGAGGCAAAGATTTGGGAATCGGTAATCGATATGGCGCATTGGTTGTTTTGAAAAAGTAGTCTAGAAATGTTCGATGTGTTTGGAAATTCGTTTAATTTGAAGCAAGTGGCCTAAGAGCCTTCACGTCTAAGTTGGAGCCTAGACTGGAGCCTGTGATTGTGTTTCAAGAGAGATGTTAAATGTTGATCATTGCAATCGAGAACTTTCGTGAGTTTTAGAGCGTCAGTCAGTATCACATTTCTGTAGAGAATATAAGAAAAGTTGGTTTTGGGCGATAATAATCGATGTGATTATGAATTTGGGTCAGTTTGTGGCGTGGATTTGAGAAAGGGTAGCTTGAAGGCTTACATGAGTTGAATTGGAGCCTTTGATTGAGTTCTGAAGAGAATTCAAAAATGAGTTGGTTTTGATCGATGATGATTTGATTGAAATTTAGGGGAGAGTTTAAATATGGCGATTGTGTGCAAAAACTGCTAGGCTTAAGATATTGATTCCTAGTGGAAAAATGATTTCTAGTGAAAAAAGAATGATGATAATGATCAAACTAATAGATGTGTTTGAGAATTTGAGGAAGATTTGATTGACAATTTAGGGAGAGTTTAAATATGATGATTGTGAATAAAAAGTGCTGTTTTTCTTCAGAATTTGATTTCTGTGAGAATTTAAAGAATGATTGTAGCGAGAAAAAAAAAGATGTACCTGAGATTTTTGATCAGTTTGACAGTTTGCTGCAAATATTTGAAGAGCGGTATTTTGATAGTCTTGATTTATTTACTAGGAGGATTTGTTTTGTGAGCGGAAATCGCTGTGTTTAGGGATTTCATCTCTGTGGACATTTTAAAAGATGATGATTGAGAGCTTCGATGTGTTTGATTATTTTTTTTAATCAGTTTGATGCCAAGATTTGATAATGATAAGCAAATTGTTGTTCTTATGAATTTGATTTCAGGTGAGAATTAAAAAAATGAGCGTAGCGCACAGAATGATCGATGTGTTTGGAAGTTTTGGTCAGTTTGATGTGAAGATTTGGAGAGTGGTATTTGGTAGTCTTGATTTGTTTTCAAGGAGGAATCATTTGTTTCTAGGATAGTGGAGAAATAATGAATGCGAGTGGGAAATCGCTGTGCTTTGAGATTTAATCTCTGTGGTTGATGATGATTTGGCGAGTTTCGATGTGTTTGATAGTTTTAATAAGTTTGATGCGAAGATTTGAAAAAGTGTCCTGATGACCTATACGCATTGCGTTAGAGCGTTTGTTTGATTACCTAGGGAGAATTTAAAGATGATTGTGAGTAAAGAAATGACTGTGCTAAAGATTTTATTTCCTGGCGAGAATGTTTCATTCAATTTGATGCAAAGATTTAGGAAACGGAGGCTTAATGACCCACAGGGCTTTATGTTGTATCCTTCGCCTGAATTTTTAGGAAGAATTTTACGATGATGATGAGTAAAAATTTTGCGATGAGAAATTCTGTCAGTTTTAAGGACGGTTGTGGCTGTTTTTTTTTTCTCTGTTAAACAGAGTACAGGAGAAGGAAAATGTCGCAGATAAGGCGTGTACATAATAATGTTTCGTAGAGATAGCTTAGAATATCAGAATTAGTGCGCAATATTTTAGAGAAGTCATTTATGACCATTTGTATTATTAGTGTCGAGTTTCGAACGAGCGACGACGCTCACGAAGCAAGAGCAACATCGGTGTGCTTTGAAATAGACAAGCAATGCGTGTGCGACTGTATTAGTGCGTCGCGAGCGTTGAGTGTAGTCGACGCAACGCGAAGCGTTGGTGTTGAAAAGAGAGAATGCGAAACACACGAAGGCGGCGCGGGAGATAGAAATTAGAGTGTTTTGTATGTGTCTGTGCACATCGGATCGTTGGTAGCGGGAGAGTAGCTTTGGTGCATCGCAAGTCAGAGAGAGGTCTTTAGTCTGGTTTTCAGTGTTGAAGCGAGCAGTTTGGTTTCAAGTGGTGGGTGGTGGGATCTTGAAAAAAAGAAAAGACTCTCGCTCGGTTTAGGCCAAAAACTACGACAATATCGTTGCACTTTCTACCGGCTGAATGAATGAATGAAAACGGGAGAGGCTTAACGCTATTCTACACCTACTTGAGGCTTTGGGTGGCTAAAATCAAGTGTAACATTTGAAAATGACTTTCTTTTGAAATGTTTAATATCTTTAATTAACTATTCAATTTGAATACAATTTTCATTTTTTGTTGCAGAAATAACCAGGAGGACATTATTTCATTTACCAAATTTGAAGAATCAATATGTGAAGGAGCAACATGTTTTTT
Organism: Culex pipiens pallens; assembly: GCF_016801865.2. Lineage (NCBI taxonomy): Eukaryota > Metazoa > Arthropoda > Insecta > Diptera > Culicidae > Culex > Culex pipiens. Next base: position 158,039,433 of record NC_068939.1, on the reverse strand, counting down.
TTATATCAGTGTCAAAATCTAAATAATGGTCAACAAATCAGAAATTTTCTAATATTAGAAACAGAAAATATTTTCAAATTCTCAATCCATTATAAATATCCATTAGGGTGCGTCACAAAAGCAAAAAGTTGAGCTAGATCGCATAGGCGGGCAGAATATCATAGTATCATGTCCACAGAAGCTCTCCTGAAAATTTCAGTAAATTTGGTCAAGAATCCGAGGTGCCCACTCGATTTAAAGTTTGTATCGGATTTTGGACCCGTTAGTATGGGGAAAACGACACTTTTTACATTTTATTGTCCCAAAAATCCAATGTTGAACCAAATTACATTCTGAGCGACCTGTTTATAGATTTTTATATGAGGAACAACTTTGTAGAACATCGCGAAACGATCTGAGCAGATCTGGCTTAATTATAAGTGGTTTAAGTTAAGTTGTTTTCCCAGGGTCGAAGTTAGGATTTAAGTATAGCCTTTTTATCAATACGGTCACTGTGATTAGAGAAAAAAATATCTGACAGGTGATGAATTTTTGTTGACAACATTTTCATTCCAAATTCCAATTGAAGCAGAGTTGAGGTGAGGATTTAGTTCTTTCTTAGCTTTTCATCATACCTTGACCAGTTTGTATTTTTTTAGGTCCTGCCGGTGTTCAGAGTTGGAATCGACACGCTGACTATGGTGATGGTCCGACAGTCCGAGGTCAGGGAGGCCGTGTTTGGCCAGTTTTAGATGCCTACCGTTGCGGGTGCTGGATTTGGATATGGTTTAGCAGCAGCAAGTTCCGTGAATTATATGATAATTGTTGAAAGTAAACAATTTGAACAAATGCTTTGAACCTATAACTAGAGAACCTGCTCAGGCTGCTGATCATAATTCCCCTTAGTTTTAGATTTTGTAAATAACTAATTCTAGTCCTTAATCTAACCCCAAATCGCACTTTGTAGCCAAAGTGGGCAAGTGCTCGTGACCAGTCGACCAGCCTTTGACTCGCAGGCGTGATGTTCCAGGTGCCCGTGACTACACGGAAATTAACCCTCAGATTGCCAGCAACTCGGTCTCAAAAGCGCTAACAATAAATTCTGCCTCGGAATGTGCAAAATAGTTGTTAAAATGCTTATGAGTTATTTTTTTCGCGTTGGTCCACATTTATTGGTAAAAATAATTTGTAGGCTGTGTTAGCTGATGTTTTTTCCTTTTCCCAAAAATAAATTAAAAATAAAAAATACTCGAGATAAACTTTTTTATTCACAACACGACAATAAGAACTTGATGCACTTGCACTCCTGACGATCCACAGCCACAATCTGTTAGAAAACCTGGTTTGGTGCGGGTTAAAATCGGCGTTAGGGTCAGGATGAAACCTTCTTGACTTCCCAGATAGATCGCCGACACTAACTCCTAGGCCCATTTTTGATGCCATGGTCAAGCCTAGTCCGATCTATGTTTTGCAGATCTGAGAAAAATAAGGTAATTTAACGCTGTGTACACTTTACGACTAAAAAACAAACAACTTTACTTCCAATCCACATACAAGAGAAGCCCTAGCAAAACTTCGGCTCAGCTGATTCCACTAAATGAATCTTAATTTGTCGGACCATCACCATAGTCAGCGTGTCGATTCCAACTCTGAACACCGGCAGGACCTAAAAAAATACAAACTGGTCAAGGTATGATGAAAAGCTAAGAAAGAACTAAATCCTCACCTCAACTCTGCTTCAATTGGAATTTGGAATGAAAATGTTGTCAACAAAAATTCATCACCTGTCAGATATTTTTTTCTCTAATCACAGTGACCGTATTGATAAAAAGGCTATACTTAAATCCTAACTTCGACCCTGGGAAAACAACTTAACTTAAACCACTTATAATTAAGCCAGATCTGCTCAGATCGTTTCGCGATGTTCTACAAAGTTGTTCCTCATATAAAAATCTATAAACAGGTCGCTCAGAATGTAATTTGGTTCAACATTGGATTTTTGGGACAATAAAATGTAAAAAGTGTCGTTTTCCCCATACTAACGGGTCCAAAATCCGATACAAACTTTAAATCGAGTGGGCACCTCGGATACTTGACCAAATTGGCTGAAATTTTCAGGAGAGCTTCTGTGGACATGATACTATGATATTCTGCCCGCCTATGCGATCTAGCTCAACTTTTTGCTTTTGTGACGCACCCTAATATCCATGCAGAACTCTAATTGAGGTTTTGAACCACAACAAAAAAAGCGTGTCAGTGCTTCGTTATCTCGTCGCGGAATGCCCTTAATAATGTTCATCACGTTCCGAAACGTTGCACTGACACTCGGAGGTTATATGCTTTTATTTTTTTCAGCTAACCCTTTGCTTCCTCTCCAAAAATTTCATTGTTTTCCAACTTTTATGTGGTGTCCTTTTTATTCTCTGAATTACCAAGCTGCTGTCGCGGACACGCGCTCGTGCACTTTCTTTTTTTTCTCGTCGAGTTGTATGAGCTAGTTGCTCATACACATTTTAATGCCCCTCGAAATAGGTGGCCACCACGTACTGTGGCCATTGAAGTCTGGCCACCGTCTGGGGCCACTGTTACTGGACCACAAAGTGCTTTAGGTCGACGCTGTTGTGCTATCTTGTCACACATGCCATTTCGACGTTCTGAGAAAAAATGCGTGTTTGACCTAGCATAAACAAAAACAGTCACGTTTTGTTTGGCTGACCGTTCTGAGTATTGTCCCGAAGTTTGGTTGAATTTGGTTGTCGGAGTCCCTAGTTATAATTAAAAATGATTCAATAGTCGGGCATGTACGTGTGTCAAATGCGTTCTGATCTAAAATCCCTTTGACCAGTTGTCGCACTTGCAGCAATTTTCAGGGTGTGTCAAGATAGCACGACAAGATTGAGACTTCTTTCCTTTGAAAATTTCAGGGTTAAAATCAAATTTTGGCGATCTGTAAAGGTTAAAAGTTGAGGTATTGTGAGCACAAAATGGCATTCTTAACTCAATTTGGCCCAAAATACACGTGCGACAAGATAGCACGACAGCGACGAGGTGGTCTTCTTCAGCAGGGAATATTGTGTGTGAGTGAGAATGTTCTTTTGGCGGGAAACTTTCGGTTCCTCGGGTGCAATTCTCATTCCAGCAGCAGTGTGAATCTGATATGCAGTTTTGAGAATCATAAATTTCATTTGCACCCGTGTGTCCACCGGGGGATGCACTGTGGTGGAGCAATGTTTGTAGGGGAGTTTGGGAAGATTGTCAACTTGTCAGAAATTGTTATGAACAAAATCAGCATCTTTTTAGTCACTCTAAAAAAATTCTTCAAATTCTTTAAAAAAAATTTCATTCAAAGTGGGATGAAATCTGAAAAATTGTAAAAACTTGTATTCTTGGGAAGGTGTTAAAACTTATTTTCACAAGTCCTATCCAAATTTGTTATAACTTTGTACTGTTGAATTTTACTTGAAACTTGAATTTTTTTAACCAATTTTAATAACCCATTTGTTAGTATAATTGATTTAGTTAAACGTGGCCAGAGCTATGGGAAAATTTTGATCAATTCACATTATTTTGGCCATGAAATGTGTTTTTTTTATCAAAACTTTAATTAAGAGTAAAATATTTGAAAGCTTGTTTTTTTATTATTGATATACCCACCAAGGTAACCAATGATATGTCCATAAAAATTTTAGTTGTGCATAACTAAATTTATTTTTTATACTGCTGGAACTTTGGGTAGGTAATTTAAAACAAATAAACAACAAGTTCACTTTTCAAATTTAATTCATTAACAAAAACTGTTAAAACAAGTTAAATATAGAAAAATTGACAGAAAAAAAATTAAGCACAATCAACAGGCAAAAGAAATTTATTCAAGGTTGTAAAATAGACATAATACGATAGTACGATCTGAAAAAATAAATGTGATATTTAATATTAATAAAGAAACCCATAATACAAGAATTAAAAATATTTTACTTTTTTTCAAGTACAAAAAATGAACGATCAGCAAAAAAAAAAAAGGAATGTAAGCAGAACGTGGTCAAGGCGTGAAATATTGTGATTTTATGTAATATAAATCTAGATTAATTAGTTTTAGTTTAATCTAGTCTCTGGTAAAAAAACGTGATTTCCGAGCAAAAAAAAAAACGTTTAAGACCAGTTTTGAGGACGCTGTATCTTTTGACATTAGCAAGATAGCACAATACTTTCTTCGGGAAAGTTTAAGAGAATTTTCTCAATTTAAACGCTTTTGTGTTGATTTAAAAAAAATCAGTAGAAAATAAAAATGCTAAAAATCAAAATGTAATGCCAAAAAGCAACCGAAAAACATGTTCTGAAAAATCGACAATCACGAGCCATCCTAATATATATTCTTGTGTTATTCAATGTTATTAAGTTTTTGTTCTCCCTTTTTAATGGGCCCGAAAAATCAGAGGCTTTTTTTTTTCAAACCACTTTAAAGTTTCAAAGGAAATTTGAGTGCAATCAGCTGATATCATTTTGAAATGCATTCCCCTGCGATTGAAATCATTAACAACAGTTTGGGTTTTTTCAAAAATCAAAACTTTTCGCCCCAGATCGAAAATGAAGTGCAACTTAAGCAAAACATAAAAAAAGATTGACATGAATTCATTGAAATTTTGCACTTTTTACAGAATACTATAGTTTAACGTATACCTGTTATAATGTATAAAGCATTGGTTCAAAACTTTAAAAATTATGCTTGAAATGAGAAACTTGGTGATTTTTTGTAATTCCTCTCGCTCAAAAATAAAAAATCAAATTTCAAACCTAATTTTCGAAATTTTGAAATGAAAAGTATGGTTGAATGTTTTATAAATCATTTAAGTTCTGCTTCTATCAAAAATTTGCAAAATATCAATGATCTTAGTTCTTTTTTTTCTGAGCTTTTACGTTTTGTTACGATCTGTGATTCCGAAATACAAAATTTGTTAGAAGATTAAAAAGTGTTTATTTGGATTCAAAATCAAATTATTCGCTCTACAGCTTTGCCTTGGCGTTCTCGATTGCGAGATTCCTACTCGAAACTAGGTGTTCGAAGGCTTGATTGTTGAGGCAATTGCAAACCTCTTTTTACACCTTAGCTTCCATCCACCCCGGGATTCGAACTGACGACCTTTGGATTGTGAGTCCAACTGCCTGCCAGCGACTCCACCGAGGCAGAACCCAGGGAGACGACTCCTACACCTGGACTGAGCTAACGACCGAACCTTTTTTTAGGTTAGTCCGGGGCCAACATTTACTTCCCTTCCGACGGAAGGCGTGATCAGACAAATCTCGTCTCGAAAAATGCCACCGGGACCGTCTGGGATCGAACCCAGGCCGACTGGGTGAGAGGCAATCACGCTTACCCCTACACCACGGTCCACGGTTATTTGGATTAAAGTTCATAAATAAGCATTACACAATGTATTCTGATAATTTCATTATTATTTTTACAAAAAAATGGTGTGCGACAAAAGTTCGAAGGACATAAGGTCGAATGGACATAAAAGGTTGAAAGAGGACAACTGGTCGAATGAACAAATCGTCGAAAAGACAAAAGGTCGAATGTGTAATAATGAAAATGATAAGAATAACAGTTTTGTGCGTTTTCTAACATATAATAAATCTTTTTAAACATGTGCAGAAATAGTCAGACTTCCATAATTTTTTTACAAACAGTTTCATGTTTTCTTCTGTGAGTAAAAAAAAAATGTTCTTGATGGTCGTAATATTTTTGTGAGTTTTTCATTTTTTTCAAACAGGAACTCTTCTGAAAGAGCGCACGATTTTGAACCATACTGCATCAATAACTCAAAAGCGACAAAAATGCATGTGGAACATTTATGGGATCAGAACAGTCCTTTTAAAAAAGTCCGACTTCTAAAATATTTCAAAAACTTGATCTAAAATGAGCAATGGCCTAACTATAAAATTGAAAATTTCATTGATTGTATATTTCAAAGATGTTATTTAATTTACCCCTAAACGAGATTATTAGGAAATTACATTTCCCCAGAATCCCCTAATTTTAGAGATCATAACGAGTGGATAGTGCAACAGCAACATGATGCAGCGACGACGCTCACTCCGGGGGGTGAGACTGGTGGCGGTCTTTGCTGAAAAAGTGGTCCCACGTGGGCACGTGGTCACACCACGGTGCGCGCGACTATGTAAAATAAGCTAGCGGCGTAGGGTGACCAGGTAAAAGTGACCTGTATTTCGAAGAAATAGTGAAAAATTATATTTTCTTGATAAATTTGCCACTTGCTTTTATTTATTCTGGTAACCCTAACCCCACTCCTCGGTAGCAACAAACTCCAACCGCAGCCAGATCAGTGTTACGGCGGTTCGGTTACGGGCCCGGGAACAAAGATGTTCCCTTAGACCTGCAAAAGGCCGGCTGGTTGTGGTCATCCGGCGGCACCGTACCAGGATTGGTGTGACCGAGGACAAGCTCCCCCTGGGAAACGTGTGCGTCGCAGCGAGATGCAGACAGGTTGCACTGATTGCGCCAGGGAGATAGCTCTGGGTTTGGCCGGTAGAAGGGAGCAACCGTGGAGCGTGTCCGTAGAGATGCAAACTCGGCGATACCCCGGTCGATGATTTGCTGAAGGGAAACACCCCGTCGTCCGTAGTGCTGCCGTTTTAGGGTCGTTTAACGTTTTGGGGGAGTTGGTAATTTCCTCAAGAGCAGATTGAATGTTTGTTTGACTTGTGTCACTAAAATCAGTGCACCAGTAATGATTCAGTGTCATTTAGGAGAGAAGTGCCTATTTTCGACAGGTTGCACCTATTTTCGTACCAATTTTTATTCTTAAATCGTTTTTTTTTCATTCTCAAATTAAAGCTAAGACGTGACGGTCTAGTTCTGCGGGTCAACCGCCCAACGATATCCAGGCTCCAGAGTCCGTTTGCATTGGATCAGTTTTGCCTGAACGATTCTTTCTCACCATAACTGGGTGTCCTTGCTGATGTGGTCTACTTTGGCATGAAGAAGAGAGAGATATTGATTTCAATTACCCTTTGTGTGTAGGCTTAGTTCAGCAAAATGACACTTTTTTTTTGCGAAAAATGAGAATTTTATTGAGTTAAGTAAAGTTACAATTTAATTTAGTGTAAAAAATCATGAAAAGATTATTAAAATTCTTTTTAAAAAATCAACATGATCAATTCCTCCAAGAAAATTGTGTTCTTAGGTAGATTAATCACCCTTCGTATTCGCAGTGTAGGCCGGCTGGTCGGTCCAGCAAGCCCATATTTCAACGGGCTCGTTAATAATTGTTCTGGAAGCGAAGGACACAGCGTGGCAGCTACCCCGGCTCGCTTTTTTTCTTCTCTTTATGAAAACAGATTTAGGAAGCTTTTTCCTCGGCGAGTGGGTGCCAATGTCTATAAAGGCATACATCCATATGAATGATTTCGATCGGTTTTGAATCTTCTTTGGATGTTTTTTCGTCGGATTGGTGGCACAAATGGGTGGGGAAAATCGATTTTAGTTTGTCGTTTTTTCTTTGTTTTTAGCCTGCTTTAAGTGCAAGAAATAGAGCTGAATTGAAATGACTTTGTTCTTAGAGTTTTTGTTTTATTTCTATTTGTTTTACACACACAAAAATCATCATCATGATGTTTACAAAGAATCTAGAATATTCCCAGCCAATCAGTAGCGAAACCCTTCTAACCTCATAACAGCTTCAAACTTGTGTAGAATTTCCAAAAATTCCCCCCCTCAATCTCAACGCAAACTTTCCCACGCCATAATCCTTCATCGTCCTATCAAAACAATCTGCCACAGGGCGTCTTCTAGCTGTGGCACGTAACACATTCCTCCCCTGTCCCTCGAATTCCCCTCCCACTTTGGAGATAGAAAAAAAAAATCAAAACCAGATGGATTCCTAGCAGGGGGGAAAAGCGCAAAAGTTCAAGTCGGATATTTTCCCGCACCCATCCAAGGCATCATCAAGCCAAAGCCAAAAAAAAAGGACCAGGACCTTCTGGGAAAACATTTCCAGTTCATTGGAATTAAATTTTCATTGATTCACGTCTGGCCGGGCGCGTTGGGTTGGGTTGGGGGGGAGGAAATCTGACAAAATAAGAAAAATGAAATTGAAATCCGTAATCAGATCAGCGCGCAAAAGTGGGCGTCACAAGCTTTGGAGATTGCGAGCGACTCAGCTAGGGCTTTGGCTTCGCGGCGAGCTTTGCTTGTTTGCTTGGCAAATGACTTTGGAGTTTTGAGAAAGCCAGGAATTTGGGAAATTGGAACAAATTAATTTGATATAGGTTTGGTTCAAACGGGCAAAAACCGAATTGCTTGGTGAAGCCGTCTTTTTAAACATCTGATTTTTTTTTCAAAAGATTAAACAGTTTTACACGACTTTTACTTTTAACATTAAAATTCGAATTAATAGTTTCCAAGATATCATCGATTGAAAAGGAGGTAGCACTTACAAAAACTTATATTTAGTAATTTTAATTCATTGCAAGGCCTTTGCTATCTCAATTACAATTGAAGGTCAGATCAACAATGCACAGTGGTCCAGATCGCAAAATTAAGTGGAAAATGGATTTTCCGAAAAATGGTGACGTTTTGGAGCTTTGGTGTCTTCAGAAGAGTTGTTGCAAATGGAAAGGGGCAACTTTTGGTTTGGTTTAAAATTAGGGTGGTTCACGATTAGGGTGATTTTGAAAATCTAACTTTTCAGGAATATTTTTGGGAATTTTTATGTCTTCTAAAAAGTTGTTGGGCTGGTTGTCGAAGACACCAAAATTTTATCTCGTAATCTACGCCTTCTATGACCAAATTTATAGAAAGCATCTGAGCAAACCTTCAAAAATCAGTTTTTTGGACGTGGCAATTCAGGGTTAACTTTTAGAGAAAATTGATATTCGGAGCACTTTTAGAGCTCTACAAAACGAACATTTTCATTTTTTGACATGTCAATTTGGACTTAAGGGTCAAAAGCTACAGCCATTTTAAGGTAAAAAAGATGCAAATTTAAAACTTAAATATCTCGAAATGGCGCAAGCCAAATTTTAAGCACTAGGTTGCATTTGAAAGAGAAGATCTAGCACTACAAACGCGGAAAAAATCTCAGGGGTGTTTTTCTTTAAACTTGAGATATCTTCATTTGAAAAAGTCTAATTTTCAAGGGAAAACCATATGGGACCACCCTTACGAAATTCGAAAATTGTCCAAATATATGTTTTTCCATGTAATTTTGCCCGCTGAATCTGAAGCTGCCCTCAGAATTGAGCCAAAATGTCAACAAATCGATTTTTGGTCATATTTTGGGTTTAAATGATAATTTTACATGGAAACCCAAAATATGACCAAAAATCGATTTGTTGACATTTTGGCTCAATTCTGAGGGCAGATTCAGATTCAGCGGGCAAAATTACATGGAAAAACATATATTTGGACAATTTTCGAATTTCGTTAGGGTGGTCCCATATGGTTTTCCCTTGAAAATTAGACTTTTTCAAATGAAGATATCTCAAGTTTAAAGAAAAACACCCCTGAGATTTTTTCCGCGTTTGTAGTGCTAGATCTTCTCTTTCAAATGCAACCTAGTGCTTAAAATTTGGCTTGCGCCATTTCGAGATATTTAAGTTTTAAATTTGCATCTTTTTTACCTTAAAATGGCTGTAGCTTTTGACCCTTAAGTCCAAATTGACATGTCAAAAAATGAAAATGTTCGTTTTGTAGAGCTCTAAAAGTGCTCCCAATATCACTTTTCTCTAAAAGTTGACCCTGAATTGCCACGTCCAAAAAAACTGATTTTTGAAGGTTTGCTCAGATGCTTTCTATAAATTTGGTCATAGAAGGCGTAGATTACGAGATAAAATTTTGGTGTCTTGGACAAAGTTGCTTGAATTGGCCAGCCCAACAACTTTTTAGAAGACATAAAAATTCCCAAAAATATTCCTGAAAAGTTAGATTTTCAAAATCACCCTAATCGTGAACCACCCTCATTTTAAACCAAACCAAAAGTTGCCCCTTTCCATTTGCAATAACTCTTCTGAAGACACCAAAGCTCCAAAACGTCACAATTTTTCGGAAAATCCATTTTCCACTTAATTTTGCGATCTGGACCACTGTGCAATGTCCAAAAGAGAAAGTTGTAGAGAATTCAGCTCAGCTTCTCGGACATATTTTTAAAGAGATGCTATTTCATAAAAATAAAAAAGACAATCTTTCCGAAATTTTTTATTTCGAAATAGATCGAAATAGATTCAATTTTCACAATACTCAAATTTTTTACAATACTTCGTATTTTTGAAAAATACTAAGAAGTTTAGTTTTTGCAATACAGGTTTGTAATTATTTGAAAATTTTCAAACATTTCGAATAAAACCATATAAATTTTTGAGAATACCGTCATCAGGGGTGACATTAGGTCGTACAGAAATGCAAAAATTTTCACAAAAATACGTATTTTCGAAAAAAAAAATGATGTGTGTTTCTAGTTCTATGAGTATCAAATGATCGGGAATTTGCAAACATTTTGAAAGCTGTTATACAGGTTTGTTTAAAAACACAAAATTTTCACAAAACTTCGTATTTTCAAAATAGAACATTAAATTATATTTTAGATATTTTTCACAAAAGCGAAGTTTTGTTATTTTCAAAGTATTAAAAAAAAATCGAAATGAATAAAAATTTGATGACTTGATACTCCAATTGTTATAACTTGAAATATGAAAAAAATTACTTGCAAAATCAATTCCCGATCATTTAATACACGTATAGTAAATAACAAATTGTATGATTATTTTAAATTTATGAAAAATTCTCGATCATTTTATACGCATGTTGAAAACAAATTTTTTTTGCGTGTTTTTTTTTAAATTGTATGAATACAGTAGCCAAAAAATGGGATTTTGGCTACATGAGGTGATTGCTATGTTTGCCAAAAATCGTGAAATCATTAAAAATGTTTTTTTTTTTCAATACATTCCAGACTCGATTACCCGATGGTTTATATGGGACTTGTGATAATCGAATCATGTTTTTCGTTTTTTTTCTTACTTTTAATCAAATCACTATTAATAAAATTAGATTCAGCGGGCAAAATTACATGGAAAAACATATATTTGGACAATTTTCGAATTTCGTTAGGGTGGTCCCATATGGTTTTCCCTTGAAAATTAGACTTTTTCAAATGAAGATATCTCAAGTTTAAAGAAAAACACCCCTGAGATTTTTTCCGCGTTTGTAGTGCTAGATCTTCTCTTTCAAATGCAACCTAGTGCTTAAAATTTGGCTTGCGCCATTTCGAGATATTTAAGTTTTAAATTTGCATCTTTTTTACCTTAAAATGGCTGTAGCTTTTGACCCTTAAGTCCAAATTGACATGTCAAAAAATGAAAATGTTCGTTTTGTAGAGCTCTAAAAGTGCTCCCAATATCACTTTTCTCTAAAAGTTGACCCTGAATTGCCACGTCCAAAAAAACTGATTTTTGAAGGTTTGCTCAGATGCTTTCTATAAATTTGGTCATAGAAGGCGTAGATTACGAGATAAAATTTTGGTGTCTTGGACAAAGTTGCTTGAATTGGCCAGCCCAACAACTTTTTAGAAGACATAAAAATTCCCAAAAATATTCCTGAAAAGTTAGATTTTCAAAATCACCCTAATCGTGAACCACCCTCATTTTAAACCAAACCAAAAGTTGCCCCTTTCCATTTGCAATAACTCTTCTGAAGACACCAAAGCTCCAAAACGTCACAATTTTTCGGAAAATCCATTTTCCACTTAATTTTGCGATCTGGACCACTGTGCAATGTCCAAAAGAGAAAGTTGTAGAGAATTCAGCTCAGCTTCTCGGACATATTTTTAAAGAGATGCTATTTCATAAAAATAAAAAAGACAATCTTTCCGAAATTTTTTATTTCGAAATAGATCGAAATAGATTCAATTTTCACAATACTCAAATTTTTTACAATACTTCGTATTTTTGAAAAATACTAAGAAGTTTAGTTTTTGCAATACAGGTTTGTAATTATTTGAAAATTTTCAAACATTTCGAATAAAACCATATAAATTTTTGAGAATACCGTCATCAGGGGTGACATTAGGTCGTACAGAAATGCAAAAATTTTCACAAAAATACGTATTTTCGAAAAAAAAAATGATGTGTGTTTCTAGTTCTATGAGTATCAAATGATCGGGAATTTGCAAACATTTTGAAAGCTGTTATACAGGTTTGTTTAAAAACACAAAATTTTCACAAAACTTCGTATTTTCAAAATAGAACATTAAATTATATTTTAGATATTTTTCACAAAAGCGAAGTTTTGTTATTTTCAAAGTATTAAAAAAAAATCGAAATGAATAAAAATTTGATGACTTGATACTCCAATTGTTATAACTTGAAATATGAAAAAAATTACTTGCAAAATCAATTCCCGATCATTTAATACACGTATAGTAAATAACAAATTGTATGATTATTTTAAATTTATGAAAAATTCTCGATCATTTTATACGCATGTTGAAAACAAATTTTTTTTGCGTGTTTCTTTTAAATTGTATGAATACAGTAGCCAAAAAATGGGATTTTGGCTACATGAGGTGATTGCTATGTTTGCCAAAAATCGTGAAATCATTAAAAATGTTTTTTTTTTCAATACATTCCAGACTCGATTACCCGATGGTTTATATGGGACTTGTGATAATCGAATCATGTTTTTCGTTTTTTTTCTTACTTTTAATCAAATCACTATTAATAAAATTACTTTTAATCAAATACATAATGAACGATAACAAGACATTTATAAAATCAAAAATATATTGTGTTTTGCTCGAATATCTAACCGTAAATGTTACATTTTGATTAATGTTTGTGATTTATGATTTATTTACGTGATCAAGTATTTTAATTCATTTAATTTTCAATATCGTCTAAAATATTTTTTTTGTCCAAAAAGTTGCGTCATTGGCTCGAGATATATTTTCATTCAAATTCATTATGTTTTGAATAATATCAAGATATCCTCCGAAAGCTTTAGCAGATCAGAAATTTCAAATTAATTTGGTTGTGACCACATTGGGAAGAAAGTGTTGTCAAAAACGCAATAACTTTCAGAAAAAAAAATAGTAACACAAAAATCATTCTAATTCCTTTTAAATTAATATTTATTACCAAAAATGAATTCCCAAAACATATTTTTCTGTCTTTAGAAATTTTTCATATGGAATCAAAAATGGCAACTTTTGCATTTGGGATTATGATGGTGCAAAAATCTGGTTTTGTACTGTGATGCTTATACTTTTCCCTTGAATTTTGTTATCCCTGAAATGATTAAAGTTTGCAAATGTCTCAGAATCATGTTTCGTTAAAGGTTTTCCAAAGAATGCGGAATTTACAATTTTTTTTTATTTTTTTATCGGAAAAAAACATTACACTTTGCTTACATTGGAATTGACATTTTCGTCATTATTCCAAAGTTTGTACCTTAAAAAGAGTGAAATCTACACCTCAGGATTATTTAAACACCTTTCTAAAATTGTGTTATTCCAAGCTAGCTAGCTAATTTTCATTATGCAAAAAAATATCTTGAAGCCGGTGTACGACATTCTAATATCTGTAAAATTCATTAGAAATAAATACGAAATTTTAAATTGTATACGATTATTGCACAATTTTTCTCAGTACCAAACTCAATTTTGACATCAAACTTCCTGGAAAACTCAACAAGCCATCCAACGAGTGTTTTCACAGGCTCACCGTTTTCGTTTCGATTTATTTAATTTCCCTCCAAATTGGGTACCTCTCATCGCCATTTTCTTCGTTTTGTGGGCTTTCTCCCTGCCACGGACAGAACTCGTCGCTTTCGTCAAAACGTCGTCGTCGTTTCTTTTCTCGAAATCTGGGCCCTTGATTGCTCAACGACACGGTCGACCAGCTATTTGTTTTCCATTTCGGTGGAAAATCTGTGTCTAAACAGAGAAAAAGAAGGAAAGGAAAGCCACACCACTGATATCCAGCGTTACGTAAAAAAACGAGGGTCGTTGGAACCATTAGTAGCGAAAAACCCTCTTACATCACACACACACATCTCTACAGATGTTTGCACAAATCTGTAAAGGTTTTTCCTTGTTGTCGTCGTCGACGTCGCCGTCGTCATTTGGGGTTGAAAGGCTGAAAAGCTCGTCGCCACCGCATTTCCTTGAGGCTTCTGGTGAAAGCTCGAGTATTATCCCTTTCACTCTTCTTTCCCTTTCTTGCTTTCACCAACTGGCGAAGCAACCAACCGGACGGCTTTATCTCCCTTTCCCCTACTTTCAAGTTGGTTGATGTTTGGATGCTGAGCTTTGCAGAAATGCCCGACTCCTTGTGAGTGTGTGTAGAAGACATTTAAAATCTGCCTCTTTTTATCTCGTATCTCGTCGTCGACGACGATTATGTGCAGCAATTTGCGTTTGCTCACCCTCAGCAACCCCACACCTCTCACTACCCCCTTTTTCTCGTAATGCTTTGGGTACTTTAGCATGGCTTAAGCAGCTTTTTTTTCTCTTCTTGTGGTGGCTTTATCTCAACAACCTGAAGTTTCCCGCTAATGACAACTTTTTATTACGCTCACGGCAGTCGCGCGTTTTTCACGACTAATTTCACGGAAGGTTGTGGCTGAATGCTGCAAACTCTGCAACTTCGAACTGCAGCAAGGTGCTAGGTGGTTTCTTTTCCTTGTACGATTTTTATGGGGCTTATTATCTAATTACCGTGTTGACTTTGTGATTTGGTCATTGCTGATGGGAATTAGATGTCTAAGTTCTTTAACAGTAATAGCAACTCGAATCAAGCCAAAATTCCCCAGAAATAATATTGAAGACTGTCGAAAATTTGCAATCAAAACTGATGCTGATATTGAAAAAAAAACGACCTATAACAAGGTAAAAAAATATGGTAATATTACATCTGGGAATTGGTACATCTTTAATGTCAGAAAAATGGGTAATTTTACCTCTGAAATTGTGAAATTTTCCAACTTTTCTGGTGTAATGTCACTTTTTCAGTCCGAATAAAAATACATCTCAAAAGAGGTTATATTCAACCTTTCAAAATCACACCTTCGAATTCACACAATTTTTTACTGTGAAACTTGCAATATGTATCGTTTGGTAAGCAAATTGTTTTAACTGTGTACTTACGATCTAACTTGTATACGGAATAGTAAATACCTGGAAAAAGACAGAAAAAGTTGAATTGTTGTTATGCAATTAAGTAATTAGCTATTTAAAAAAAATTCTTTTTGAGTTGGGAGTGACAATTGATAAAAAAAAACATTTCTAAGCTAGGCTTCATCCATAAAGTACGTCACGCTAAAATCAGCCAAAATTTACTCCCCTTCCGCCCCTTTGTCACGCTTTTCCAATACTTATAACACACAATGTCACGCTTGCTCAGACCACCCTCCTCCCCCCCCTAGAGCGTGACATTCACAGAAAAAAATCATGGTAATATTATATCTGGGAAGGGGTACACCTTTTATGTCAGAAAAAATGTGCAATTTTACCTCTGAAAATGTGTAATTTTACAACTATTCTGGTGTAATGTCGCTTTTTCAGTCTAAATTGAGGTAAAATTACATCATAAAAGAGGTAATATTCAACCATCTAAAATTACACCTTCCAAATTTACACAATTTTTTGCTGTGTACTTTGTTGATGACGCCCTACGAAAAATCCTTAATTCATAATAACTCTTAGAAACTTTAGGAGATCACAAAAAGAAAAACCATCAACAAAATAAAAAGAAACATGTTTTTGGCAACCTGCAACTTTTCCTGAATAAGAAATTAAATAAAATAAATATTTTTTTAATTTTTAAACAAATTTCTTTTTTTTTTTTGAAAATGCATTCAATTTGCTTTTGCTTTTATTTAAAAAAATAAATAAAGTTAAAACGTGAAAAGCTGAAATGTTAAGCCTTTCTAAATAAATTAAATTTTTACAAATTATTATATTTTTAAAATGTTATTGAACTCAAAAAAAATCATCGAAGTATTCTAATACATAAGCTTTCCATTAAAATTAAGAAATTCTCTTAAAAACTGTAAATAATTTTATTTTTATTTATCTTTGATTTTATTTGGCTTCAAATTGTGAGGCTGTTTCTTGACCAAAGACAAATCAATGATATCATTTACCTACTGCCCATCATTGAAAAAAACGGCTATTATCCACTTTTGGCAAAATCGAGATTTTTGCTCCAAGTGATAAGGTTGTTTCAGCGTATCTTCTGAATCTTGAATTTCATCAAAATATTGTTTAGTTTTGGCTGCCGATGCAAAAAACCAAACGGCTAATATCCCATTCCCCTTTGAAATTGCCGTGGCGAAGATTTGGTGACAAACACAAAAACGCGTTTTTTCTCGGAATACTTGATTTGGCATAATAACCGAATCTTCAATTATGGGAAGATTGGGCGTTATTACTTGCAAAAAACTTCTATTCCTATTCTAAAAATATGTTGAAAACGTATTTTTGCTCAATTTGCTGTATTTTGCAAACCTCATACTTTTCAACAGACATTCATTCACAGAAGTATATTAAAATTTCTTGAAAAAAGATGTTGACAGATATTATAAAAATAACAAAAATACATAAAAATCATTATGTTCCAAATGCATTCACAGAAATATAATAAAATTTCTTGAAAAAGGATATTGACAAAAATTAAAAACTTAGATTGAATAAATAATAATTAAATACGCTGAGAAATATTACAAAAATATATTTAAAAAAAAACTTTTTTACATATGTTCAATTAATTATCGAAAAAATATGAAAAAAAAATATCAAATACACTAAGCAGTTTTAACTTTCTATCCATTTAGAACATTTCCAACAATTACCTGTTATGTAGGAAAATCGAACAGCCTAACAATTGAGAACTTAGGAAAAAGAGCCACCATAATTGCAAAATTGAGTCTGACTAGACCATTTTGGTCTTGTTTTTTATATTTATGTTTGGACCTGAATTTCATTGATATTTTTTAATTTCACATAAAAAAGCTGACTAGTTCAATGAAACCTATTTTTTTTAATTCTGAGTATTTCAGAGATTATCAAAGTACAACGTAGAAAGTTACAGAAAATATCTTCAATTGTTCCATTTTTTCCAGAGGTTTGTTTGTTTTCAAGAGATCTTGCAAAATAGTTTTACTCATCAGTAGATTTTGGAGTTCTTTGTTAAAATTTTTTTTTTGTAGTTTTTTTTATATTTTTAAAATTAATTCAAAAACTAATAAAATTAGATTGAAATTAGAAAGATGCAACATAACTTTTCAAATGAAGTATGGTGCTTTATTGCTCATGACAATTTAGCGTTTTATGAAAACTCAAGAAAACAAATTTAAAATACTGCTGAACCAATATTGATTAAGGCAAATCAGTGAGGGTTCAGGTTGTTTCAACTAAAATAATATCAACAACAATATTCGGCTAAAACGCTAAGTATTGTAGAAGATAAAAAGAAAAGAAAGAAAACGGTATTAAATAAGATAATCAGGATGAAAAAAAAAACAAACAAAAGAGTAAATGTTTACTAAAAGCATGCAATCTAATAAAAAAAAACTTTTTTTTTAAATATGCTAATTTAAAAAACTCCAATTTAGTAAAATTAATCGCATTTAAAAAAAATGGTAGAATTTAATAGAGCCAGCAACAAAATTAAAACAAATTATAGAAATTATTTAAAAAAACTGCTGAATCTGTAAATTCAACTCAATGAACATCCTTAATCTAGCTCGAACAAATTAGGCATGCCAAATCCAATTCCCAAACTAAAGTTGGGTAAAACTTCATTAAGCTCGTCCTCCTCCCCAAAATTTGGTTCAAATCCAATCACAATCACTATCCAAACAGAACTTGTGCAGGTCGAATCACCGGTGCAAGTTTCGTCGTGATTCGACCTCAAAATCGCTTAGATATAGCGACTACGACGATGCCGGTTCGTTATTTGAAATGCAGATCTCAGTGTCTTGCAGTCGTCACGGCTTGCTAGCTTCAATAAAGTGCACTCGTGGAAGTGTATTAGAGAACAACCGAATTTTGGGCACCGATTTTGTTTTAATCAAAAAAATTCCAGATTTTCTCCGTTTAAATCTAAAAAATTCAACAAAAATATTGATTTGAGCGTACCAGTCGCTCACTCAGTTCAACCAATCCCCTCATATGAATCTGTGACCCAACTGTTTGTACGTGTGACAGACAGACAGCACACTCCTTCGCAGATATCTCCGAGCAGCAGCTCACAACTCTCCGCCAACGAGCTGTGGTGAATATGCCTCCAAGGCAAACTCTCGCAAAAGAGAGTGTCGAGATGATTAATTATCAGATTAAGCAAATTAATCGTACGTTTCCTAGCCAGGGTTGGGAATTTAATTGCGTCTAATTGAAATTCAGTCCCGCGAGCAAGTCACCGGTCGTCGGCGTCGTTGACGTGCCCTGGTTGGTTGTCAACGTTGAAGTTGGGAAAGGTAAAGCTTTTTAAAGTAATATCATAACTTGAACGTATTTTTAGTCTTTGCTTGGTTTATGTCTCAGCAATTTGAATTCAATTGGGTGGTTGGTGTCCTAACTAAATACCTCAACTACACATTGATTTGTAAGGTATCTAAAGTCGGCTCTCAAAAGCCCCGTCCGTCTCCAGCTCAAACGTCGCCGTCTTTGAAGGTGGGGACAACACTTTATGGCTCTATTCCTAGGAATCAGATTGGAAAACCGTTCAAGGATCAGATTGGTGGCGCGATAATCGACGTCGGCATCGAGATGTGGGGGAATACCAACGCGGATTGATTCAAAGTTGTCTCGCTGCTGCTGCGAGAGTGATTTCAATCATCAAATATGCAAACCTAAGTAGTTAACTCGATTCGACTTGTATGGTCAAATGGCACGCCGATGAGCTGCCGTGGATGGATATCTGCCGGAGAGGATCTATGGGCTTCGGGTGGAATTAGTGTCGACTCAACTGTCGAGTTCAGTCGCGTTCGTTGAGAGGTGCTAACTGAAGGTGGTGATGCAAGTGCGCTGCCGCTGAGCTGTTGAGGGTTGCCATTTTTGTACAAACGAAACCGCAAACCAACCTGCTGCAAGATATACTGGCATGTGCTTGAGATGTTTGAGGTCTTTTGAAAAGTCTTTGGAGCGATGTAAAGTAATAAGCAGTTAGGGAAGCCAGGATTGACCATGAGGTAGTGACCGCATGAAAATCAATTAGTGGTTTCCGGTTTCTTGTGGAGGGGGGCTATCTATCAATTATGAGAAGAACATACATTTGTTGCAACTTGAATTGAATAACACATTTTTGTATGGATTTTTTGCAGGTTGATACCATACATTTTTCAAATTATAAAATAATATGATCAATTCAATCCATTTTCACACATAAATTGAAAAGAGGCAAAACATGTTTTTTAAAATATATATTTTTGTAGATTATAATATTTTTTTTTCAAAGCCATAAGAATGGGTTTCGAAATTTAAGTCTAATTTTAGTTAAATTGAAGTTAAAAATATCACGGAATGTCCATGAATGTTTTGAAGGAGTAAATTTTAACTACAATCAATTTAATTTAAAAATTTTGAAAATCTGGCTAAACTATACTTATTTTCACCCTATTTTGAACTGAAAAAAGCAAGTTTTTATTAGCATGTAAAAGCGAGATTTATTAACCGATTCGGTACCAATTATTTAGCGTTGAAAGCAATTCCATTGGTCTTTTAAGCAGAAAAGTATCAAACAATTTGAAATTTACAATATTTTTAGCAAGACACAGGCAAGAATAACAACTCAAAATACATTTAAAATGTTTGTTTTTAAGTTAAGTATATCTGGATAACAAATATAAAATAAAATAATAGAAACATAATTTGATTATTAATTGACGCAAAAGCATTAATTTCAAAAAAAAAACTTTAAATGCATAAAAATATGTTTTCAAATCTTATAAAATGAACAGCAAACAAGTCTTTTTTCTTCAAAGTGGATTGAAATTTCAATATTTTTTTTAAGAGAGAGAATGAGGCAAAATTAAAAAAAAAAACAAAAAACTTCAAATTCATTTCTAGCAAGATTGGGTAGATTTAAAAATCTTTTGAATTTTTTAAAATTTTGGATGTTTAGTATCGCAATAAATTTTTTTTTCGCTGAAATTTTTATTTTTGTCATATCAAATCTTACATTTTTTGAAAACTAATGATTGCAAAACAACTTTATTTTTATGCCCCCCCCCCCTCACGACCCCGGCCAGTGCCGAGGGACAAAAACTTTGAAAATATTTGCATTGGCTTAAATCGAATATAATTGATCATAAAAACATATATACATATAAAAAAGGAATATTGCTGTTGAAACAAGAATAATTAAGTTTCCATCGAAAATATTTTCGAGGGAAATTTATATATTTTTTGTTGGCCATTCTAGTTTTTGTTAAAAGATAGGTATTAAACCTATGAAATTAAAACCAGATTTTGACCAAATTGAAGAAGAAAGTATCTTGAAATGCCTAATAATTTGGCTAAAACTATGTAAGAAATATTGTCATTTTTTAAAACGAATTAAAAATAATTTTATTATTTTTTTGTGTTCCTTGTCTGTGGTTATGGTCAAAACTCCTTTTTAACCAAAATAATTATTTGAATAGTATCAAAAATAATAATAATAAATTATAATTATTATTTTTTACCCCTTATTTTTTTGACAATTTGAAGGCCTACCCCAGAAACATTTTTTTTAAACAAATAATAATAGCAAATAACAAATTTTTATCCAGATTTTTTTGAGAAATTTACAAATATACTTAACTTTCAAATTTGTACACTTTAGACTCAACTATCTGAAGTCCTCAGAAAATTTTACTTCGGATAATCGAATCATTAAACAAAATGTTTTAGCTGTTTTTTTGGATGCTGCAATATAATTCTAAAAATGCTCTGAAGTGATTTCAAAATTTGAAACCGAAAATGTCGGCTAACATAGCTATGATGAGGTATTGAGAAAATGCATTCAGTAAAGCAACAGGAAATCATCCACTCAAAATTTGACTAAAATTGGGTAGCATTTTTTTCTGCTATAATTCCTATGTAGTTAGCTGAAAAAAGCCCTCAGGCAACGATTTTTAAAAAGTTTTTTTTACTTCGGTTCTGGTCGTGTAATAAAATTTACAATATCTTAAGGAATATTCGAATGATCGAACCTTAGGATAATCGAGTCAGGACTTAATAGACAATCCCAAGCTGTGGCGAATCAGGACTTTTGATCGGGAAAACCATTTGTATGACAAGTGGCAACATTGCACGGAGTTTTTAAAATTTTGTTGAATATTTCAAGATTGATATCTAATTTTAGGGTTCTGTGAAAGTCAAAAGGTGAGACATTGGAAGCTGTCCAAAATGGAATCCTTAACTCAATGTTGCCCAAAAAACACATGCGACAAGATATATAAACTATACGTCAAAGGTTATTTTTGTTATTAATTTTTTTTCAAGGATTGAAAATAGCAACATATTTAAAATTTGTGAATATTTTCCTACTGTTAAGTTTGTCAAAAAAGATTTTAAAACACAGAAAAAAAGAAAAGCCTTTTTTTCCTTTACATATGTTGGGAAAATGCATTTCAAAAGCAAAGAGTTAAAAATTGAAGAACCCTGATGACCTCACAAAAAATGACAATGAATGTGATAAGCTACAATCACGAGCATGGTCAACAAAGGGCACATCATTCAAGATTGCAAATGCAACCCAATTCTGGCCGCTTGCCAGCAGACCAGTAATTCCCGAACGCTAATTTGAATTACTCTTAATCACTTGCAGATCACTTCTCGATTTGCATGATTTCCACTTCTCGACGAGTCTGTCGTCCTCTCATCAGGTTCTTTTAATTTTTTTTCTCTTTCGTTTTTTCACTTCGCGATAACTCGTCTGTTTCTCGCCTCTTGGCTGATGCCGATGGCCCGGTTGTAATTGACCTCTTTGCATAACCTGATTTCTCCCGATTTTCTCTTGGACCGCTGCTGGTTGGTCACCGCGGAGAGTTGCTACATTTTGCTGTATTTCACTGTTAGTGGTATTTTTTTTCAGTTTGAGTTTTTTTTTAAAGAATTTGGTAATTTTTGTTTTATTGAAAAAACTAAAGTTGGATTCTTTTTGTATTTATAAACAAATTATGATCAAAGTTTGACTCAAATTTGTATCACACTTCCAGCAACAGAGTGTAATACAAGTAACTGTCTGCAAGTAGATGGCTAGTCACTGGCTGACTGCAGTCAACCCCAAAGCCAGGGAGAGAGTCATTTCGAGTGTGCTTTCCATGCAGCTTATTTCGAGTCGTTCATTCGAGACATACTCACATAAAATAAACCATTGGCTTGGACGATTCCGACGAGGGGATGGTCGAGGGGTTCCGAGGGGTCCACAGGTGGTGCAACAAGGTGAAACTGCATTCACTTTTTGCTGATTTTGTCTCCTCCTGCTGCCGTATTGTGACGTACTGGCGCGTGCACACTTACATACACACATACACATGCAAAAGGGTATATCGTTTCACATATTTCAGGTTTGCCCTTTCAGGGTTCGGGTTCACCTGGTTTATTCTTATGGGGGGCCACGAGTAAAACATGAGAAGGGCACCACACCGCATTATGCTCGTCGTTTTGATCCTGGCCAGGAACTTTGTTGCATGTTGTACGTACAGAGTAGCAGAGAGCAGCTCGGTCGGTCAACCGGTACCGTCAACGGGAGTTGGATTAAGTTTGCGTGTTGGTGGGTTGACCTTTTTAAGATCTTTGTATGACCAAAAGTAATTTGTGAATTTAATTATATTTGAAAATTTACTTTATCACAAAGATTCAACTTATAATTAGTATTATACAAATTTGTGTTTAAAAACATATGTTATGATGAGAAAATGGATTATCAAATTCTGATTCTGAAAATTATATATTAATTGTCAATGTTTAGTTTATTTATTAACATTAGTTCTTTTCTGCTTTTCAAAAACAAAATACATATTTAATTATACCTTAATTTTTTCAAGTGATTACAAAAAGATTTTGGAATTTTGGAAAGTAAAGATTTTTTTTTACTTTTTTCTTTATAACTAATCAAAAAATTTGAAATTTGAAAAATTGCATGGCCTTAGAGATATTTCAAGCTTAAGTAAAACTTAGTCTAACTCAGATACAATCATAGATAGGCTTGAGAGGAGGTAAAAAGTTTCAAAAGAAGATTGTTTACTTTTGAAACAAAGTCAGAAAAATCAATTAAAATTTTAATAATTCAAAATATTGAGTATTCTCACAATTTTATTTGATTTCGAATGAGTGCAAAGCATCAGAATCATTTTGGATTACAATGTTGTTAGGTTGAAGTTTTTTTCTTTCTGCAAAATGAAAACTAAGAAATAAATACAAACAGAATGATATGGTACAAAACTGAGCTTGGTAAAGAATTGTTCAATGTATCTCAAGTTTTAAAAGTTAGTTAACTATAATTATGAAATCGTTTATCAATAGATTATTTAAATACACTCATAGTATCATGTTTTTTATCAACGACAATGAGTTCAAATCGAAAAACAGACTGCAAATTATATCAAATTATTTGAACAATTTTACACTAAGAACAACTAAAATGAGTTTCTAGGTAGTTAACAAGTTTTCAGAGTTGTTGGAACAGAAATTTAGAAATTTCTCAGGTTTATATGCACTTTTAGATGAAAAATTTTCTAAGCGTATTTGGAATCATGCTACAAAATTTGTTTTGGTGGCAACAAAAATGGATAATTTATTATACAAATTAATTATTATTTTAATTTGGTAAATTTTTTAACTTTTTAATTATTTTATTATTTAATATTTATTAGCAGTTAATAAACTTTGCTAATTAAACATTTAATAAAAAATTTCAAATGAAATATAATAAAAACACCTTACTAAAAATCAATTTGATGTAATTTATTCAGTTTGCTCACTTTTAGGCTGATATTTGGAAGAAACACAGTGACTATCAAAGCCACTCCAGTATTAAAAATAACAATTTTCATGGAAACTATTTTAAAAACACGACTGAAAAAAACTTTTTTTTGAAAAAATCGTACATGGACATTGTGTGCCCAGCCCAGTATAAAAAATCCTTTCAATGTCACCCAGTTTAAACAAAAAAAAGTTTAATTTTGGAATGTTCAAAATTTGGTAGGTTGAATATTACCTCTTTTTTTGAGTAATATTACATAAAAAATGTGTTAACATGTGAACCTGATGAATATTCATCAAAAACTGATGAAAATTCATAATTTTCTGGGGTAAAATTATTCACAAAATTTTTGACACAAAATCTGTCACCATTTCCTGATGAATATTACCATCATTTTTTTTCTGTAGACAATATCTAGTTTGTTCTCCAGAAAACGTGACAGATCGTTTTAAAAAATCACAAATAAATAACATATAACATTCAAAAAAGAAAATTAAGGAAATATTTGTATTTTTACAAAGGTATGTTTTTTAACAAAGGCATGTTTTGACATTAAAAATCTTATTAAAAAAAATCCAAGATACTGTCGATAAAAAATGAGAGCCAAGTGGGTAGCACTTCGAAATATGTATCTTTCATAATTTTAAATTTATGAGAAGCCAAACTTCAATAAATAAAGGTCGGTTAACAATGTAAAAAAAAACGTTGAGAATTTCCCATTTGAATTTTGGTTTAGGGATTAACGAGGATGGACTTTTTTTTCAAATTTTAAAATGGACAAAAATTTAGAAAAAATGCCTTAAAATGGTTCACTTGGAGACGGTGATTTTAGCGGATTGCAGACTGGATTTCGCCATGCGATGTGATGATTGTCTAAGCCTAAGTTTCCTAGGAATTGAACCAACCCGATCCTGATTTTCACCACCGTGACAGCCATCCACTGCCGGCCGCTCCCATCTCCACCATACCCCTGGGACAGCGGAAAGGGATTTGGCAGACGGGTAGTGTTGATGCTCCATCCCCAAGTAAGTTTTGCTTGGATTTGGACATAAACTTTTGAAATATTCTGCAACTGCCTTACTTGGCCGAAATAAAAACTTTTGGCATACATTGTAGCTCAAAAATTGGCAGTTTTGATCCACTAAAACATGTATAAAATTGAAAAAAAAAATCAATTAGGTTTAAGTTTCTCAAAATTGAGTTGTGTAAAAAAAAGTTAAATAAAAAAGAAGATTTTTTCCGTGTACTATTTTTTTAAAGGCATAATCATAACCTATAACATTGCCGAACTAATCAAATCAATCTGAAAATCCTTTCTAAAGATACGTGTTATCGAAAGTTTTCATAACTCCTTTGTATGAACAGCTCCGAAGTTTTATGGAAACTTGTATGGAGAAACCAATCATGCATAATGGCTTATTTGGACAAAATAATCAAATTTTCTGCGAAAAGCTAAACAATTCCTCAATTTAGTTGTTGAGTAGTTTATTTGACTTAAACAAAGTTAGTTTAGAAACTTGAAATAAAACATCGAAATTCAGCAGCATTGATTGCAGCCAAAGTTACCCCAGCTTCCAGTTTACATGTGCCACCATATACGAACATCTCGGTGGTTTCCAACATTTCAACCAACCAGGGCAGTGAGACTTTAAAATACAAGATATGCATATTTGGATGCTGATGGTCTTGCCCTACTCTACACGAGGCTCTGAAGCTGGTTCAGCAAGTCGACAAAAAAACACACGAGAAGGACGACGAGGTGTGCATTATGTTTTGACACCGAAAACTTATCGCCCATCAGGTTGTCGTTCGGTGTCGTCCCTTTAACATAATGTAAGCGCACAGCATAAACATAAGCATAAGCGCGTTTTCTGGCTGCTTTGTATGCATTGCAACTCGTCACCACCACCCCAATTTTTCAGGTTATGCTGAATATGGTGGGAAAGTGATTTGTATTTCCCACCCTCAAACTCTCTTCTGCGGCGGGTGCTCTGGTTTCGGAAGGTTAAGGGATTACTTATGTCGTGGGGGAGCGTTAAGTCGACTATGTCGACCTGGGTCGACCAAGGCAGACGCGACGGGTGCTAATAGCGCGATTTTGCACTGCATACTCTTTTGGCTGGGAAGTAAAGTGATGGAAAATTTATGCTAATGGAGCCCACGAATTGGGAATTACCGCCGTGAGAGCGGGATTTCTTTTTTTAAAGAGGGGGATTCCGAGGGTGAAATATTGAGTTGACGTGACAAATAGCGTAATGATTGCTAGGAAAGGAAGCTGCGGTGGGAATACAATTTGGGAAAGTTAAGTCAAAAAACAAGAAACAAGAGACAAGAAACAAGAAACAAGAAACAAGAAACAAGAAACAAGAAACAAGAAACAAGAAACAAGAAACAAGAAACAAGAAACAAGAAACAAGAAACAAGAAACAAGAAACAAGAAACAAGAAACAAGAAACAAGAAACAAGAAACAAGAAACAAGAAACAAGAAACAAGAAACAAGAAACAAGAAACAAGAAACAAGAAACAAGAAACAAGAAACAAGAAACAAGAAACAAGAAACAAGAAACAAGAAACAAGAAACAAGAAACAAGAAACAAGAAACAAGAAACAAGAAACAAGAAACAAGAAACAAGAAACAAGAAACAAGAAACAAGAAACAAGAAACAAGAAACAAGAAACAAGAAACAAGAAACAAGAAACAAGAAACAAGAAACAAGAAACAAGAAACAAGAAACAAGAAACAAGAAACAAGAAACAAGAAACAAGAAACAAGAAACAAGAAACAAGAAACAAGAAACAAGAAACAAGAAACAAGAAACAAGAAACAAGAAACAAGAAACAAGAAACAAGAAACAAGAAACAAGAAACAAGAAACAAGAAACAAGAAACAAGAAACAAGAAACAAGAAACAAGAAACAAGAAACAAGAAACAAGAAACAAGAAACAAGAAACAAGAAACAAGAAACAAGAAACAAGAAACAAGAAACAAGAAACAAGAAACAAGAAACAAGAAACAAGAAACAAGAAACAAGAAACAAGAAACAAGAAACAAGAAACAAGAAACAAGAAACAAGAAACAAGAAACAAGAAACAAGAAACAAGAAACAAGAAACAAGAAACAAGAAACAAGAAACAAGAAACAAGAAACAAGAAACAAGAAACAAGAAACAAGAAACAAGAAACAAGAAACAAGAAACAAGAAACAAGAAACAAGAAACAAGAAACAAGAAACAAGAAACAAGAAACAAGAAACAAGAAACAAGAAACAAGAAACAAGAAACAAGAAACAAGAAACAAGAAACAAGAAACAAGAAACAAGAAACAAGAAACAAGAAACAAGAAACAAGAAACAAGAAACAAGAAACAAGAAACAAGAAACAAGAAACAAGAAACAAGAAACAAGAAACAAGAAACAAGAAACAAGAAACAAGAAACAAGAAACAAGAAACAAGAAACAAGAAACAAGAAACAAGAAACAAGAAACAAGAAACAAGAAACAAGAAACAAGAAACAAGAAACAAGAAACAAGAAACAAGAAACAAGAAACAAGAAACAAGAAACAAGAAACAAAATAATTGAAGAATTGAGTTTATGACATATTTTTTAGATAGGTTATCTCAATTTATAGTGCAGACCCCAACCCCATGACCTCAATTTGCCATTTTCTCTTCACTCATCGGGGACACGTCCCCTTTCGGTCAACTCGTTTAGCGCGTCTTTTGCATAATCTTTTGTCAAATATTTATCACTGTTTTTCCATCTTTGCGACAGACCGTCCCGCATCAAATACGCACCACGACGACGACGAGATAATGAATTTTAAAAATCTGCAAAGCACCATGTTTATGCACGCGATTTGACGTTTTTTTTTGTTTTGCTCACAATCAAAGCCCGCGCGCGACAATCCATTCACACCAAGAGCACACGATTCGCTGGTTAAAAATTCGCCACTCGACGAAAAAAGCCAGCACAACAACAAACCAAACGAAAGTCAAGCTAACAAAAAAAAGTGCCATCCCAGCTGCGTTTGCATATTCATGGGCGAATTCTGGCTGATGCTGGTGGTCAAAGTCACAGCGAAAAAAAAAGTAGCGAAAAAATGCGACGAGCGGGTTATGAACCGAGAGCGTGCGCGACGCGAAGCGTCGCCTCTACCGTTTCGGCCACGAGCGCTACATTAAGGTTACTGATTTTTTCACTGTGCACGCAAGTTGAAATCTGCCAGCTTTCGACAAACGATCTCTCTTTGCATCTCGGATTTGTTGTTGTTGGTCTCCCTCTCCCTCTCTCTCTCTCACCGGTTGGCTTTTCTGTATATGTAAATTAGCATGTTTATAAGCGCTAAATGTGTTATTGTTGTGTTCGCCGCGCGGTTCCAGACACGTTCGCTCCCGCGCTCGCAACAGCAACAACGGGGGCGCTTCATTGTTGTGTTTTGCTGTGTGATACCATCGTCGGTTGTGGTCCCCGTGCAAAGCTATTTTTCTTGTTGAACCAGAGTAGTAACAGCGAAAAAAAGAAATAATGCAAAATCTTTGGGGATCTTTGTGGGCTTTTTGACAACCTGAAACATGACGGGGAAATGACCCGCCGGGAATGTTACTCTCGTTTCATCTTTTGAGGGCGGAGAAGGGTCGGGGTTGACACCGATTCTCGAGAGGATATTATAGGTACAGCGTTACTGAAGATGTATCAGATGTTGGACTAATTTTATTAAACGTATCAAAATGAACCTTTTTATAAATTCCTTCAGACTTTAGCTGCATTCACTAAAATCATATTTTTTTAAATGTACGCTAGGGTGACAATGAAAAAATTCGACATCAGTGATACACCCTGATTCGATTCCTTAGGCAAAAATAAGTAACTGTGAAAATTTTGAGCGAAATCGGTTAAGGGTTAAGGGTCCATTGTATCGTAGAAGTTGGTGAACAAAATCATTTCTTACAAAAACGTCTTCTTCAAATCGTTTATATTTAGTCTGGGTTAAATCGGATCGTTTTGCGGTCTTCGACAAAGATGTTTGTAATAAAATTTTACATAAGAAATTCACAATTGACAAAGATCCGACACATTTAGCGCACCTTTAGGCGGAATTTTGAAATTTTGGCTTTTCTCCATACATTTTTTCAATTTTTTCCGTACAAACTTTAACGATAAAAAGAGACCCTTAACCTTTAACCGATTTGGCTCAAAATTGGCACATTTACTAACTTTTACCTAAAAAATCGACCCAGGGGGTATCTCTTACGATTTTCCAAAGTATTCGTTTTTTCTTGTCACCCTAATGTAATCGAATTGCTACAAAAAATGTTACCTTTTATAGCAATGAACGGAGATCGGAATTCTTTGCCAAATTCTTGCATTTCAAAGAACTTAAAGTCTTCAATTTCTAGAAAAAATCTTAGAATTTCTAGAATTTTTTAAATTATAAATTTTTTAAATTATTAAATTGTTCAATTCTTAAATGCCGTCAGGAAATTAAGCGTTTTAAGAATTATATTTGAAGTAAGAAACAAATTCCTAGAATGTCTAACTTAAGAATTGGGATTTTTTTATTTATTAATTTTTATTTTGATGAATTTCTTTTTTAAAGAATTTTTCAAATCTTGCATTACAGTGCCCGATTTTGGCAGTACAAAAATGTTCGATGAATGAGATAAAATTATTTTTTCTTCTAAATTGTTGATCAAAATACAATCTTAAACTTCAAACATTAATGAACAATGATGTTGATTTTTGGCAAGTTGAAATGTAAAAAAACGTGTTGCCAAAACGGGATAGCACTGTTGTAAATATTTGAATAGCTCATTTTCTGATTTTTAAAAATTCTGAATTTTTTTTTAGTTGTATTTTTTTTGAATAATTGAATTTTAAATTTCAAGAATTCTTAAATTTTGGATATTTTTTTTATTATTTTGGATTTTTAAAGTTTTAGTTTTCTTGAATTATGCATATTTTAAATTTTGGATTTCTTTTTAGTTTGGCGAGTTTTGAATATTGTTATTTTCATTTCTTTTAATTTATAAATTAATGTTAGAAATTTCCTTGAAATTTATCAATTTTTATTTTTAAAATTTGAAAATAAATAATTTTTTGTTTCAAATTTGTTAAGCTTTTGTTTTTTCCTGTCAAACAATTTAATGATAATTGGTAGGCTTTGCTCACTTCGACCCAAGAACAAAATCTGTCCTCTTAATATTAAGATTCTGCGTTTTGAGATTCGGCGGTTACTGGTTCGATGCTCGTTTCATGATTTTTTTTTTTCAATGCGATCACACAGCCATCGGTCGGGGTGACAGCATTTAAATGTATTGATGATATTTACATAATTTGTAGCTATTAGATTTACAAATTTTGCTAAGAGAGATGCCTTTATTCAACTCGTAAGTGAAAGACCTCCTCTTTGTGTTATAATCAAGGTTGAAAAGGAATATGTCAAAATCCTACCATGATGGTCATTGCTTGGCGACGGACAGAGACGAACGAAAATTGAGCATCACTCAAGCAGCTGCCCGAGCGAGAGAACGTTCTTTTTCTCTCGTTTTTTGTTTCTCTCTTTCTAGTGTTTGCGGCGTGATGACAGAAGTCATTTGAACGCGACCATGGGAGAGATGATCGGATTCTTAGTAGAATGTCGAACGACCGTTCTCTTAGGTTATAGACTGTGTGAGTGACTTTGCGTGGCACTCATACGTTTGTGTGTGAAACAGAAGGTCAAAATCAGGTTGTCGTGGTGAAGACGATTGGAGTGTTCTGTCACCTATCACCGATTTTTGCGTGACATACTTTATGGATGACGCCAAATTTCGTAAGCACTGTCATATCGTTTCAAAACCTGATGACCCTTTTTGAACTTTTGAGTACAAACTGAACTATAGTTTATTGAACATTATACATTTTGTGTACAACAATGTTATAAAAATTTAAAAGTTTTTGCCAACTTTTTTTTTATCGTATGTCAATTTTATCAATACCGTTGCAAATATATTTTGAAGTTTGTGTCCCTCGACTCTGACCAAGGTCGAGGGGGGGGGAGGGGGGGGGGAATAAAAAAGTATAAAAATTGAAATTACGAGCCATGGTTTCAACATTTGAATGAAAAAAGTGTTTTAAAATGCATTATACACCTGTCCAGTTGTTTTGCCATCATTAGTTTCCAAAACATCTAAGTATTGACGAAAATTTTATATTTTGCGAAAAATAAAATTTTTGCGGTGCTGTACATTGGAATTTCATAATAATTCAAAACATTTTTAAACAAGCCCAAACATGCTAAATATGATTATCAATGCATAAAAATGCATTTTAGATTGTTTTCAGTTGATTAGACTAATATTTTCATGGAAATTTCGAAGTTTTTTGGATAAATATTTTTTTGCCCCCTGATTTTTCAAACCAATTTTGAAGGGGGAGGGGGGGGGGGGGCACATAAACTTTGAAAAATATTTGCAACGGCCTAACTACCGTTCTACGCATAATTGTCCCATGTCATTTTTGGTCGAATCTGACTTTTTGTCATTTTTAAGTTTATTTTTACGTATACTTTCAGAAAAACACATAAAATATAGTACTTTGTTCGGAAACTCATTAAAAACAACATCAAGTCTGTTTGTCCCATCGTTAAAATTCTACGCATAATTGTCCCACCAAGTATTTTCATTCACGAAAACATCAGTTTTACGAACTATTGTGTCTTGTTTACCTGTTGTTTAGCAAGAGGATTACAAATAAGAGTGATAAACTGCTAATTAGGGCGATTAGGGGCTTATAGGGTGAATAGGGACCCACGGGACAATTATGCGTAGAAACACAAAAAACGGTCGAAAAAATTCAATCGCGTTTTTCTCAGTTGCACTTTTTTTAACATGGGACAATTATGCGTAGAACGGCAGCTAACTTTGCAAAAAAACAAATTTTTGCCGTTTTTAATTTTGTTCAACTAAAAATCTATATTTTTCAAAAGAAATTCGTTTGCCACATTCAAAAATATACATTGAATAAATTTAAATTCCCATCAGCTGTACCCAAAATCCACCTCCCAAACTGCTCCGACTCGCTCAAAAATTGATTTCAACAGCCATTCGTTGAACCCCCCTCGTTTCGGACACCCGCCTTAAGTCTCGTTACGTGCTGCGTAAAATTGACTAAATTGAAAATGCATGTAATAAGAGACCTGGGCCGAGTCGCTGGTCGTCGCGATCTCCCAGAGTGGCCCCGAACGCCGTAACGCGACAAAATGCCTCCCGAACAGGTTTGAGGTCCGAACGTGGTGCTCGCGCCCGGGGTAGCTCCGGGTAGGCAATAATAATAATATTCAACGCGCGATAAAGCGTCAATAAATATTAAAAAAAAACTTTTGCGCGAACCCAGAGCGAGCGCGTGGAGATTGTTGTTTTTGCTTGTTTTACGTTTTGTGCTGCTGCCGCTAAAAGAGTCGCGGTGTCACGCGAAACTTTGGGTGCCGTGGAAAGTGACATTTCGAGGGTAATGAGATAAGAAAGGGAAAATGACGACGCGCCGTGTAGAGCGGGTACCATTGAGAGTGGACACGACGGATAGGGTGGTTCGATGAAACGTGAATCCTGTGGGAATTGAACTCACCCCACACGATGTTACTAGAAATTGCCTATGACTTTACCAACTAGACCAAAGCTGTTTTCGGAAGAATGGTGGTAGAACAGCGACACAAAAGGGAATGCAAAAACTTCTCGTTTGATTTTCTTGGAATGCGGTCTACGAACAGCGACACAAAAAGGAACGAAAAAAATCTCACAGTCAATGGAGACAATTTGAAATTCAGGACCACACTAGGCTGATGGTGTAACCAAACCGTTGCGTGTCACTGCTGGCGCTTTCACTAAAGTGTTGTCCAAGGAAAATAAACAGGTCGTAAAGCGGGCAAGAAAATCGCTTAAGATAAACTGTTTTCGGCGCAGTTTTAATTAAGTTTGAAAGACCCGTGTGCGGTGATTTCCAACTCTCAAATCAGGCGCGATTTGTTCGACAAATTCCCACCTGTTGGGTTGGTGGGGGTCATTATGGCAACCCGTTTCCCCCGTGGCAATTAACGGTCGTCCATCAATCCGCGTCGTGAGTCTTGGCCCAAAACGTGAAAAGCCGTTCCTCGAGTGCGCGCTATACGAACGGGCTAATCCCTGAATGAGCGGAGTTTGTAGCAGCAGCAGCAGGTCGGTAATAACATAATTACGATGCTAATTCATGGCACGTTTGGATTTATGCTGCATACTCAACGCGAAGCCGAGCTTTCTTTACAACTCTTCTGATCATAATCCCATTGGGTTTGGTGAAGGGAAGTTGGGGTTCTTTTAGTTCAGAAAAATGACATAACCTCAAATTTGGTGAGAAAATTTGTTGAAAATAATTTTAAGTTAAAATCAAATTTTAACAATTCTTGAAGATTGCCATTTCACCCCACCTTCCCCGCTTTAAAATCTGCACACTTGGAGCGTGAAGAGCAAATCTCGAATCATCATCAAACCAACAACAACAAACTCCACCGCTGAATAAAACGGCGGTGGCGATGGTGGTGGCGTGCTCATTTCACTTAATTTAACGACCATAACGCCCGCCAGTAATACGAGACAGCGAGAGCAAGTCTTAGCGACCGTTAAGGAACCGTTAAACTGGCGGGGCCACATTGGCGATAAACCACACATCTCTTGAATCGCACGGGGAAAGTAATCGCACAACTCTCGAATAAACATGATCCGGAATGGTTTCGGTGGGATTCGTATGCAAATAGGGTCAAAGAGGTCTCGTTTAAGAACAGTAAAACTCTTGGAGAAGGTCATCAAAAAGGCCGAAATGTCATTCTTTGGGAAAAGCCCGATTTTGTTCTGTAATTTTAAACCATAGAAGTTCAGAGATAAAGGAGTTGACTATCATGTAGAGTTTGGGTTGTGATTTCCAAAAAAGTGTCCACGTTGTTTATGGACGATCCCATAGAATCAATTTCACCTGAACCAGATTCTAATCACCATGACAACCATCCATTGCCGGCTGCTTTCATCTCCACCGCATACCAGGGACAAGTATAGGGGATTAGGAAGACGGGAATAGTTGATGCTCCACTTTTTTAACAGGATAAGGGAAAATCTCCAAGGTATCCTCAAGTAAATTCCAACAAAATAAATGTGTAAATTTCAATCCAAAACAGGCAAAATTGTTTTAAATGCAACAATTACTAATAAGAACAAAGATTAATTCCTGTTTGCCTCAGAGCTGACAGCAAACCAGTTCATTAGGCAAACCGTATATCGAATGTCACTGATTCTATTATCACACGACATACTCATTCCGCATTTTATTGCCCACAATGAATAAAATTTCCCTTTCAAATCTCCCGACCTGGAAATCACACACCAAGTCGGCAAGTGCGGATCTTGTCCGCGTATACCTTCGGTATGTTCACCCAACTCTTGACAATGATTTGTAAACATGTGCGGCTGCTCGGTGGCGCCTCAAATTAAGTTACTTTCCAAGCAATTTCGTCCCACCTGAACACGGTGGCGGCGGTGACTACGGGTTTCCCGGTACTTACAACCTCTCGATAAATTAAGCCTTTATTGGGTGGGAGAACGTCTCGGCGGTACATACCTGGAATCAAAAAAGAAAGAAACGGGACTGTTAGTGATTTGAGTTTCAATTTAGCGTGCGGATTGAGTTACGTTCGATCGAACCTCGGACATCAAGATAAGTCAACCAGAAACCATCACGTGCCATCAAACCTGGACACTTTTCGGCACGCGGAGCGTGCGTGTCATTTGAACAACCATCGCTGATGGCCGTAATTTGTACAATCGCGAGCATCGCGTCGTTTGCACGCGAGCGCTTTTTCCAGAGATCGTAGATCTGAAACTCTGCGTGGAGGTCTGCGCGCGCTGCTAAACTATCAATTTCAATTGAACTTCGTGGGATTCTTTGGTGGTCGTTACGGAAACTCGCGCAAGAGTGATCAACTCATCTTCATCATCATTTTTCAATCGAGTGAAGGCGCCTCCCGAAGAGGTGTTGGAGCTTGACTACAGGGGAGAACGGGGAAAACGAAGAGGACAACGTAATGGTGGGAAATTCTTTTATGGCAGTCGGCAAGAACGACCACATCGAAGTAGGTTGGGAATAGTGGCGGATATCTCAACACCCTGAAACGTCATCCAGATCAACCACCTCGAATCGCGTTTGTTACGATCTGAACTTCCTCCCTCAAGCTTCCAGGCCACACTCGCTTTAATACCATAGTTTCATCTTTTATTATTTATTGAATCGACCGGACGACCATCGTCGGCGGTTCTCACCGTCAAAGTCCACGGCTTAAGGCCCGGGATCTGGAAAAACCAATCAAAACAGAAACAAAGTATCGTCGGTCGAGCAACAAAAACAAGATGAATCTCGCGAGTTTCCCACTCTCGCGGCTCACTGACTGACATGATACAGCGAAAGCTCGATGTTTTGGCTAAGTCGCTTTCACGAATACTTTCAAGCTATTTTCTAGATATTCAAATTGTTCAACGTTTTATTAGTGAAAATCAAATTTCTACCGAAAATCTCAAAAATTAACTCATTGAACTTTGATTTTCTCGATAACTCGCGAAAGGGATTCTCAATCTCTTTAGAATTTCTCTCCGAGTGAGCGCTCAATGAAACTCTTTTGATGCGGAATCTCCCAACAAGCTAAAAAAGTTCAAATTGGGTGTCAAACAATCGCAACCATACTGTCCCGCTAGTCTTTGGCCGTTCATCATCGTGTGAGGTGTGAAATTTTGTCGTGGAAGGTGGCGCGGCGAACGGACGGAAGAAAATCAATCTAACCATGGGGCTTCGGCGTCTTTTGCCGGTTCAGTCGCGGTTCGGACGGCGGCGGCCTCTTCAACGTGGGTGAAATTAATCAAATAGCTCAATCGGACCATTAAACTCGATAATTGCTTCGATGGCAAGTGCCGAGCAGGTTGTGGGAAACTACCCCGATTAATACGGTAAAATTATACGTCAAAGCGAAAAAAAGGTGAAATTTGAAATCTAGATTTAATTTTCAAAACAACCTATCCCTCATGGGTTTCCTATGCAGATAGGGCCTTTTGAAAATTTAATCGAGAAATCTTATTTGCTGATTTAGTATCTTCTTCCACCAACACATCCTTATTTTGGATGCATTAGAGCTGTCAAATGCAGTTGCGCTCACTTTACTGATGCAAAGACAAAACTGAATAGAAATTAGAAGGGACAGAGTTTCGCTAAACATTAATTTAGAAAGAAATACGAAAGAGTTCGATTCTTTTTTCTCTGTTACACATATCGCGTAATGATGACGATTGATGATTTTTAGGTTTTCGAGAAGAATATTGAATTTAATAAAACATTTGGTGCTTATGAAAATGAAAGAGAGCTTTAAGGAAATACTGATTACTTATTTATATTCTTTTGAGAGTCCTGGAGAGATTTTCAGCATCGCGAATCAACATGTTTCTAGGGCGAAAAGTTCGGTAGTGAATAGAATCACCTTCAAACAAACCCATTTGGTCGTCTTTGCTACGGCGCAAACGTTCTAACCTCAAACTTCTTGAACCATGGTGTCCTATACGAGCCAAACTGCGTAGAAAATCAACAACAAATCCCAGTTCCAATTACCGCCTGAACAGCGAAGCGAGTACGTGCCGTGGTGGCCGTCGTGTTACAACGGACGGGAAACCCCCCTCTGGTACCGAAGCCGGTTCCAACAGACCATAAAATCACCGTGAGCCCATCACACACACACACACACACGCAATTGGTGGGGGGCACACGAATACCGTGACGCCGGTGTTTGGATGTTGGTATTTTCTTCCCAAAACTGATTTGTTTTTTTATAAAATTTTATTACATTTTCTTTAAAAAATTTCAAGCTTCAGAATATAATTTCAACAGTTGTTTTGTCATGGATTTTTGACAGCGCAAGCGGCTTTCCAGCCAAATTATCTTTGAAAACATTATGTAAACCACCTCACAAGATCAATTGGAAAAGTTGAAGGTAGTTTTCTTCTACAGTACTTGTTCGGTAACTGGGCTGAGAACATAGCGCAGTTACCTAATGCTGGGCGAAAAATTCCCAGAGGACCATCAATGCATTATATTTTCTTGACAAAACATAAAAATAAAAATTACTTAAATTTGTGTTCATAGCCAATTTTTAAAATTTTCTTGGAATTTCACAAAAACATAAACAAACTTTTATTTGTTACACTTGATTGTGCATCCTATGACCCCTCGGTCATATTGATATGTTTTCGTTTTTTGACGTTTGTCTGCTTTTTAAGTGGGCTGCAACCCAGTTATCGAGTGTCCAGTTAAAAAGCAGCCCAGTTACCGAAAAAGTACTGTAATTCTGAAAGGAACAAAAGTCAATGTCAACATCTACAGAGTGCTAGGTTCTCTATATTGACTTAGAGTAGCCTAGCCAGAAATGTTGAGGTTATGTGGAAATCAGCCCTTTTTAACATCTATAATTTTTTTTTCAAAATACTTTGTTAAACCTAATAATTTTGAATGGGGATTGGAACAAATTCGGCATAATTTCGTTCAGGTCCAAGAAATTTGAGTGGATTTTTGTCTACACTTTTCCCTACATACAGAAATTTGCTCAGCTCAGCTCCAGATTCTGTGTCAATATGTATACTTGAACATAGGAGTTTCATTTTGTGAGTAATTTTTTAGCCTTTTCGCAGTGCGGAAGACAAAACTCTTTTTAAGTGATTACCCGGCAAAAAGTTTGGCAACACTGACGAATCTCGGTGGCGAGGACTCTCTCTTTTTGTAAAAGAAACGAGTCCGCCGCGTTCCAAAGAGCTTACAGGTATCCGGAGGGTGTTATTTCGTAGTGATCTTGTTTTCTGGTCAAGAAAATCGCATTTAACACCCGATCTTGAACTAACAAAAGCTTTAGCAAGCAATGTAAGCAAACCAGAAAGTTCCAAATGGGTGTCAAATCAACAAGGATTAAAGTGTAACAATCCCACGGAAGATAGATTTGCCAAAATATTTGCTAAGGGAACCATGTTTTTCGCTAAGGGAGCGTTTCTTTTATTACGTAATGCAAAAACAATTATTTTTGGACCCCTTTCCGTCCCTCTTAAAAAAAAATTCATACAAACTCCAAAATTTTTGTTTGGTGCGTAACACGGCCTCAGAACTCCTCCCCTCCAACTGCGTTACGTAATAAAAGAACGCTCCCTAAGCCAGCTTTATTTGACCGGTTTGCTTATACAGTCCAGACTCGATTTTTCGAAGGCCTTGGCAAAATTTCACTTCGGATAATCGAATAACAATTTTTTTTTCGTTGTCATATTTTAGATTGTCGAGCTTAAGGCTCTGAAAGGAATCATTCCCGATCGGCCATTTGGCGACCATCTTTGTTAAAAAAAAAACATTCAAATCTTGATTCCGAATGTATCAATCAAAAAACGGTTTTCTTTGTGTTGTTTGTAGAAGCTATTTCTGGACCCTGAATTCAGAACTTTTATTGACAGTCATTGCCTCAAGAGTGTAAGAATCCGTCTACGACCTTAAGTGGTTACATACATGTAAATCGACAAAAATGTAAGAAGTTGGTTTGGGCACACACTTAAACTTTTTTTAAGTCTGTTTTAAGGGCATTAAAATATATATTTTCAACTATTATCAAAATAAATTTGAAGATATTTGGTTGTATCATTGCCGAGATATAGCCATTTTAAGTTAGCAGTTTCAAAAAACGGGTGCCACGATATCTCCACACTGCTTTGACCAAATCGGCTCAAAATTTTTGTGAAGACTCGATAGACCGATTCCGTGTGCATGACGAAGCTCGATTTTCAAAAAGTTTGTTTGAAAAAAAGATAAAAATATGTTTATGTTTTTCATATAAAAAATCGCCAGTTTTTGATTTTTGTATTTTTTTAAAAAGCAAAATTTCAAAATCGGGCTTCGTCATGCACACGGGATATGTCTTGCAAGTCTTCATCTCAAATTTCAGCCAATTTGGTCCATCCCATCTCGAGATATCGTGGCACCCGTAAATTAACTCGGTGTTCAGAGAAAAACGCTCACAAAGTTTGACAGTTCGCTTTGCACATGGCAAAAGTTTGAACGTAAATCGTCTCTTACTCATTTTAATCATGAAATATCTTCATGAAACTTTCAGGAGTGATTGAAAAGCATCTTTCAAGTGGATTTATAAAATTTTCTGAAATATGAAATTTTTGATTTTCTACATGTATGTAACCCCTTAAGTAAACTACTCTAAAGTGATTTAGAATTTTTAAATCCAATATGGCGGTCAAAATGGCGGGGATAAAATATTTAAAATAATAATTTAAATTTAATTAGCAATCAACCACTAAAATTTGACAAAACAGGGGTCTCCGAACTAGAATTTAATGTTAAAAATAAGTAAATAAAAAAATACGAAAAAAATAATCGAACTTCGGATAATCGAGTCGAGAATGCAGAATGCCTTCATAATATTTTTGCTGTGTTAGCTACATTTTCTGCCAGACCTTGTGGATGTGGCAGCTGCAGAAATGACAGTTGTCATGGAGTCATTGTCGTTAGGTCCACCCTATTTCAAGGCTACCTCCATGAAGTCCCGAGGTGTTTGGGAGTTCGTGTCGGGTAAGTATATGAAAACATTGTATGATTTTGAAAGAAAATTTGGTTTGCAAACTTGTCAAAGCAATCAAAACTGATTGCATACAAAGTTTCACGCAGTGTAATACCGCCTTGAGTCATCAAAATATGCGATCTTATAGATCTGTTCCAAGCTTTGGAGGTTGTGTCAACCAGAGCTGGATCAACAGCTAAATCTCCCATCGAAACTAGGAAATTTTTAGCTACTTTTATCAGTGTTTTGTGACGGAAAGCACATTTTTTATTGGATACGAATTTGAAGTGTGGCAACAAATTACGGAAGTTTAAATTCAAGTTTTGTGGATATGAATGGAGCAAAAAAAGTTTAAAAATTCAGCCAAAATTGCCCGTGCGCCAAGATAGCACGATGACGACGAATTAATTACAAGCTTTTTGTAATTGGGGGAGAAATGTTTGGCCACAGGTATCAGGAATGGTAGTTTCCGTGTAAGTCTTCTGTATGGTCCGAACGGACAAATTCCAGAGATATCCGGAAAGGGATCACGGTGAGGGTAATTTATTGTTGCGAAAAAGTTGTTGTGATGTGTTTTTTGTTTCGTTCATATGGGGGAGGACAGAATGGGGAAGGTATATGAAACAAATAACAATACTAGTAGTGATTGGCTACTTACTGTTACACTGATATATTGTAACCGTGCCATACATCTTGTAGATAGTTTTGAAGAAATAATATTTCTATTACAACTCGACATTTTTAAGTTTATGTCAGTAAACGCTTAAGTTTTGTCAAAGTATGATAGATTTGGGCTCCTTGAACATTCTTCAATCGACAGAATTGAATTTTAGTGAATTTCCAGCTACTAAATAAAATTATAAATTTCGGGTATAAATGGTATGGAATAACCTTAAGCAACGATGCGCACCCACGTTATCTTACAATTTTACAATTTTATTTATTGGCAGGAGTGTCACTAAAATTCAATTCCAATTAAGTAAACTACTCTAAAGTGATTTAGAATTTTTAAATCCAATATGGCGGTCAAAATGGCGGGGATAAAATATTTAAAATAATAATTTAAATTAATTTAAATTTAATTAGCAATCAACCACTAAAATTTTACAAAACAGGGGTCTCCGAACTAGAATTTAGTGTTAGAAATAAGTAAATAAAAAAATACGAAAAAAATAATCGAACTTCGGATAATCGAGTCGAGAATGCAGAATGCCTTCATAATATTTTTGCTGTGTTAGCTACAGGAGTGTCACTAAAATT
The DNA here is from genome assembly GCF_016801865.2 of Culex pipiens pallens. NCBI lineage: Eukaryota > Metazoa > Arthropoda > Insecta > Diptera > Culicidae > Culex > Culex pipiens. Next base: position 157,998,574 of record NC_068939.1, on the reverse strand, counting down.
CAGTTCCGTCGATTGAAACGTGTTCAGAGAGCCGAAAACTATCATACCTTGATGAAACAGAAGCGTTTACTTGACATCAACTTCAAAAATGTCTAGTTATATTATTCTAAAATCGTCATCAGCTTCTATAATTACCAAATTTTGTACTCTCGTATTCGTACAATCTTGTTCTACCACTTACTGAACCATCGACTCGTCTAAGCCACATCTACTGGACAGCTAATTGAACGCCCAGTTCCGAAGCTTAAACTGTACCAGCCTCAAACGCCCACTTTTCAAACCCTACTGTACACCACCATCAGGATACCTGCCATGTTCAAAGTGGCCGTTCCCGTCGGCAAACGGCGATAACTTCCAAATTTATACCTTTGCCTGGTAGCACTTTACCCCTCCCCCCCTCCCCTTTCCCTGGGCTGTGGCGTGGCCGCGGCTCTCCAACAAACATGGGTAACATTTTTATTATCCCCTTATTATGCCACGGCAAATGTCTTGGTAGTCCTTCTCTTCCCACCAGGTTACTCTGGTTCGCTCACGAGAGACCGACGGGTAAGGGGATAATTTTCTGCCCGAAAACGACCAAACGAGAGATTCCACCTGTCAGCTTATTTATGTGCATGTACCGTCGTGGTGCCGTCCCGCAGCATCTTCCTCGCGGGCGATGAATCTGCCCCAGACCACCGAGCCAGACCGGATGCCAGAAATTCAAACAGCGATTTATTTTTCCGTTTCGCGATTTATTTCGCTGATTCCACGTCAGACGACGACCACAAATGCATGTTTTGTACCCACCTTAAGGTTTTGCAGTTTGTGAACCAGAATCTAATCACGAACGTAGCTACCCCGCGATTTCCTCTTCACCCTACTTAAAGCCGGAGTCGGACTGATTCGATTTAATCGCAATTTTGTATCGCGAAGTTCCTGGGAACCGGACCGCAGAAATGTCTCTCTGCTTTTTTGCGTTAGCACCTGGCGCTGAACTCCCTTGGACGCAGGGAAGACTGGTGTGACGGTATGTGAGCATAAACACACATGGAAAAAGGGCCGGGAAATGAAGATACAAACACACACACAGAAGTTGTGATTGTGATTGATTTATACGACTGTAACGATTTGATTTAGAGCTGTTTGGCGGGGGGAGATTGAACAGTTGAAGACGACATTATTTTTTGAAGGGGAAAACGATTTCGGCAATGTTGTCGTCCTCGAAAGGAGGACATTGATTGACGCGAAGCGGAATCCGGGTGGAAAATGTATGAGACAGTTTTATAGGTCGATTTGACATGTATAACATGGGTTTGAGATTCTAAAGGATTAAGTTGATATTTACGGATATAATGCTATAATTTTTTTTTAATGTTTTTTTAATATCTATTAAATGATATTGTCCTAAAGTGTCTGATTTTCCTGTAATTACTTATTCTGAGGCTTTTTTTACATTTTTTAGATTTGAAATATCAAATTTTACATACGGACGCCAAACTAAAGCAGGGAAACAAACGTTTCACTGAACAATCTTTTTCAAAGATGTTTTTTCGTAAAATGCAGAAAAATTGTACGCAACTCGACTTTTTCAGAACTCGGCGTATTTATCCAGCTCGGCAGATAAATGTACGACTCGTGATGAAAATATCATGTTGTAACTAGTTGCATGAATTATGAATTGCTATTATCTACATAAACTTTGAAAAATATTTGCAATAGCCTTACTTGGCCTGCAAGTATGGTATGAAATAAACAAGTTTATTTTTTTTTTATTCAAATATAATCTGAAGAGACTCTCGATCCTAACTTGTTTTAAGCACCTAAGTTTGTAAGGTCATCAACCATCGAAAAAAAAATTGAAAGCATTTTGTTTTGGAAAAAAAAATAATTTGGCCAAACACCATTTTTTATTTAAAATTTCTATTTATTATCCTCTTCCAAATTTTACCATGAAAATAAAGCAAAAAAAAGATCTAAAACAGCAAATATGAAATCATAAACATTTGATTATCAAGAACATATATTTTATACAAATTTAAAAACGTTGTTTTTCAAATTTCAACAAAAAATCTCATACTAGATTCAAATTAAATTGTGGTACGACAGATCAAAAAAAAAATTAAACTCGAAGCTTCAAGTTTTTTAACATTAGTTTTGCATCAACATTATTTGATTCAAGTTGGATTATTGGATTTTTGTTATTTCATTCCCCTTCCTGAAAAAATATATCTACGCTGAATTATTATTTTTCAAAATTCAATTAAATTTAGATTATTTCATGAGCTTTTCGATAAACAATAATTTTTGAAAGTACATCGAAAGTCAATAAAATGTTGTTGTAAAGGTATACGAAAACACTGACAAAAAACTATTTTTTGTAGAGGTGGGCAAAACCGCTCTATTTTAGGAGCCGCTCATCTTCGCTCGCTCTGTAAAATGAGCCACTCTTTTGAGCGGCTTTTTCGTCCTCTTTCAAAATTTTGTGAAAAAGGATATTTTTTTTGTTTTTAATTAGACTTTTATATATTATTAAAAAAGAAAACAAGCAAAATACGAGATGGTTTGCTAGAGAACCATAGGTCACGTTCGAATAGTGCGTCCATCCCGGGAATTCCCGGGACAAAAATCCCGGGATTTTTCCAAAACCGGGAATTCCCGAATCCCGGGATTTTCTATAATTTGTCCCGGGAATTCCCGAAATTGAAAAAAATATCATATTTTGGTCTGGAAATTCAGATTTGGTTTTGAAAATAGTAGAACAATAAAATGAATTAAAATTTGTATTCAGCAAATCTCAGATTTTTAGGAAAAAATATTATAATTTTAATTAACAGGTCCGCAAAATGCCTAGTGCTTATTTTTTTTCTCTTTTATTTTTTTTAAAGACTGGATTTATTTACGTGTATTTTCGATTTTAAATTTGAAAGAAAAACAATCTCATATCAAATGATTTATTATCAAACACCGCCATCTAGGGCAAATAAGTACAAATGTTACAAATAAAGACAGCTATTAAAGCAAAAAAATAATTGCATGACGTTTTGGGTGACTTCGGTTAAAACAGGAACAGAACAAAACAATTTGTACTTCCAAATGTATTGCTCTAAAATCTCCTGTACCTATTTAGACTGTAATTCTGGACTGGTATCTTATTATTTATTGTCGTTTTTTTGTTTTTCAGATACAAAATAAATTTTTTAAGCTGTTTTAGTCATGTCATATGAAAATATATATAAAAGAAAAAAAATATAAAAGAATTCCAGAGTTTTTTTGAATAGGTCCTATAAACATATGGAAGACAAAAGCTTATTGGACCTTTTCAAAAAAAAACTCAAGAATTATGTAATTTGATTCGCAAATCAAAAAAAAAATCATCATACTGGAATTAAAAATAGTAGTTGATATAAAATCCTAAACACCACAAAGACAAAAAAAATCTTTTAGGCTATTTTAAAACTGTCGTCTTTGTTTAGATTGAAGTGAGGATTATAACCATTTGATATTATTAAGCTAATTCTATGATTTTAAGCTTGAAAACATAACAAAAATATAACGAAACATAAATTTTATTACTGATTAACAAATTTCCCGGGATCCCGGGAATTCCCGGGATTCCAAAAATATTTTTCCCGTTTCCCGGGAAATTCAAAACCCGGGAAAATTGGACGCCCTACGTTCGAATAACTGTATAAGGAGAGCACTGAACCATAAATTTAAGATTTTTGAGAAAATTGCTTTCAATTTAAAGAAATTGTGATTATTTTGAGAAATATTCTGCGAACTCTTACCTATTTATTGATTTCATCAAAAAAGTCTATAAAAGCCAAAGTTTAATCGAGCAAGTGAAGTTTGGATATGGCCAGCTATTACATTTTCTGCAAAATTTTCCAAGTTAAGCATTTTGAAATCTAGATTAAATTTTCAAAACAACCTATCCCTCATGGGTTTCCTATGCAGATAGGACCTTTTGAAAATTTAATCGAGAAATACTCAAATTTGCACTAGGGTAATTTTTTTATGTATCTTTAGATCAGTTGTTCAACGATTTTTTTTTATTTTGTTTAGAAAATCATTCAGTGTTGAAGTAAAAGTACACCGCGTACACAATTCTGACAAATTTTACTTTAATTTATAAGCTTCGAAATATTTGAAATTACATTTAAAATTCTCAAAAACAATTAGTGTGCTACAATTTGTTGGAAATTCAATTATTTATTTTTATAAACTTAATTAAAAAGATACATAAGTTTGAAAATTATTCCAACTTGTAACGGTTCTTTCAAAAGACCGGATTTAAAAAAAAACCGCGGATCTTTTTTTTTTGAGCCATGGTTCGTTCGCTCTTTTTAGTGAACCGGCTCTTTGAGCGGCTCGCTCTTTTCTTGCCCACCTCTAAATTTTTGATTGATTGAAGTGTAAAAAATTGATTTAAATTTAAAATTAATTGATTATGACCTTGAAAATATTTTTAATGGTCTCAGATATGACAGTTAAAAAGTTTCTGTTAAAAATTACAAGTTTTGCAAAATATAAATAACTTTAATTTCAATAAGAAAATGAGTTCAGAATAAAAAAAACTATTTAATTTATTTTTTTAAGGCCATTGCAAATTTTATTTCTAGTTTTGCCTTGACATAAATTGAAATTTTCCTGGAAAAAACTTTTAAAATCGACTATAAACTTTTAGAATACGCTTATTTATGCATTTTTGATCAGATTTTTTTTTCAAATATTTTAACATGTTTTGAATTTGGGAACCACAGATCGATAAATGACGTTGTAAACAATACAATTTCATGAATTAATTGATATTTAGCTAAATTTTAATGGTAGCATAATCGTAATGAGGCATAAAGCATTTTGCGATACTTTTTGTTTCGAAAGAAAATTACCATTTTTATAAAAAAAAGTGCCATTTTGTTTTACCAAACCAAATTTTGTGACATTTTCACCAGGGCTATGTTTTGATTCCCAAAGACGCCTACTTCGATTGAAAATTGAATACACGAAAATAAGTATGGTTTGGCTCAAATTTCGGCCAAATGTTTAAAAAGATCAGTGATTTTTTTTGCAAAACGCTTCCCGCTATGGGCCTTTATTATGTTTTTGAACTTTGAATACAACATTTAAAGGTTTTCTGCAGTGCTGTTTAAAAAAAATCCATTGAACGTTTTACTCATCCTCAAGTATTTGCATGAGATAAAAAAGATTTCAAATTCGTAATAATTTGTAAAACCTAATTTTAATAATTAATTGTACAATTGACAATACACAGTTGGTGAGTCAAATACAAAATGAGAAACAAAATCAAATAAATATATTTTTCTGAGACATAGTTTTTCACCAAATTCCAGAAACAAATGATAACAGTTTGTTTAAACCACAAGATGGACTAATGGCGATAAGGATTTTTAAATGAAATCATCTTATTTTACTTCATTCAGAAGGAAAGAAGGAAATAAAATCTGAGAAAAGCTTAAAGTTGAAGCTTATTTTACCAACCACTTTTGGAAAAGTACAAATTACACAATGTGGTAAACAACACACTGACTTGTTACACTCTACAATCCTTCTCAAATGACACACGAGTTCAACGTACCAAACAAAGCGGAGTTAATTCCCACACTGTTGGCAAACCATGTTTTATTAGACAAAAGTCACAAAATGACAAAGTTTCGTGTGACAGTTTGGTAAAGTTTTGACTCCGAAGGAGAACGAGATGTTGCACTGCGCTTTCAAATTTTCTCCTGTTCAGCTTATGACGGGAAACTTTTGCTGCTGATTGTGGCAACTTTTCTCCAGGTGACTCACCGTGTTTTTTGCCTTCCTGATTTTGGACACCACTTTTTGACACTCTTTTTCCTGGATCAAATCAACACCTCAACTAACTGGATTTGCTTATATTTCAACTTCCGAGAGTCGTCTGCTATCCCGTAGCGCGACTGAAATTCGACTAACTCTGACTCGGGCGGCGGAAAAATATTTACAACGCAAAATACATGTATTTGTACACGAAAACACTTGTGGTGACGGCGTGCTACTGCTCAGAACCACGTCATCGGGCTATCAGTTGAGTTTGAGCGAAGTCGCCGTCTCTGTTTGACGGTTGGAGCGAGCGCTGCTCGGTTAGATTGATGATTCATCAAAATTATATCAGCGGCGACGGCGGTGTGGATTTGCTCAGATTGTGCGCGGTTTGATATTGTGAACTTGGGTCGAATTACAATTTTTGAAGGGAACAGATTGGATGGACATGAGATTCGTGAAGTATTATGATTTATTTCAAGTATCTTTTAGTAATTAAAAATACTCGTTTGAACTTGCTTAAATAGAGATGATTCATCTCTAAAACTGCAACTTAAGGCATATTTGCATTGTATTAGATGCAGAATTGCACAACGTTGCGGAAGCGATCGAAATATCTAACGAGAATGGTCAGGATAGAACGTGTGTCTTACGAAAGGGATCATGAATCATGTGGCTATACTAAGTGAGAGTTGAGATAATTTCATCATATATTTTATTGAGTTTGTTAGCTAGTTGTGGAGATCCTACGAAATTTACTGAAAAAAAAAACTTGATTTTAGCAAAACAATAAAATTTGATAGTTTCTAAATGTTTGTTATAATTTTTATTTTAATATTTGAAAAATAAAACAAACGCTCGATATTTAAGGGTAAACATCAAAGTTTATTGAAGTCTAATTCGTTTCGATTCAACGATATTTTGCAAATTTGTTATATTACCGAATTACCTAAGTACCTAATAGAGACGTTCTCTACAATTTTGCAAAAAAAAATCGTGATTTTAATACTTTTATTATGAAACTTTGTCCATGCATTCCCCATGTCAAAAGAAGCAATTTAGCATAATTTGTTTTCCCTTACAAGTCTCCATTCACTTTGGGGGCACTTTTGTCATACAAAATGGGTATGTATATGCATGAAATTCACGAGAAAGAATTTGTAAATTATGATTAAAACTATTCGGAATAAATAGGTACACGGAAGAAAAAAAAATCCGATTATTTTTATTTAACTTTTTATAAATAAAAGATAAATTCCCAAAATAAGTATTTTTAATTTTTTCGCAATATATAATTTGTTCTTGGAGACACGACAAAAATTATCTATTGAACCATAGTGAGCGATGATGCTAAATCTAGTTTAGGATATATGATTTAAAAAAATGGAAAACATCCAAAAAGATTTAAAAAAAAATATTTTAAAGGCAAAATCGAATGCAATCGAAAAGTACTTTACAATTATTATTTTTTGTGATAAAATGTAGCTGTACATTTTCGATTTCTTTTCGTTTCTTTAAAATACTTCTTGAAAGTAAAGCTTAATATAAAAAAATATTGAGGAAGTTTCAAATATTTTCTCACTGGTATTATTTAAATCGGGTAATTAATTTCTGGGATTGAATTATGATGATTAATGTCAAAGAAAGAAATTTTAAAAAAATCTTTAAGGATTGAAAATCGAATTATTATTTTTTTATTTTTTTATGATCAAAAAAACGAGGGCTAATTTGCCATCACTGAGAGTATACAATTCTTCCTGTTTTTTGTTATCTTAAGTCGCAAATTCAAAAAAGCAAAATGAAGGCTCTTCGAAAATGTCTCCAAAAATGTTCAAACATGGCATTTTAAAAAAAAACTAAAGACTCCACCATTAAAAAAATACCTTAAAAATGGCTACATATAAGGTGAAAAGCTGCACTTCATTTTAATGTCACTGATTGTAGTACTTAAAAATAAAAATATAAAAAATAAGGAAGAAAAGAAAGAAAACATTTTTCAGAATAATAAGAATTACTTTTTTTCAAATAAATCATCACAGAATTTGGCCCTTTCTAGAATTTTTAGAAAAAATGTATTGTATTTCCTTCAAAACTTATCATTTAGTAACAAAATATCAATAAATAAAACACAATTCAAATTATCATGTTTTCGGTGTTGTTCTCATTCATACCTTAAACTTTGTCGAAGACACCAAATCAATCCAAACATTATATCATAAGAGACATTTTTCATTTCTGTATGGGCAGCTGCCAAATTTGTATGAAAAAGAAATGGATAAAAAAAACTTATGATGAAAAATGGCTTCTTTGGTTACACAAAGACACCCAATCATAAAAAATGCATATTTGTACTCAAAACGATTGTTGAAATATCTTGAGTTCACAGAAATTCATTCACAACTGCATCCTACCACCTGCCAATAATTCCCCAAAAAAACAATATGCTCCAGAAGGTCGTCCTCTTCGTCGCGAGATGAATAACCTCGCCAAAAGCATCGACGCAAATGAATAGACTTGCAGTTCAGCCAAAGTTGGTCGTAATTATAGCTACAATTGCATCAACCCACACAGGTTTTCGTTACCGGGTAGTCTAGTTTCGCTACGATCGTCGTTCTATTTTTGACCTCAATTCAATTCTCGACTTTTCTAGCATTCGCGCGGTGGCAACTTTCTCCTGCTTTTTCCCAAGCTGGATTTTCCTCCAGCGAGTACGGGTGCGGTTTTCACTGCGCCCGACTGTTTTCAGAACAATCGAAATTGAAATTGAAATCGGTTTTTGCTCTGGGTGGAGATCCTGGGTCCGAGAAATTGACAGCGGAGCGGGTCGCGGTAGTTTAGATAGTTTTATAGCTGCACTTTGGGGTAGCAAATTCGACGTCGTCTGGGTTTTCGGACATTAGTTGGCAATCCCGGGTTCGATTTGTTCCTGCCAAACGCAACCGTTTGTCTAAAGTTGTCCGGGACGCGTTTTCGTTTTTTTTTTGTTTCCGCCGACAATAAGTGGATGCCTTTTGTTCTATTGCCAGAAGTTGTTCTTGATACCGGCGTCTACGATAAATCCTTGCAACCCTTGAACTGCTCCGGCGAAAGCCAGACACCTTTACGGTGAGGCGGGCATTGTCGGCGAGCGAACGAAACCAGGACTAACGAACTTTATTATTATTTTCGATTGGCAAAAGTTTTTCGAAATTGCTTGCGCCAGCATAAAGTGGAAAAAACAGAAAAGAAGGAAAAAGTGAATCGAATTTTCTACCATCGGAAAAGTTTTCCCCGGCCCATAAATTCACACTTCGACTTTCGAACTTTCTGGGAACGAGATGGTGTGTGTGTGTGTGTTTGGAAGCGAAATTAATCTAATTAAAAGGAAGGAGCGCGAATTTTGGGAGGCATTGGGCTGGAAATTTTCCCCGTAATTACGACCGAGTGTTGGCCCTTCGGAGCCTTTTCAGTCAATCTATTTTAAAGGAGCACTTTGGGGTTAGGGGACATCCTTCGATTACCTGACGTTAAGATCTATCTCCAATCAATATTTCTTTCCATGTTTTGGAACATCATTCTTGAAGCTTACCAACGTTAATGATTGAAAGATTTCAGATAGTGCTTTTTTTAAGAAACCGAGAAAAGTTTGAATTCTGAGAAATTCGATGTTTGGTAAACGAAACACGTTCGTCGTAATTGTGCTACTTTAACCTTAATCTCAAATAAAAAAAAATAAAAAAAAGTCGTTTGAAGCTAAAATCCTTTAAATCCCAATTTCTCAGTAAAATTTGGAACATTCCTAGGAATCACGCATAGTACCGAGTCGGATGATATAAAACATATTTGCTTGCGTTTTTAAGTTTTCTGATGGGAAAATATAAACAAAGGTCTTATCGAAAGAATAAATATTGTAAAAATGAACAGCTTATTTCCCAGTATTTCTTATTTTGTCCAAAGTCCAAAAATCCACCAATATTTTAACTTTTTGATATCATTTTTGGTATATTTTAGTGACGCTTTCAAGGTTTTTCAGCAATTTTCTTTTCAAAATTTTAGCAATTTCCGAGCTTTTAATCCTACAAGAAATCTTTGTTTTGCAAAAAAAAAAACATAACAATAAAAAAATATCTAACTTTAACTGATCTTGTCATAATCTCAATAATTCAAAAAAGAAAAAAAAATACAACAATTATAATTCGCTTGAAAATAAACGTCAGAAAGAATGCTCAGCATCATCTGTATGTGTATGTAATGTATGTAATGATTTTGATTCAGAAATATATTTTTTGACATGATGAATATTGATAACAACATTGATGATAATATTGATTGACATCAGCAATCTAATACACCTTTAACCTTCGGGAGGTCGCGCTAGTGTACTTTGTACACAACTTTTGAAAATTGTTGAAAAAAAATGTCTTTTCATTATTCAAAATGCGTGAAACCCAGGTGTATGCTCAAGTTACACATTTTTCTATAAGAAAACATATGAAAAGTCAAATTTCTGGAGTAAAACCTATTTTTAATGATTTTTTGAAAAAAAAAAATTTGGATGTGTGTACAAAGTACACCGGCGCGACTGCTCGTGTGAGCTGCTTTTGTGCAAGTATAAAATATTTGCAGTAATTTGAAAATAATTCCAAAACTAATGCTCTAAGAAGCAAACAATGTCCAACAAAATTGTAGGAGAGGTCTTATAGAATATCATGAATAACCTGGCCAATCTATGGAAAGTCCCGGTGGCCCCCGGGGATGTTCCGGAGGAGGGACAATTCCGGAATTGTGGTCCACCGGACATGATGGGTATCAAACTTCAAGTTTTTCAAAGATAAACAAGACTGTTGACATTTTGAGGACCATGAGTGACCTGACCATCCTCCAGATTGTCCCGGCGACCCCCGGGCATGTTCCGGAGGAGGGACAATTCCGGAATTGTGGTCCACCGGACATGATGGGTATCAAACTTCAAGTTTTTCAAAGATAAACAAGACTATTGACATTTTGAGGACCATGAGTGACCTGATAATCCTCCAGATTGTCCCGGCTACCCCCGGGGATGTTCCGGAGGAGGGACAATTCCGGAATTGTGGTCCTCCGGGCATGATGGGTATCAAACTTCAAGTTTTTCAAAGATAAACAAGACTATTGACATTTTGAGGACCATGAGTGACCTGACCACCCTCCAGATTGTCCCAGTGACCCCCGGGGATGTTCCGGAGGAAGGACAATACCAGAATGGTGGTCCACCGGACATGATGGGTATCCAACTTCAAGTTTTTCAAAGATAAACAAGACTATTGACATTTTGAGGACCATGAGTGACCTGATAATCCTCCAGATTGTCCCGGCTACCCCCGGGGATGTTCCGGAGGAGGGACAATTCCGGAATTGTGGTCCTCCGGGCATGATGGGTATCAAACTTCAAGTTTTTCAAAGATAAACAAGACTATTGACATTTTGAGGACCATGAGTGACCTGACCACCCTCCAGATTGTCCCGGCGACCCCCGGAGATGTTCCGGAGGAGGGACAATTCCGGAATTATGGTCCTCCGGGCATGATGGGTTTTAAACTTTAAGATTTTCAAAGATAAACAAGACTATTTATATTTTGAGGTCCATGAGTGATCTGACCACCCTCCAGATTGTCCCGGCGACCCCCGGAGATGTTCCGGACGAGGGACAATTCCGGAATTGTGGTCCTCCGGGCATGATGGGTTTTAAACTTCAAGATATTCAAAGATAAACAAGACTATTGACATTTTGAGGGCCATGAGTGACCTGACCACCCTCCAGATTGTCCCGGCGACCCCCGGGAATGTTCCGGAGAAGGAACAATTCCGGAATTATGGTCCTCCGGGCATGATGGGTTTTAAACTTTAAGATTTTCAAAGATAAACAAGACTATTTATATTTTGAGGACCATGAGTGACCTGACCATCCTCCAGATTGTCCCAGTGACCCCCGGAGATGTTCCGGAGGAGGGACAATTCCGGAATTGTGGTCCTCCAGGCATGAAAGGGTTTTAAACTTCAAAATATTCAAAGATAAACAAGACTATTTACATTTTGAGGTCCATGAGTGACCTGACCACCCTTCAGATTGTCCCGGCGGCCCCCGGAGATGTTCCGGAGGAGGGACAATTCCGGAATTGTGGTCCACCGGACATGATGGGTATCAAACTTCAAGATTTTCAAAGATAAATAAGACTATTGACATTTTGAGGACCATGAGTGACCTGACCATCCTCCAGATTTTCCGGTGACCCCCGGGGATGTTCCGGAGGAGGGACAATTCCGGAATTGTGGTCCTCCGGGCATGATGGGTATCAAACTTCAAGTTTTTCAAAGATAAACAAGACTATTGACATTTTGAGGACCATGAGTGACCTGACCACCCTCCAGATTGCCCTGGTGACTCCCGGGGATGTTCCGGAGGAGGCACAATTCCGGATTTGTGTCCACAATTTGGTTGAACGAAAACTGCGCCACCTGCTGCCAAAATCCTGAAGCGATGTTTTTCCCCATACATTTTCGCGATTTTCCCCATATTTCCAATATTTCTTAGTATTGACGAACATTTTATTTAACAAGCCCAAATAAGCTAAATATGATAATCAGTGCAGAAAAAGGCGTTTCAGATTGTTTTGAGTAGATTTGACTTCTATTTCCATTGAGATTTTCCAGTTTCATGAAAAAAAATTGTCCCCTGATTATTCGAACCATTTTTGAAGGTAAAAGAGGCGGGGCGACATAAACTTTGAAAAATATTTGCAACGGCCTAACTTGTTGAAAGCAAATTAACTCACTTCGTTTCGGACAACAGAACTCAACGCGTCGGCGTTATTTATTTGAGAAATTCTCAAGAATAGATTTCCAGATATTCCAGAATTATTTTTGATAAAACAATATAAACACCTAAACTCCCAAGCTCGACAAAAAAGGGGAAATTTGTATGGAAATTCCCTTTTTTTCTCGAGCTTGGGAGTTTAGGTGTTAATGTCAAAGTTCACCATTTTCAACATCAAGTACACTCATGATGTCCAAAATCAGTTTTTGACCGACCTGGCCACTTTGGAACCGGGTCCAGTAACCCCGGTGAAACCAGGAATGTGGCCAACCACGCAGATATTCCAGAATTATTTTTGATTAGGCGATATTTATGTTAAAGTTCACAATTTTCAACATAAACTACACTTATGATATCCAAAATCATTTTTGAGTTGACCTAGCCATTTTGGAACCGGTTCTTGGTACTCTGATATTTCAGATTACACCGGAGTACCTGGAATCAGTCTCAAAGTGGCCAGATTAGTCCAAAAATGATTTTGGACATCATGAATGATCTTTATGTTGAAAATGGTATTAGTAAATTCAGAACTGTAGCAACATCTAAACACGACACATAAGCATTTGGACAGCTTGATCTATTTTGCAATTTCTGAAACAAAAGGTAACAACTTATGAAACCCCGAGGTGCTGAAAGGCCAAATATTGCTTTACACTTCGAGTTTTGTGAAAACGTAACGTAATGCTTGAGAATAAGCAAACTTCAATGATTACCAGCACTTTTCTCCTAAGGGTCCGAATAATATACAAGAACAGTGTTTTATAATCAATAGTTTCACAAAAATATAATATTGATGAGACATATTTTTGACTAAATTTTTGACTAAGTTATACTAATATTGAAAATATTTCTAATGGAGCCCAAACATGTAAAAGATAATTATCAAAGCAGGAAAATGCACTTTGAATTATTGCTTCCATCCCGGGAATTCCCGGGATTTTCCCTAAACCGGGAATTCATGAATCCCAGGATTTTTGTATTTTGTCCCGAAATTGGAAAACAAATTCTAATTTTGGTCTGGAAATTCAGATTTTGTTGTGGAAATATATGAACAACGATAAAAAAAATTAAACATATATCCAGAGTTTTTATCAGCATTGATTTGACTTATAAAGCAAAATTGTTGCAAAGACTACGTATATTCATGATTTTAAATTAAAAAAATAATATAATTTTAAATTATTTTTCATGAAACATTTTTGGCAAATAAAGGCAAATGTATCGAATTAAGACAGCTGTTTTTGTCATTTTTTGCATAACGTTTTGATTTTTTTTATTGATTTCAGTTAAAACAAAACCAGAATAGAAAAATTAGTACACCGCTCTCCAAATTGATTGGTCTAAAATCTCCTGTACCTACTGAGACGTAGTCCCGATTTTCTCTAGTTGGCGGTAGCGACTTAAGATATTTTGTAAAATATTTTTTTATGTAAAACATGAATGTCTAAACTTATCTAAAATTTAATTGGCTGGTTTAAATTTTTTTGTTGTATTTTTATTTGTTATTTTAGGCATTTAAAAAGATTTTTTAGGCTTTTCTAGTCATATCATACAAAAACAAAATATTTTCAAGGGACTTATTTAATTTGAATCACATTGGATTAGAAATTACTTTAGAAACTAAAGCACAACAAAGAACAAAACAAAGCTTTCAAGCATTCTAAAAACTGCTATTCTTGTTTAGATTGAAGTGTAGATTATTACCAATGAATAGTATTGTGCTAATTCTATGATTTTAAGCTTGAAAAACATGATAAATATTTGAAATCATAAATTTAATAACTGTTTTAAACATTTCCCTGGATTCCCAGGATTTCAAAAATATTTTTCCCGTTTCCCGGAAAATTCAAAACCCGGGAAAATTGGACGCCCTACTTTGAACTGATTTTAGTTGGAGGCACTTCTATTTCATTGAAGATTTTTCAATCAATTGATGGCGATTGCTACGAAGATTTTTTATATGGAAAATTGTTCAAAAGGGAGGGAGGGATGGGGGGGGGGAGTGTCTCTGGAACAATCCGGTGGTTGGTCAATTTACCAATGGATTCTAAATATTAATGTTTTAGTTTATCTTTGAAAATCTCGAAGTTTAAAACCCATCATGCCCGGAGGACCAGAATTCCGGATTTTCCCTCCTACGGAACTTCCCCGGGGGTCGCCGGGACAATCTGAAGGGTGGTCAGGCCACTCATGGTCCTCAAAATGTCAATAGTTTTTTTAATCTTTGAAAATTTTAAAGTTTAAAACCCATCATGCCCGGAGGACCACAATTCCAGAATTGTCCCTTCTCCGGAACATCCCCGGGGGCCGCCGGGACAATCTGAAGGGTGGTCAGGTCACTCATGGTCCTCAAAATATCAATAGTCTTTTTAATCTTTGAAAATCTTAAAGTTTAAAACCCATCATGCCCGGAGGACCACAATTCCGGAATTGTCCCTTCTCCGGAACATCCCCGGAGGTGGCCGGGACAATCTGGAGGATGGTCAGGTCACTCATGGTCCTCAAAATGTCAATAGTCTTGTTTATCTTTGAATATCTTGAAGTTTGATACCCATCATGTCCGGTGAACCACAATTCCGGAATTGTCCCTCCTCCGGAACATCTCCGGGGGCCGCCGGGACAATCTGGAGGGTGGTCAGGTCACTCATGGACCTCAAAATGTAAATAGTCTTGTTTATCTTTGAATATCTTGAAATTTAAAACCCATCATGCCCGGAGGACCACAATTCCGGAATTGTCCCTCCTCCGGAACATCTCCGGGGGTCGCCGGGACAATCTGGAGGGTGGTCAGGTCACTCATGGACCTCAAAATGTCAATAGTCTTGTTTATCTTTGAAAATCTTAAAGTTTAAAACCCATCATGCCCGGAGGACCATAATTCCGGAATTGTCCCTTCTCCGGAACATCCCCGGGGGTCGCCGGGACAATCTGGAGGGTGGTCAGGTCACTCATGGTCCTCAAAATGTCAACAGTCTTGTTTATCTTTGAAAAACTTGAAGTTTGATACCCATCATGCCCGGAGGACCACAATTCCGGAATTGTCCCTCCTCCGGAACATCCCCGGGGGCCACCGGGACAATCTGGAAGTTGGTCTGGTCACTCATGGCATTCTATGAGACCTACCCTACAACTTTGTAGAACATTGTTTGGTTCTAAGGACAATAGTTTTCGAATTATTTTGAAATTTCTGAAAGGTGTACAAAGTACACGACGCGACTGCTCGTGTATTTTTTTTTGACGCGACTTCCGAAAGGTTAAAAAAGTTTATGTAAATATTTTATCTGAAAATGTGTAAATTTACATCTTTTGATGTGTATTTTTGTATATTATCCATTGATATTCATAAAAAATTACAATCTTTTAAAATTTTGCTTTTTTTCTGTGTTAATTGTGTTAAGAAGTTACTATTTACAAAAATTTCTGTTGATTAGGCTGTTGCAAATATTTTTCAAAGTATTTGCCCTTCAAAATCGCATTTTTTTTAAGAAACTTCAAAGTTTTAAAAGAAATGTAAGTGCAATCGGCTGAAATCAATTGAAAATGCATTCCTCTGCGTTTAAATTCATGTTTCGCATTTTATTCAAAAATCATCTGAATTTAAGTGTATTTTCGATGCACAGTCTCACAAAATTATTTTTTCCGCAATTTTTTTTTTTTCGTCACATCTTTTTTTTTTCCTTATGATGCCAAATCAACTGTACGGGTGTATAATGCACTTCCCGAAAAAAAAAAAAAAATTGAAATGCTGAAATTCTGGCTTTGAATTTCATTTTTTTTTTAAATTTTTAAACCCCTTTCGACCGTTGCCAGAGTCGAGGAACAAACACTTTTTAAAATAATTGCATCAGCCTTTTTTTTTAGCAAAAAACCATTTCATAATAATGTGAAAAATGAAAGTTTTAAAACAAAATGGCGATAATTTATCTCTTTTTCAACGTGACCAACATTTTTTTCAACCTTCCGAAATATTAATCTTTTAATTGTATAGGCGACAAGATGTTTAAACTTTCAATAATTTTGGTTCGTTATTTATAACGCAAAAAAAAAAACAAAACTGTTGTAACTGTCCAAAGTGAAAAATGGAACTTGAAAAATTTAATATTGCAAGATTACATCTATTTTAATGTAATTTTACCTAAGTTTGAGTGTAAAAAATTAAAATGGAAAATCTCATTCTCGGTGGAAAGTTTAAACATTTTTTCACGACACGAAATTTTTCACAAAGATTTTGTGTAATTTTTCTTTTCTTATTTTACATTAAAAACGTTACCTCTACCTCTTCTTTATAATGACCATCACGTTTTTAAAACTTCCAAAATTAAACTTTTTTACTGTGTAGGTTGCAAGATGTTGAAATTATCAAAACTGTGAAAAGTGAAAATTGAAAGTTCCCAAATTGAATATTGTAAATATACATCTTTTCAATGTAATTTTACCTACATTTCAGTGTAAAAAAAATTAAAATCACAGTCTCTGAGATCACATTACACATTTGTTTGTGACACCAAATTTTTCACATGGATTTTTCGTCATTTTGTTTAATTTCACCTTAAAAACGTTTCACTATTTAATTAAACTAAAACTTACATACTTGTAATTTAATCTTAAATTTTATTTACAATAACATCAGCAAGCTTAAACATACGTACTTGTATGTGATGCTCATTTTTAACATTTAAAATTGTTTGAAAATTACAATAATATTCTTAACCTTCCAATCTCTTTTACGTTGGTTGATTAAAAAACATGCACAAAGGATAAATTCAAATACATGAAAATTCTTCACAAAAATTAAATTTTTGAAGAGAATTTCAGAAAAGAGATTTATCTCCAAGTTCACTCTAAAAGCCCCTAACAATTCAAAAAAGAAGCATTATTTGAGATTTTTCAGGTTTTAAGCAACAGTGCTGATACTCCTTTAAACTTTTTCGAATTGAAAATCCCAATGAAATCATTTATTTTAATATCATAGACGGATCAGAAAAGCAAAGGAGGTTTATTGAAGAGTTGGAAAATATTAGTTTTTTTAAATTGCATCAGTGATTGTTTAAAAATTCGTGCTAAGTTATCCTAAATAAATTTTTCAAAAAACTCATCCGAAACTCGCTCTTAAAAAAAATTGTATTTTTACTTAATTTTGATGTTATTTTTAGATTAACTTCCCGCTCCTTTCTATATTTTTTTTTGTTGGTTTAAGTAAAAAAATGTAAATTACGATCCCTTGTAGGGAATATATAAAAAGAGGCAGTGATACCAATTTTAAAAAAAGTTTGGAAAGCAAAAAATATTTTGCAGTACACAGTAAAAAGTTGTAACAATTTGGAAAGTGTAATTTTGGAAGATTGAATACTACCTCTTTTAAGGTGTAATTTTACCTCAATTTAGACTGAAAAGTGACATTACACCAGAAAAGTTGTAAAATTATACATTTTCGGATGTAAAATTATACATTTTCAGATGTAAAATTACACATTTTCATATAAGATGCACCACTTCTCATATGAAAAATTCCATGATTTTTTTAACTGTGTAGATTATCTTTTTTTTTAATTAAAAATTCTTCGAAATTATCCAATTACGTAACTCACAGCCGACCCCTTTTTACAGAAAGTAAGCAAAGCACTAATGATTCCCACAATTCTCCCCGCGGCCAAAAAAAGGAGGCACTCCCAAATATTTGATTACTGGTGCGGGGGCCGAAACAAAACTTTGGGTCGATTTCTGCCGAAGTTACGATTCCAGTTAAAACCGACCGCACACTAATTGATACGGGGCCGACCTTAACGGATAAATAGAACATGGGAGAGAGATTTGCCCTGGAGTAGTAACATCGCTCAAATTTAATCACAGCTCATTGCCAGTTTGGCGCTGACGAGCGATTGAGTGAATTAATTGGATTTGGAAGGGATTGGTGGTGGTGAGATGTTGGAGTCCTATGGGGAACTTTTCGAGGTGTGGGGAATCCGATTATGTCATATGATGGAAGGATTAGCAATGCGATGAGTTCGGTGTCAGACGGAATGACATCAATTTGAGATTTGTAAAGCGGGATTTTCCGTGATTTTTAGTTGAACGTGGAGTTGATCTCAACGGTACTTACCTCTCAACAGATGCGCGGCCAGGAACATGTCGCGAAAGTGCGCCGGCAGCATGTTCAGTGCTGCCAGCGAGTCTACCGACGGTGGGGGACCACCGCTGG
This sequence comes from Culex pipiens pallens, assembly GCF_016801865.2. NCBI lineage: Eukaryota > Metazoa > Arthropoda > Insecta > Diptera > Culicidae > Culex > Culex pipiens. The sequence continues at coordinate 157,979,759 of NC_068939.1, read as the reverse complement.
GAATTCCGGGCCCGGCAGCACTGCTGCCAGCTCCAAACTTGACCAGCTGTGCTGGCGCTTGAGGTAGGAAGCCGGCGGTCGGTGTACTGGTTCCGTTGGCACTATTGTTACTACTACTACTGCTTGTACTACCGGTACCGATTAGTGGTGACGCCATCTGGTGGTGGGCACATTTGATCTTGCCTTCACCCTTGATTGCGATCGCTTCCGTTGGTGATCGGTTCTTGGCAGCACTGCTGCCGCCATTGTTGCCAGACTGGTGATCTGCCGTTTCGTCACACCAGTTGCATTGTTTCATGGTGTGTGTGTGTTTGATGGAATGGTTGATCCTTAAAAAACTTTGATTTTTGTTGATATCTTTAAGAGCACTAGATTTCCGTGTTGCTGGGAACGCTGATTGTTGCGCGGTACAGGGTGGTCGCCACTTTCACAAAGTGGCGCTCTGGTAATTTCATTACCGTGTCGTGTAGAATCAGGATTTTGGTTGTGCCCGGGCGTGGAAACTTCGTTTCCCGCGGCTTCCGGTTTTGAGCACTTGCGAAGTTAACGATCGGTATATAAAACTAACATTCAAAGATTCAATAAAAACGATTTCAACTCTATCACAATCGATTTCCTGGGTTATTTGTCACTTCTCGAGTATGTGCAGCGGTGTCCCACCGCTGTGAATCATCCAATAGCCAGCGGGGCTATCTCACTAGACATTCCAGGAAAAAGAAAAGGTAGAAGAAACGCTTAGTCTCAAAAACACGAAAGCACTCAAGATGGCGCTCGCGTGCGGGCTGACATCCCGCTCAGAAGTGGTTAAATTGACTGGCATTATCCGAAATAACCTAAAAGAAAAAGAGTAAAAAAACGAATCCCACAACAAACGGTGGTTGGAGCTGTCACTTGTTTTGACACCGCGCGCGAGCTCTTTTATCTGCCTTTGAGGTTGTCCCCGGCACGGCGTGATAAGAAGCCGGGTGGGATTATGCCCTGGAACCGACACCACTTTGATGTTGGTTCTACGCGGCCGGATTCTCCGGTTGAGGTCTACGCTGACAGTTTTTTGGAGCCCGAGAGTGATTTCGATAAAGTGCGAGTTTGTCTTCGTCCCCATTTCGGGAACGGTCCCCGTGAGATTGTTAAGTGAAAATAGAATGAAGTAGACACAAAAATGACCAGCGTGGGATAAACTGTTGAGTTGAGATGCTACACCCAAAGCGAACTCCACTGCAATTTAGCGATTACAAGATTTCTGACATCCATTTGCAGCTTTACTGCGAAGCAATAGAGATATTCACTCGCCGCTGCGTCACTACCACACAGATACAGAAAGAGAGCCAAGAGAGAGAGAAATCTCTCGTGGCGCAATGTTAAAGAGTTCGACTCTCTTCTAAAGTGCTTCGGTTTAATTTTTTTTGCGATAAAATGAACACATTTTTGTGATTTTCACTCCAACTCTAGATCCTCAAAAAGTATCAACTCAACCGAGTTCGACTTGACTCTAAAGATTTGGAATCTCCCTGAAGACCCCAAGTAGTCAACTCGGCTCATAAATGTTTCACGAGCTGTTGTTAAAAACTTTACACGCTCGTTGAAGCGTTCTCTCTCCGAGCCAATGAGTCCAATTGCACGCTTTAATTACACCGCTAAGGGCATCGTTAAACCGTACAACCCTCCCTTCGCCAAAGAATCGTAAGACTTCTGCATTACGCGTAATTCTAGAGCGCAATTGGTGGTGTTATTATTATTACACACAAAACTCATTCTTTCCGTTCCAGAACTCGAACTCGCGCAGACGGTTGTAAACAAGATTCTACGAGAGAGAGGTATAAAGAACGACTTCGTCGTCACGGGGAAATTTTTCACACCTTACTCACACAAATATACTTGGTGAGCGGAAGTTGGGAACTTCAAAAGGTGCTGCCATCTGCGGTGCACTTCAGTACTAAAGGCAGTGTTGAAAGTATAATATTACACGTTAAAAACCCGCACAATGGGAGAATTGAAACAAAACACAAAAGTGAGGGAGTTGTAAACTTCTGCACCACCAAGCTGAAACAAGCAAAGAGCAAACATTTACGAAAGTTAAATGACGCGTTAATTTGTCGAAAGAAAACAACTCGGGGTGCGCTGGTTTCAAGACTGCATCACAGTGGAAAAGAACGCTCGTAAAGTATGACGAAGCTACAGAAGCTCATCCATCAAGCACTATAGAACCGAGAGGAATTCCACGGCGGGATTAGAAGAGATTTACGTGCGCGCACTCCCGGTAACGGGATGGGGTGGAGTTTGAGTTATTCAAATTTCTCGGACAAAATCAATTTTTTTACTAATTTGAAAAGAATCAATCTCTCTCAATAACGACAAAAGATGATCAAAAAGTGTTCAAAATGATCCGTTCTCTCAGCATCAACCGATGAGCATCTTTTTTTGCCGTTCCCTTCCCACGCTCTTCCAAGAATCGTTTGATGCGTGGGCAAGACAGTGAGCAAGAGAGCAACTCTCTCCCTCCGGAGCAAAGTGGAGGGAACGGAAGGAAGTGAGAGAAACGAGATGATCTCTGAATAAATCTAAAATTTCTGCTCAAATTGATTCAAATAAATTGAGATTTTTTTTGAGTCGACGTTTTGTACAGAACGCACCACCCTAACCGAAAGATCCCAGGAGGTCACGTCATGATCTCTCTCTCCCCCCTGTGTTAGTATATGTTTTGAATACCTCTCCGATTGATGGCGTCGCCGTCGTCGGTGATGTTGTTACTCTTCAAATCACCCCGAAGAAACGTGAGCCGTGAACTGACTCTGACTGTCGTCGTCTCCGTGCCAAGATTATTTACTTGCTCTGGAGCGTTCTGACTACGACGTGTGCGGAGTTCGACACATCTGCGTCTTGCGGTAGCTCAGCGTCGATCCGTCGTAATTGGATGTTTACGGTGATTGATTTATTGGCCCCGTCCGGGACGACTGCTGCGGTGCTTTGCTCCGGTGTGGGTCATAAAATTAATTTAGTCGAAAAAAACAAACAAATTTGGGGCGGACGACCCAAAATAGAATACTAGCGTATAAACCGAAATTAGAACCTGGCGTCATTAGCGCACTCCAAAAAGAAACAATCTTCAAGGTCTTCAAGTATTTCACCCTCACTTTGCGCTCTTGTCATCCGTAACGACGACCTTCACTTCCTTCGTCACCAGCCGCGGAAAGGACAACCGACCCGACGGTGCGGAAAATCACCCCGGGAAAAGTTGGCCTAATTCACCTTTCATCAACAAGGCAGATAAAGCGAAGCTTTCAGCCCGCAGTTTCCGAGAAGAATCGATTACGCCCTCATCGCCTCCCTGTTTTTTTGTTGTTGTTGAACCCCGCTCGATAACCGGATCATCGAACCAGAGGTCGAAGGATTTCCCCCACCACTCCACTTTCTTCTGTTGAACAATCTGATGTTGGTTTCTGTTAACAGAAGGGAAAATCGCTTGAAAAGGCAACATCTCGATAACGGAAGGGGCCGGATCTTGGTTGGCAATTTGGGGGGTTTTGTAAAAACAGCTTTGATCGTGGGGCTTACTGGTTGGACAAATCTTGACTTTGGCAATATGTTTGATTCTTGAGAATCGCAATATCGAACCGATGCTCATCGAATTTTTTTTAAATGTCTGATTGAAAATATACTACTTTTATAATCAAAATATTAGGACTATTCCAGAGCAGGTTTCAAGAACAAAGAACATATGAGTTAGTTTGCAATACGTCGTAACAGACATCGCGACTTTTTTTTCTGTGAAAGAAATCCAACTAGGGGAAATATGCCCATTTTAAGCCTAATAAGCGGTCGTGTTTGAATGATGCTGGATAATCTGACGTGTTCCCTGAAATTTACTTAAACCAAGTTCACCAACGAGTAGAGCAACTTTTTGTGAACATTTCTGTTTATTTTCACTTTTACTAAAGGTTTTTCAATTTCTTTAACAAGCATTTAAAAAAAATATTTCCCAAATGTATTCTAAGCAGACGAGAATGCATTGCCCATATTTCTATTTTCAGCTTAATTCTTTTTTTCTTCCAGCGCTCCTTTGGGTCTGCTTAGCGCTGCCAATTTTGATGAAATTTCAAGCGAACACGAAAAGTAGCATTAATATAGAAAGTTTTCTGGCATCACTGGCTCACTCCAACAGGCGCTGCTGGTGGTGTTGGTGGCCACCCTTTGTTTTTTTTAATTTGCCTTCGCTTCTCGCTCGGTTTTCTTCAGCCTTCGATTGGAATGGGTCGCCAAAAGTCAAACGTCAAAAGACTTGGCGCGTTTGTTTTTTTTTATAGCGCTTACTAATTATTTTTATGTTTTGGGATTATTTTTCAAGTGAGTGACTAACTAATGTTCAAAAGAACATGTTGCCGGTAGTTGGAAGCAATTTCATATCTTAAGCGCTTTGGAAACGTTAGCGCAAGTGAAAAGATATTGATGGCGACTTTCGTTAAGCAGTTAAGCTCTCATCTTGCGTGTTGATGTGTGTGCCAACAAAATGATGAGAAATGGTCTCGCAAAATAGAAATTATGATCAAAAGTGCATTAAATTTGATCTTTTTGGCCAGTAAATGGCATAAATTTGTGTGCTTACTCGAGGCGGAGCTGTTGCTGGTAAGTTTATAGCCTAAATAGTATTGTTGGAGCTTTACTCGAGCATCAAACTCTCCATAACACGAAGATAGGTGTTTGATTAGAAAGGGTTTATTTCCCCTATTATTATTTCTCAGTAATGAGCATTTAAAGATGCAGTTAAACAATTCAAACTATTTTTGAATGATATGTTTCGTAAGTTGATCGAGAATTGTTCGAAAAACTGCTTTGTTTACAAAGGGCGCTTCAGGACCTTTTGAAAACTAACTAATATCTTGTTTACTTTTTACAAAGGTCTTATGTTCATAGGAAACCTCTCTCCCCTCCGTAAGGTTGTTTTTAAAAAGTACTCTAGAAGACAGAAGGAAGATGGCAGAAGGCAGAAGACAGGAGATAGAAGACAGAAGAGCCCTTTCTTATGAGCAATTCTCTCAGATTTCGGTCATTCGATTTTTTTTTGTATTTTTTTAATCTGGCTGAAACTTTTTTGATGCCTTCGGTATGCTAAAAGAAGCCATTTTGCATTATTAGTTTGTCCATATAATTTTCCATACAGCTGTCCATACAAATATGATACATGAAAAATTCAAAAATCTGTATCTTTTGAAGGAATTATTTGATCGAGTTGATGCCTTCGGCAAAGTTGTAGGTGTGGTTTAGGACTACACAAAAAAAATGATACACGGTAAAAAAAATTGGAGATTTTTAATTTAACTTTTTGTCACTAAAACTTGATTTTCAAAAAAACACTACTTTTATTTTTTTTTTCTGATATCTTTTACGGGACATCAAGTGGCAACTTTTCAGAAATTTCCAGAGTGGGCAAAAAATCTTTGACCGAGTTATGATTTTTTTAATAAATACAGATTTTTTCAAAAAATCGAAATATTGGTCGCAAAAAATGTTCAACTTCATTTTTCGATGTAAAATCAAATTTGCACTCAAAAAGAACCTTAGAGAAATTTTGATAAAGTGCATCGTTTTCAAGTTAAAGCCATTTTCAGGTAACTTTTTTGAAATAGTAACAGTTTTTCATTTTTTTTTAAATTGGTGCACATGTCTGCCCACCTTTGAAAAAAATATTTTTGAAAAGCTGAGAAAATTTTCTGTATTTTGCTTTTTTTAACTTTGCTGATACGACCCTTAGTTGCTGAGATATTGCCATGCAAAGGTTTAAAAACAGGAAAATTGATGTTTTCTGAGTCTCACCCAAACAACCCAACATTTTCTATCTTCGATATCTCAGCAACTAATGGTCCGATTTATAATGTTAAAGTATGAAACATTCGTGAAATTTTTCGATTTTTTAAAATCAAGACAAACATTTCAAAAAAGGCAAACATTCAATATCACACCCTTTAGAAATGTTAGTCTTGATTAAAAAAAATAAAAATATTTTTTTCGAAAAGATCGGGAAATTGCACGAATGTTTCATATTTTAACATCGTAAATCGGACCATTAGTTGCTGAGATATCGATATAAGAAAATAATGGGTTGTTTGGGTGAGACTTAGAAAACCTCAATTTTCGTGTTTTTAAACCTTTGCATGGCAATATCTCAGCAACTAAGGGTCGTATCAACAAAGTTCAAAAAAGCAAAATATAGAGAATTTTCTTAGCCTTTTTAAAAATATTTGTTTTTTCAAAGGTGGGCAAACATGGGCACTAATTATAAAATATGAATAACTGCGACTTTTTTCAAAAAAGTCACATAAAAATTTCTATAACATGAAAACCGTGCACTTTATCAAAATTTCACTAAATTACTTTTTGATTGATAATTTGATTTTACATCAAAAAAAGAAGTTGAAAAAATTTTGCGACAGATATTTCATTTTTTTTCAAAAATCAGTATTAATTCAAAAATTCATAACTCGGTCAAAGATTTTTTGCCAGTTCTGTAAATTTCTGAAAAGTTGCAGTTTGATGACCCCTGAACCATTTCATAAAATAAAAAAATAAAAATAGTGTTGTTTTTTTAGGCGTGTATTATTTTTTTTCATTGTAATCCTTATTCATACCTACAATTTTGCCGAAGACACCAAATCGATAAAAAACTTTCAAAAGATACAGATTTTTGAATTTTCATACATCATTTTTGTATGATCAGCTGCCAAATTTGTATGGAAAATTATATGAACAAACTAATGATACAAAATGGCTTCTTTGAGCATACCGAAGGCACCAAAATAGTTTCAGTCGGATTAAAAAATGAAATAAAAATCGAATGACCGAAATCTCAGAGAATTGCTCAGAAAACAAAAGTAGTAATGTTTAAAAATTAGTTTTTTATAAGAATAATAAAAAATAACGAATCTTTCCCTAGTAGCAACCTGCGCTAACTAACATTCCCGTCCCTTAAAATCGAGATCTACAAACTGACAAGGCGGGCGCCGTTGGTGGCCAATGTCTGTTACCTATTCGCAACTGATCTAGTTTTAGCAATCATGGTGTTTTATCTTTTCAGCGCATTCATACATGCTGTTGATAACGGAAACACCACTTGATTGTCGAAGCCTATGATCAGTAGTGCTGAAAGGATATAACGGTCCTGTTCAGCAATGGAGAAGGGCAACCATGGGTGGTCTCTCATGCTCATGTTCTCTCAAAAAATAACGAATCTTTAATTCATGGAGCATTGGTATAGTTTTTAATATTTCCACAACAGTAATCATTTAATTCTTTGAATTTTCTTCGTGTTTATCGTTTCTGGTATCAGAATTATTTTTCTAAATTCGTCTGAAAGGTTATTGTTTCAAATATAAATATTGTTTTGAAGCTCGTGTTCGCTCTTATTTCTCACCATTATCAACCAACATTTAAAATTATTTACCCAACTTACTAAATAATTCCCTCCAACTTCACCAAAGTGCAATCCAACCACATAATTTTGTCGTTTATCCCCCCAAAACTGCCAGCCAGCCAACAACAGGAACTGGAACCGACGCCGCCGTTGTCGGCAGCAAATAATAAAGACACCAAACTTTCATCCCCTGCGCCGCCAAACTGAATTTTCCGGGTTCCAAATCTGGACCGAGCTTTGAAAAATGTACCGCAGGCCAAAGAAGCCAAACAATAGCAATAAAACTTCGCGCCCAACCTAAATGGGTTGGATTTAAGGGGGGTTATCCGGAAGGGGGGACCGCAAATCGAAAATTTAATTTTCTCGCCAGAAGTGGTGGAGGAAACAAGCGAAAAAAAAATTCAACAACTACCAACAACTATTTACATAAATTTTCCCAGCCTCAGGTCGTTGTTGTTTTATGTTGTTGTGCTCTCTTTTTTTGTTGCTGCTGCTGCTGTTTTATGCGAAACACACCAGCTTCATAAAACTATCAACCCTCCCTCGGATGAACCCCCCCCCCTCCCCCAGCATCCCCTAGATATCCACTTTGTACTAACTTTTTGTGTTTTGTTACACCTCGGTGGTGAAGAAGGGTAGAGGGTTTGGGAGGTGCAGAAAACAACACGATACAAAATTAATAAAACTTAGTTTTAAAACAACTAGCACTTGGCTGCTGGTTGGGAGGGGGATTCTGGGGCAAATTGAGAGGTTTGGGGCATCTCGTTTTCACAGCTTCTCCGCTCAGATTACCCCGCAAGTGAAACAAAAAATATAAGTTAAGGGAAGGAGCGGCGACGCCAAAGTGGAAAACATTCGTTTCAATTTTCGAAAGGCGAAAGACTCCATAAATATGGCGCTGAAGTTGCTGCTGCGGTAAACCTGCAGACCTACGACATAGAGATAGCGCGAGATCTGGCCAGCGAAAGTAAGCACTCGAAGGCTCTTTATCTGGGAGCATAAATCATAATCGTGTACGAACGCGGGGTTGAGCGCGAGATCGTGTCTCCCAGATGTGCTGTGGCGACCAGCTGAGGTTTGATCTGAGGTTCATGTAACTGCATCGCGGTAGTTGCAGCAGGTCGAGATTTGAAAGGGACTCCCGGACTAGAGATATGATTGCGATGGAGTTCATTGCATCAGAGATCGAAGAACTGGTTTGGATTTTGAAATAATTCAAACTTAAAATATATCTTACAGACCTCAATTCAGAATTAAATCTGTTGATTAGCACAAAGTTGATACTTTCTTAGGGAAGATTCTTCTTACGTTCATCTTTCAACGAAATCAATCATTTTAGCCAACGTTCAATCCCAACTCTGCAATGCTCCACATATCAATAACCAACGAGAGAGGCTCCCTCAAATGAAGACTCTTCATCAATCTGTGAGGGCACACCACTTTGGTGGTCCCACCAAGTAACACAAAAAAATCACTTTCCCCAAAAGCGTTCACGACCTGCCGCCCCTTAACCCAACCCGCCTCGAAGTCCTCGTCGGGGGTTGTAAAATTCCAAACAAGCCACTCCATTCGTCAACGAGAGTGCGCTTCATAAATCATCTCGACGTCGTCGTGCTATCTTGTCGCACCCGCCATTTTGACGTTCCGAGAAAAACGCGTTTTAATGTTTGACCTTGAATATACAAAAACGAGAGCACGCAATGTAAACAATAACAAACACGTTTTGTTTGGCTGACCATTCTGTGCATTGTCCCAAAGTTTGGTTGAAGTTGGTTGCTGGAGTCCCGAGTTATAATTACAAATGTTTACGGTAGTCTAGCTTGTACGTGCGACAAACGCATCCTGACTTTCCTGGCCTGAAATCCCTTTGGCCTTTTGTCGCACTTACATCAATTTTCATGGAGTGACAAGATAGCACGACAAGATTGAAACTACTTTCATATGTAAAGTGACAAAAATGCACGGAGTTTTTTCGGTTTTTGTTGAATATCTCAGGATTGAAATCGAATTTTGGGGATCTGTGAAGGTCAAAAGGTGAGGCATCGTGGGCTGCACAAAATGGCGTTCTTAACTCAGTTTGGCCCAAAATGCACGTACGACAAGTTAGCACGATGGCGACGATCTGATATACGTGTGGTAGATCTACTTCTGCTCTTGACAGGTCCCCGCGTAAACTGCGCCACATTTGAAGCGGTCACAGGTCGTCCAGAAATGCGGGCAGAACGAAACCAAACGCGGCACGTTATCGTATATTAAACACACATATAAAACCATAAAACAAAACAATCATCATAACACGCACTACTAATTTGATGTAACATATTTCTTCCAACTTCGTAGCCGAACTAATTTGGACGCACTTTTCAAACCGGGAAAGGGCTCGGAAGATGTAGCCGAGTGATAAACGAAAACCAGAGGTGGGGACCGAACTCCGTCCAAAAAAGAAGAAACGCAATAAAAACAACCTAAAAGAGTGATAAATAACACATTAAAAGGGGTAAAAGCTCACGTCGCAGCCGCGTTCGACCGGAATCGACGGCGATAATTCAAGGAGCGGTTCGTCTTCGACGAAGAAAGGGGGCACACGTGAGTTGGACTGTGACTTCCGACGACGGCACGAAGTGCCGAAAGTACACCCAAACGAGAGAAGCGTGGAAGAGAGTGTCGTGCGCTTTTTGTGTTACTGAGTGACGGCAGGCGCGCGTTGCGCGCACCAATACATGCATGCACGAGAAGCGTTTTGAAGAGAGAATTGGCGTTGACACTCCGCGTTTGGGTGTTGGTCCAAGGTTTCCTTATTGGTCAAAGGGAACTTGTCCACGACTGTGTAGAACACGATACACAAAAGAGTTTGATTCTTGTTGACCAGATCTCCTCTTTTGTAGTCACAATTTGTTGACGATGTCTGGTCAGAATCTTCTTCACCAGATATTGACGGCTTAGCTTCGAGGATGACGCATCCACTTTCGACACCAAATTGTTATGTCACGCACTCGTGAGGGTGAGATTAAGTTCACTGGGCTGTCAACCGAGTCGTTGATGATAAATGGTCACTCTCAGACATCAGCAATGAAGAGCTCATCCCAATTCGTCGTCTCATCCCGAAGAGATCAAAGTCCACACTTGACCTTCGCCAGTATAACTTCTTAAACCCAGCACGTTCCCACCGGCTCCCCCCAAAATAAAGTGGTTTGCAAATCTTTCAATTTTCTCTCATCGTGTTCTGATTGAATTTCCAAAACCACTTAGATTTAATTAGGCTCCCCCCGCCCCTCCCAAACACACACTTATTCGGTAGCGCGCGCGCGTGAAGAGGCGCAACACGCAAAACATCATCTTCCATCATCATCGGGCGGGAGATTATCTGTGTAGACCTCTGGGCAGGCCAAGTTCTGCGCCGCGAGGAGTGCGAACAACCAATCAAACCCAATTCTCACCTTCTCCGTCGGAGCCGGGAAGCCAAACTTCTAGAATCCTAAGGTTCGCGCCGCAGGGGTTTACGACCGATTTGAGCGCGCGGTGTTGCGATGTTTGCATTGCAAAGCTTGAGTTAGGGAGGGTTTGGGAACATAAAGAGGTAAGCTAGAAGAAAAGTAATTTGATTTTTTTCTGCTAGGTTTTTTTTTGTGGATGTTTAACGCGATGTGTTGGATGATGGATTTAATTGCGATTCGATTTTGTAACAATTAAGCTATTCATATTTAATTAGCCACAACAACAACATTGGGAAATAGGCGCTTAAATTTGAACAAAACAAAAAAAAAAATTCCCTAAAACTACACTAAATGTTAGGTGTTCCAATATGGTTGTATAGTAGGGTGCCCAGAAAAAACCCGTTGCTGCACAGGCAGAAACGTTTTTTTTGTGTAGATTTAAGCATCTTTGCCAATTTTGAGCGACAATGTTTAAGATTCACCCAATGAACCAGAGCTTGCTGCTGGCAAAAAAGTGTTTCATAGAAAAATTACTTTTAAAAATAATAATAAATTATCAGCATAGAGTTTTACAATTTAGATCAAATTTGGCCCAGAGTCCTAAAATAGCTCAAGGAGCAATATTCAGTTTGTGGAGCGTTTCTTTAAGGTTCCATTTTTGGACCTTGTTTGGACCATTCTTTTGCTCCTTCTTTAGAAAAGAAGTTATTTTCTAACAGAATACTGCATTTCAGGACTGACCAACAGAGAATTTTCCAATAAAAATCATCGTGAAATTCATGAAAGTCTAACAAAGCTTAAGTTTCATTGATTTCAGCACTTAAGGTCATTATTCTGTAAAAAAATATGCACTCCTGGAGAAAACCAAAGTTTGTTTACATTTGCATGAAAAAAGTGTTCCGAATTTGTGGATTTCAAGGGTCAATGTTATTCTTAAAAAATTTTAGGACGTTCAACTATCAATTTTCTATTATTTTTTAACAACTGACGATCTGTAAACTGTTCTGTATATGAGGGATGACTGTATAACAAAAAATAAATGGTATGAATTGAACTTTATACTATAATTTTTTTTAAATGTCCCGGCTTTTGCAACCTGGCTGCTGTTTTTCGTGAATTCGTTGATTAACACACATACTATTCTTCTCATTCTAGCAATGAATGAGCCACAAAAACGTTCAAAGGGTCTTTCATACAATAAATTTGATGAACTTACCAAAAAAATAAAACATTCAAAGCACATGATTGAGTTCAGAAGGTTGAATTAGAGCGTCCAATTTCCCGGGGATACAAATTTCCCGGGAAACGAGAAATTTTCAATCAATTCCCCGGGAATTCCCGGGAAATTTTTAATTTATAGAAAATTGTTCTGATCTTGATTTTGATTAATATTTTGCATAGAAAATGTGTAGGACAGCGACTTTAATGGATAAAATAAGTGTGAAGATGAATTAACAGCTCAATTTCAGTTTCATTTCAAATTCAATTTCAGTGTTTGGACAGTGAGTAAAATTAATCCATATTCCACAAAAAAATCATTTAAACTTGCCTCTGTGACCAATTCAAAAGATTGTGGTTTGACACATAAATTTGACATGAAAAAAAGACACGCAGAAATTATGTTATTATGACAAATAACTTTTCTAAAACAAATCATACTGGTTTCAACTATTGAGCAAAATGGCAAAGCTTTTTAGTTTTTTCTTTAAAATCTTACTTCTTGTGTTAGGTTTACTTAAACAAACTCAATGTTTTCAAATATTTGAAGCAAACTGAATTTCGGGAATTCCCGGGAAATTTAAAATTTCCCGGGAAACGTGAATTATTTTTTTGCAGATCCCGAGAATTTTTTTCCTTGGACGGGAAATTGGACGCTCTAGGCTGAATTAAAAAAAAAACTGGTCAAAACCATCATTTCTTCAAAATACTTTTTTGAGAAATTCTGGTAACTCGTGAAGAATACATACAAATCAAAACTTTTGTTTAAGTCTGTTCTTCAATTTTCAAGAACATTGTAACACTCTAAAAAAACCCTTTTTTTGCTCCAAGTTAATAAATGACTTCTCTGGGTTATTGCAAATTCGAAGTGTACAATGAATTCCTCATAAAATTTGATGTTTCTCGAATTTTGACATTTGAGTAACGGAAAAAAGCAGCGATTTAAAAATTATTTTATAAGTTTTTGGAGGTCAAATTCGTTTTTTTACTCAAAAGTTCATTTGACACCGAATTTATATCTTTTCACGATTTCGAGTTACACACTGATAAACATTTAAAAATGCAGAAAAATGAAAGGGGTCATACCGCCCCACCTACACTAGATATCATAAACTGAACCTAGAGTTTGTGACCAAGGGTTACAATTTAAAAAAATAGTGTCATGGAATCGAATAGGGATCGGGGCTACTTTTTCAATTTTGTATGAGTTAGTGCGGAATGACCCATTACCAAAATAATATTTTTTTGAATCACTTTATCGAATATGACTTACTTTATCACTATATTTTTTTAAATAATAAAAATGAAATCGAATTGCTTTATGAAGGCAATTGAATTGATTTTTGAAAAAATCATGATCAAGTGGAACCATCTGATTCTTCATATTCAAAAATAATCAAACGTAATTTGAGTAATTCAAAAATTGCTTATAGATTGCTAGATTCCGACTTACATTTTTAGGAGACTTAAATCGTAAGGGGGGGATTAAAAATATTATTAATGATTCAAAATTAAGCGGAATAAAATAAACAATAAAATCCCTCCAGATGTATCATATTTTTGAGAAATTATATAGTCTGTACCAAATAACACGTTATGGGAAGATTTAATTTGATTTGGATTCTTGCGTTTTTAAATCGTTTAAAAATTGTTTGTCGAATTTATTATTGTATTTTCATATTTTCCTGTCATTTTGGAAAATTATATTATCCATTAAAATTTAATACAATTATGGAGGGTGTCAGAATAAAACGTCATCAAATATCCAAAATTGATCGATTCGATCTTCTTCGACAAAATTGTAGATTTTGATGAGAATGTTTCAAAAAAAATATAGCTGTACTGTAATAAAATTACCCCTGTTTCATTTTTCTTTGTCCCACAAGAACAGAAACTAAATTGTAAATTTATCATGTGAATTAAAAAAAAATAACCATTTAAAAATAAAAATAATTTTAATGACGAAAAATTAAGTCTTTCGAGCCATGAGCAAGACAGTCTCAGCAGTGTTGCACAAGTGTTGAATGAAGTAAAAAAGAATGCTTTATTTCTAGATGTAATCTAAAATTTCAGATCAAAAAGATTGTTTTCTTTGGATAAAGTGAACTGATTTCAAGTTATATACAACTGAAAGTGATTTTTAGTACAAAAATTCTTTCACCTCACCATGCCCAAGCTTGACCAAGATGAAAATATTTGTTTCGAAAAGATCAGAAAATATCCAATCAATTTTTAAAGCGTTCCAATATTCAGATGACAACATCTCAGGAACTGATTTTCTGTGTAAAAAAAGAAAATCAGTTAAATATTCTAAATTTTTTAAAGTTTAAAAATCAACTCTAACAATTGGAAAAGTCCAAAAAACTTGTTTCGGTGATAGATTTGTAAATAAATTTGACATTATTTTCAAGTCTTGGATGCAACTTAAAAAATTTTATGATGCATTCTACACAACCAGATTTTCAGAATATTTGAAGGCAATTAGACAATTTTAATGGAAAAATCCCCATTTTATGTACCGTTTCAACCCTAGCCAACATAAATCTATTGCCCCTCGGAACCTCGGCCAAAACCGCGACCGGCAAGGCAGCGCAACATGAATTTGCACATTATTTGCAGCCCGCTGAAGATGAATCTTCCCGCGGAGCTCTATTCAGCGCTACCAACCGTGGGCTTTTCCAAGGTCAATTGCCGAGTCGTCGTCGACGAACTACGCCGGCAAAGACCATGACAATGATGCGATGTTAGGAGGTAGGTACATTTACCCCGGCAGCAGTCGTCGGTATGGCAAGTAACAAGCAAAATTAGCGATTGCCAAGAAGAGGAGAGAGCGCGCAAAGAAAAACTACTTAGTTCGGGCAGGTGGTCGTGGTCGTACTGGTCCGCAAAGGCTCGTAAAATTGAGGTAAACCACGGAATTGATGGAAAACAACGTGGTTCGCGGATGAGTTTGCACGTTTAGGCGGAGGGGGACTTGCACGTTCTGGACCGTAAATCAACCCAAGAGCTCGAGAGGAAGAAGAGGAAGAAGTTAGTTTTACGAGTGTTTGTGTGCGAACAAGGAAATTAGAATAATTTGTTACGCACATGGGCATATTATACTTCTTTTCCTGGATGAGTGATCACTTCCGAGTTACGTTTCGTCGTTTCTGCTTTCGGTACGAACTTCGTAGGCGGTGCGAAGGAGGGTGAAGGACTTGCAGAACACCACACGCAAAACACGGAACCTCCGGGGAACGACGAGGTGTGTGAAGAGCCTCGTGTGGCAAAGTGTCATAATATATTCCGGGCCTAAGAAGATTATCGTCAGCCAAGTGCCATCGAGTTTGACAATAAACTTCAACACCTCGATACGGTGGCGCAGAGCTTTCGGTTGGTGGAAGGTCGTACAAGCGTAGTGGAGGGCGGATTGGATATGAAATATGAGCGATGTCGGTGCGGGGATTTGCAAGCAGATTACACTCGGCGAAGCGGCGTTCTGCGGATGACAGATGGATGACGATTTATGGGAAGTGGTTAACATTGAGCTCGTGCCGCGATTCCGATACATGATACAGCTGTGTAAGGCGGTTGTCACTGGAGATTGCTGCTACTGATGGGTAGGCCATTTCACCGAAATGACATAAACGATATAGTTAGACAGTTCAGAGAACTATCAAAGGTATAAATCATAACAAATTGAAGTTTCGGTGAAATGACCTACTTGGCGAATAGATCGATTCGGCGAAATGTGGCATTCAGTGAACTAGCAATTCGATGATGAGAAAAATTATACATGGGGTAAAATAAAGCAGCATAAAGCAATGTTTCGATGAAACGGTCAATTCGGCGAAATGGCTCATTCGAGGAAACGGCCATTCCGCAAAGGAGCCAACTTCAGAGAAAAACTTACACGCAGATCAATCAATACGGAAAATATCAAAATATCGTCGAAAAGCCCAATTCGGTTAAACGACCTATTCGGGGAAACGTCCATTCTGCATAATGGATGGCTTCTGTGAAACTTTTTAAGCAAGAAATCATCCAAATGGGAAATCCTAAGTTTTGATGATTTCACCGAAAATTTCAATTCACCGAATGGTCGTTTCGCCGAAAGCGGTGTAGACTCCAGATCTGAGTCAGTAACAAACCTGAACAAAGAACAGAAACAGGTGATTAACCCCGGTATTGATGTCATAATTAGCCCAATTTATCCCCGTTACTGATAGCCTAATATTCAGCTAATTACTGGACCACGACCAAACGTTCGACCGACCTAGACCGGTTCGCTCTGACAGCTTCGTTAATGGAACGTTGCATAACCGGTTGACGAGACAACGGTTAGGGTGACAACACAGACACAGGTTTTCATCGAAAAAAAAGAGGGCTGCGTCTTGTTTGCTCGTTAATTCGATTCGATCGCCCCTTAATCGATTGATTGACTCGGCTGAGGTGACAGTTTAATTTCGGTGTTTTTGTTTTTGGGACACCTTCCCCGTTAGGGGGTGTTCTGATATTACGTAACCTAGATTTTGGAGGTGTAGAGAAAATTATTAAAAAGATGAACCACAGACCAAACTCTCGGTTACAGAATTTAGTAAAATTTAGTGGAATTTGTACTTTTGATATTTTTAATCTGGGGGAGCATTCTTTAATTACGTAACGCAGTAAAGATATGAGGGGTTAGACACTTCATACACATATTTATTTATTTATTCAGAATATGTGTTCCGAGGGAATTAAGGGGTCTAAAAATTCAAAATTGTGTGTTACGTAATAAAAGAACACTCCCTAAGTTAAAACCAGCTAAAATTCAACAAAGATGGACAGCTTCATACAAATTTCAACTGAAGCCTGAAGCTCAGCAAAACACGGTATGCATCGTTCAAGGCAAAATAATCTTCCGTTACGTAATAAGTGAACGCCCCCCACCCCAAAACCGGCTCTTATCGACGCAACAGCGCGTGTTCACCTTTTCCAAATGACAAGATAGTGGGGTGTTTTGGGTAGCATGACCATGGGAACTGGAACGTTCGAAAGCCGGTAAGATTGCGGTGTTAAGTAAGAGGAGCGATGCAAATGAGAGGTGGCCCCTCGAAATGATTGATGATGACCGCCTCAGGGAGCTCCTCTGAAGAAGTGCAGCATTTTACTAATTGAATGCGCCAAGTTGCCGCTCCTAATGAAAACGTCTGTCCCGAACTTAGTGAAACGGAAAAGTTTTGCCCGCCAAGAAATTCCAAGTTGTTTGTTGTTCACTTCCTGTTTGTAGGTTTCAACGTAGGAAGTAGCGCGACTTTGCGTCGGGAAAGTTTGGCAATAAAATAATTTGAAGGGGGTTGCTGCTGTTTACTTGGTAATGAAGTTTCTCCTTATGATTTCGAACTTGATAAAGTTCAGTTGCAAATTCCACGTTTAAAATTCAATGTGTTAGCTACTTAACCAAACTTGTTAGGACCCCATTAGAGTATTCCAAAGCAAGAAATGCTATGTTTGTTGACATTCTTTCTTTGACAGCTGGTTCAATAGAGAAGAAAAACAAATCGCGACAAAATTCTGAGGCTAGGCATTTTGACAGGTATGATTTTCATAAAGTATTCGCCTCCTTTTCTCTTCCTTTTCTACCACAAAAATAAATTTGTATTCATTCGTTAACTGAAACAGTTTATTCCTGAGTGTGTTGGTGATGAACTTGTCGATGCGAGAGTATAAGTGTCAATGCAGTGTTGTTGACAGTTTGTTGCGCGTTCTCTTTACGTTCTCTATCTTATTCTCTCTCTCTCTATAGTGTAGATGTTCGCCGAGAGAGCAACGTCACCTCCACAGCAGACGGCCGAGAGTAAAATGCTCTCGATTTTGTTTGAGGGAGTAAAATTGAAAAGAGAACATAATACCTTCAGATGCATAAAATCGATCTGCGAAAAGTTACGGCATTGATAATCAAAGATCATGGGATCGAATCTCGCAGTCGATATTTTGTAAATGTTGTTCCGATTCAATTGTTTACAGTTTGAGAGCTAATTCCTCTCGATTTTGTGTAGTGCATTTTTGAGTGTAATGTGGTTTCTGTTTTAATCAGGTTAAGACCTAAAACACTGTAAACAAAAACCGTTCCAGTTATAAAAAATAAATCATTTTCACACATCAATGACCCTTCCACCACGCTCTACAACTCGAAACGTTCTCCCAGTACCACGTCCATCAATCAACCTTGAAGGGTGCCGTACTAACCCCGCGCACGATAAGCCGGGGCGCCATGATTTACGGACTTTCCACACCTTTTCGCGTAACACTTCCCAGGGTAACTTCAAGTCATGATTAGCGGCGGCACCACACCATACCGTGCTAGTACAAGTTCGTGTTACAGGGCAACCCCCTCCGTAACTTCCTCGTCAAGTTGTAAATGTCAATACACCTTAAGGGGTACCCTCAATCTTCAACTCGAGCAAATTGGTCACTTTGTTTCAGGCGCGCGAGCGCTCACAAAGCAAGTAATTAGCTAAATTGAATTAATTTTAGCGCACGCGGCACGGAGGACCAACTTGGTTTTTTTTTTCGGGGAGTTGTTACACGGTGGGGACAAAATCGTTGTACGGAAAGATTGATTGTGGTACGGAGTTGGGGCGGTGAGTTATGACCTGTTGGTGGAATGGGTTGTGAGGAGGTGTGATTAAGTGTGTTCTTCGATAAGCGAAGAAGTGGATTGAGATAAGGTCGGAACGAGTTTACAGAGTCTTCAGGAATGCGATTTTTGGTGTCTTCCTTAAGCAGGTATTAGATTATGACAAACATCCAAACAAAATCGAACTTTTTCTTGTTTGACAGTTTGGCAAACTCGCAAACAACTTAAAACGAATGCAAAGTCTAATACTTGCTTTAGATTGAATTGTTTTGACGAGCGAGAGTAAAATGCTCTCGAATTGGAATGAGAGAATAAATTTGAAATCGAGAGCATAATGCTCTCGAATTACTTAACTCTCTCTAACTCATAGTTAAGTCTTGTCAAGTCAAAAGTTTTGGGATTGAACCCCCAGTCGACACAATATTTTTTAGAACGAATTCGAGAGTAAAATACTCTGTACCGTCTAAGACGTTCAGATGAAATTCTTCACGGCTCCACCTTTACGAACTCGCAACCACCGCTCAACTGAAATTCCAGCATAGCTATCATAACATTACACAAAAGAGCCCGCGCTCCGGGAGGTATGACCAGCCTCGTCTTCTTCGAGCCCGAGTTTTGAAAGGCATGCCAATCAAAGGCGCCTCCCTTTTGCGAGATATCTCCACGCCAAGCCGGGCCGGGATCTTCGCGGAAAACGCGCCGAAGAAGCCCGATCATAATAGAAGTCGATTCCGGGAGCTGTGCCGGCAGGCAGGCTTATCGCGCCAGGTTTGAATACAAATTGAGCGATAATAGTGGTTGGTATCCCGGACTCCGTGGTGTTCAATATGGACGGACGGCGTGAAAATTATGGCGTGATTGGCAACAAGAATCACGCAAAATCTGGTCCGACCACCGGCGCTGGAACGTGCTGGGAAATCCGTCTTTCGGAAATAAGACCCGACATAATCCTTTCATTATAACTCAATTCTTCCTGAAGGGGAGGAAAAGTTTTCTTAAAAAAAAACGCTGAAATTGCTTCACTCTTGCTGGGCTTTCGTTTGTCCAACGTGGTCCTCCAGACGGGTTGGCGGAAAGTGGCGGATTTTTCAATCTCGTTTCTTGCCGGTCTTATATTTGAAAGGAAAACTTCATCTTTTAGCGCACGGAATAATGATACGAGGGGCAAATAAAAGAGTTGGTTTCTGATTCAAATTGAATTTATTATCATAGCGCAGCAGTCTGGAGGAAGGCGCTGCGGAAGCGTCGACCAGACTCACACCGGGTAAAGTTATAGCCGTTGGCTTTGTCACCGTTCCAACTCAAATATTGCACCGATCCGACGGGAATAAGTTTGTCCTGGGAGAGAGAAAGAGCGAATAATCGGGAAAATTTATCGCTACAGGAGTGGATCCACACTGCGACACTGACTACCAGGTTCGGGAAAAGCCGTCGGTAGAGCTCCATAGTTGGCAATTTATTCTTGGCAAGCTTCCGGGGGGCGCAGGCTTTTGAGGACACCCAAAAGCAAGTTTTCCGACAAGTTTGAAAACATTCAAGCCCAGAAAAAAATCTTCATCAACCAAGATTTGAACCAAGATCCTTTGCGTGACAGTCTTCGACCCTACCGCCATGCCACGCCGGTTCGACGTCACACTCCCTCTCACTTGGGTGCACCCCCGAAAAGAGCTGAAAGTATGCTAACAACTGCACCGGCAGTGAGTTTGGTCCAGGTTGCCAAAAAAGGCCTCGCGGATGCAGTCCGCGGAAGCGGGTCGACCCATTAAATGGCAGTTGTTGCCGCGGACACGTCCCGCGTGGCACGCGGACATTCGTGACATTACAGCGGTATGTAACGGCGAGCGTTGAACGTCCGGGTCGTATGTCCGCTAATGAAGATTTATGCGCACTTTCGTCCAATGTCCGCTGAGAAGAGTGAGATTTTTATCGGAAGCTGTGCCGCGGACGAACGGGGCAGATTTATGCCGAGTGACAGCGAGGCCTCATAAATGAATTATTCAGGACGTGAAGTGCGGCGGTATGCGCGAGGTTCGCCGACTTGTCGTGATGACAGTGGACTGATTGGTGCCGGGTAGTGCCGAATCGTCGGGAAAGCTTTTTGGAATCGATGAATTAATTGTCGTGTCATAGAAGGGGGTTGTTTTGGGAGCTCTGAGAAAGGTCTTAGTCTAGGGTTGAAACGTCAGAATGACATATCGGATATTTGTGGTACTTAATATGGTTTTTGAACTGAACTGAATGTATACAATATTGCACAATTTTTTTGTACTCTCAGGAAGATCAGAATTTAAGATCAAAACGTTGGATTGAAAACCGAATCCGGGAATCTACCACAACCGAGAGTTCGAGAAATACTTAGAGTCCGAGAGATACTTAGCATCCGAGAAATACTAAGAGTCCGAGAGATACTTAGAGTCCGAGAGATACTTAGAGTCCGAGAAATACTAAGAGTCCGAGAGATACTTAGAGTCCAAGAAATACTCAGAGTCCGAGCGATACTTAAAGTTCGAGAGATAATTAAAGCCCGATAGGTATTTAAATCCGAGAGATACTTAGAGTCCGAGAGATACTTAGAGTTCGAGAGATACTTATATTCCGATAGATACTTAGAGTTCGAGATATACTTAGATTCCGATAGATACTTAGAGTCTGAGAAATACTTAGAGTCCGAGAGATACTAAGAGTCCTAGAAATTCTTCGAGTCTGAGAGTATCTAAGAGTCCGAGAATCTCTGAGAGCTCAAAAGTCTCTAAGTATCTGACAGTTTCCTTTAGACTTAGGATTTCAAGAGTCCAAGAATCTCTTAGAATCCGGTAAAATATTTGAAAGTCCGAGAGTTTAAAAAACCCGATATTACCTATAAGTCCGAAGGTCTCTAAGAATCCTCGATTCTCGAAGAGTCCAAAAGTGCGAGAGTCTCCAAGATTTCGATGGACTTTGTGCATCAAGGCACCAAGATAGATTTTTAAAAGATAAGTTTAAGAGTCCGAGAGTCTTCAAGGTCCGAGAGATACTAGGAGTTTAATAGTCTTCAAGACTCCAAGAGATACTGAGAGTCTGAGAGATACTTATAGTCCTAGAGATATTTAGAATCCGAGAGATAACAAGAGGCCGAGAATCGTCATAACAGAATGTTTCTAAGAGTCTAAAAAGATTATAAGAGTCCGAAAATCGCTAACAGTTCAAAAGTCTCTAAAAATCTGAAAGTATTCAATCTCCGAGAATCCTAAAGTTTCATAGAATTCGATAATCTTTGAAAGTCAAAAAGTTTCTGGGAACTTGATATTCGCTAAGAATCCGAGTCTCCAACATGAGATTCTCTGAGAACACAATTGTCTTCAAGATTCCGAGTCTCTAAGATTCTCGGAAAGGTCTTAGAAATGAGAATCTAATCTTCATCGGATGAAGCTGCATCAATTACAGTCGAAATAGTATCAAAAAACTGACAGTTATGGGATCCGTTTGAAACGAATCCCGCCTGGGTCAATATCTCGCCCATTCTTCACCGGCTTGTTCATCATAACACCACCCGTTGTAGGGTCCAACTTCTACACACAACCGATCAATTAATATCGTTCTCCGCCCAAGTTTGTTCGTAACTTTTCAAGTTTATGAAGCCACTTGGCACGTAAAGAACCTCATCCTCGCTCCGTAACAGAAGGCCGCCCATCATCATCATCACCAACAATGTGAATGAAACTTTTGCCCCCGTTTTTCCCTAACAAGAGTCCACTCTCGTACAGAACAAGGTGCAAACAACTTGGAGCCACTGACCACGGAGCTCTCCTGTGGGGGCGTTCACTGGTAATCGGAGACGTGTTCCGGGGGTGGAGTAGCGGAAGGACACGATAAAATTAAACGTGCTACCATATTTTCTAATTTATGTTCTGCTCCGTCTTACGGGCTGGGGTCCTGACTTCAAGTTGGGCATAAATTTGCCAAGTGTACGCGCACTTGGCACTGACATTCCCGGAGGGCGCAAGACCGACCAACCGAGCCGGGGAAAGAAGAAGAAGATATTTAATGTAATAAAACTGTCACACTTAATAATATTAATGCAAATAGACATAAATCTGGGCGACGGGGCGGTGGTCGGAACAGCTGTTCCCGGGGCCAGAGGTTGACCAAGCTGTCCGTGGCAGTGTGGTTTGGCTGAACGGTTCTGGGAGGGGTGAGGGTCATAAGCAAATAAATGTTGGGCGGAGAAGACAATCTGTAACAGAAGGAAGTACTTCAAGAACCAGTACGTAAAATTTACTAGATTATGTCCATAAAATGATGTATCACTATCAAAAGGGATTGTTTACGTTGTTTTTGAGCGAAAGGAGCTGTTTGTTTACATCCAAGGTTACGCCCTACTGAAATTTGACAGCTGTAAAGTTTTCAGTATCCTGAAGTTGTCATTCACTTATCTCGAAACGTCAATGATAGCTTTTTTATTTTTATCAAACCGAAAAACAATCACTCAGATTCGTCAACATGTGTTTGCAAACAGTGACAAATTTCGATCCTTGTCGGAAGCGCGAATCCCACGTGCGCTCAACGCGTAATCCACAAATTCCAATTATTTCACACTATCTCTCTAGCGCTCCCCAGCTGCCAATTTTGGTGATGATCCGTAACCGAATATCTGTCAACAGCGGACTCTTTGTGGCGTTTGCTCACACCATTTTTTGCCACTTCTTGCTAAACCATTTTTGTTGGCATTTCGAGCCAACGCAAAATTCCGCCGGTCGTCGCCGTTGTGCTATCTTGCCATAATTCACAAAAGTTTGAAATATCGTTTGCAACGCTTTGCCAAATCAGGAAGTTTGCGAACCCCATATTACCGCACGTCATACATATCGACACCAAAGAGGCGTGACAATGTAACACAACGGCAACGGAATGACACTGATCGTCGCGCACGCGGTCACGGGCGGTCCCGCCGGACCTACTTGGCAAACTTTGCAACTTTCACCCGGCCACAGAGTCGAAGCTAGGCGTTGAATCGTCCTTAGCTGTCACTTTGCCACCCCCTCAAAGCCGGACCTGTCGGCAGAACGCGGATGAACAATCCGTGTTTACCGACACACAAGACATATGGTCCGACGCGAATTTCGACACATCGAGAGTAACATTTGGAAAGGGTGTATTTTGACAGCTGTCATTGTTTTGATACTTGTAAGCTTGTAAGCATGTTGTTTTGTTTTCATTCGCGGATTCATCTGTCAAATTGCTGTCGCGCCATTTTGAAATGTTTTTGTTCCGACGCAATTCCCCCGACCTCATGCCAGAAAAAAAAGTCCCCTCACCGTCACAGTGTTTACAATTTGGGACACCGCCGCGTAACGCGGCCCAAGGTCATTGTGAAAATTTAATTCGCACAAACCGGCGGCGTCGACAATCGTCGAGCCGGAACGTCGCGCTGTGACAGAGAAATGAGAACCGCGCGCGCCATCTAGCGGAGAGCGCGCCCCCGAACTAAACGGTGATAAATTATCGCGATTTTTCGCGGATGGCCTCAGTTGGTTGGTGCCGCCTCGTGATTTCAATCTATTTGTCTGCGCTGCCGACTGATGACAATCCGTTCCGGGACTCTGGGTTTGCGTCGGTTGTGGTCCGCGTGCGGGTTTTTCGAGAGATTGTAGATGAGAATTGGTTGATTTGATAGTGGGAAATCTGGCAAAGTTGACTATTTGAGGACTAATTGCAGTGAGGAATCGGTTAGAATATCCGATTTGAACAGCCTTAACATAAATTGAATGATAAGGCAATATGAAGTTTTGACCTCGTAAGAATTAAACTCAAGACATCTGAGTTGGAATTCATTTCGGACAAAGAATAATAAAGACTCTTGGAATGTTAGAATCATATAGACTCTTGGAGAATCACGGATTCTTGGAGACTCTTGGATACTGTCAGATTCTTAAAGACTCTCGAACTCTTATAGTCTTTAAGAATCAAAGAGATTCGTGGAGACTCTCGAACTTATAAAAACTCTCAGATTTCAGGCTCTTGCAATCTTAGAATCTCTAAAATTCACAGAGACTCTTGACGAATCTCGGAATCTTAGATACTCTCAGATGTTTAGACTCTCTAAGAATCTCTAAGAAGACTCTCTTGAAGTTTCTTGGACTGCTAGAGACTCTAAGAGTCAGAACTTAGAAGTCTTGGTGAATTTCGTACTGTTAGAGACTTTTAGATTCTTGGAATCTCTATGAATTATAGATACTCTTAACGCATCTCGGACTATTGGAAACTCCTGTAGTCTTCAAGACTCTCTCTTACTATGTCTAAGCATCACTTTTGACGTTTTCCGGAATCATGTAGACTCTCAGACTCTTAGAGACACTTAGATTCTTAGAAACTCTTGATACTGAGAGTCTTCAAGAATCAGACCTTTCTCAGATTATTGGAATCTCGGATTATTGGATACTCCCCAAGTCTTCAAAACTCTGGGACTCTTAGAGTCTCTAAAAATCAAAGAGCCTTGGAGATATTTGGAGACCCGCAAAATCGTGAAGATTTTCGTACTTTTAGAGACTATCAGAATTTTTGTGACTCTGGACCTCTTAGGACTCTCTGATTTCTGGAGTCTCTCGATCTCTTTGACCTTCGGACCAATCCCAGAATCGACTCTTAAAAACTCACAGATGTTTGGAGGATCTCGGACTATTAGAGTCTCTATGAATCTCTAGAATCTCTAAGAAGACTCCCTTGAGGTTCTTGGACTGCTAGGGACTCTAAGAAGCTATAACTTAGAACTCTTGGTGAATTTCGTACTGTTAGAGACTTTTAGATTCTTGGATTCTCTATGAATTATAGATACTCTTAACGCATCTCGGACTATTGGAAACTCCTGTAGTCTTCGAGACTCTCTGTTACTATGTCTAAGAATCACTTTTGATGATTTTCGGAATCATGTAGACTCTCAGACTATTAGAGACACTTAGATTCTTAGAGACTCTTGACACCGAGAGTCTTCAAGAGTCATTCGGCTCTTAACGTCTCTAAATATCATAGAGACCTTTGACGAATCTCGGATTATTGGATACTCCCCAAGTCTTCAAAACTCTGGGACTCTTAGAGTCTCTAAAAATCATAGAGCCTTGGAGATATTTGGAGACTCGCAAAATCGTGAAGATTTTCGAACTTTTAGAGACTGTCAGAATTTTTGTGACTCTGGACCTCTTAGGACTCTCTGATTTCTGGAGTCTCTCGATCTCTTTGGCCTTCGGACCAATCAAAGAATCGACTCTTAAATACTCTCAGATGTTTGGAAGCTCTCGGACTATTAGAGTCTCTATGAATCTCTAGAATCTCTAAGAAGACTCCCTTGAGGTTCTTGGACTGCTAGAGACTCTAAGAAGCTATATATAACTTAGAACTCTTGGCGAATTTCGTACTGTTAGAGCCTTTTAGATGCTTGGAGCCCTATAAATCAAAGATACTCTTAACGCATCTCGGTCTATTGGAAACTCTTGAAGGCTTGAAGACTCTTGAACTCTTACTATGTCTAAGAATCACTTTTGACGGTTTTCGGAATCTTGTAGACTCTCAGACTCTTAGAGACACTTAGATTCTTGGAGACTGTTGACTCTGAAAGTCTACAAGAATAATTTGGCTCTTAGAGTCTTTAAATATCGTAGAGACTTTTGACGAATCTCGGACTATTGAACACACTCGAATTCTTAAAATCTCTCGGATTCTTAGAGACTCTAAAAATCATAGAGACCATTTTAAAGATGTTTTGAATCTTTAAGATTTCCAGCTTGAAGACTCTAGGGCCCTTAAAATCTATACAATTATACATAATTTTAGAATCTTTAAAAACCTTAGAGACTCTTAGAGTCTTTAAAAATCATACAGTCTTGGAAATATTTAAATTTTTGGAGACTCTCGGAATCGTGCAAATTTTCTAGACTTTTAGAGGCTATCAGACCTTTTGAGACTCTGGGTCTCTTAGGACTCTCTGAAGATTAGAGTATCTCGCACTCTTCTGGCCTTTGGCCTTCGGACCGGAGGTCATCCCGTAAAGCACCCACCAGATGATCGCACGCGCTGTACAAATTAATCAAATTGTCGAATCCGAACGAAACAACAGAAAAAAATCAATAGACTCTGACCCACCGCGTTCAACGCGAGAGAAAGGCAAAATCGGCGTTAAAACCCACTATCGCGCGTGGAGAAACCGATACCGCGTGTGTGCGTTGTACCTGACACCTTAACCGGTGAATGGTGAGAAGAAGAAAAAAATCCCCCCAGCGCTTGAAATAACGAGAGGGAGCCAAATTGAACACGTCTCAGACTCGGCTCTTTGGTTGTGTGCCTTCGAGTTTCCTTAATCTTTTCGCTGCGCGCCGCGGCTTGTTCAACCAGGTTTTTCCCGTGGACGGTTGTTGGACAGGGCCCGGGGCTTCCGACGAGCGAATCAATACGGTTTGCATTCACCAGCGTCGTCGTCGTCGACGACGACGAAAAGACGAACCCCGGTTGAATAGGCCGCACACCGTCTTCATCGTCACCGTCGACACGGGGGCATCGAGATATTGGAGGACCTGCTGCTCCGGGTGTACCTTTTGCGAGCGAACACATATCTAGCGCGTGCTGGCTTGCTTGCTTCCCTCGTAAGAGTTATTTCATCTTCTCGGGCTGTATGTATGTACACAAACGATGCCACAGCTTTTTCTCCTTTCAACGGTGCCGGCGGTGTCAGAGGCTTTGGAACATATACGACGAACCGGAGAAGAAAGAGACCAAGAGGTCGGATGTACGGAACTGAGCGCCACTACCGTCGGTACGGAACTCTTTGAGGTCCGTAAGTTAGAAATTTGGTGGAGTGACAGTTGATTCAAGATGTAGAATCCAATTGAGAGGAAATTGCTCTCAAATTGAAAGTAAAAAACTGAGAAGATAAAGCACGAGACGAAAGAGAGCATTTTACTCCCAGTTTAATTCTATAAAAAGTTTAAAACTGCAAAAAAAATATCTTGGTAATGGGAATCGATCCCAAAATTCAAGTCGGAGAGCGTTTTACTCTCGGTTTTCACCATTATTCTCTCAATCAAAATTGAGATAATTTTACTCTCGACCGTAAATCCCCACTTCAGGTCGTCACGAGTTATCGCCCCACCCAACCAACCAAGGAAACGCTGGAGGCTGCGAAAGCAGCACAAAAAAAATATCAACCCGTCGAGCCCGTCGTCGTCGCGAAGACCTGGAGCCTCTGCACAACGGCCTCCTCTTGCCAGCGAGAGAGTACATACGTTATGAGAAAATTAGGAAACGACGGGCCGTTTTTTTGCGCGCGCGGGGTCGGAGTTCCGGGTGGTCCCGGGGCGAGGGTTTCCCGAAAAATCAATATCTTCCGCAACGAAGAAGCCTTCGAGAGGTCCGGGGATCTGCTACCGAGGAAGATGATGCTATTTTCGGAAGAGACCCCGGTAGTGGCGCAAAAGGTTGCGGTTGAAATCTTTGCACGGATTATGTGCGTCGTGGCTGGAGTGTGTTTCAGAGGTTGAGTTTGTGTTTTTTTTTGGTTTGGTTGGAAGAAGCACTTTAATGTGATGTTTAAGGCCTTGTAAAGTGGTTGAAATGGATACGATAAAACGTGGCAGGTAGTTGCTTGTAGGTCGTGGGAAAAATCGGTACCAGACGGCTTGATTTCGGTTGTGTTATCACTGCAATTCTGGGGTGAATCCCAAATGAAGTGGAAAGTAGGATGTGATGAGTTGTATTTTCAACGGGAATACACCCAAAAGATGCACTGGAACCAACCAAGAGGAAAGAGATCTCAACTGTATAGACATGCAAAACAGTGTCAGGAGCATTTTACTCTCAGATTCGTCCAAAAGATACACTGGAATCAACCAAGAGGAAAAGGCTCTCAACTTGATCGAAAAACGAAACAGTGTAAAAAGCATTCTACTCTCAGATTCGCCCAAAAAATACACCGAAACCAACCAAGAGAAAAGAGCTCTCAACTTGATAGACAAATGAAACAGTGTAAGGAGCATTTTACTCTCAGATTCGTCCAAAAAAATGACTGGAATCAACCGAGAGAAAAGAGCTCTCAATTTGATAGACAAACGAAACAGTGTTGGGAGCCTTTTACTCTCAGATTCGTTCAAAACATACACTGAAGCCAACCAAGAAGAAAGAGCTCTCAATTTGATAGACAAAGGAAACAGTGTTGGGAGCCTATTACTCTCAGATTCATCCAAAAAAATACACCGAAACCATCCAAGAGGAAAGAGCTCTCAACTTAATAAAAAAAACGAAACAGTGTAAGGAGCATTTTACTCTCAGATTTGTCCAAAAAATACACTGAAACCGACCAAGAGGAAAGAGCTCTCAACTTGCTAGACAAACGACACAGTGTTAGGAGTCTATTACTCTCAGATTCATCCAAAAGATACACTGAAAACAACCAAGAGAAAAAAGCTCTCAACTTGATAGACAAATGAAACAGTGTTGGAAGTCTATTACTCTCAGATTCATTCAAAAGATACCCTGGAATTAACCGAGAGGAAAGAGCTCTCAACTTTTGACAGCCAAACGAAACAGTGTAAGGAGTATTGTACTGTACTGCAATAAACCGAGAGGAAACAGCTCTCAACTTGATAGACATTTAAAACAGCGTAAGGAGCTTTTTTCTCTCAGATTCGTCTAAAAGTTACAATTGAATCCACCGAGAGGAAATAGCTCTCAACTTGATAGACAAACAAAACAGTGTAAAGAGCATTTTACTCTTAGATTCGTAAAAAACAGTTTTCACAAGCAAAACAAGTTTCTTACGAGATTCGATCCCGAGTCCTTTAGTCTGACAGTTCCGTGTCTTTACAGTATCGACCACCATGAATCCGAGAAATCGAAAATTTGAGAGCAAAATCCTCTCGATTTGACGAGACATCTCTCAGATCAAATCGAGACCATTTTACTCTTCACTATTTGCTCTCCTGATTTGATTTGATTTGATTTCAATTTGAGCTATTCAAGAGTACCATATTTGGTTAGTTTAGCAAATCAGCAGATAACCTCACCATTACGTGACATTCTCCCCAAGATTCAGAACCCAAAGGTCTACCCCAATTCCGGAGGCACGTCAACAGCTCACCACCACCAAATCCCGATCCAATAGAAACAATTACACCCCGCCAAGCTTTCCGGCCGCCTCCGCCACATTATGAAACAATTTTAATAAAGATTTACAAACACCGATTAGGGCGTACCCCCAAGCTACTACAAGGATCGCAGAAGTTAATGAAGAAAGCGCTGCCGCCGCGAAGAAGGGTACTTGTCCGCCTAATTATAATTTTATTTATGCGGCAATCTGCCACCGGCCGGGCTCAAGACTTGGAAGTTCAGCGATGCGGAAGAAGTGGCGAGCTAATTGTAACGGACGGCCCAAGTGGAGTGTGTATTTAGGCGCGAAGGACTATGAGTTGGGATTAGCGGAGGGATTTCGTGGAGAAATTCGCTTTTTATAAGGGTCTATCCGACGAAGGTCGTCCGCAATCTCAATGCTTAAAGCTCGTGACAACCTGTTAGCCGACTCTTGACGTCAAGTGCAGAACGAGTTCATCAAGGTGCAATTCCTTCAACCTACTCCAACACCTCACAACTAACGACTTGTTCCGTAATGAACCAGCCTCCAAGCGCGAAAAGTACCTACTCCCAGTTTATGTTTCATCCTATCAAGTTACGGCAGCAGCCGCTGCTTCTTAATTATGAATTAGCACTTTATTTATAACACGAGCATGGTTTGGTTGCGCGCCCTCTGGTTGTTTGGAAGCGCGCTGGTTGTTCTGTGTAACGAGAGTTGAAAAGACCACACCGCTTTCAAGAGAGCGTTTGTTTCCTTTTTCTGCTCGCTACGCTCTTCAAAGATCTTTGTACCGCTCGCGTCGAGTGATACTCCTTGCAAGCCAATTTCAGTGAGCTTGTAGTCAGCAGCAGCAGCTACCTGGGGAGGTTGTGCTAGCTTGGCGCATGAAGAATTAGCATGAAATTCAGTGTTGTAATGCCTACGCTATAGCGAGCGATTGCGAGCTGCTCGCGAGCGAACAGAATATCCGAAAAAATAGCTTATTTTGAGTTGAAGATGAGAGCTCAAACTAAAAGAGAACACTCATTTGCTCTTTTTGCAACTCTGACAACCCAGAATAGAGATGCTCTAATCTAGCGAGCAGTAGCGAGCTACTCGTTCTCACGAGCAAATTTAACTCGTAGAAATATTGCCGAGAAAATCCACCCCAAAAATCACAATAACAATACAAGTATTACTCGCGACTGCCGCAAAATAAGAGCTCCTGTTAGCTCTTTTTGCCACTCAGAAACCTCAGTGTTGGAATGCTCACGCTCTAGTAATTTGCTCGTGCTCGTGAGCAAAAAGAATTTCTTTTGTTATTTTTCTTATTTTCAATAAAAGGAGCACTCATGTGCTCTTTTTGCAACTCTGACAGCTCAGTGTAGAGATGCTCATGTCCTACCGAGCCAAACTGATTTCGTAAAAATATTGCTAGTTGTGAGTGAGAAAAGAGAGCTCGAAAAAGAAGCAACTTTGAAAACGAGCTCTAGCGAGCCTTTATGAGCTGCTCGTACATATTCGCGAACAGAATCTCTATAGCACTTCGCTGTTGTGAGCGAACTGCTCGTATTCGCGAGCAAACAGTGTTATGATGCCCAAGCTCTAGCGAGCTGTCCTGAACTGCTCGTTCTAGAGTTTAAATTTTTGTGAGCTAGAGAAGGGATTGCTCCCAAAGGAGAGCCACAAATACTCTTTGTTCTAAAAACGTCAAAATGCGTCAAGTTAGAACTACTACGACAAGCTCCAAGAGTGTTGCTCCACTGTGTAACCATGCATGTATAAAAGAAGAGCAAAGCGTCGAGAAATAGTTGGCAATTAAATTAAAATGGCAATATGTCAGGTTCTGGGTCAGGCTCCCGCCGCCGCTCATCTGGAACATGGAAGTTGAAGTCGGTGCTCATCGCAGGTGTGATGATTCTCTCGAGTAGCAATTAAGGTCATTCGAGTGAGAGGTGAGAGTTACAAGGCTCTCTTAGTCTGTGTCACATTCAGTGAGTGGGCTCTTGACGGTGGCCGTTTATGTAGGACACAGTCTTCCTGTTCAGACCCGGGGTAATCCAAAGAAAAGTAATTAAGCACTTTTCCCGCGAGACGGTATCCGACTGCACCTGCGGTGAGCTATGAGCAGCCCGTGGCATCCGTTGAGCTGCGTTAATCATTTCACTTCCATCATTGCGGGAGGCCAAGGTGCTACAGGTAGATTGGGGTAGTTTGTCAAATGACGTTTTTAATTTCATCTATGTTGTTCTCAAAACAAAGCAACTGTCAAAATTCTAACCTCAAAACTGAGCTGTCAAACCTTGGTCAACAGTTGTCAAACTACCCACGTTCGTGAACTACATCATCGTTTTGCCGGAGGTTCGTCAGATGGTGAGATAGACAAACATACCGCTCTAAACTGTAGGATGCATCCCGTTGCTTTCTCCCGGGTTGTGGGACACCGTTTCGGGTGCAGTGGCACCGTTGACGCAGCCCAGGTTGGCTCGATTACCGGAAGTTGGAGAGATTTCACGCACCGGTTAGCAGCCTCCAATTACATCGTTTCGTTTCCGGAGCTTAGCTCGACTTCGATGCTTAAAGCAAGGAGGAATTATCCCAAAAAATCGTTTCTTCAAGGAAAATCTTCACAGAACTTTCAAAAGAATATCAATGAGTAAACGATATTCTGTATTTTCTTAGACACCACGACGTTAGGCGTCACTGAAAAGTGACATTTTCCAGCAAATGTGTGTTAGTGTGATCGAAATTCCTCATGATAATCTTGAAATGATTTGAGCATTCACCGATATCTCACGCATGAGAGAAGAGTGACTCAATCTCTTTCAAATTACTTTCTCAGTGATGGAGATTCTTCCATCGTTAGTCGTGAGAAGTTTATGATATGTTAATGTTTGGATTCAGAAGTTACAGCAAAATTTCAACATGAACAATTTTGAAAAATCTTAAATGAAAAATGAGTCACATTTCCCAGAAAATTTCAATTTCCAAATTGAACACACAAAAAAGACAAAAACGACTGAAACAAGTTTTCCCCCAACAAAAAAGTGAGACATTCCACCATTTTTATGCATTATTAAACTCTTGCAAAGCGCTTTTCAATAAATAAAACTACAAATAGTGAGAGCAAACAAAAACAGACCAAAATGGCGCGCCAAACTGTCCTCCATCTCCTCACCAAGCATCTCAGTTCTTGGGTCAGTGGAACATCTGCTCTCCCGTCGTCCCCGTCTAACACTGAGGGTACTAGTTGGAGGAAAAGTGGCGGGGAAATCGTCTGGAAAATTCTGCCAACACACACAAGCACACAAACCGGTGGAACCGCCAGAATGGTTTCAGACTATATGAATTTAGTGAAAAAAAGAAAAGAAAAAACGCAACTTGCAACAATGTGTGCAGCGCAAAGTGACGCGACGGGGAGTTTTCCGAAAGTTTTTCTTTTCGATTTTCCGTGGCTTTGGTGTGTATGTGTTTGGCAAAGGCCATAGTGTAATCATACAATGCGGGGAGGTGGAACTTTGGGAGACGAAACTTTCTTTAAACATTGCTCTTTTGGTGCTTCTCACGTGGCATCGTTGGAATTTTACTGTCAAAAAAATAGTTGTAAAATTTTTTAACAAATACACTTCAAAAGTAACAATTCATTTTTATTAAATTATGCTGAGAATCTCAAACTTTTCTCAGACCTAATAAAATACGGTGAAGAAAATATCGTCCAAACTCTCAAAAGAACACCAATGAGAGAATATTATTTGCATGAATCTCTCTGTTTTTGTTTACAAACATTTGCTTCTAAACATTCAACAGTGTTTGACGTTTTACCGGTGATTGTATTAGTGAGATAAATATTCCTGATATCTTGCGAGAGAGAAAAAAAGAGGCTCTCTCAATAAGTGCTCCCTAAAACTTCGTTAATAAAGATCGTTCAACAAATTTTCACTGAGCACTCACTGAGAGAGTCTCTTTTCTCTCTCTCGCGAGATATCAGAAATTTCGATCTCACTAATACATTCGCTTTTGAAACGTCAAACACTGTTGAATGTGCAGAAGCAAATGTTTGTAAACAAAGCAAAAGCTTAAAAAATTCTAGTTTTACCAAGTCAAAAAATAGAGAGATTCAAGCAATTATCATTCTCTCGTTGATGTTCTTTTGAGAGTTCAGGTGAGATATTCTTCACCGTAATTTTGAAGTTTGACACAACTCTATCGCTGCACTTCTCACTGTGCATCTCAGAATCCTCCTACCTCACACAAGTGCACCTTGACGTCATCTCTCCATTCTTCCGAGCGTCTCTCGTTTCAAAATGAAAAATACAAGTTTTCACTACTCGAGAAAGAGCAGCAGCCGCAGCAAACTTTCTTTTTTGCTTCTCTAAAGAAAAAAAAAAGAAAAACTAAACGACACGGCGGGAAAACCCTCCAAGTGATACCACGTGATAGCGAAAAAAAAAAGGTGAAGGGCGTGGGAAGGTCTTTTCCACGCCAAGTTGAGGGCATTTTCCCGCGACGTTGGTACCCAGAGCGGTAAGAAAACGTAAAACTTTCCCATCGGGGTGAAAGCGATTCGGTTATTGAATTTTATTTAGAATTGATTTTTTGTTTTGTTTGCTTGTTTGCGAAGCGGTGACGGTAGAGTTTCGTGCTGCAATTTTTTTCTGTAGATTGTTATTTTAGCGAACGTTAAATTAAAATATTAGCAATACAATTCGATTCCCAATCATTACTTCATCTTTCCTAAAAAGTAATTTTGAAATCGCTATTTTAATCTGGTAACATGATTTTTTTTACAGTAGTTCTCTCAAATGTACACTTCATCGTGATGTTTTTGGTTTTTCAAATTTCGTTGAAATAGAATTTTTAAATCAAAAACTAGCCGTCAGCCAGGTCACGGTGAAATTGCAAGAAATGAACGTTCCCCTTAAAATGTTAGTGATAACGCATTTACACGGATAGAAATCCTGTAAGCAAATACGGTAACTCTATGTTTTAGAATTCGTAAACACTGAAATGTTTCCAAAATAATTAACATTTTTCTCGATTTCACTCTAAATGTTTTCAGAATCGACAACATTGTTGTTCAAAATCGGAAAAAATGTTGGCGATTTTGTAAACATTTCAGTGTTTACGAATTCAAAAACATAGAGTTATCTGATTAGCCTACAAGATTTCTATCCGTGTACGCAACTGTCAGTTAGAGCGCAAACAGCGATGCGTCTGAAATGAAGATGTATTGGTGAATACGCATGATTGAGCTTTTTCTATATGAGGGTTGACAAACGCTCTTCTGCCAAAAAATGCAAAATTGAACAAAGAAGATGTTGTGGTCTCATTTCTTATCATATCTGACAATAAAGGAGCTGTTTAAGCACACATAATTTTGAAAATTGGTAGCTGTTTGTGTAACGTTCAATAATTGGCAAGCCAGTTAAGCGAGTAACAGCATGTTTTCGCTCCTTCGGCACGCCAAACTGTCATTAGCGGCAAGGATCATTAATTCGGTATCCACTTACCTCAATCACCCAAGAATCGTTTAATTCCTCACCAGTTCAAAAAGTTTACAGAAAAAATAAATTTAAATAATAATACTCACTAAGCCGGCACATTTCAATTAAAACCAACCCTTCCGTTCTCTTCTCTGAGCAAGGGTAGAATTAACTGCGCAAAAAATCGTCGTCGTCGTCGACTACGACGTCGTCAACGATCCAGTCCCGAATCCAGCCGACAAGTCGCGCTGCAGCGTGTAAACGTAAACAAATTCAGTCACACGAACTCTCTCACACACACGCTCACGCTTAGTCGCGCCGCTTCAGCTAATTGTGCACCATCAAATTAGCTAATAACATGCAAGAGATTCTGCGCCTCGTCTTCCCTCTCGGCAGTCGCTCTCAGAACAAACGCTCACGTTTTCGAACGGGCTTGTTTGAGCAGGCTGCCTGCACACATGTGCAGCGATTTGGATACATGTGCAGCGATTTTCGATTTGCATGTGTGTTTGAGTTGGGAAAAATGCAAATTGAAACAAGAAAAATCATTTTTGAGAACATTTTTATGTTAGATCTCAAAAAGAGTTTAGGAGTCGGATTGGGAGCTGGAGTCGTAACCAGAACAGTCCGAGCTTTTTCAGAATCTGTAGCAGGAGTTGACATAGGTTGGATGTCGTTGTTGGGTCCAGACGGCTGGAAATTTTCTAACTTCATAAAATTTTGGTTTTGGTCGTAATTTCGTTGATATCTTAAAATGAGTTTTGAAGTCGGAGTGGGAGCTGGAGTCGAAATCAGTGAAGTCTGAGCTTTATGAGAACCTGTAGCAGGAGTTGACATATTTTGAGTAGTACGGAAGTTGTTGTTGGGTCCAGACGGCTGGAAATGGTCTGCTTAATAAAGTTAGGATTGTGATGGCAATTTTGAGGAAATCTCAAAATGAGTTTTGAAGTCGGAGTGGGCGCTGGAGTCGAAATCAGTAGAGTCTGAGCTTTATGAGAACCTGTAGCAGGAGTTGACATTGTTTGAGTAGTACGGAAGTTGTTGTTGGGTCCAGACGGCTGGAAATGGTCTACTTCATAATGTTAGGGTTGTGATGGTAATTTTGAGAATATCTCAATATGAGATTTGAAGTCGGAGTGGGAGCTAGAATCGGAACCAGAAGAGTCTGAGCTTTTTCTGAACCTGTAGCAGGAGTTGACATACTCTGAGAAGGTTGGAAGCCGTTGTTTGGTCCAGACGGCTGGAAATTTTCTAACTTCATAAAATTATGGTTTTGATCGTAATTTCGTGGATATCTCAAAATGAGTTTTGAAGTCGGAGTGGGAGCTGGAGTCGAAATCAGTAGAGTTTGATCTTTTTGAATATCTGTAGTAGGAGTTGACATACTCTGAGTAGTACGGAAGTTGTTGTTGGGTCCAGACGGCTGGAAATGGTCTGCTTAATAAAGTTAGGATTGTGATGGCAATTTTGAGGAAATCTCAAAATGAGTTTTGAAGTCGGAGTGGGCGCTGGAGTCGAAATCAGTAGAGTCTGAGCTTTATGAGAACCTGTAGCAGGAGTTGACATTGTTTGAGTAGTACGCAAGTTGTGGATGGGTCTTGACGGCTGAAAATGGTCTACTTCATAAAATTAAGGTTTTGATGGTAATTTTGAGGATATCTTAAAATGAGTTTTGAAGTCGGAGTAGGAGCTGGAGTCGGAGTCAGTAGAGTATGTTTTTTTGAATATCTGTAGTAGGAGTTGACATATTTTGAGTAGTACGGAAGTTGTTGTTGGGTTCCGACGGCTGTAAATGTTCTATGTACGTTCTATGTAAGTAAAAAAAACTCGTCTTCACAGCCCTGATGTTAAAGAAGATTCAAATTTTAAGCCTCTCATGTGTAATTGTAAAAAGATCCAATCAACCAACTGCTGTGAACACCCAACCATTAGCGCGGTTGTGAAATTCTAACTATTTAGCGCTAATGCTATCCAATTTGTTCTGACAACCTGTTGCGCGGGGCTCGCGCTGTGAAGCCTCAAACAGCCCAACGCAGTAATTACCATCAGGTATCGATTCACGAGGGGTACTCATTTGGAATAAACAATTTATGCTACGCTCGCTCTGTATAGAGTTATTACGGCTACCCGAGCCGAAGGTGTACCACTTCTTCGACCCCGGCATCTCTTCCCTACACTTCGGTAATGGTTGGCGCGTGATGGAAAAATCGAATGAATTATGCCCGGCGTGCCCCGCTCGTCAGGTCGGGCTTCAAGTCGTTATCCGACGACGCGTCTAGAACTTGGATCTACCAGATACAGGCTGCGGAGCAGCCGCAAGTCGCGCTCGCGGATCCGCTATAGAGATATCGAGTATTTATGTAAATTATGGCTTGGAAGTAAATATTTATAAGATTAATTGTGTGCCAACCCACCGGGACTGCGAGAGGCTGCTGCGGAAGGTCGAGTGGAGTGGCGGTTTTTGCGACTTGGTGAAGCCGGTATGGCAGATTGATTCCGTGGAGCCATTTTCCAGCGTGAGGTGGGTTGGGCGCCAGAAGTTTGAACAAGATTGAAAAATTACTGTGCCTTGTGAGGCAGGACCAGTAGCGGTCGATGTCGTTGATTGAAATTAGGGTGGGACACGATTTGTGGGGGTGAGCTGTGGCCGACCAGATTGAGAGGTTCTCGATGGAGCCACTCATTGAACCTCAGTGTTAATAAATGCGAACACTGATCACTTATTATGGGATACCTAGGAAAGTCTCTTGTTTAGGTGTGTTCAACCAATCCAATAACCGTAGGCCGGCTACGAAATTATGGGAAAGTATACGTCCAACTTGAAGCGAAACTTATTTGGGGATACTGTTGAGATTTTCCCTTATCCCCTTAAACAAGTGGAGGTTCAACACTTCCCGTCATCTAAATCCCTCTCTTTGTCCCTGGTGTCTCTGGAAAATCTTGTCCCACGACTTAAAAACGTACTCCGGACTAATCGTCCCATGAAACCGTTGAAAGTCATGCTGTTACCAGCCACATAAATAGGAAAAACCACGGCAAATAACACCATACCACGCATCCCATCAAATTCTCATTAAAACCATCTCTAAACAGTCGACAGTTCTGTACCGCTCGGGTTCGCTCAAACCACCCAAGCGGCAGCAAGTACTCTTCACCAGCATTCACACATACTACCGAGTACAGCAAAAAGCGTTTTGTTGGTTGAGAGTGTTTATTTATAAACAACCCAGAGTAATTAAAATTAGATCTCCTCGCAGAAAGAGCACCCACAGACTACGACGACTTTCGGAGGTTCCTCCACAAATCAAGAACCACACTTTCTCTCTCTAGCATTCGTAGAACCACGGCTAGTCAAAACAACTATAGAGAAAAATTTACGCTCACACGCGACTCGCGACTCGCGCGCGTTTTCCTGATCATGACCTTGAACGACTCACAGCGCTGCGACGCCACGAGGGTTGTTTATGTTTTGATTTTTCTCGAATTTCGCAGTTGTTACGAGGCATCGTCACAACAGGTCACGTGTCACCGTCAGCGTTACCGATAGGGGAGAGTGGGGAGACTTGATCCCCGGGGACACTTGATCCCAAGCCTGTATCTGGTCAGCATGTGGGTAAAACAATTAGCTTTGTTCTAGAAAGTTGTGCGAAATTAACTAAAACTCATTGTAGAAAACAAAGAAAAAAATTAAAAAATGTTTAGATTCAGTTACACACATTTTTCTAAAACGAGCTGCAAAAAACTTCCAAGAGATTTTTTTTTCTTTGTATTGATATGTATAGAAAACACTCAAAAATTATTAAAAAAATATTTTTTACACATGAATTGTTTGATAAACTTATCAACTCCAAAACCCTTACGCATTTGATGTTAAATTTATCGTCAAACTATTTTTACAATCAATTGTTTAAAAAAGTGCGTTTAGGGAGACTTGATCCCTGCATTTTTACAGTCACTGGAATCAGCCTCAAGATTAATTAATTGAGCTGGGTTTTCATACATAGTTTCCTTTAGTATAGTTGTACATAACTTACTGCAGTTTGAACCATTTTTCGAAAGTTTCGTAAACAAAAATTTGCAGCTTTTGTAAACATGCTTAATTTTGGTCTAAAAAATAATATTTTAAGTTTTTAAATATTTAACATAACAAACTTGTTATATTTTGAACACAAACGTACAGGTTTTATGTGAAATTGCTGTAACTTATAGAAAATTAAAAGTTTGGATGAATAAGAAACATTTTGCTTAAGATTTCTTCAAAATGTTGAAAGGGGGATCAAGTTACCCCTAACATTTTTAAAATGCCGGTTTAAAATATTTTTTTAAAACGCTTGGCATGATTCGAAGAGTTCATCTGATGAAATATCCTTATTAGCCAAACACAGATGAATGTTTAAGCTTTCAATTCATGCAAAACGTTTATAGTTTTGTGAGAAATTGACAGAGTTATGTGCGATACAAAAAAAGGGGATCAAGTCTCCCCACTCTCCCCTACGGATCGTGCACAAGCTTGGCGACGCAGTAAAACCAACACCACTGTGAACAGTGCGGTAGAGGGACTCGGATGATTTGGTAATTGTTCAATCATACAAAACAAAAAGGGGGTTAACGGTGAACCCCTTTTGGTCCGGACGTGCACGTGCGGCTCTAACGATGCACTCGGTACACGGGAACACTGAAAAAAAAAACATTCTCAAAAAAGTCATCGGTTACTAGGATCGAACTCACGACATCGGAATCGGTAACCAACTGCCTTACCCCAACAATACAGCTGTCAAGAAATTTAAATTATTAAAACACATTTTTTTCCGTGCTCGTTCACAACTGTGATGCAAAACTTGAAAGTGAAAGACCTGAATTCATCTGTCAAGCACATACACAGTCGGTGGTGGGTGATGCAACTGCGTAATACACCGTATCGATCCGTCAGAGAGCTGGGAAACATCCACGTGGAAGACGTCATCCACTTCAAAAGTCATCCCCGACAGTCCTTTGAAGTATCAATACGCTCCGCGAGAGGGCGAGCGGGTCGTCAGGGGTTGAAGAAAAAACAAAAAAGAAGAACATTGTTTAGCTGAACACACTCACACTGACACATGTGAAGCGAGTACATGTAAACAAACAAAACGTGTTCCGATGAAAACGCCACACGCTGCTGCGGTTCACGGCTCTCGGAACTTGGAAGAAGAAGAAAAAAAATAGCAAACAGCATTCTTTTTTCGCATTTTAATTATTCATAAATTTGCACCACTGCGCACCACATTCCGGTGCAAACAAACAGAGAAGTTTAGTCGAGAGGCGGCGGCTCGATTCTGGATCGATATTGTGAACACACGTTGTGCACTGCTGGCAGGCCGGTTTTGCGTCGTTTCAAACTGGGGCTCGCGATAGGGTGAGATATTGGATGTCCAATTCACGCTGCAGCGATTGTTTTGACAGTTTAGTTCAATTTCAATCCATAAGTTTATGTCTAAGCAAATAAATTTGAAACTGTTTTCAAATAGATAGCAAAACTACACCCAAACCAAAAAGCTGTGACATTCTGTGAAAGATTTTGCTCTGAAAGGAGGTTATGTTTCTCGGCTTCACTGTCTATTGGTTGATGCACGAAGTGTTTTGTTTCCCTTTTTTGGTACCCTCCGCAAACGTCAAACCATACAAAATTGCTGCCGGATCTTTTCCAGGAGAGATCCGGAAAAAGATCCGGCAGCAATTTGTATTGATTTGACGTTTGCTGAGGGTGCCGAAAAGTTTGGTTATGTTCTGCTTGCAAAAGACAATAGCTGAGCAATTCTCACTCGTACTCGTAATAGCACATTTTTTATCCTATGATTTCCCTTTATTACTTTCATCGGAAATGTTGTATGTCAACTTTGTACGAGAATGAGCAGATTTTTTTTTGTATTTTTTTTATTTGGATGAAATATTGTTTTTTTTTTCAATGAGCAAAGAAACTAATTTTGCATCATTGGATCGTAAATTAAAGTCTCCATACAATTTTGGCAACGTCCATCCAAAAAGACTGTTAAAATATTTAGAAATCTGTGTCTTGAGTACGGATTTTTCTGATCGATTTGGGCATTTGGGATTTGGGCAAGTTTTAGGGATTGCTTGAACTTTTCAGGGAAATTACTTTAATTTACTTTAAATTACCAATTTATTTAAATGGACAAAAATTGGATGCGCTAAATATCAAGTTTTGATAAATCTCATCTTTGGATATCTTTTTAGGGATGGTGTAAATTAATTTGACATTATTGCCAATTTTTCAAAAAAAAAAGATCATGCCTTTAAGGTTTTTCATCACAAAAATAGCGTCATAATGTTAACCCTCTAAAAGTAAATTTTATTCGAATTTTTTTAATTTTCCCTCGTTTAGGAGATAATTTTGAGCAACTTTTGTTCTACGAAATATCTTGGTTTATGTTATTCTTGTTTAATTTGTAGTATTTTTAATTTCATTTATCTTGTTTAGTTTATATTTGTTTCATTACCTTTTGCCTTTTCAGTTTTTTTTTCATATTTTTACTGTAACTTTTTTGACTGTTTTTCCCGTTCTTCTATATTATTTAAAAATGCTAGGGGTTTAGTCTGGAACATCACAAAAATTATTGCACACTATTTGTTGCTTAAAATATAAGAAATATCAGTAAAAACACAGCACAAATTTGCAAAAATTGACTCTGAAATAATGACATTTAAAAAATACTGTCTAAAAACAAATGTTGGAAATTTCCCTAAATTTTCCAAAAAAAAAAAAGAGTTCTTCTTTTTAATGCTTTACAGAAATCAAATATTGGTTCAAAAAATGACGTCTAGACAACGTTGGGTTGTAGTGGGTCGTAAGACTTGGAATTTTTTTTCTAATTTTTAATATCAAAAAATGCGTGCATCGGAAAATTTTCCGATCGTTCGAGTTAAAATATTAAAAAAAAAATAAAAATCAGCTTTAACATCTGAAAAAAAAAACCACTTATTTTTGACCATATCAATTGTTAGAGAAGATTTGATGATTTGACAATTTGAAAAAAATGTTCGAGACATCGGAAAATTTGATGCATGATTTTTTAAATGCTGTATCTCTACAACTATGGGTATAATTTTCATAGTTTTTTCAGCAAACTCATAAAAAAAACTGGTAATGACTTCTACAGGTGAAAAGACTATCATTGTTCCAAAAAAGAGTAATTGAGTCAAATGGAAATTTGCATTGAAAAACTTTGATTGTAAACCATCATGCATTTTCAAACAAATAAATACTTTTTAGTATTTTAACTATTTTTTAATTTTTGGACCACAGATTGTTAAAAGTTGTTTAGTTCCGGATTTTTTTTTTCATAAATTCATTGATATATTGCTATTTTTGATAACTGTAATGGTGTAAGCACATTTGTTTCAAAATTTCGAAAAACAATCTTGAAATTTGAAAATTTGTCATTTTTTTGGTTCCTTCTCGTCCTTGACCGGTCAAACCAAGGACAAAAACTTTAAATAAATTTTGTACCAGTCTAGTATAAACTGATTGAATGTGTAAAAAGAAAATTAAATAAAAAATATGAAAACTCCACCTGATTCTGATGTAAAATTACAAATGTTTTATGCATTTATTTAATGATGGATTTTGTTTTTTTTAAATAGGTAGTTTACCTGAGGAAGTGGTGGAATTCCTATGAATTCCCCTTTTTTAACACAAGCTTTCATCGGAAATGTGGTATGTGAACTTTAAGAGCAACTTCGTTCGAGTTCGGTTTGAATTTAGCGTCAAAAGTCGTTTAGAATTAATCAAACTACAAAAAATGTTTTCCCACAGTACACAGTTAAAAAAAAGCATGGTAATAAAACATCTGGGAAGGTGTACATTTTTTATGTCAGAAAAAATGTATAACTTTTTCTCTGAAAATTTGTAGTTTAACTACTTTTCTGGTGTAATGTCACTTTTTTCAGTCTTAATTGAAGTAAAATTACATGATAAAAAGGTAACATCCAGCATTCCAAAATTAAACCTTCAAAATTTACACAATTTTTAACTGTGATAATGGCCACACAAAAGTGAGGACTAAACAAATCGTTGCCAAATTTTGAGGATTTATGCAATGAACTCAAAAACTCCTTTGCTTACTAAATTTAGACAACTTTAATTTTTTTCATGCAAACTACCCGAGCAGCACAATAAAAAAAGGGGGAATTTTAGTAGGGTTGAAAACAAGGTTGAAAATTTTGTTGGTTGAATATTACCTCCTTTTGAGTAAGTTTTTCCTACAATAATTTGTAAAAATGTGAATATCAACAGAATCTGAAGAAAATTTCACCAGTTCGTCAGCTGTGTGCTATCTTGTGACATAGACCATTTTGGTCGAAAATGAGTTAATGATTACGTTTTGCTATACTTAACAAACACTACAAGATGCTTTAACCCGATTTTGGAAACTCGCTTCCGTTTCCCGGATATCGCAATACACACTTGTGACATAGACCAATTTATCATCAAAATGATTGTGCACACTTGTGACACGTCATACGTGTTGTTGGAAAATGTGGAAAAATTTCTTGTTTTTCACAAATTTATGTTGATACACACTTTCTAAAGGCAATACAATCTTTTGTTTTTGAAAATATACTGATTAAGTCGGTTAAACTATTGATTAAAGCCTATTTTAGCTTGTATGGGAATTCTGTGCACACTTGTGACACGTAGTACAATTTTACTTTCGAAACACACTTGTGACACGTGCTTTTCAGATTTTTGATTACCTAATTTACTGTATCTTTTAACTTGTGTAACCAAATTAGTTGAAACTTGGAGCGTTTGTTAAACGATAGTATACGAACCGATTGCTTCAAAAAGTTTGGATCTACCATTGGTAGTTTTGAAAATATTTATCATCAAACTTAAAAAATCGATTTTATCGAATAGTACTAAATGGTCGTTGTCACAAGATAGCACACAGCTGACTGTTTGATGTAAAATTACCTTTTTTTTACACAAAATTTTTTA
Organism: Culex pipiens pallens; assembly: GCF_016801865.2. Classification (NCBI taxonomy): domain Eukaryota; kingdom Metazoa; phylum Arthropoda; class Insecta; order Diptera; family Culicidae; genus Culex; species Culex pipiens. The sequence goes on along the minus strand of NC_068939.1, from coordinate 157,935,558 downwards.
TGATTTCAGAAGTATTGTAAGGACTGCAGATTGATGTTAATTTTACAGGAGGTAATTTTTTTTGGACGAACTCCGAGAACATTTTGATAGAAAAGCTATCATAAAATGTAGCAAGAACAGGATGACATTTTGAGCCGTATTTTTCACATATGGGTTTGTGAGAGAATGACGACAGGCATCCTGTCAATAATCCTAACCTCTTCGTTTGTTTACATCAATTAAAATCGTGTTTTTAATCTCAAAATATGAGTCGGAACCGTCGGAACGCAATCCATCAATATCTGATGAGCTTCACACGCAATGTAACGCAATCAGAACCATAACACCTAACATTTATAGCTTTTCGATGATGGAAATCGATTTTCTGACAGACGTGTCGAGCTGTAGGAGAAGCGCGTTTGTCACTCCTTCACCAGGTGGAACACGGTGGGTTTGATATCCCTATGTTTGAGAGTTATTTATGATAGTAAATTTTTAAAATTGAGTGTCAATTTTTCGTTAAAATACCCTTGAAAGCGAATTTGAACCCACCGTGTGACCCCTCACCTTAACCGCGCTTCCGCCTCCCGGCGCGGAGTTTCGTGTGGTCAACGCTGACTAAACTTTCACATTCCGTACGACCGTAGCTCGCGCGGGTGGTGTCGTTTCCGTACACGCTTCCGAAAAGGTCGACGTCGTCGACGGAAGAATAAATTCTAATAAAAATTCAGCTCTTCCAACTGTTTGCGGTTGGGGGTGCTACACTGTGAAAAATGACACCATGAAAAGTGAGGTTAGGTCAGCAACAGAAGTTACACCTTGTCGTCAGGGATTGACGATTGCCGTACGTTTCAAGCTTGTTTGCGCGGTGGAAACTTTTTGCCGGTGTAACCTCAGCGCGAGGCCGGAGGAGAAAATTTATGCTAATTATTTCGCGCAGGAATGCTCGGTTCCACCGCCAGGGGTGGCCACCCACAGCTCCCAACATCCGAGAGAGGTCGGCACATGAAACTGACACCGGAAAGAAATGAGGTTAGTTGCCCGTTGGAGGTACTTGTGAGAGTAGGATAATTTGCTCCAGTTGGAAAGTCACGACCACGGCTACAAATTGCCAATTGCGCGAAGAACCAACTGTCGAACGTATACGTTCTGCCCAGGATGTCTTCTCACGACCTTTTTTTCTCCCCGAAAAACCTGCTGGAGACATCGTTGTAGACCCCGCGGAACGTGACAAATTAGGCGGCCTCCCCGCGGGTCCCGGAGTCGTGTGTTGGCGGCATGGGTTTCAATTTGTGCTAGAAGAGGGTAGGTTTTGGACAGCTCAAGAACCCACCACACAGAAGTCATTGACTTCTTAATGACCGCGAGCGTGACTTCTGTTGGTTGCGGTCTTCCGCTTTTTTGTTCGGCTTCTACATCGCTTGCTGCGATGGGAACCTCTTGACAATGGAACTAGATTGACGTTTGATGAGGTTTCTGGAGTGAACCCGAGAACAACGAGATTTGAGCACGACAAACAAAGCCGCTGCGGAATGCCTACTAGATCAATTGAAAACTTCCTCGAAGATTTTGAATTGTGAAGATTTTCAAAGTTTCTTTGGATATCTTAGTCGTCGATTACCCAATAGATCAACTCATCAAACCGTTGCACCACTTGCTCTAACCCGACAAAGGTCAGTCCACCGCGTCGTCCTCGGGTCCATTTCACGCCGTTTACGCTGCATCGTCGCGTTGAAATCCGTGATATTTCGAGGTGTTTTCATTTCGCACATATGCTGCTGCGTCGTCGTCGACCGTGTCTACCCCGTCGGGCCGGCCATAACCAGTTGAATCGTGTCGACGACGACCATAAAGCATGACACCCTCGGACTCCGCACCCTCTACCGTCGAACAAAACCGCACTCAAGGCAAACAACCGACACACAGGACGACGACGCTAAACGACCACGTCTATTGGCCGTGTTTATCCCATGTTTGCGTTATTAATCGGTAATTACAAAGGACGCAGAAGGTACACCTTCTAACTATAACCCTTTCGACGGAGAGCTCGCCGTAGAACACGTTGCTTTGCATGGCATGGCGTGTGAAAAATCAACAGTCATCGTTGATTGCTCCTTGGGAACCCTTGCTCCGCAAGGAGCAAGTCACGTTCAAGGGGGCGTTCGTGAGACGGTGTGGGGCGTGGCTTCAATTACTGTAATTTTCGGTCCAACTCCTCGAGCGCCGCCGACTACGACCGTCGACGGTGTCTTCAAGGACATCCAAGTAACCAGAGTTGGCATTGAAATCAACTCGACCACGACGCAGCTGGTGAAGAATCTTTCGAGGGTGAGGAGCAGCAGATGATATAGTTTCTTCATCTGCCGCTTGATACCGTCGGCGGCGGCTACCTTCGGGAGATCCGCTCTTTGTTATTAATCCAGGTCTGGTTAGTTGTTCGTTTCCCCCTCTCTTGACACGGTCGGTTTCCCTCCCGGCAAGTCGGAGATTTTAATCTTCCCAAGGCTGCTGCTGGCACCAGCGTGAACGTACTCTACACCGCGCACCGTCTACAGCTGCAAGCCTTTTCTTCAGATGAGCTGAGCTGGAAAAAAGGATAATTACGAAATATCCGCACACTCGCGCGCTCATAAACGCACACAGCCACAGTCGGATAAATCTTTTATGCTGGTCCTTGGAGAGCGTTGCGTTGCTTTCGCAGAGCTTGGGAAGGACACTGGAAGGTCGTCGACGACGACGAGCAACGACGCATTAAACCGACCGGAAAGGTGCCCGGCAGGGATGCACGGTAACGAGAATGAGGCAGTTTGTACGCGAAACAGTTGAATGAATGAAGTTTGTAGTTGCTTTGAAATGTTGAGCTAGGGTAAGGTAAAACTGACACTGAGTTAATACCACCTGAAATTGGCTTGTTGTGATTTTTTAGTTCACTACTGTTTTGAAAAATTTCCGATTTATACCAAATAAATCCATGAACAATCCATTATCTGAATGTCCTAATGACCTATTTCGTCTTATGACCTTCTAAGCCTTCTAAGAAATATGATGGCCATCTTGGGATCAAGAATAGGTCGAAGACCCGTCAATGCACAATGACCTCGAATTTCGGTCATTAGGTTCTTCGCCATTTTAAAATAGGTCATTGGATCAGCTAGGGCTGTCACAACCTAATAATCGGGACTGAGTAGAAATTGAACTTTCCCATAATTTCGCTGCCGGCCCGCGGGTAATGACACCTACCAATCCAGTAATGATGACACCATCCACGGATAATTTACAACATTTCTGTATCCTTGCGTGGTTTGATCACAAAACTACAACTCAACAGAAGCAGCAGTCGTTTTCCAATATCCAGCCCATAAATCTAGTTTCGAAAGACCGCAGAGCTATACAACAAAAACGTGTGCACAATGGATCGAATCCATATCGGTGGGCTGAGAAATTGAGGAGGAGGTCGGCCCGACTGCTCGTTTGTTATTGGGAAATGAATAGTAATGATGGGGGCAATTTCGATCAATTAAGGCGCCGCCATGCCACACCATACTCTCCGGCTGTCGCCGGCTCAGTATCGAGGGACAATAATTTCTTGGATGATTATTTTGGACATGGGGATATGAATGAGGGGGAAATTAATCGGACTGGCAGTTGGACTTGCTGCGGGGTTGGGGAAAGGACGACCTACTGATGACCTGTTGCAGGTCAGATTGCGGTCATTAGGGGGTAATTTATGGCAGGATATTGGTAATCAATATTGAGTTCATATTGTTGTGGGGGATAGTCTACCGAAAAGATCCCAATTTGATAACTTATTTGAGTTTATCAATTCTTGATTTTACTAGAAATTGCAATTTAATGCAATCTGAAATTAAAGATTAAATATCCACAACGAGTTCAATGTCAGCAACAGATTTGCCCCTTAATCGAGAATTCCATTGAAATCCATGTAACATTCCCGACATAACGCTTCAAACGCCCCCGATCATCCCAACAACAGCAAAACAGTAACACTTTTCCGGGAATCCAGATTTTCCCACCGCCCACAATCGGAGCTCCCGGAAAACACTTTACCCCAAAACGGTCGCTTCATAAAAAATGGAAACCCAACCCGACTCGACATCGATATCGGCCACCCTTGCAAATGAACACACCCGCAGCAGCAGCGCAGCTTTTCCCTCTCTTTTCTCGAACCTTTCAGCACGCTACTGTGACTTTGACTACAGTGAAAAATATGTAAATTAACCTGACAACCGATACAAAGAAATTGTTTTTGTTTTTATTTTGAAAATGTATAAATTTACTTAAATTCTAATGTGTTGAGATCAATCAAATTTACATGCAATTACATGTAAGATTTTTCAGATTATCGTCACGCTACCGCGGCTTAGATTACAGTTAAAAATATGTAAATTTACGTGACAACCGATTCGATTAAATTGTTTGTTAATTTTTTTTATGAAATCATAAAAAAATATTTCAAAATATTATCTCTTTATGAAAATCTATATAATTTACTTAAATTCTAATGTGTTGAGATCAATCAAATTTACATGCAATTACATGTAAGATTTTTCAGATTATCGTCACGCTACTGCGGCTTTGATTATAGTTAAAAATATTTAAATTCACGTGACAACCGATTCGATAAAATTGTTTGTTAATTTTTTTATAAAATCGTAAAAAAAATATTTTAAAATATTATCTCTTTATGAAAAATTAATGAAAATTTAATTTAATTGTAATATGGAGAGGTCAATCAAATTTACATGCAATTAGATGTAAGATTTTACAGATAATCGTCGGTGCAACTTGTAGGCACACACCCTCAGCAGCGCTGCTTTTCCCTCTTTTCCCGAACTTTGAGCACGCTACTGTAACATTGACTACAGTAAAAACATTGTAAATATACACTGATGAAAATTTAGTTTTGTTTATATTAGGAGTTTTCTAACACATTTGATGAATAAAAATTAATTTTAAATCTCTGAAGCTCGATAAACAGCACAAGAAAAATTACATGCAATTACATGTAAAAAAAATCAGCATTTTCGCCAGTGCAACCGTTCGGCCACTTCCCAGAACCCAATCGAAGGCCAGCATATCAATTGCTGGCTGTTAGTGGCTTTTGGGTCGGGGTTTGTGAGCGAGTGTGATACTTTTATTATTTTCCATTATTAATTCCAGCGAATGCGGGCGTAAACGCGCTCAATATGTGTGTGTTGGGGTGTACGTGCGATGATCCCACATACATAAACGAGTGTCGGTAAACACAGACTTTTTTGAAGTGGCGAAAGAGGTGGGATCAGCCACTTGTTCGGAAGGGTTTGTGGTGTAGCGTTAGAAGTGGCGCTAGTGGGCACTTAATTATGAAACTTGCGGGATTAGTGTTGGATTAGTGCTAGTCCTTTGACATAGGTTTAGAAACAAATTTGAGGAAGCTGATATTTATGTTTATTCGTGAGTACAAATAACAAGTACAACACTAGGCAGACTTTGACAAAGTTACACGCTACTGTGGCTTTGATTACAGTGCAAAATCTGTAAATTTACATGACAACTGATCCGATGAAATGTTATGTAAAGATTGAGTATAACCTCTTTTTGAGTTATTTTACCTGAAACAATAAGTAAAATTGTGAAATTTACATGCAATTACATGTAAAATTTTCCTAGTTTTCGTCTGTGTTAGCACTCAGATGCTACCAGACTGGCAATGATAGCTCTTTAAAGATCCTTAAAGTAGACTTACGGCTTGGTATACCAACCTTAACCGATTCAAGAGAAAAGGTCTTCGCACTGAGAGTAACTTTGAAATGGCTAAGAGTATTTTACTCTCAGCTAACTCTAAAAATCAAACAGAATGTTTCGATCACGGGAATCGATCCCCTGACCTTTGACTTAATAATGCTGTGTCACATAGGCTATAAGCATGTGGTTTTTCGGCAGATAAGAACTTTTTCACCAAGAAATAAACACAATGTTTAGGTGGTATGCGTACGATTACGGGGATTCTCGTGTAATTTTTTTTTCTCTCAAGCAAATCTGGGACCATTTTACTCTTAGCCGTCTGCTTTGAGTGTAGATACTTGGAAGGCTCTTTGAGGTGGATCTACTGCTTTGGGATGCTAGATATTTCTAGAATACCGAGTCAGACTTGAGTAGCATTAAAACAAGCATCAAACAAGCCCTAAATCAGCACTATATCGCATTTAAAAGCAGACTTGGGACTTTTTGCCTAATTAGGTAAAATTCACTGAACCCAACGCCAAAGTGACAACACAGCCGTCCGAAATCCATCCGGTAGAGACGTTTATTTGACGCCCCAAAAACCGACGATCATCAACGGCTCGAGAGTGTGAACGCGTAATTTACGGCTCAGAACCCGAAAATTTTCGGTATCAACGATGAAGAAGACAACAAATTGGGCGGTCCACGCCCAAGGTAGTCCTAACCGGCGAGTGTTTAGTAGCCCTGCTGGAGTACCTCATGAATAAATCAATCAATCAGACTAGCCCCCCCGAAAGAGTTGAGCTCGAGGAGGTAGCGCCAGGCGGACTGCGGGACAGGTTTTTCAAGTGGGGGTCTGGTTTTTTTTAAATATGCATGCAGGTGAAGCTGGTTCGCCTTCAAATATCGTTTTTTTTTCTTACTTTCGTTTTGCCTTCCAAGTTGCTGGAATTCCGTTGACAACAACATTGTATCACGGGGGGGAAGGTGAGCGTGTCCACCGTGGACGCTCTGTGTTGATTTAACACTGATTTGCTTGATAAATGGAGCGTGACCTGTGGGTCTGAGGAATTTTGTTGGCAGCCTTGAGCCTCTCACTTAGTTTCGTAACAATATTGATAAATTGTGGAGTGAAACTGATTCTACAAAGCTTTTTGAAGAAGACTTACTTCTCTGTTCAACAACAAAAGATTGCTGAGAGCAAAATGAACTCAATTTTGATTGAGAGCTTTACGGTCAAAACGAGAATATAAAACTCTCAAATAATCAATTGATGCTCACCATTGGATCTGAGAGAAAAATACTCTCTCTCAGTATACAAGCTGTACCGTTTTGTTTGAGTTTGACAGCTTTTTCCTCTCAGTTGTGTGTTGTAACTTTGTATTGGCATTTAATCAGCACTAAAGTGGCTTTAATAAGCTCTTATATCACACTATAGAGCAGAATTAGTGCTCTCTATCTTAACCTGTCAAATTCCAGCTTCAAAAACTTCCGTCAAACATCCTGCGGGTCCAGTTAACCAAAACGGATCAATTAGGACGTTCGGTTACGGGGCGTGTCCCCATAATTGTAGGCTCTACCCGGACAGCGACCGTCTGCCACGTGTTAACGAGAGATCCCGATGCTATCACCGTCAGCAGGAAGGGATAATGATAGAGGGCCCGGCGCAACCTCTGAACGCAGCTGTTCCCGGGCACCTGCCCTCATATTTTACGTTTCATTAAAAATCGTAATAGGATCAAATACTGCGTGAAGAAAGGAACAACCAAAAAAACTCGGGGTTCAAAGAAGGAAGCCCAAAACTTATCGACGGCAACCCATCTCTCTCTCCGAAACGTCGAAACGCAGCAATATTATGACTTGAGGCCACACCACCCGATCGGCCGATGTGGATTATATTACCGGTCGTCGAATCAATTACGAGGGCCCCGTCAATGGCCAACACCTTGCCGCCGCGTTCCAAGCCGTGGTTTGGGAACTTCCTAACATCGTACGTCCAACTTTGCCCGCCAGGATAATGCTTGCTAATGTATTCCGGTGGCAATTATTTATTAATTAGATTTTATACCCGGTTAATCGTCTTCGGTGGTGCGCGCGCGAAAACGGCGGAATTTTCGAGGAATTTTAATGGGATCTGGAACATTTGCTCTCGCGGTTCGCGTTTATGAAGTGGCGAATGTAATCACGAACTGGTGGGCGCCCGTAATAAATTCAGCGAATAATTGAGAGGTGTTGTGATTCGCAGGTTGGTTTCACGTTGGGTGAATTGAGGAACTTTGGTTACATTCCACTGAAGATTTAGTTAAAGATTGATGAGATCTACATTCTGACAAGGTAGGCGCCGTTATTGATCGAAATCAAGATCTTCAATTTATATCACAAGTTTTCTTATTTCAATATAAAAATCTGGAGAATTTGAACTTGTGATCTACATTTTGACATGGCAGGCGCCGTTATTGATCGAAATAATGATCCTCATTTGATATCACAAGAAATGCTATTATAATTTAAAAATCTTGAGCGTTTGAACTTGTGTTCTACATTATGACAAGGTAGGCGGCGTTATTGATCGGAATCACGATCTTCATTAGATATCACATATATTTTCAAAATCTGAAACGTTTGAACTTGTGATCTACATTTTGGCAAGGTAGGCGCCGTTATTGATCGAAATCAAGATGTTCAATTTGTATCACAAGTTTTCTTATTTCAATATATAAATCAGGAGCGTCCAACTTGTGATCTACATTCTTACATGGCGGGCCCCATTATTGATCGAAATAATGATCCTAATTATATATCACAAGAAATGTTATTTTAAATTAAAAATCTGGAGCGCTTGAACTTGTGATCTACATCCTGACAAGGCCAGAGCCGTTATTGTCCGAGCCAGCTGAATTTATGTCTCTAAATTTCAAGAAACTAGATCACACTATCGATATAATTACCATCCTTCCAGTCTAATTAGGTCATCTCTCCCCCTTAACAAGCCACTTCACCGGCAAGCTCATCGTGAAGTGTGGAGCAGATACTCACAATCTCGAGTGCCATCATCGTCATCGATGTTTCTCCCAAAGTAACTTAAGCTTGGCATCACTCACTTCGGGTGGTTCGGAAAAGTTCAGCAACCGCAAGTCGAAAAGTTGTCTAGCAGTAGTAGTATCTTCCCGGGGTACTTGCGAAAACAAGAAAAGCTCAAGTGCTTCGCCGAAGTCGATTCTCCCTCTGCCAAGATTTATCTTGTACTACCTTGCAGAAGGGTGTGGGCCGTTTCACCGAATGGGTCGTTTGATTGAATCGGTCAGTTGATCAAACTGCCTTCAAACTAACGAGGAATGAATGTTTCGTCGATAGAATCATTGGATCTAACGACAGTTTCCTCGAAAGGGTCATTTCACCGAAAAAAGTCGATTCACTACTTCGCTTATCGTGTCAGTTCACTAAGGCCGTTTCATTGAAAAGGGAATTTCGCCAACAAAAACGTTTAAGTAAATCTTTCGTTAACCAAAGAGGTCGTTTCACCGAATTGGTCGTTACACCGAACGTATAATTTTATTGTAAATGAATACTTTTGATTAGCTTTTTCGCTATGTGGCCGTTTGACCGAAATAGTGAATTCTTTAGCAAAAAGCGCTTTAAAAAATCAACCGAATAAGTCGTTTCACCGAAAAGGTCAATTCATTTAACAAGCATTTAATCAAAAGGATATTGTTGTGAACAGCCGTTTAACTTAAATGAAATATTTTCCATTGAAACATTGACTTGAATGATTTTCTGCAGCTTGGGTCGTTTCACCGAAATGTTTTATTTAATTTTATGGGTTATTTCATGAACATCTTTCGTATTTTTGGAGTAAAGTTGGCTTTCAAAAAGGGGCCGTTTTACATAATTGATTCACCAGAAAAAATGAAAAACATGACCAAATTTACCGAAAATGTCCTCTCCCTGATTCCCTGAAAATTGATTTAAACGATTTTTTTTGCAGCTTGGGTCGTTTCACCGAAATGTTGAATTAAAAATGATCGTTTCATAAAAAAATGATTGTGTGGGCCGTTTCACATAACCGATTCACCAGAGAAATAAAAAAATGAGCCATTTTACCGAAAATGTCCTTTCCCTAATACCCTGAAAATTGATTTGAACGATTTTTCGCAGCTTGGGTCGTTTCCCCGAAATGTTGAATTCGAGTGGTTGTTTCATAAAAAAATGGTTGTGTAAAATTGCTGTATCATAAAACATGATTGAAATTATTGTATGGGTTATTTTGCAAAATTTTTAAACGAATTGGTCGTTTCACCGAAAAGGTTAATTCGTCCATTTCGCTAAATAGACCTGTACACTGCGTGGTCGTTTCATGAAAAAGGTCATTTTAGCAAATGATTGGATCAGATATTTGTATCGAATGGGTCGTTTCATCGAATATGTCATCTCAGTAAACGGCCGTTTCATCGAATGATTTACAAAAAGAACATTCGTTTGACCCAATGGGTCATTTCATCGAATTTGGTACATCTCAGAAATTTGAGGAAAGCCAAAAAAGTAATTGATTCGACGAAACGACCAATTCGGTGAAACGACCCAATTTATTTGCACAACCCCCCATCTGTGGTGACTCCCGCTCGAGCATTTATCAAGTGATTGTTGGCCACTGCTTAATAGTAGCAAAATTATGAGCACCCTCCTCGTAGCAGCAGCAGCTTCTTGTCTTCTCAATGAAGCATATTGGTCCGGGAGCATAAGAAAAAAGCGGCAAAACGCCAAGAATAATAGCCCGGAAAGAGTACGTTGGGGGAAAGAAAACACAAAAAGAAGAAGTCTTGGACTCCCTGCTCTCTCCCAGGGGTTTGATTTATAGCTGTCGACAACGTCGCGTCGACGTTGGACGTCCAAGTGAAAACTGTAACAATAAGCTGGGCGACGTGACTCTATTGCTGTTTTTCTCAACCCTCCCCTCCCTGAAAACGCCACCCACCGCCCTTAAAGTTCGCTTTTAGGTATCAATTCCGAGAAGCAACGAAAAAAAAAGAGTCGAAAGTCAGAAAGTAAAACAAATAAATTTACGACGCTACGGGTCTTCGGTTCCGTTTAGAGTTCCAAATCTTCAATGTCCGTTGGGTGGGAAAAGCAGGGGGGGGGGGAGGGGTCCTGAATACATAAACTACTCACTCTAACACACACATGGCAGTATAGTGGTAGTTTCGGCCAAGATGAGGGCTTAGTATGTAGCGGCAAAAACCGCATCGTAAAACGAGAGCTTTGAGTGAGGTGTTTTGGAATCTGCGCTGTGCCTGGAATGATGGATACTGATGGGGCGTTTGCCACTTACGCTCGATGGGTTTTCCCACACATCTGATGCGGGAAATGGGTGAGGGGGTTACTGGTGGTTGAACCTTTAGTGTGGAGGGTTTGCGGAGATTTCATCAAATCAATTACCAGTTTACGAGCGTTTTGTGGAATATTTCTAGGGGTTTTGGTGGAACAACAATATTTGAGTGCAAGTTTGAAGGTTTTTTTTATCTGTTTTCAGGGCATCAAAACTAACTAATTTGAAGCATTTCTGATATATTTCTATTTAAAGTTGTCAGTTTGAATAAACGGCACCACGATACCTCAAGACAATATGGAGAAAATTTGCTAAAATTTGGGGTCAAGACTCTCAACATGTATTTCGTGTGCATGACGAAGCCGGATTTTTAAAGTTTGCCATTAAAAAATTAAAAAAATATCGAAAATTGTTGATTTGTCATATGAAAACGCATAAAAATATTTTTTAAAGAAACTTTTTGGCATTTGTCATGCAGGACCTGTTGAAAGGTTCTTTACCCAAAATTTGAGCCAATTTGATAAAAGCAGTGATGAGACATCGTGGCACTCGTTTTCTAGAGTTCTGTTTTTTCCAGCAGTTAAGAATGTGCATTACACAGCAAAAAATCCGATGGTAAAATCGCATACAAAAGCATGCACATCACCTTCGTCAAAATAGACACTTAATATTACACACTGCATGTACAATTTTTGCAAACACAAAAAAAAAGTTGCAACCGACGGGATTCAAACCCAGCACCAACAGTAAGGACTGGCGCCTTAGCCCACTCGGCCATCAGACCGATGAAAAACTGTAAGGATTAACACATATATGAACTTGACATTTCGGTCAAGTAGGTTTCCCATACTGATGGGCTACATAATTCAGGGGTGTAAAATCACATAAAATTGCATGCAATAATGCAATATTAATTTTAAACCCAGGCCTTTTACACACAGCTGGATTACTACTTTTTTAGCTGTGTAAGCTAAAATTTTAGTAGAATACAGTTAAAAAAACTCAGCGAATTTAACAGTTGTAAATTAATTTCTTTGCAGTTTTTCCAGATTTTTTAAGTTTTTAAACCTAAAACAAATTTTGTATGTTCTGTTGATTTTTTTTATCGAAGGAATTTTTTTTACAAACATGGCCTACATAATTGAAAAAATGAAAAAAAAGTTCAGCAAGCTGAAATTTGATGGTATAAATTTACACATTTTTTATGTAATTTAACCTGAATTTATTTGTAAAAAAAATGCATGCATTACATGACAAAAGATAAAAATTTCGGTACGCTGGTGTAATTTTACCAACACTCCTTGGCAAAATAATATTTTTTTACGCAACTTTTTTTTTTAGATGGTTTGAAAATCATGTAATTTTACAACACATTTTGTGCAAAATAACAGCGTGCTGAATTTTTGTATTCTCCATGTATTTTCATTTTTAACATTTTAATCTGGGTTAAATTACATGGAAAAGAGGTAAATTTACATCACCAATTTTTAACTCGCTGGTATAGGTAAAATTACATACACAGCAAAAAATCCGATGGTAAAATCGCATGCAAAAGCATGCACATCACCTTCGTCAAAATAAACACTTAATATTACACACTGCATGTACATTTTTTGCAAACACAAAAAAAAAGTTGCAACCGACGGGATTCGAACCCAGCACCAACAGTAAGGACTGGCGCCTTAGCCCACTCGGCCATCAGACCAATAAAAAGCCCCTAGGATAAACGCATACATCAGCTTGATATTTCGGTCAAGCAGGTTTCCCATACTGATGGGCTACAAATTTCAGGGTGTAAAATCACATAGAATTGCATAAAATAATGCAATATTTATTTTACACCCAGGCCTTTTACACGCATCTGGATTACTACTTTTTTAGCCGTGTAAGTAATCAGTTAATAAATGTTAATATTACCTACATATTGAATGAGGAAATATTAAACCTTTCAATTTCACACCTCCCAAAATTTATTTTAATAGTTTCTGAAAAACAGTATCAAAATAAACAGCTTGTAACATTTTATCATGGTAATATCACTTAATTTTTCATGTAACTTTACCTCAATTCATATGTAAAAATTGCATGATACATACAAAATGAACTTACACATGTTTTTAGGGTGATTATTACTATTTTCTGGCACAAAATCTGTTCACATACAGAGATGTAATATTATCAAGATTTGTTTGTACTTTTTATTCAATCAGAATGATAGTGACAATCTAATTGTATTCATTCATATTTATCACCAATGTTTCCATTCGTCCCAAAAAATCCATCGTGTTCCAAAAAAGCAAACACAACTTAAACCAGACAATGGTAAACAGAGAAGAAAAAAATCACTGAATGGGGAGGGCAGACGAGCGCTATCATCGTAAAGCATATTTGAAAGACACTTCTGCTAATATGTATTTCAACAGAAAACGCCACTCTGACTGCAGCGGAACACCAATCCGGCAGTCGTCGTCGTCGTTCGATTATGTTTTTTTTCTGGCTGGGTATTCTGAGCCCTTACTAGGGTAGGGTGACCTATTTTAAGTACATTTGAGCTTTGAGGATTAAAAAAATCGACAGTTTAAGAAAAAATATGCAATTTTGAAATACTTTGAAAATTCAAAAAAAAAAAAATCGCCGTCACTCTCTAGTGTCCACTTTCGTCACCGGCTTGGGCTCACATGATAAATTTATGATTTCAATTCATCATGATTGATTTCCTCAGTGGGTGGAGGTGCAAGCACATGTTGCCTCCTCCTTCTCATTCTCGGTGGCAAGAAGTCGAAAGAGATTGATTGGTTTGTATATTGGAGCATATATCAGCGGCCGATTGTGCTCTGGCGTTTTTTTCGTCTCCGCGTTGCCTGGATTAAAATTTAATTTAATTTTGTCCCATACTGAATGATGATGTCAGCTGACTGTGGATGGGAAGGAGGCAAGTTTGAAGAAGAGAACCAAACGGGTTTAGATTGGAGCACAGGTGCAGGCCGGAAAAGCACAAATTCATTTGGGAAAATATTGACATCGAAATTGGATTAATTTTGAAGGGGCAAGCGGAAGAGCAAACATGAGTCAACTTGAAAAATTGATGAAAAGAATCGTCAATTTTAATGAATTTCAGCTTGAAAACTACAGAGACAAGTCGAGCGTTAAGTGCGCAAACTGCAAGGGGAATTCAATCGCCAAGTTTTGTGATTTTCCTTTAAATAAACTTTTGATCATTTTCAGTTTTTGATTTTCAAACTAATTAAACAAAAAATAGCTTTTTATTGGTTCAACAATTTCACAACGATCTCAAAATGACTTGATGAGGCCAAAAACTATGTGAAAATTGAAATACTTCTAGTTGGCACTTGAAACTTGTTCGCCACAGGAATCTCAAGCGCTCGCTTCATCGGAAAATCCCACCCCGTCCCATCTCTTGGGAAAGCTCTCAGAATCTCTTAAGCTTCGAAATTAACATCCGCCATTCTGGCAAAGCAACAACAACAAGCTCGCGAAACAACTCCCGCGAAGGCTGTCATATCACGGAGGAGGAGATGAAGTAGGGTTGTTCTGGTCCGGAAAATATTTTCAATTTGCGGCAAATCCGCACTTGCCGGAACGGAAAAGCTTCCAAACAAAAAAAAACTTTTTCACATTTTCTTCTGCACTTTTTCAGCTCTTCGAGGCAGGGTTGGGAGAAAAAAATGCTCTGCCGTCATCATCATCGGTATACTTATGTACTTTTAACTACAACATCGTTATTCGACCCGAAGCTTTGGCCGGGGCATTTCCGAGCACAACACGTGAAGCCTCTCCCACACTATACCGTCTCGTCCCGAAAGATGCATGAAACTGTACAAAAGACTGTGACATAAATGCCGTCCCACTTTATACATGGCGCGAGCGGTTAGGGTGATCAAAATGATTAAGAGTTTTCTCGTACGAAAGTCGCGAAAATTGGCGGTGAAGTTACCTCTGCAATTGACGCACTTTACGCGCGACTTGTGCTGTTTGGCGTTTAGATTTCTAAAGTTTATTAGAAAAACTTAGATAATTGTTTGTAGAATACTTCTTTGCGAATGTTTGGTATGACGTATAGTTATTTGTAAAAAATGGGTCGTTCACAAACAACGTCACAAAAAAACTTATTGTTGTATATAATATCGGAATTTTGGTTAAATTTGTTTGAAAAAGCTTTCTTAAAAGAAACATTAGTTTACACTGCCAAGCAGTTATTGACGTTTCGATAAGCTTCAAATTTGATCATTTTCAAGGTTTAAATCGATGTTTTATTGAGGAAAATTGTGTTTTCTAGTCAAAAACCTCCCAAAAACACCCTAACAAGAAATTCCCGCTCACGAAGAAGCATCCTTTTGCCCTCTTTCCCCCGAATTGGCTTCCGATGGCAAAGTAGAGCATCTCTGGATACCGTAACGATGCATTCCGGCGCACACAATATGAAGATCCTGGCCGTCCGACTACATACTGCTGCCGTGGCCATACACGGCGGTGTGAGTCCCGTGTTCAGTGACCGGGAATCCCGCTGCCAGACACTACTGCTCCCCCCGGAGTGAGAAGCAAAAGAAGTCGAAAACTTTTGCGCAAGAAGCAGCAGCCAGAAATTGGAACGGGCAAGTACATGGCTTTGAGGAGAGCATGCAAGCAAAAAAAATGATTCCAGGTTAAAGTTTTATGGAAATTGGATAAATTTGTAGCGCTCCCAGTTTTGAAAAGCGAAAAAAACGAACCACCAGGGAAAATGATGACAGTGCATTGGATCCACTGTCTGGAAGCTCGGACGAATGTTCCGACGGGGACACACCAAAGTGGACACCAAAAGAGTCCAAATAAAAAGGACAATATGGAGCAAAATGATAGTTTTCCAAGAGGTCCTCGAGTGGATTCGGAAGGCGGGGTAGAGAAGTGAGGAACAGTTACGATGATGCTGGACAAGTGCCACTGCTAGAGCAGAGCATGATGATGCAAAATGTCCGGAGTTTGGAATCGGGTCAAGTCGAGAGAAGGGAGAAGGATACTCAGAAAAGAGTAGAAAAGTGTTTGAAGTTCAGTCGCTTCATTCGACAGTCTGTTATTTGAAAAGATAATGCAGTTTTGTGTGTTTGAACAGCAGCAGGATTATATTCGATGCTTGCACGAATCAGCAGTATGACACCATTTTTCGAGCAGGAGAGATGACATTGAAGATTGGTTTGATTACATGTTACTCATATTGCTTTAAGTATTAAGGTATCTTTTTTGACACGGATTATAGATTTTTTTAAGTCTACAAGTTTCTGTAGATTTTATGTTTTCCCTCCCACTATTCTTAACAAAATTGATTGCATGAAATCAAGAAACTACACTGTTATTCCAATGACATTTTTTCCATTTTATCCTTAAAAAAACAACCAAGAACAACCGCCTCTAAAGAAGATTTTTTTAAGAAAAAAAGGAGGAAGAATTAAAAAAATACAAATAATAATTCGAACATTGAGTTAAGCTTTAAAATACATCCAATTTATGCACTCAAAAAAAAAAAAAACAAAAAATAAGATCTGCCCTTCATATGAGATATCTGCATTATGACAAGGCTGGTGCCGTTAATGATCAGTTTCATGCATTGCTTGAGTCAACATTATATTAGATTTTGAACTATTACTGCAGAAACAAAAAATGTCAGGAAATTGTTATTTCGTAACTTTCTACAAAAGATCTTTCAACGCTTCCAAATGTTATGAGTACTTAAACATCACTTGAGTGCTTATAACTTTTGATCGGGTTGTCAGATCTCCTATCTTTTGAACGCGTTGGGTAGGTCTATTGATTACCCATACCCATCCAACGATTGGTCGCATGCTAGATTCGGACAATATTTTCATCCAAATTTCTGAGATTTCGGCCTAAAAATGTTTGTAATTAACACTTAAGTGCTTATAACTTAAATCAGATCTTCAATCTTTTACGCTCGTTGGAAATGATTTCAAAATTTCTGAAATCCGGCATCTAAAAAGCACTAAAATATTACTTAAGTGCTCATAACTTTTGATAGACTGATCTTCAATCTTGAGGGCACGTTAGAAAGGTCTTTTAAAAATCTCTCTAAAAAATATGTAACAAGACTGGTTGTCTTCCGAAAGCCCTACTTTTTACAATCTTCCGAAACTTCGTCAAAATGTTTTTTTTATCGTAACTTTTGAAGTACTTAACTAAACATCTTGATTTATAGATAGTGACTTATAGGATCCCAAGACGGATCGAATCGAGACATTTGCTCAGAACATTATTCTGAGTCGATATGTATACGTGAAGGAGGGTCTAGGACGTCAAACAAGAAGTTCATTTTACGAGTGATTGTATAGCCTTTCTTAGCTAGGTGAGGAAAGCAAAACACATGGAAAAAGAATGAACTTTCACCACGCTGATGTAACATAGGCCAGTTTTTGAAGCAGTATGGTGTAAAAATATGTTATTTTGCACCACGCTGATGTAACATTGTTATGCAATACAATTTCACCTTCAAATTTCAGTGCAAAAATTCTAAAAATGAAAATAAAAAGTGTTTCAACGAAAAAAAAATGCAATTTTTAATGAATTAAAACATATTAAAACAAAAAAAATCAAATTGAAACATCTGCCAGGAAAAATATTTAAAAAAAACAAGAAAATGAATTTAAACAATGATTAATAAATGATTGGAGAATTCTGTAGCAGAAGTAAGGTTGCATTAAAACAAAAAATAATCAAAATGAGAAAAATAAATTATTATTCAGAAAATTTAACGAATAATCGAGTAGTTTGAATAGTATCATGAGTAAAACATTTATTTTGAAAGTATGAATGATTTTATTTTGAAATAAATTTTTAAACTATTTTAAATGTTATTTTATTTTTTAGATTTTGAAAGATTGTAATGTAGAGATGAACAAGCAAAACCATAATTTTGGGAAGTTTTACCACTTTACGTACACAGTAAAAGCAAAAAAAAATCATGGTAGTATTACATCTAGGAAGGGGTACATATTTTATGTCAGAAAAAATGTGTAATTTTACTCCGAAAATGTGTAATTTTACCACTTTTCTGGTGTAATGCCACTTTTTCAGTTTAAATTGAGGTAAAATCACAAAATTAACGAAGTTATATTCAACCTTCCAAAATTACACCTTCCAATTTTTTTTTACTGTGTATACATTTTCAAAAGTACCTCATTATGACATTCTCAATGCCGTTTTTTAATTGTAAGAGTAGTATATCAATACCCATTTCAGTGCTAAAAAGAAGAAGAAAAGAAGAACTTTTCAGCTCTGTATCGAAAAGTATTTGTTTTCGATTCTTTGTTTTAGTCACTAAATTTTGAATATTCTCCAAAGTATATTTTTTTTTTTATAAAAAGTTTATAAAAATCTTAACAAACAAATTTGATGCTGCACTGCACAGTAAAGAAATCATGGTAATATTACATCTGGGAAGGGGAGCATATTTTATGTCAGATAAAATGTGTTATTTTACCTCTGAAAATGTGTAATTTTACCACTTTTCTGGTGTAATGTCACTTTTTCAGTCTAAATTGAGGTAAAATTACATCATAAATAAGGTAATATTCAACCTTCCAAAATTTCACGATCCATTTTTTTCCTGTAATGTAGCGCAAAATATATTAATTTTCTTTACAAGCAGATCGAAAACGTTAGCCAAAATGGATTTAATTTAACTTTAGTAACAAAAACCTTGTAACTTGTAACATTGCTTGTTTACATTAAAGGTTAAGACATGTTTAAAATTGATTAAGGATAATTTTTTCAGCTAAATAATGTCTTCTTTTGGAGAGTCCTTATCAATTCCTACAAATTTATTGGAGAGATAAGGATTAGAGGTCGCTGTTGAGCGTTTAAGTTTGCATAAAAATGGGCGATTTTTCATGAAAAAAAAAAAACATTGTCAGGCGTAAGATTCTTATGTCGAATTTGATGGCAATCAACTTTTGCGAAGACCACAAAACGAAAAGTAATTTGTGAATCAAAAATGATTTTTTGTATGGAATTTTTTCACAAAATTCGACGCTCAGTTTGCACTTGAATTGACTCATAGTTGGCAAACATATCTGAAAAAAAAACAGGTGATGAGAAAAGTATGAGAAGTAAAAGAAAAACTTACGATGCAAATGGGTTTTTCTGAACTTTCATGGAAATAAAAACAAGTCATAGTAGTTATGTTATAGACATAACCGGAATGGCGATGAACCCCAAAAGTTTAGGAGAGTACTAAAATCGATTTCTTGGAAGCGCTCTTCCCTGTATTGGAGAGTACTATCTTAAAAATCTATCTACATTTCTCAGGTATTTACAATTCGGGTTTAACCGACTGCCCAAAATCAAGACGCAAAACTCCAACCGTGTCTTTATCACTCTTCGCCAAAAACGAACTCGGTTACTCACGGATGTTTCTGCAAAAACCTCCCAAATAAAACCGCCAAAAAACCTTGGCAACCAGCAGAGATAAGATAAGCCATCGTATCGCAGCCGCGTGTTGCTTGGCACCCACCAAAAATTATCATTTTTGACAGCCAGCTGCCTCCGCTCCTCGGTCTTCACTGGCAAATTAATTAACTATAAAGCGTCTCAATGTCACCGGGCGGGAGAGTGTTCCTGTTATCGCGCAAAAATTGCTCTTGTAACAATTCGGCTATTTTGCGGTTCATTCTGCTCAAAAGTTTCGCTCAAACTTGTTTCCGAGTGGTTTAGGAGGACGATGATGGCGTAGCATCCCCCCCGATAAAGATGTACACCAAACGATAAGAGATTGAATAACAAGAGCCGTCCACAATCAATCTTTCAGCATCCCTCGCGGCGGCGGCGGATCTACGGAAGGACTCGGTGAAGACCCGGAGAGGGGGAGCAAAGTTATTGATTTTGTATTATCAACTTGCCGGTTTTCAGTGGCCACTGGGAAGCTGTGCACAACCGGTTTGTTGGTTAAGGAATCGCAAGTCGACGACGATGATGCCGACGTGTGGGAATGGCCTCGGGCTGGATTGTGCGGGTAGTGGTCCGGATGTGGAGTCCGGAAGGAAGGGGCGTTTGCGGAAGGTGGGGAAATGTTTATCTTAGATTTGTGATGATTTGTTAGATATACTTTCCAAGAAAAAGCAAATATCACAAGATTAAATCATGTCATTGAACTTGAATAGATAATTCAGGATACGCCGTAAGCAAGTGATGCGACCCAATCCGGCTCGCCAAAAGGTGTAAATCTCCTCGCATTACTCATCATCGCACCCAGCAAAAAAAAACCTCTCTTGACAGGCCTTGAAGATGTCTACATCAACAACTCTTCACGGCACGGCAACGAGTTCCTAATCAACGATTCAAGCTCGCACGCTGTGACAAACGACAAATTTCACGCTTTTGGAACCGGACCACCTCCAACACCCAGGTGGCGGCTTCTCCACCTCAACAGACCGCTTCTTTTTGTGTGAGTCTTTAGTTAGGTAATAAATCGTAAAACTATTATACCCCCGCACACCAGTCGCCTCGAAGGAGCTTTTAATTTATTCCAGCTTGGACGCGACCAACCAAAGTTGTCCTTCTGCTTTTTTTTATTATTTTTCTGTTGCTCGCGGTGTCCCACGGCGGCTCAACGCGGAAGAACGCCAAGTATCGATTCAGTCCCGCTCGCTATGTCTATGTTTGTACCCTCGAATGCTTTTTATCTTTTATTTATTTTCCATTCCAAAAGTCGACTTCCGTCTCTTGAACGCTCGTCGTACGACAGCGCCCAGAACAACACAGTGGTCGCATAATTCAGCGATTAATTACACGACGACGACGACCAGTTTGGAGCCAAAAGCTGGATGACACCGAAACAGAAGCGCCCGCTCGGGGTGTCCCTAATCGATTTAAATGTCACCAGCACGTGCCCCTCGGCTTGACACGAATTGTTGTCCTTGGGCGGACCCGCCCCGATGTGATTCGGCCTGGCAACACTGTCCCCCCGGTGAAGGTCAGTCCCCGACGCGCTGAAAAGGTCACACACCGAACGAGATCTCTTGTCCCGTCCGAAAAACTAATTGGGGTTGAGCGTGGTTAATTTATGATCACCGCAACAACTCTGTCGGTGGGAGTCGACGACATGGGTGACGATTTTGGTGAAGAGTGGTTAAGTGGCTGGAGGTCGGCGAAATATTAGATTGTAAGAGGTTTTGAATGGCGGGGCGCGGACAGTCGTGCACGACCAAATTTTGAAATCGAGCTTATGTACGGCCAAGCGAGAGTGCAGAGTTCTTTGGACTGTTTGTCAGAAACTCGGATATTCAATGTTAGAAGTACAAATTTAGGCTGCTCTACTCGAGTAATTTTAAATGTGTTGGTAAATCATTTGACATAAGACATTTTTGAACTTCTAACGTTGATTACACAAAATGTAACCATTCAGGCGTTCATTCAGGTGCAATCAAATACAAACGATTAGCTTCGCTTTACATGGAGAAGGTGATTTTAGCGGCTTGCAGTTCATTTCAATAAATTTATTTCGTTGTTTAAGCATTACTTGTGTGAAGTTACTATCATAAGTTGAGATGTGAACTACCTTTCAACAGCTGATCAATTCAAAGTTGGGAATAGCTAAAAGAATCGAGTAAATCTGCTGAAGGAAAAAAGTTACAAAATAACCTCCGAAAAAGCATAAATATGAGATAATTTCCAAAACAGGTTGCCTAGGAATTGATAACTGCAAATAAAACCAACGTCATCTGAATCGGATCCTCAACACTAGTGATAAGACAAAGGTTTTGGAAGAAGTGTTGATGCTCCCCTTTTTAATGGGACAAGGAAAAAATCTCCACGGTGTCCCCAATAGGTTTCACTTGAAGTTGGACGGTTCTTTGGGAAGGTACCAATCTAGGATACGCTCTAAGCAAGCTTTGCGACCCATGGCATAATGTTTTATTCTCAAAGCAAACAATCGGATGCTGCTGTCGAGATATTACTGTTTATTTTTGAGTTTATAACCCTATATAGAGTCAGATACTATTCTTAAGGTAAATATCTGATGTTGCTGTGTTTAAAAAAAACATGTCAAAATGAACATTTGATAAATTAGCGTCAATTCTATTGAAGTTTATGGACTGAGAATTGTTTGAAACTAGAGCTTGACGAGTGGGAATTCCCGGGAACATGACAATTTTTTAGCCTCTCGGGAAATTTGGTAGAGACTCCCGGGAATTTTAATACTAATAAATATAAAAATTCAATCAGAAACGAAAGAATAGTTGAATTAAATACACAAAAATAACTACATGGTCTTTACGATTCCATCATTGCTAGTTTGATTTGCAAATTAAGAAAGTGTAAAATAAAACCCAGTTGGCCTGGGTTCGATCCCAGACGGTCCCGGTGGCATTTTTCGAGACGAGATTTGTCTGATCACGCCTTCCGTCGGACGGGAAGTAAATGTTGGCCCCGGACTAACCTAAAAAAGGTTAGGTCGTTAGCTCAGTCCAGGTGCAGGAGTCGTCTCCCTGGGTCCTGCCTCGGTGGAGTCGCTGGTAGGCAGTTGGACTAACAATCCAAAGGTCGTCAATTCGAATCCCGGGGTGGATGGAAGCTTAGGTGTAAAAAGAGGTTTGCAATTGCCTCAACAATCAAGCCTTCGAACACCTAGTTTCGAGCAGGAATCTCGCAATCGAGAACGCCAAGGCAATGCTGTAGAGCGAATAATTTGATTTGATTTTGAAAATAAAAGTTGTAAAAAATCCCAATATTTGTAATTGATGACACAACCACAAAGTTGGAGAGTCTAAAAATAACATAACAAAACAAGCAGTTACCACTTAGATATTAATAGACTTCTCTTGTTCACTGTTATTTCAAAATTTGGAGGCAAGTAACTTTCGGTTTCGAAAAGGCACAAAAAATCAATTGTTATTTAAGTAAAACTCTGGCATTTTTATAATTTGTAGGCACGTAATATTGGCAATTGCACAGTAAAAAAAATCTGTGTAAAATCGCATGCAAAAGCATGCACATCACCTTTGTGAGCAAAAGCACGTAATATTGTATGAGAAAACGTGTACACAAAAAGCATGTACAAAAGAAAAATAAATAAATTTTGCACACCCCAAAAATAACATCAATCTGGTGAGAGACATATCCAGATTACCAAGTTCGCGCCCCAACTATCTCGGCTATCTCGGCTATTTGAGTAGAAACAGATCACGTTCTAAGAGCTCGCCTCTCAGCACGGTGGTTTGGTTCCGTTGGCAGAACGGTGATGCGTTCTCACGGTATGAGATAGAACGGGGTTCAATTCCCCGGCGGAATACAGTGCACAATTTTTTCGCTAATCAACTTCTTTATTCAATGTTTATCACTTTCCAATGTTTCTCACCATGAGACATGTGTTGCTCTAATTTATACGGTTAACCTCCTTCTGGGTCAAAAAACTCAAAATTACTGCGAACTTTCAAATGTTTTGATCTGAGATATCACGGATTGTGATTGAAAAATCAAAATATCTTGTCGGAATGAAAAAGAATTTCAATGAAAAATGAAATTAAAAAAACTGTCAGATGTTGCTTAGAATCCTTATTTGTCTTATAGCTAAAATCCCGATCTTGCAAATATTTAAACTAGTGTTAAGGCTTTGAAAAAAAAAAGTTAACAAGTTGAGGTCTACTACGACCAACTACAGTGGACTCTCTGGCTGTCGATCTTCTCGATATCAATATTGCTCCAGCTGTCAATAAATTTTTCAGTCCCTTCAAATAGATTGCTTTGATTTTCCGTTCTATAATTTGATAACTCCCGCTCTCGACGGTCCCTTCAATATTGACAACGAGAGAGTCCACTGTACAACACAGACCTTTTCAATAAACACAGGAAAAAATATTCAGTGAGAACTTAGAATCGAAAAATAATAATTCAGTGCAAACCTACAAATCCTTGAATTGAACTTGTACTAGCAGTTTAGGGAAGCTTTTTCTACAAGTATTCCAAACATTCCAACGAGTAATTGATGTTTCGATATAAAACTAATATTGTGTTAAATAACTTTGACTTATTGATATT
This sequence comes from Culex pipiens pallens, assembly GCF_016801865.2. Lineage (NCBI taxonomy): Eukaryota > Metazoa > Arthropoda > Insecta > Diptera > Culicidae > Culex > Culex pipiens. The sequence continues at coordinate 157,911,488 of NC_068939.1, read as the reverse complement.
AGATTTATGGAAATGGTATTATTTTTTAAATTTTTGTCTACAGATCAATAATTTAGCTAAAGAATTAAAACTCATGGGTCCCGAGAATTCCCAGGAAATTGCTTAATTTAACTCTCGATTCCCGGGAAATTGATAATCTTGAGAATCGTCACTCTCTATTTGAACCCCTTTTTCCATGAATTTAACACACATTTTCTTCAAGATCATGCAGCAAGAAGATTCCTAAAAGTGTAACCGAAAAAAAAATTCCCGTCATGTGCCACTAATAAGAGTATCACCAATCGATTCCTCGTAGTTCATTAGATTTAAAATGATACTTTTGATAGGCAGAAACTTACGGAATCAAAAGATCCGTTTTTTCACCCGTTTTAACTGATAAAAACTCTATTTTTTATAATCATCTTATCACAAAAAAGGTTATCTCTATAGCTATTCCGAAGTTGTTGATCCTTTGAGTGATGTGAATTTGTAAACAAACAGAGCATCGTGCTAACGTCAGTGAATGTTTACAATAGAAATAATCAGTGACAACATAATCTTTCCAGTTTCACTGAGTACTCACTGAGAAAAAGTATCCAAAGAGAGAGAGAGAGAGAGAGAGAGAGAGAGAGAGAGAGAGAGAGAGAGAGAGAGAGAGAGAGAGAGAGAGAGAGAGAGATCGAAACGCTCTACACTCTTTCGCGAGAAATCGGTGAACAGTTCAGTTACTGAAAGAAGTTTCGATCTAACTGATAAAGAAAAAGGTGATACGTCAAATCTCTCTTTTTGTTTATTTTTATCAAAACAGGGATTCAAAAGTTTAATGCTGGAAAGTGTGCATAATTTAATTCTGTTCAGAAGTCTATCTAGAAAATGTGTTGAAATATTTACAATTCATCACATTCAGTTAAAATTGGTTCAACCTTCCGCGAAATGAACAAAACAAATGTCATTTCAACAAAGTTGTGCTGAAAATTCCAATCTCCTGCTAACAACTGTTTCCCACAAGTTGTCACAACCCACCTTTCAGGGAAGTATCAAATCACTTCTCAAAAATAAAGCGAGAGTAAAAAAAACCCACAAATGTTACAACAAATGTCCCAGCAAAACCCACCAAAACCATTCAAAGAGGCGCAGCGACCCGTCCACGATGATCCGCACCTGCTCCCCGACTTGGACACTTTGCGTCAGCGGGACAGGTCTCGACTCGCTTGAACACCAGCAGCAGCAGATATGGAAAGCATGTTAAATGTCAACTTTTGCGTGCCGAGCCAAGCTGGGGAGGCGCTTTCATACATACATAATACATCCGTATAATCCGAACCGGTGACGAAGAGGTCAAAGGTGAGTGTGGGTGGGTGGGAAAACAACTTTGAGCTATCCTGTCCTGACCCCAGTCAGAAGCGGGTAGCGCTGACGGGGAGTTTGGGATTGACGCAAATTGGAGGCATCTCTACGACATTTAGATCGGTGTTGGGCTTGTCAAAATGTTTGAAGCGATGATTTAATTCAATTTGGGTTGCGAAAGAGTTTGAACTCGCGTCGGTCGAGTAATGACAGTGCTGCCAGCTGCAATTAATTTTCCAAAATTACACGTTACAGAACGAAAAAAGGAGGTCCAGTTTTGTTGTTCCAAGGGACGCCGAATTGAATTAAACGATAATGAGTCGACTTGAGGTGAGCCCGCGGTCGGTCACCGGAATTTGTGATTAATGATTGATGATGCACTCGGCGAGAGGGTTCGTGTCCACAACGAGCGGGGACGGGTAATTACCGGAGTGGCAGGATGTGGGACGGACGAGCGCTTCTGCGAAGAGCTGGCGTAATTTGCCTGAGTTATTATGCGCTTGGCTTGAGCTTGCTGGGGCTCGTTGCCGTTGATAAAGTGTCACTTTTTCGCGGAATTCATGAATACATGGATGAGTACATGAATTATGCCGGGGGATAATGAAAAATTAAGTACGCAAATATTGACCTGAAATAAGCTTTGAGGATGCGCCCGTAGCAAGGGGTACGACCAAAAACAAGATAACGAATGTAGTACAACGTTGCAGCGAAAATCCAGCCAATTTAACCACCTTCTGAGTTGGGTTCAGTCCGCACCGATCCTGTGGACAGACTACCAAAAGAAGAAGTAGATATCGTACCATAATCCACGTGTAAGCTGCCTTCAAGTTGGTCACGTAACCAGTGAGCCCTGGTTGAGCGTGTAACGACCGTCGTCGCCGCCGTTGTCATCGGCTGCAACAACTACATTCACGGTGTAGCAGAGCAGCAGTGACAGCTCCGGGCTTTAATCCAGGTTTAGCCGGGCTGTCCTGCTGCACGTAACTTCTTCCGGATTTACCGACACCACTTGCTCGCGCTTTGCTCACTTGTCGCCGACGAATTTCACCGTGTTTGGCAAGCCAATTCTCACTCTTTCTCTTCAACACTTTCCGGTGAGTGCAGAAAAAAACCCGACCAGATTAAAATCAAGAAATTAATTTTTAATTTAATTCCTCCACAATCACTTGGGCAAACACTTCTTCGGACCGCTTCTCTTCCCTGGGACCGATCTCGCTTGCTCTTTTCCTCTGCAGATTACATAAATTTTAATCCACACTTAAATAATTTAATAATCCACTTCTTCAGGACGACGAGGAGATAAATGCCGACGGGGACGACATCGTGTTTCTTCCCGTTACGTTATGCAGCGTTGAGAACCGCTTCGTCTTCGCTCTGCTCTGCTAGTTACACACCCGGCGTGCGGGTCGTCGCCGTCGTTCCGGGTTGGTTGTTTTTGACAGCAGGTTGCCCCACCTCACCCTACCCCTACGCAAAATACACATCCATACATACAACTCACTTTGGAGTCGGGCTCTCCTTTCGATCCAGAGGCCGCACCAGGCAGACTGCTGGAATGGGTTGCTAAATTTCTCACAAATCGATTTTTTTCATGCTCTGCTCTTTCACTTCACTTCTTTTATCTCCCGGCCGGCGCGCGACCTCATTTCACAGGACGGAGGAAAATTTATGGAGATTTTCCAGCTTTTTGATCTCTCACTACCGACGGGCGTAACGGACCGGAACTATACCCGGCAATCGATTAAACCAATTCTCAGCTGTCACACAAGGCGAACCCGCTTGGCACCACCTGAGCTTCCCCTTAACAAATCTCGTATACACGCTAAATTAACATACTGCATCAACCAAGATTGCGCACGGTGTAAATATATCTTGAAAATGCACTCTTCCCAGCGTATCCAACAACAAACAAGACGGATCCAAGCCGGCTATGCCAACAGAAAAACAGAACGCGCCGTACTAACAATTCAACAACAATTAGCCTCTCTCACTTGGGATTCGCAAACGAGCCTCTAATTTGTAAATCTTTTCCACATTTGCACAACAAAAAAAGAAAACACTCGAAACAATCTGTGCAAATTAGTTCAGGAGCCGCTCCAGCCGCTTTTTCGACCCCGTCAAGATTCCAGAAAAATCGACACGTACCACTCCCTGGCGTAAGGTACCAGCACGTCTCGCGGACAAAACTCGACTGAGCGCCGAACTTCGCATCGTCTTTGGACTCGGCTCTCGCCGCGATTGGTCGCCGGCGTTCGCCCGACCCGAACCCGAACCCGAACACGAGCCGAACTCGCGCCGAACACGTCGAGACGTGCACGAAGTGCGCCCGATGTCGTGTTGTTATTGTTGTGTAGTTCCGTCTTCTTCGTGTCGCGTACGCCGAGAATGCATTTATTGCTCTATTCAATCAGCCATAATCAGCCCCGCTGCCAGACATTGATCTATCGTGTTGGCTTCTTTCTTTTTCTGCGTCGGATGCGTCACTTGGCCCTTAACAAGGGAGTTTCCGTCGTCGCACGTATAGTGGAGAGACATTTCACACACAATTGGTCGGTCTCGGCGTTGGGTCGTGATTTTGTTTGATGATGAAATTATTTTTCTTCTTCTTGCCTCTCGGAGATTCACGTTTCGTCGTGTCTCAATGGGAACTGCCGCCGTCGTGCTGGTTGTAGTGTCCCGTGCCGGGCTGAATTGAGCAATTTGTACCGATAGGGTTATGGTGTTAGGGGTGGGAGAGGAATGGAGGGCATGCTGGAACGTGAAACGGTATGCTGCCAGCTGTGTGGTGAAGGTTCCGAGATGGGGAACATTCTCCGGGAAATACCTCACTGGTGGTCGATACTTGATCGGTGATAGGAGGCTGATTGAACTGTGTTGCTCTTGAAACATTTAGAAGGTCATGTCATTTTGAGAGGCAACCTTCAAAAATTTCGCCTTTCTCAATGACGAATGCTCAACTGATTTTCTGATATTTTTCAGCCAAAAAACAGTTTTGGAAAATTGAAATTCTGCTATTTTCTGTTAATTCTGCCGATTAACCTAATTTGTCAGATTACTAATTCTGCCATTTGATATTCTGCTGTGGAAGAACCGCCAAACGTCTGACGACCAGTATTCTTTGTAATGACACTTTTTGTTAATTGACATATACTGCCATAATTAACATATTCTACCGATTGAATTCTGCAAATCCGAATTGAATTTCCTGCCAAAAGACCATTTAGGCTGAATAATCATTTCTGTCAGTAGTACTTTAAGGTCGAATGTTATTCTGCCAGATTACACTCTGCCGGTGATTTTTTCTGCCATCTGGCTTACTGCTTTTTTACCATTCTGCCTAATGACACATTCTGCCCTTGATCTTTTCTGCCATTTGTGCACTTTTGTACTATATCTCTCAGCCAAGTGTTTTTTTCTTCTGCCGAATGACATGTTCTGCCGATTTACTTTCTGCCAATCTGCTCGATTTTTCCTGCCGGACGACCTGGAGCAATTGACCATTTCTGCCAGTTATACGCTCCAGCTGATTAATTTTCTGCGAAACGACTATTTCTGTCAGATGACATTCTGCTGATTACCCTGTTCTGCTTGACGGTTCATTCTGCCTTTTGGCAACTAGTCAAACGTCATTATGCCAAACGGGTTTCTGCTAAGTTTGTATGAGCGACTGTCAAGATAGAACAACGACGACAAGTTGTGAAACCTGACGAAGTGAACTTATCATATTTCGCATTTTGAAGATTCGAGACAAAATTGTTCTAATCTTGGCTCGAATGTTTTAACTTGAATAAACCAAGGGTGAGCTGTGTCCTATGTTTCGCTTGGCTAAGACCAAATTATAGGACAAAGTAGCACGATATGATCGGAACTACATTTTATATAAAAAAGATTGTCAACATTGCATGGAATTTATTGGATTTTATTGAATTGGATTCGAGTTTTGAGGATCTGTGAAGTTCAAAAGGTGAGGCATTGAAAGCTGTACAAAATGGCGTCCTTAGGGCGATTTAACCCAAACTGTACGTGCGACAAGAGAGCACGATCACGACGACGTTAACTTTGAGTGCAATTTACCTAAATCTAACAGTTGGCTCTATAATGCATTTCCTAAGTCTTCAATTTGCTTGAAATCTGAGGGATTCAGATATTTTTTGAATTGAGATAAATTTAAATACAAATATATAGCTTTCACCATCAACGGTAAAAAACTCTTGAGGTTAAAGTGACTTGAACTCATCACTAAACATTGAAGTTCTGAAGCTTTTATTGATTATTTTCTTATTTAACTTACACACCACATTACCGCAATCATCCTCTCCTCGCCAAAGTTCTCGCCAAAAACCGCAGACAAGATTAAATTCGTGCCCCCAATCATAATATCCGCGAGCGACCTCCGTTCACCTCTCGGATTCCGAGTTTTGCCTCCTGGTTTTGGTTGGCTGAACTTTTTCAGATGAAAAAACAAACGTAAAAAATTTCGCGCACAAATCTCATTCTCGTTTCTTTTTGTTGAATCCGCCGTGTGGCGGCGCTATAGGTCAACAGACGTTCAAGATCTTGAAGATAAACAGTTTTGCGAGCGAATCTTGCATTCATTTCCATTAAAGCTCCACGCGCACTGTCTTATCGCGCTAGGGTGGACCGAAAAGGTTTAATTTTGTGGCGGCTCGAGTTTAGCTCAGCTGGCAAGCGCGCGTCGCGCAGCGTGAGCTTATCGCGGTTCGAGCTCCGGTCACAACAAAAACTTTTTTTTTTCGATACATTGTTCCGGAGAACCCCCTCCAAAGGTGCATAAAAATCACCCAAATGTGACTGACTCGCTGAAATTAACACCATTTCGGGTGCGTTTTATGAACCTTCACAAGATAACCGCCGGGCCAGACGCTGAAGTTTTTAAAAAACATTTCACGCAAAACTTTTACTTAACCACCTCGGCGACCTCCTCTCCCACTTCCCTTTCATTTGTTTGTTTTGGTTTTAGCACACGGCGCGTTTTTTCCATCATTTCTCACTTTTGGAGAGTTTTATAGCCCTGCTGGCCAACCAACCGACTACGGGTGGAGGGGTCAACGAGACAAGCGCGACTTGTGTAAGCTCAGCCGGGTTGATTTCACTGTGCCAGCCGAACCGTGCCGAATTACGGAACTTGGACGACCCTGCTCGGTTCAGGGCTTGGGACCCGCGAGCTGAACCTTTTTCTTTTTATGGGTGCGTAACTTTTAACGGTTTGGTCAAGCGGTATTTTTTTCGGACTTTTGGAGCTCGACGAAATGCGATGCGATAATCGGGGAGGTCTGCAGGGGGTCGACGATGGTGTACAAGTTTTCATCAACGCCTAAACATTTCATCTCGATCAAATATTCGTAGTAACTAATTGAAACGTAGACCGAATGCCCCTTAAGGAGTGTATTATTTACACAAACACAAATCAACTGCTGCCTAATGCTTCCTTTCGCCGTCGTCGACGCCGAGACTCTCCATTCCCCGAGGGAGGTTGGCCAACTCGCCGTAATGACTGGGGGAATCATGTTCACCTTGATGCGCCTAATTGAACGAGGCATCAGCGAGCTATAATAGCAACAGCAACAACTTCCGGTGGAAGCCACAGGCGAAAATCCCTTCACGTACTCACCTCGTCGACGGCCCGATACGGAAACTTTGTCTGTGCGAAAGTGAACAGTTCGAAACCGGGCGCAGGGACTGCTTTGAACCTGCACGATGATGTTACGAGAGAGTCCCAGAGTCCCCCAGCTCAACGGTGCAGCTAGTTATCCGTCCACAATCTGTTCGACCCTAGCAATCATTCACACCCCGAGTTGCTGGATGTAGACTCCGTCGTCGTACACTCTTCAGCTATACCGACTAGCTGTAGGCTAGGACCAGTTGCGGTGGCCAGTTATCCAAAAGTGGCAAATTGGATCACTCACAAACATGGGGAACTATACCACGGGCCCAGAGAACTTTGCTCGTTTTGGGGGGAAGGAAGAAGCAGTCTTCTTCCGGAATCCCTCTCTACCCTGTGGAAGTAGATTTGAAGCAAGAAGTTATGGCCGGTACTGGCTTGACTTTGCCGAAGAGTAGACGCTCGTCCGGTCGAGACAGCAGGTGTTTATTTGTTTACATAAAGTATGCATCAAGTCAAGATCCGTTCCGGATCAGACGTGCTTTAGTTTTGAGGAAGAGTTTGAGCCGGACGTTCATCTGTTTTACCTGGAATCATACTTGAAAGTATAAGGGCCAAACAATGTTATCCCATGCGAAATTGTAAAAAGTGTTGTGTGTGTTCCAATCCAATACCCTATGGCCGGCAGCGAAATTATGGAAAAGTATAATTTGCATCAGACTTGGGTTATGCTGATACAGCTTATCTAAGTCACGGAAGTGAAAGCCCTAGCGCCGCTTCCAATGACTTATTTCTGAATGGCAGAGAACCTGGCGGCCCAATTTCAAGGTTATTGGGCATTAGTAAGGCTACCAACTCTTGCTGAACAAAAATCCGTACACTTTGCCGATATGATTTATGTATAAAAAAAACTGCCGAGGAGTTATTTGGATTAATTTGGAAAAAAAAACATGTAAAAAAATAAAAAAAATATTTAAAAAAAACAAAAATATAAACTCTGTCAATTTTGCAGCTAACTAATTTCACTTTGCTATCATACTTGAACGTTTAATAATATTCCAAAAAAAAAACCGTGACTTGCTGAATCAAATCATGTTCTTCCATTTTTTTGTTAAACGTGCAAACTTGACATTTCGTAAAATTTTAAACTTAAGCATGTGAAACATAGCTATAGCTTATAGGACCTTTTCAAAAATTACTCTAGATTTGTTAATTCAAATTATCATAGGTTTTCAATAGCTTTAGAAAGCCTTTGGATCTTTTGTTGAATAAATATGTTTTGTAAGGAATTTGAAAAGAACAATAATTGATAATCAACTTTGAACTGAAGAAAACCCGGAAAACTTAGAGACCCTAAATAGGGAGACTGGCAGACTTTGCTGAATCGATCTGGCAACGTATGTTTTGTGCTTGCCAACACTGCCAAGTTTTGCTGGGCGTAAAGTCAAATGCTCTTTTGGATACGTCAAACTTGTGTCTGTTTGGGACGTCAAATTCACATCGACCAGTCTCCCTATTTAGGGTCCCTAGGAGAACTATCCAAGTTATTCCTTTAAAATCAAACTGACAGTTAAATCAAATTTTCTACTAGCAAAAGCTTTAGCCGAATCTAAAAAATCAATTCAATTTTAAACTAAGTTTTAAAAATTCCGTACAAATCCGTATTAGGCAAAAAATTCCCTACAAGAATTCCGGCCTTTAAAAACCCGCGAAGAGGGTCGAAAATCCGTACGGTAAGGAAAAAATCCGTTTACCAACTGCCTTAGGCATTAGGCATTATGTGACAATAAAAAAAATCGGCTTCAGGGATACCCTCTGATACGATTCCTTAGGCAAAAATAAATATCTGTGCAAATTTTGAGCCAATTCGGTTAAGGTTAAGGGGCCGCTATTTTATCGTTGAAGTTTATATGGGGAAAATCGCAAAAATGTATGTAAAAAAACATCGTTTCAGTATTGTTGTGCCAGGTGGCGCGGGTCTCGCCCAAAATTGTTCAAGTGTGAGATTCTTGTAGGAAATTTAATTTCCTACAACTTTGTCGAAGGTTGCAAAACGATCCGAGTTGATCCTGATTTTTTGTGATTTTTTTTAAGTAAAAAGTATTTTCTTATATACCTCCGTTATACCCCTTTTATACCTTCACGTAATATCTAATAAGCCAATATCTTTTCTTCGCATCGCTAATAACTCATCAGGATCAACTCGGATCTTCTTGAACCCTTGGACAAAGTTGTAGGAAATTAAATTTCCTACAAGTATCTCACACTTCAACAATTTTGGGCAAGACCTGCGCCACCTGCTGCCAAAATTTTGAAGCGATGGTTTTCCCCATACATTTTCGCGATTTTTCAAATATAAACTTCAATGATAAAAAGCAACCCCTTAACCTTAACCAATTGGGCTCAAAATTGGCACAGTTACTTATTATTGCCTAAAGAATCGAGCCATCTCTTCAGATTTTCCAAAATTTTCAATGTTGCTTGTCACACTATTGGGCATTGAACGGCTCGCCTAAACATAGAAACAGCGCTTTCCAGCGATTTCACGTCGAGCCAGCAGGATCCAGATCAAAGGTGCTCCGATTTGGTGTAAATTTGGCCTGCACAGTTAAAAAAATCATGGTAATATTATATCTGGGAAGGGGTAAATCAGTTATGTCAGAAAAAAATATGTAATTTTGCCTCTGAAAATGCGTAATTCTTTTTTTTTATGTCACTTTTTCATTCTAGATTGTGGTAAAATTACACCAAAAAATAGGTAATATTTAACCTTCCAAAATTACACCTTCCAAATTTACATTATATTTTACTGTGTTGGAGCTCCTTGGCCAAAATAATTAAATCCGTATTTGTTTGGCGTAAAACATCCTGAAATATGATTAAAAAATATTTTCAATGGCGAGCCCTTAGGCGCCGATACCTTCAAATCAGCAAACGAAGTTTTCATTTGATGTGTATTTGTAGTGTACTCAGCTATGAGCAATTCTCTGAGATTTCGGTCATTCGATTTTTCTGTATTTTTTAATCCGACTGAAACTTTTTTGGTGCCTTCGGTATGCCCAAAGAAGCCATTTTGCATCATAAGTTTGTCCATATAATTTTCCATACAAATTTGGCAGCTCTCCATACAAAAATGATATGTGAAAATTCAAAAATCTGTATCTTTTGAAGGAATTTTTTGATCGATTTGGTGTCTTCGGCAAAGTTGTAGGTATGGATATGGACTACACTGAAAAAATGATACACGGTAAAAAAAAATTTTGGTGATTTTTTATTTTACTTTTTGTCACTAAAACTTGATTTGCAAAAAAACACTATTTTTAATTTTTTTTATTTTTTATATGTTTTAGAGGACATCAAATGCCAAATTTTTCAGAAATTTCCAGAATGGGCAAAAAATCTTTGACCGAGTTATGATTTTTTGAATCAATACAATTTTTTTCAAAAAATCGAAATATTGGTCGCAAAAAAATTTCAATATCATTTTTCGATGTAAAATTAAATTTTCAATCAAAAAGTACGTTAGTGAAATTTTGATAAAGTGCACCGTTTTCAAGTTATAGCCATTTTTATGTAACTTTTTTCAAAATAGTCGCAGTTATTGATTTTTCTAAAATAGTGCCCATGTTTGCCCACCTTTGAAAAAAATATTTTTGAAAAGCTGAGAAAATTCTCTATATTTTGCTTTTTCGGACTGTGTTGATACGACCCTTAGTTGCTGATTGCCATACAAAGGGTTAAAAACAAGAAAATTCAATATTACGCCCTTTTGATACAGATTTTTGAATTTTCACATATCATTTTTGTATGGACAGCTGCCAAATTTGTATGGAAAATTATATGGACAAACTAATGATGCAAAATTGCTTCTTTGGGCATACCGAAGGCACCAAAAAAGTTTCAGCCGGATTAAAAATACAAAAATTAAAATTAAAAAAAAAGACCGATTCCATAGAGAACTGCTCCTATATTTAAAAAATGTATGAGTATTTTTCATTAAAAACTCTAATTATCACCTATCTTTTGAAACGTGGCGAGCTAAAAAAATCGGTCAGCCGCTTCGGAGGCACGCTTTTTTGGAAATGAAGTTGTTGCGAAAATTGGTAAAAAACGTAATTTTTGGACCATCCTATTTCGGATAGGACTACGCTTATTGAACTTTAAACATCAAGCAATTAGTTTCTGAGATAGTTTTGCCTGTAATTCTCAACTGACGGTTTCCCGGAAACTATTGTTTCCATTTTCAATGTTGACAATTCTAATTGTTGAGAAATTGTCTGATCTTTTCAATAAAATTAACTTGAAAATTTTAAAATTGAGCTTAACTTTTGAAGAAGACAAAAAACAGGTTACTTTGTGGAACAGGCTAATAATCTACCACAAAAAAAGCTAATGCATCTAAAAATGTAAGAGCTGAATGGAAAAAAAAAATAAATAGAACAAATGGATTGGATTTTTTTTTGTAGAAAAGAGTCGCTCAAAATAACCTTCTGAGCACATGAAAAAAAAAATTGTCGAGAGACAAAGCCACTTAAGTGCTGTATAAATGCTCTTTAAAATAATTTATTTGAAAATCTGGCAATCCTGCCTTATGTTTCCTAACAAAGTTGCTTTGACGCTGGATCTAGATTATTAAGATTAAAAAAGTCCTGCAAAAAGTTTCCAACCCAGCGTACACATCTTGGTACACATGAAGCAAACCAAAATGTTAGTTCACTGCTAGCATGTGACTGCAAGCCTACTGTGTCTATTCAACCACTGCCGCCTGACTCGTGCCGGTCGGCTGCTGGAGAATGAGAGACGTGAAAAAATGAGCTACACTCACTAAATTCGTGTCATGTGACTGATTCGTAAAATCCTTTTTAAACACTATTTTGACTATTTTCAAACAATTGAATGGTTGTAGACTGTGCAAAACACTTAAAACAACCATAACTTATGTTCAAAATGACATTTCCACGCATAAATACGAACTTTTTGTGTAAAAACATGTTTCTTTATTCTCAATGAGCTAGGGCACTCACGACTGCGCCGGGTTTGTTTATGTCACGGTTTTGCGGTTCAGTGAATGGATCTCAAAAAATCGTGTCAGCGTCGCCGATTTTCGCGGCATGACCCCTGACATTTTCAGCACTGCCCCAGACTATTTCAATGAGAAAAATATTTTGAAGATTTCTCTTGGTCTGAATAGACCAATATTTGTTAATGCTTTTTAAAAGCCGGATTTAAGGATTTATAATATAAACCGTGGTGTAGGGGTAAGCGTGATTGCCTCTCACCCAGTCAGCCTGGGTTCGATCCCAGACGGCCCCGGTGGCATTTTTCGAGACGAGATTTGTCTGATCACGCCTTCCGTCGGACGGGAAGTAAATGTTGGCCCCGGACTAACCTAAAGGTTAGGTCGTTAGCTCAGTCCAGGTGTAGGAGTCGTCTCCCTGGGTCCTGCCTCGGTGGAGTCGCTGGTAGGCAGTTGGACTAACAATCCAAAGGTCGTCAGTTCGAATCCCGGGGTGGATGGAAGCTAAGGTGTAAAAAGAGGTTTGCAATTGCCTCAACAATCAAACCTTCGAACACCTAGTTTCGACCCACCGTTGGATAGGTAATTCGTCGCCGTCGTGCTAACTTGTCGTACGTGCATTTTGGGCCAAATTGAGTTAAGAACGCCATTTTGTGCAGCTCACAATGCCACATCTTTTGACCTTCACAGATCCCCAAAATTCGATTTCAATCCTAAGATATTCAATGAAAACCAAAAAAGCTCCGAAATTTTTTGTCACTTTTCATATGAAAATAGTTTCAATCTTGTCGTGCTATCTTGTCACTCCCTGAAAATTGATGTAAGTGCGACAACTGGCCAAAGCGATTTTAGGTCAGAACGCGTTTGACGCACGTACAAGTTAGACTACAGTAATCATTTGTAATTATAACTCGGGACTCCAGCAAACCAACTTCAACCAAACTTCGGGACAATGCACAGAATGGTCAGCCAAACAAAACGTGTTTGTTATTGTTTTTATTGCATACTTTCGTTTTTGTTTATTCAAGTTCAAACATTAAAACGCGTTTTTCTCGGAACGTCAAAATGGCGGGTGCGACATGATAGCACGACGACGTAGAATTGACATTATATTCCACTGTGTCACAAATTTTTAAAGTATGTTAACACTGTCTTTAGTAGAAGCTAGCATGGTAGTTTTAAATGCTAATTATGATTCCATTGAACCTGGGCCCATCTTTGGATATGTTATTGAATATTTGACTACCAAGACAACTGCCCAAAGCTGTAACCTTATACAGAAAAATGGTAATATTCATGGTTATTTTGAAAAGAAACAAAAAACAGAATCTTCGGATAGTCGCGGTCTCGAATAATAAAAGAATGGACTGTATTTCCGTTCCTTCACTTGTCCACTTACAACCATGCTGGTCGTCAACATGTACAGGAAGCTCTAAACTTCTACGTTTAATGCAAACTCACAAAACCAATTTTCCAGATGAATTGAGTGAGCAACTTGGAAGTGCAAAGAAGAACAGAAATAAAACACACACATACTACTTGAACTAATTCCCTCCTGTTGTCCAAGGAAGATGAGGCATCCAAGCTTAGGAAAAAAAAAAAGCTCAAAGTTCGAAGCGTCAGAATCAATTGTGCATGGACGATCCTTCAGCGAAAGTGCAGTCTACACACTTCCTGAACGACCACATTCACGATGTGTGAGGCGGAGATTCAAGGGATGCTGCTGCTGCTCAAATATTGAACGACGAAGAAGACGATCATGATGATGAAGTTCTGTATTGACGCACTCAAGGCGGTCCCCACACATCAAGCGGCGGGGGTGAGAGGACATTCCGTGTTTGCAGAGCTTGAGTCGGTCCAGGGGGGAGAGCTTTCTGGAATCCCCCACACAGCTATATATGAGAGCTTTTTCATATGCACTGCCTTGGGCAACCATAAGCGCATTTCAATTACGTACAAATATTATTGCACTGGTGGTTTCACTTCCGAAACAGGGGAGGAATATGTGTGTGTGTGTGTGCTGTGTATGTGAGTACAGGAATGTCAAACACGTGTGTGAAGTGAGTTTGTACGTATAAATATTTGATTCGAGAGCAACAATATGGCAGAGTGAGTGTGTGTGTTTGTGGATCTGGCACTGATATGCTGCTGTTTGAATGCTTCCGGGAAGTTGATGTGATATAACTAATACTGCAGAGTTGGAGAAGGCGTTGAGGAATGCTGTGCAAGGGGGGAGCATTGTTGAAGGGATTAAACAGTTCATTCCAAAGCTGCAAGCAGAGGCGTATCCAAGGAGACCTGGAGTATGTGAGAACTCTTTATTAGATGAGGATGAGGATTTGTAGGTAGGATTCGGATCTGCAAACAACAAATACCTTCATTTTCGGACATCCCGACAACATACTGTTCACGGCCAAATCCTATAATCAACCCACGCAGACGCCACTGCCACTGTCGTACACAACTGTGACAAGTGGCAAAGTGGTTCCCGCAGCAGGCAGTAAGGTAATCATTGTTCGATCAAACCACACTCCACACAGGATCATAATAGTCATGGTGATAATGGTTGGGACATTATAATGACATTATTCCGAATCCGGACCATCGGAGCACTTTGCGCTTCGCTGTACAAGTGGTCCAGCATGCTGTAATCGGCCAGTGGATGCTGATTCGTTATCATGATTGCCATGTTTGGTTATTTACCACAACCCACTTGATTCAATGGAGGTTGAACGGGCTTCTAAGCCATGCGTTGTTTGCTGTGTCCGGGATGTAGAATCAAGGATTTGTCACCGATAACAATGCTGTAACAGCTGTGTACCCGTTGTTCAACAAGTCTACCTTGAACCGATTGGTCGGTGATTCTTTACGCTACACCTTCATTAAACCAACTTGCGATGCAGCCAGGTGTGGCAACTAACCTAAACATAAATACACACACTCGAACTCTCCATCAGACTCAGTCCAAAAGAGAAACCGCCGTCCAGTGCGCGCACGGAAACCGTGTCGCAGACGAAGATTTCGAAAGCCAGACGGCCGCCGCGTCAGAAACCTGCCCAGCAGATCTGCGGCAAGACGAGTCAATCGAGCAGATACATACGACAAAAGGGTAAACGACGCTGACGGCAGCGGAAAAAGATAAACAAAAGACGCGTCAAGCGCGAATGTATACATCAGTTGAGTGAGCGGGGTGCGCAGCAATAAAACACCCGCTCCAACCAACACTCTTTATTTCTCGGACGGGGGAGAGACTTTCTGCCGGGAAGTCTGTCCGAAAATACCCGAGCAAACGGCGGAAAACAATTACCGAAAACCGACTGAACTGGCATGATTGTCCCTATTTTCGTCCTACTGTGTACCTAATTTCGACCTTCCCAGGAAAAAAGTCATACAAGCCCAAATTAAACTCAGTACAAGACCAAAATAGGTCCAACAACCCCCGCTCAATCTTACATACGTGATGTACTGTGAATGTCATCCGTATAATGAAACCAACCTCCTGTGTGTAAAAGATGGAGCAGCGGCGGTGTGGATAATAAAGTATTATGATTACAATACATTCATTATTCGGAAATGTGACCGTGAGGCAGATTGTGTGTGTCGTCGGGAATTGTTTGTGTAGGTTCTTGAGGAGGATGAAGCGGATTACATGTATCTGGAAGGCAATAAGTCACCCAGGAAACAAAGAATAATGTTTTTAACTAACTGATTTTGCCTAATATATTGTTTTTCAAACTTGCTTTTGCTAAGAAAAAATGATTTGACAATTAAGGCAAAAATAGAACAATCCCACAATAGGATCCTTAACCCAAACGTATTTTATGTGCACATTTTTATTTTAATGCAAAAAAAAAAACAAGATACCATTTTACTATGGAGCAACTATGGTCCGCTTGGGACGAGCTGTCAGATAAGACAGTTTCTGTCAAGATAGGCAGTGAAGTTAATTTTGTTATAAATTGATTAAAAGATCCATTTTAAACCCTTTGTGGTCGCACAAAGCAAGGATGCCAGATGCACAGATTTGTCTGTGTTTCACAAACATTTGAGCTTGTTTCAAATATTTTTGAGGCTTTTAAAAATCTTCATTAAATTAATATTTTGTAAAAATATCAACCGAAACTTATTTCGTTAGTCTGCAAATGCTGTAAATTGATTTTCCAATAAATTGAGCAATTTTAAACAAATGCACAGACATACACAAACTTTGTTACAGACATTTAGAAAAAACCAAGTGGCATCACTGGCACAAAGGGTGATTGTTTTCACACAAATAAGCATTATCGTTGTGAACAATAGTAACATCATTTTGACATAATTTAAAAACCCAATTTACATCTTTCTCTGATTTTTAGGCAATTGAAAAAAGACTGATTGAGCAAGCAATTCTCTTATGAGCAATTCTCTACCAAAACCGGAAATGGATTTTATTTGTATTTTTTTATTTGACTTAAACTTTGTGGGGGCCTTCCCTATGACCAAATAAGCTATTTTGCGTCATTGGTTCACCCATACAAGTCTCCATACAATTTTGGCTGCTGTCCATACAAAAATGGTATGTAAATATTCAAACAGCTGTAACTTTTGAGTGAATTTTCTGATCAATTTGGTGTCTTCGGCAAAGTTGTAGGTATTGTTGAGGACTTTTGAGAAAAAAATAGGTACACGGAAAAAAAAATTGCAGATTTTTTTATCAACTTTTTTTTCACTAAAACTCAATTTCCCAAAATACGTATTTTTTTTATTTTAGAGATTTTTTGATATGTTTTAGGGGACAAAAATCCGCAACTTTTGAGCCATAGAAAACATGGTCAAAAAATCTGCCGCCGAGTTATGAATTTTTGAAAAAATAGTGATTTTTGGAAAAAATCGAAGTTTCGTGCAAAAACAAGTTTGATATTATTTTTTAATGCAAAATTGAATTTGCAATCGAAAAGTACTTTACAGATTTTTTTTATAAAGGGCTCCGTTTTCAAAATATAGCCACCGAAAGTTTGATTTTAGCGAAATATTTGAAGTTTTTAATTTTTTAAAAATAGTGACCATGAGAGACCATTTCTAAAAATATTATTTTGGAAAAGTTCAGAAAATTTGCTATAAAATTGTCTAAGAGACATTGAAGATTGGACCTCGGGTTGCTGAGATAGAGCCGCTTTTAGCAAAAGAAACACGAAAATTGAAGTTTTCTTAATCTCACCAAAACAACCCACCATTTTGTAATGACTCAGCAACTAATGGTCCAATTTTCAATGTTAATACATGAAAATTCGTGAAATTTTTCGATTTTTTCGAAAAAAATATTTTGAAAATGTTTAATTCAAGACTAGCATTTTAAATGGGCGTCATATTCAATGTTTGGCCCTTTTAAAATGTTAGTCTTGATTTTAAAAATTTCAAAATTTTTTTTTTTCGAAGAATCGGAAAATTTTACGAATGGTCACTATTTTTAAAAATTGAAAAACTGCAAATATTTCGCTAAAATCAAACTTTTGGTGGCTATATCTTGAAAACGGAGCCCTTTATCAAAAAATCTGTAAAGTACTTTTTGATTGCAAATTCAATTTTGCATTAATAATGTCAAACTTGTTTTTGCATGAAACTTCGATTTTTTCCAAAAATCACGGTTTTTTCAAAAATTCATAACTCGGCGGCAGATTTTTTGACCATGTTTGCGGATTTTTGTCCCCTAAAACATATAAAAATCTCGAAAATCAAAAAATACGTATTTTGGGAAATTGAGTTTTAGTGAAAAAAAAGTTGATAAAAAAACTGCAATTTTTTTTTTCCATGTACCTATTTTTACTCAAAAGTCCTCAACAATACCTACAACTTTGCCGAAGACACCAAATTGATCAGAAAATTCACTCAAAAGTTACAGCTGTTTGAATATTTACATATCATTTTTGTATGGACAGCAGCCAAAATTGTATGGAGACTTGTATGGGTGAACCAATGACGCAAAATAGCTTATTTGGTCATAGGGAAGGCCCCCACAAAGTTTAAGTCAAATCAAAAAATACAAAAAATAAAAATGGTCGAAATCGGCCGATTTCGTAAATAGTTGCTCTTATGAGTAATTTTCCAAATTTTCGAAAAGTATATTTTCTTGCCTTTTATAACTTTGACCATTGATTATTTTTTTAAAGCCCTTACAAGCTTTCTTTATTACCGAAGAATCTATTTTGCCCCATTGGTTCGTCCATATAAGTTTCCATACTAATTTGACAGCTGTCCATACAAAATTGATATAAAAAAAACAGAATCCGTATCTTGATAAGGGATTTTCGGATTCGGATGAGTTGTAGTTATAGGTAAGAACATTTAAAAAAATTAAGCCTTTATTTTATTTTACATTTTAAAATTTATTTACGCAAAAACATACTTTTTGACAAATTTAAGACGATTAAAACATACAACATATAACATATTTAGCAGTGTTGCTATATTTTTATTCATATTTTTTGTCAACTTTGAAAAACCGATTGAAAAAATATTCGTTCATTTCATAAATGGAAAATTGGACTCAAAATCAAGAATTTCTTTACATAATTTTTGATAAATTGCACCGTTTTTGAGGTCAATCCACCTAAAGTTTGTTTGTTTTTAAATTATTTTTTTCACTGGTGCCCTTGCTTGTCCAAAGTGTGTCTTTATTTCTCGAATAGCTCAAAAAAAAAATTGCAATTTTTTTGCTGAACTACAGCCCATATTGCACAGTAGACCAGATCGCAAAATTAAGTGGAAAATACGTTTGAAAAACTGATTTTTGAAAGTTCGCTAAGATGCATTATGTAAATTTGGTCGTAGAAGGCGTAGATTTTAAGATAAAATATTGGTGTGTTCGACAAAGGTGCTTGGATTGACAAGCTGAACAACTTTCTACAAGACAAAAAATCCAAAAAATATTTCTGAAAAGTAAGATTTTTTAAGACAGCCTAATCGTCAACCGCCCTAATTTTCAAAAATGGGCCTTTTTATGTTTAGCCCTTTTCAAATGTTAGTCTTGAAATTTTAGTTCTGATGATATTTTTATCGGAAAGGTCAGAAAATTTCACGAATGTTTCATTTTATTCACATCAATTTCTATATCTTTTTGTACCTGTACCTCAGTAGCCTGAAATTTAGTTTTCAAAATTTCTAAGATAAATGTTATGGATTTTGTTTAACTTTTAGGGAAAAATATTTAAAAGATTAAAAAAAATAAACGAAAAATTTCAAAAATCCCGATCCCAATTTTGCCTCTAAAAATGAAGTGATATTATTTTTCGACCATTTTTTTTTAATTTTTAGAATTGTTATTTTTTTAAATTGGCAACACTCAAAGACCAAACTCATCAGAAATTCCGCTGACGCAAATAGCTTCTTTTGCCATATTTTGCGCATTCCGTCCACACATAGTATAAGGCAAATAATAAAAAACAAAAAAAAAACATAAAATGGCTGATTTCTATCAAATGATCTATAGAATTGTGGTTTCGCTAATAATTTAATAAAACAAATCTTAGATTTTCTTCTGCAATTTTTAATTAGGTCACGCAAATTCCAAACAGTGCCAGATTGACTAAAAGTGTGATTCATTGTTTTGATAATTCATGCACCTACCTTGTGATAAATAAGATTCTGGAAGTAATTTGAACTAAAATCAACAACATTGAGCTTGATGAGTTTTATTCTTGTCACTTAAGTGCTCATAAAGTTTGAAAGTGTTGCCAGATCTTCAATATTTATCCCTTTTCTCTTTTCTTAAAACAAGTTTGATAATGTATTCAGTTCATTCTAAATTTCGGTAAAACGGTTAAATCATGTAATTAATTGAACATTTTTCTTCTGAAATTAAATGCTTGCAAATTCATTCTGGGAACAGTAAACCCTTCTTGAAATTCTCTGCTTCATTCGTATAATTTGCGCATCGTACGATGTTAATTCCCTTCCTTAAAGAACAGACAATTAAAAGCATACTCCACTTGCCAAACCAAATCTGCTCGAAGCAGAAGAGTTAGTTATCTCACAGGACACAGAAGTAGTTGTCCGACCGGCCACAAACAAAAACCCTTTTGTGGTCCTAATCGCTTAGAATAATTGTTTTCCTTTTTCACCGTACTAGACTTGTCGTCGTTGAGCCTGTAGCTTTTTGTGTCCTAAGAGAGGGCGGGAGTACAAGTTTGATTTATTTCGATAGCTCTCTTGGGGGAGGAACAGCTCATCCTTCTTGGGAAAAGCTCAGGGTTTTTTTTGCTCACTCCAAGATTCAGATTTATTAAATTTTGGCGCAACTTGAGCAGCTTTTCCAAGGAAAGCTAAAATCCACTTAAGCGAAGCTTCAATCTTGCACTGATATTAAAATTTCCATCTCTTTGTGGGTTTCGCGCGGATTTAATCAAAATTTTGCAGCTCGTTGAGCAATCTCCCCCGTTTTTTTGGCGGCAGTCAAAATTGCATCAAACGCGCCCGCCACAATCAATTAGCAGAAGCATTTATCTAGAAATTAGTAAGAGCTTCTGCTGCATACTGATGGCGGGGAGAAGTGCTGTTCAAAACTTTTGCCCAGAATGCAAATGTAATTAACGACACAGTTTACAAATTGAAGAGTGCCATCACAGATCTGAGTGGCTCTCGCTCGCAAGAGTGAGCGTGTTTGAAAGGAAAGTCATGGTGAAAAGTTTTCAGCGTCGACCATCGGGACAGTTTTCCTCTTTGTGGTGATGTCCTTTGGGGCAGGGGTGCAAAAGCACTATTTTTGTTGGGAACATTTTCATTTATTCAGATTTAACTCGAAAATGAGTTTTGTTTTTGCTCAAAGAGCGAGTTAGTAAGCTCTTGTGAAATTATCAAGAGAGCAGTAACTTCATGACGACTTCATACTTGTGATCGCTAGCCAGAGCTCGTGAGCACTCTTTAGTGCTCATAAGCGCTCGCTAGTGCTCGTGAGCACTCGAAAACACTTGAGAGCGCCTGCAAGAGGCTGTTTGCGAGTGCAGTTGATTCTCACAAGAGAGCTTTTTCGCTCATCTCGGTGAGTGCTCGCAATGATCTGCTCATAATAAGAGCAGTTTTGCAACACTGGAGTGATAATAACTGACTTAAATTTGTTCATCAAGAATTTCAAAACAATTTTTCACAACCCTGCTCCCAGCTTAAAAGTTTCCAGCGTCAAAATGGGAGGCGATGAGTCGTATTTCAAAGTTAAGTGAATTTTCATTTACATTGCTCACCACCTGGCTCCCCTCCTTCCACCCACTTACTCCTTTTCTAGATATCCCACTCGAGTCGAGCAGTCAGTCACCCTTGTCGTGCTCTGTTCATAAACGGTATACGGAATGCAAAAGATTTTCATTTTCCTTCGGGGAAAATTTCCCTCCCCCTCCCGCTCCTTTTATCATCTCAAGCAGAAGTAAATCTTTCCGCAAGCTTTACGGGTGGCGTACAAAAATGAAAGGAACTTTAACGTTTACTTTGGGTGTTTCGGAGCGGGGGAGGTTGTGGGAAAAATGGGCGGGAGGAATTCTTAAGGGTGCACTTCCTGACTAACCACTGGAAGTGTAGGAGTTGGTGGTGAGAAATCCGTAAATTGCTTGAAAATTTTAGGCAAATTTTCAAAAAATCTCAAAAGCGATTAGACAAGTTGGGAGATCAACTGCAAGTGTTTACTCAACACTTGCCAAAGTGAAAGCTGTAGAAAGTTCACGGTCCATCACAGTTTGAGCACCTTTACAAACTGAAACTGAAGCTAAATGTGTTTCAAGTACTTGGTCCGTCCAGGTCAAAACCGACCGACTTGGGAGAACGATATGATGCAAATCTGAATGATGCATCTTTCCTGGGTTCAGCGGTTTAGCACGTATTTACCTGGACAGAGAAAATCTGATGGTTCTGGTTTATCTTGATGCCACTACAAGCCCGATAGTGACTGATGGAGCTGCACATTTACAGCTGTGAAAAGGAGGTGCCACTTACCTAGAAAGAAAGAGAAAATAAGAGAAGAATGTTTAGTGCTTTTGTTGAATCTGGAAACACTTAAAGGTTTATACAGTTTTTCATTTTTTTAAATTATTATTTATTGAAAAATGTTCAAGATTGAACAATTAAAACATATAATAAAAAGTTTTCCAAAGGCATGTTTTTATATATTTTTGATATCAAATAAATTTGTTTTTTTTTCCATTATTTTAAGACATATTTAAAATAAAAAATCTTTAAAAAAGGTCATTTGCTGTTGGGTTAAGTTTTTTATTTCCAGACTATATTTAGGATTTGCTGCAATATTCCTTACGTGAAATTTAAACCCTTTAGTTTGAAAAAATAGAAACTTAAAGTCATTTTTATATTCCAAGGTAAAGGCCCGATTTGAATGACATTCCACTTGCAATTTATAAAACACTTTTAAGACTAATGCAAATGTTTGCTGAAAATTAAAATTTTAATTGAAAAACAACTTGTAAATGCGATTGTGAACAATTTTAAAAACATTTCATATTATTTATTTGTTCATTCCTTATCAATTACATGCTTAAAATCTTTTATCAAATTTTGAATTTCGGTCCCCAGTTCAGAAAAAGACGTAAAACAAAAAGAAAAAATATATCAGAAATTCAAAAATATTCTGCAAATAACTGTAATAATGTGTAAAACATTTTGTGACACCCTCTTCTATATTTTCTGTTTTTTGAAAACTCGGCTTTAAATTTGAAATAAGGATGGAAGCTGATTTTGATTATCTTTGATATTTTAAATAAATAAGAAATATATTGAAAAAAAAAACAATTCCCGAAATCGTGAATTGTGTTCATGGATTTGAGAACCACGAAGTAATATTTATAGTGCAAATGCACCATACTAATGAATAAATTTCTTAGTGGTTCTCAATTTCATGAACACAATTCACGATTCCGGGAACTGATTTTGTTTTCTGTGTAGCTCTCTACGATTTTTACGCCAATTTTTTCGCGAATTTTAAATATTCATTTTTTGATTTGGATGAAACTTTGTTCATGCATTCCCAATGTCAAAATTTTCAATTTTTCATCATTAGTTTTTCCATACAAGTTTCCATACAATGTTTGCGGCTGATCATACAAAATGGGTATGCAATCACAGGAAATTCTGTATCTTGAGAAGGGATTTTCTCAGCGATTTGGTGTCTTCGGGAAAGTTGTAGTTGCATTTTTTTAAGTGCTTAAATTTTCACGAAATAAAGTTTTTTTTAAAAATACTCAAATTTTCAAAGTTTGCAATATAAGTATCAAACGAAGCGAAATTTTGTATATTTTTTTTCACTTTATTAGAGTGTTTGTTATAAACTAAAATTTTCACAATATATTGGAATTTTTTTAAAAAATTGTAAAATTTAAAAATTTGCGATTGGGATCAAACGAAGCGCAAACATTTTGAATGCTTCATATAAAATTTTGCTTCGTTTAATATCCATATTGCAAATTAAATAAATTTGAGTGTTTTCAAAAATTACAACTTTCTGTGGAAATTCGGTGATTTACAAAAAAAAAATCATTTAAAATTTCGCTTTGCGAATTGTGAAAATTTGAGTATCATCGAAAAATACGGTTTTCTGTGAAAATTTTAGTACATAACAAATTTCACTTCGTTTGTAAATTTGAGTATTATTGGAAAATACGTTAGTATTTTCCTATAATTTCAAATAAATTGAAAAATCATACAAAATTTCGCTTCGATTGATATTTACCCATATTGTAAATTATGATAATTTAATAGTTTCGAAATAAAACCTTATTTTGTGTTTTTTTTTGTATTTTTCGAAAAAATACTATACTAAAAGTTAAATGGAATACAATACTTCGCTTCGTTTGATACCCATATTGCAAATTTTGAAAATTTGAGTACCTATTTTCGAAAAAAACGTTATCTTGTGATTTTTTTTTGTGTTTTTCGAAAAAAAACTTTGTGAGAGTTTGAGTATTATTAAAAAAAACAAAAGGGAAAAGCATACAAAATTTCGCTTTGCTTTTTACCCATATTGCAAATTTTGAAAATTTGGCTATTTTCGAAAAAAAAAGTTATTTTGTGAATTATTTTGTATTTTTCGAAAAAAAAACTTTGAAAAAGTGAAATGGCATACAAAACTTCGCCTCGATTGATAACCATATTGCAAATTATGAAAATTTTAGTGCTTTCAAAAAAATACGGTACATTATGTCCCACTTTGAGTATTTATACTTTGAAACTTTTCAAAAAATATATTCTTAGTGAAAACATTGAAAATTTTACATGATATGGTTTAATTAAGTCGATTTTCTAATCTAATCTAATCTAATCTAAATTAATCTAATCTAATCCAACACATACGCAGCCAGTCAAATGAAAACAAGCTGGAAAGTCTTGTGATTAGATTACGTCTCAAGCACTTTTCTTTTCATTATTAATGCAGAACATGCAGTTTTACAAAAATTAAAGCGGCCAGCCCTACTACGTTGTGTTTACCGCAGAGAGGATTCTGAGAACACCTCACATTTCTCAGAATCTACACGGGAGGAAGGATGCGTGGACATACCGTACCAAACGCTCCAGTATAAGTCGATTTTAGAAAGATTTTAAAAATTGATTTATCGTCCATTATCGGCTAAGTTGGATAAATACAACGAGTGCTGAAAAAATCGAGATTTGCAACGAGGTCCATCCAACATGTTTTTGCAATTCTGAAAAATAATCATTGAGTAATACAACTTTTCAGCATTGTTTTTTTTTTTGTATGTAAAAGTAAGCTGTTTCGTCTCTCCAGAAGTACAGGAAAAGTTAACAGTTTCACATCGGTATTGCAAAAATGTATTATTATATGATTTTTGTTCTCTTTAAAATCGTATTAACACTTAACTATTCATCGTTAAATATTCTAAAGGTAAAAAGCTCCACAATCTTCCGCCAAAGAAGTTCCTCACTCCTCAAGAAGCGTGACTTGGCAAGTGTCAAGTGGCGAATTAATTCAATTGCTGCTCAGGCACGTAATTATACATTTAGTTGCTGAAGCCCATGTGGGTGAGTGTATGTGTGCAGCTTCACTAACAACGCGAAAAAAACACTTTTCGAAAAAAACACTTTGCATTCGAGCAGCATTAGTGTTGTACTAATGCAGCAAGAAGCGCAACAAAAAAAAAACGAGCTTCCAGTGCGTTTAAGTATTTTACACCGCCACTATGTGGCAAGAAGCGTGCAGGGACTATTAAGATAAGCATGTTCTTGCATTTTTGTACGTTGTTTTTGTTGGTGATAAAAGGTATTGTGATTTGACGTAAAATCGATAGGTATGAAATTTTCGATTTTGATTTTCATTAGGTGGATTCAGTAATTTTCACCGCCAATAAACTCTTTCAAAAAACACATTTTACTATCGCTCAAAAGCGCTCATAAACGAAGTGTGTGGTGTGACAAACCTGTCGCACGAACCGGCACATGCTTCCCAACATTATGCCCAAAGTTGGTGGTGGAAGAAGCGGAGCAGGAACGCGAGATTTATGTAACACGAACGCCAGAA
Source organism: Culex pipiens pallens (assembly GCF_016801865.2). Lineage (NCBI taxonomy): Eukaryota > Metazoa > Arthropoda > Insecta > Diptera > Culicidae > Culex > Culex pipiens. Next base: position 157,886,021 of record NC_068939.1, on the reverse strand, counting down.
TGCGGTGGTGCCACAAAACCATTCATCATCGCCTCTTTTTCCAGTAGTGATGACGACGAGGACGGTGGCGATTACGACGTTTTGTGTGCAACAGTGTGACATGTCGCTACATTTAGTCGTGTGTGTGTGTAAGTGCACACTGCACATAAGCTAGCCATCCGTGTAAGTGTGATTATGTTTCGTCTTTTTTGTTGGTTTCGTTAAACCGTGACAGAAGGTTGTAAAATGGGCGAGTTTTAGGGTAGTTGGTCAACGAGAGATTTCAAAATTGAAACTTAATTTCAAATTGACACTTATCATACAAATTTTCAGCAAGATTCAATTATTATGATGCATGCAAATTTTGGCAAGAGTTATGGCCGACAAAGAATTGTGCCAAAGAAGTAAATTTACTGCCAAAAACCGCCCATTCGAGCATTACCATCAGGAGAAGCTTTCCACAGTACTCACGGGTACAGTGTAATTGAGCAAATCTGCATCGTCTCACTACGACGGAACCGCCACTCGTTTAGGGCTGTAAGCTGGTAAATAATTTAGCTAATTGATGGTTGTTAGCATTTGCACACCGTTGACATGTGAGGCACGTGGAAGGTCTTTGTGGAATGTACCAACATAAGTATGAAATGAGACTAAAATTGAGAATGAATTTGAAATTTGAACTGAAACTGAGACAGAAATTGAGACTGAAACTTATACAGAAACTGAGACAGAAATTGAGACAGAAATTGAGACAAAAACTGAGACTGTAACTGAGACAGAAATTGGGACTGAAACTGAGACAGAAATTGAGATTTAAACTGAGACTGAAACTGAGACAGAAATTGAGACTGCAACTGAGACAGAAACTGAGACTGGAACTGAGACAGAAACTGAGACAGAAATTGAGACTGAATCTGAGACTGAGACAGAAATTGAGACTGAGACAGAAATTGAGACTGAAATTGAGACTGAACTGAGACTGAAACTGAGTCTGAAATTGAGACTGAAACTGAGACAGAAATTGAGACTGAAGCTGATACAGAAACTGAGACAGAAATTGAAACTGAAGCTGAGACAGAAACTGAGTCAGAAATTGAGACAGAAACTGAAACTGAGACTGAAACAGAATTGAGACTGAAACTGAGACAGAAACTGAGACAGAAATTCAGACTGAAACTGAGACAGAAACTGAGACTGAAACTGAGACTGAAACTGAGACCGAAACTGAGACTGAAACTGAGGCTGGAACTGAGACAGAAACTGAGACAGAAATTGAGACTGAATCTGAGACTGAATCTGAGACTGAGACAGAAATTGAGACTGAAACAGAAATTGAGACTGAAATTGAGACTGAACTGAGACTGAAACAGAGACTGAGACTGAAACTGAGACAGAAATTGAGACTGAAACTGATACAGAAACTGAAACAGAAATTGAGACTGAATCTGAGACTGAAACTACGACTGAAACTGAGACAGAATTTGAGACTGAAACTGAGACAGAAATTGAGGGTGAATTGAGACTGAAATTGAGACTGAAACAGAGACTGAGACTGAAACTGAGACAGAATTTGAGACTGAAACTGAGACAGAAATTGAGGGTGAAACTGAGACCGAAACTGAGACTGAAACTGAGACAGAAATTGAGACTGAAATTGAGACTGAACTGAGACTGAAACTGAGTCTGAAATTGAGACTGAAACTGAGACAGAAATTGAGACAGAAACTGAGCCAGAAATTGAGACTGAATCTGAGACTGAAACTGAGACCGAAACTGAGACTGAAACTGAGACAGAATTTTAGACTGAAACTGTGACAGAAATTGAGGGTGAATTGAGACTGAAACAGAGACTGAGACTGAAACTGAGACAGAATTTGAGACTGAAACTTAGACAGAAATTGAGGGTGAAATTGTGACTGAAATTGAGACTGAAATTGAGACTGAAACTGAGACTGATACATAACTGCGACTGAAAATGGACTAAAATTGTAGCCAAACCCGAAATTGTCATTTAAATCGCATCTAATTTACCATCTAAATTAATCGTCCAATGACACCAACCAAAAGTGGATTAAAATTTCGCAACAAAGTGCCAACAAGCGAAACCCGCGCAGCCATCAGCCAACAATCCATGAAAAGAGTTAACGCTGTTTTTTTTGCATTTCCCGCACCAAACATTAAACGGAAAATCAGTCGAAGGTTCGCCACGCGAAAAAAGCGCACAATTACACCCCTCTTTTGATTTTTTTCACGTCACAATTTTCCGCTTTCGCTTTCGCGGCGTGAAGTGTTTGTACTCGGAAAAAACGAGAAAAAACAAACAGCTCGACACAAAGTGCCTTTTGAAGGTCACACCGTGAATCGGCAAACCTGGTCAAAAATGCCAAAATTATCCCGATGGGGAGATTTTAAGCAAACTGGAAATTCATTCGGAGGGAAAAAACGTGGGTGAAAATTTGCGTATTTATCTGGGAGCGTGAAAATGAAGCCAATCGGTGAGTCAATTGGATGGCATTTCGAAAGCGAAACAGATTTTGCGAGGGCAATTGAGTGGGTGTTTTTGCATTGATTGTACCCTAAGGGTTGAATTGGTTAGTTTTATGAAAAGTGCCTCAAGTCTCTATCGATATAGAATCGAGTTTGAACAGTTTGATTTTTTTTTTTGATGAGATTTAGTGTAATCAAATTCAATTTATTCAATTTTAACAAATTGCAAAAAGAGGATTTTTTCAGCACGAGTCGTACATTAATCCAACGAGGTTCACCGAGTTGGATAAATACGAAGAGTGCTGAAAAAATCAAGTTTTGCAACGAGTTCCATACATTTTTTTTTACAATTCCGAAAAACACCCATTGGGTGAAATTTTAAGTCAAATTTTCATGTATTTTGTCAATAAATCGTTTAAATCAAAAAAAATGTTGCAAATTGTTACTTTTCGAAACAAGTGAGCAATTCTCTACCAAAATCGGAAATGGATTTTATTTGTATTTTTTGATTTGGCTCAACCTTTGTGGAGGCCTTCCCTGTGACCAAATAAGCTATTTTGTGTCATTGGTTCACCCATACAAGTCTCCATACAATTTTGGCTGCTGTCCATACAAAAATGGTATGTAAATATTCAAACAGCTGTAACTTTTGAGTGAATTTTCTGATCAATTTGGTGTCTTCCGTAAAGTTGTAGGTATTGTTGAGGACAATTGAGAAAAAAATATGTACACGGAAAAAAAAATTTGCCGATTTTTTTATCAACTTTTTTTTCACTAAAACTCAATTTCCCAAAATATGTATTTTTTTATTTTCGAGATTTTTTGATATGTTTTAGGGGACTAAAATCCGCAACTTTTGAGCTATAGAGAAACATGGTCAAACAATCTGCCGCCAAGTTATGAATTTTTGAAAAAATAGTGATTTTTGGAAAAAATTCCAAATTTCATGCAAAAACAAATTTGAAGTTATTTTTTAATGCAAAATTGAATTTGCAATCGAAAACTACTTTACAATTGTTTTGATAAAGGGCTTCGTTTTCAAGAAATAGCCACCGAAAGTTTGATTTAGCAAAATATTTGCAGTTTTTCGATTTTTAAAAATAGTGACCATGAGCGACCATTTCTAAAAATATTTTTTTTGAAAAGTTCAGAAAATTTTAAAAGGGTCAAACATTGAATATTACACCCTTTTAAAATGTTAGTCTTGATTTAATTTTTTTCAAAATATTTTTTTCGAAAAGATCGGAAAATTTCACGAATGTTTCATGCATTAACATTGAAAATCGGACCATTAGTTGCTGAGATATCGACATTAGAAAATGGTGGGTTGTTTTGGTGAGACTTAGAAAACTTCAATTTTCGTGTTTCTTTTTCTTAAAGCGGCTGTATCTCAGCAACCCGAGGTCCAATCTTTAATGTCTCTTAGACAATTTTATAGCAAATTTTCTGAACTTCTCAAAAAAAAAAAATTTTAGAAATGGTCGCTCATGGTCACTATTTTTAAAAATCGAAAAACTGCAAATATTTTGCTAAAATCAAACTTTCGGTGGCTATATCTTGAAAACGAAGCCCTTTATCAAAAAAATTGTAAAGTAGTTTTTGATTGCAAATTCAATTTTGCATTAAAAAATAACTTCAAATTTGTTTTTGCATGAAATTCGGATTTTTTTTTCCAAAAATCACTATTTTTTCAAAAATTCATAACTTGGCGGCAGATTTTTTGACCATGTTTCTCTATAGCTCAAAAGTTGCGGATTTTAGTCCCCTAAAACATATCAAAAAATTTCGAAAATCAAAAACTACGTATTTTGGGAAATTGAGTTTTAGTGTATGGAGACTTGTATGGGTGAACCAAAGACACAAAATAGCTTATTAGGTCATAGGGAAGGCCCCCACAAATTTTGAGTCAAATAAAAAAATGCAAAAAATAAAAATGGTCGAAATCGGCCGATTTCGTAGAGAGTTGCTCAAGTGCTGAAAGTAGAACATTTCAGCATTTATTTTGAAAAGTGTTGCTATTCGATTCTGTTATTTTTGGTACAGAAAAGTAGGCTATTTCGTCGTTCAAGAATGACAGAAAAAGTTAGTAGTTTCACGACGGAATTGCGAAAAGACCTTTTCTGTAATGTTTTGTTTGTAGGCCGTTTCGTCATTCGAGAATGACAAATAAGTAATTCCACAACAAAATTGCAAAAAAATAAAAAAAAATAAATGGACTAGTTTCACGCATTAATTTAATTTTGAGATTATTCTATCGCAGCTCGGAAAATATTTTCATATCTCAATTCCTAAACCGAAACATGTATCACATATCACCGATTTCAATTATCCCGCTGTTTATCGATCCAATTCGGTCCCAAAATGTCTCCAAAATCAAAGCTTTTTCTGTTCGCCGGTCGACCCTTCTCAAAAGTTCACGTGCTCCATCCACCCCAAAACGGTCCAATTCATTGGCATTCAATTCAACCGCCTCCATGGAGTTTTCTGGTTTTCGATATCATCGTCGGTTGTCGCCATTCTCTCCCCGTGTCAGTCAGTGGCAGCTAATCAACTGCCAGGCTCTGCCTTTCCATTTCCATTCAGCTCAAGTGGGGTGACTTCCCACTTCGGGCCACCATTCCTCAAATGTCAACCTTTGGCCTACTCCCGCCGCCAGCGAACCTTTCGGAAAAGAAGGTTCAAATCAATAGATTTTCTTCCTTTCATTAAATTTTTCCTCCAAAATGGCCCCATTCAGCATGGTTTGTCACCCTGTTTGGAGGCGGGAGAAAACCCGAAGGGCAAAAAAAATCGCTCTTCTCAAATACCTACACTAGGAAAAAAAGGCAAACACCGAAAAAAACCTCTGAAATGCGATTATTTCTTTCCCCTCTGTTATTTGATGAAATACAAAACCCGAGCAGGAGCAGCCGCAAAAAACGAACTGGCAACGCTTTTTTTCTACCTTCTCCTCTGGTGTGACAGCTAGTGTCACCACAGAACCTGCCACCGCGTCACGTTCCGGGGGATCCCCGACGACACGGGTCGTCCCCGAAAAGTGGGAGGGGGAAGGGGACTTTTATCTGTTCCGTTGGTGACCCACCCTTAGTTTACACAGTGCCTTTCCCCAACCACACTGTAAATATTAGGGTGGCACCCGAAAATAAAAAAAAATAAAAATGATTTGATTTAGAGCCTCCGATTATTTTTAACAACCCTAGTGGGCAATGTTGCCAGAAGGCACTTTACTGTGCGGTTTCGATCCCACGTATGACAGGTGCTCTCCGGTGGCGGGAAGTACTTAGTGGAAAAGCTTCTGCGGGAGAGCAGCAAAAAAAAATAACGTGGAGCGCGTCACATCGGATGTGTGATGACGCGCCGCAGTTGTGAAAAGGTCCTGTCAAAAGGGATTTCTAGGGTGGATCCACGATGACTCCTTATTCTTTTTTTTAAATTTATTTTTTATTCTATTTATTATTTTATTATTATAAGAAATCAAGATTTTCTTTGAAAGTATTCAAACACTTTGGAAAGGAAACAACATATTTGCTTTTTTTTTTCTCATTGAGCAGTTCTCTAGAATTAGGCAAAAAATCGTGATTTTAATTTTTGATTTTTTTAATATGTAAGAAACTTGTACATCGATTCCTTACGTCTTAAAATGCTATTTTGCATCGTAAATTTTTTCATACAACTTTCCATACAAATTTGGGTAAAAAGTGCTATGAAAACTATCGAAAATCTGTATCTTGAAAGAAGGGATTTTCTGAACAATTTGGTGCCTCTCTCCACCAAACCAGGAAATGGATTTTATTTTTTCTGATTTGGCTCAAACTTTGGGGGACCCTTCCCTATGACCAAAGAAGCCATTTTGTGTCATTGGTTCACCCATACAAATCTCCATTCAATTTTGGCAGCTGTTCATACAAAAATGTTACGTAAATATTCGAAAATTTGAAACTTTAAAAAAGAATTGATTGATTTAGTCTCTTCAGCAAAGTTGTAGGTATTGATGACGACGATTCAACTTAACTTTTTTTTTACAAAAATTCAGGTTCCCAAAATTCGATTTTTTTATGTGATTTAGGGGGCCCCGCATCTTTTAAGTCATTCAATGTATGAACCATAATTTAGACGATGAGTTTTTAAATTTTTAAACAATGATTTTTGTAAAAAAAAATGAAATCATGTACCTAATTTTTTAAACCTAATTTTTTTATGTAAACTAATGGTTCGATTTTCAACGTTAAAATATGAAACATTCGTGAAATTTTCTGATATTTTCGAAAACAATATTTTGATTTTTTATAATCAATACTAACATTTCAAAAGGGCCAAACATTCAATATTCCGCCATTTTGGAATTTTAGTCTTGATTAAAAAAATCAAAATATTGTTTCCGAAAAAATCGGGAAATTTCACGAATGTTTGATATTTTAACATGGAAAATCGGACCATTAGTTGCTGAGATATCGACATTAGAAAATAGAGGGGGGTAATTCTCTACCAACTCACACGAAATCGGGAAAAGTTGCCCCGACCCCTCTTCGATTTGCGTGAAACTTTGTCCTAAGGGGTAACTTTTGTCCCTGATCACGAATCCGAGGTCCGTTTTTTGATATATCGTGACGAAGGGGCGGTACGACCCCTTCCATTTTTGAACATGCGAAAAAAGAGGTGTTTTTCAATAATTTTCCGCCTGAATCGGTGATGAGATAGAAATTTGGTTTCAAAGGGACTTTTATGTAAAATTAGACGCCCGATTTGATGGCGTACTCAGAATTCCGAAAAAACGTATTTTTCATCGAAAAAACAAAACACTTAAAAAAGTTTTAGAAATTATCCCATTTTCCGTTACTCGACTGTAAAATTTTTTGGAACATGTCATTTTATGGGAAATTTAATTTACTTTTCGAATCTACATTGACCCAGAAGGTTCATTTTTTCATTTAGAACAAAATTTTTCATTTTAGAATTTCGTGTTTTTTCTAACTTTGCAGGGTTATTTTTTAGAGTGTAGCAATGCTCTACAGAGTTCTTGTAGAGCAGACAATTACAAAAATTTTGATATATGGACATAATGGGTTTTCCGTCGAAAGCAAATTCTATTTTACATTAAAAAAGAGGTAATAAAATTTGAATGACAAGATTTCAAAAAAGAAGTCCAAAAATTTTAAGTACAAGATACATGGGAAATTGAATATTTGTGAAAAATATAATAAAAATCACATTTTTTTTCCTCGTACCTATTTTTTTATGAAAAGTCCTCATCAATATCTACAACTTTGCCTAAGACACCAAATCAATCAAAAGATTCCTTGAAAAGTTACAGATTTTCGAATATTTACGTAACATTTTTGTATGGACAGCTGCCAAAATTGTATGGAGATTTGTATGGGTGAACCAATTACAAATCATGGCTTCTATGTTGATAGGAAAGGACTCCACAAAGTTTTAGCCAAATAAAAAAATACAAAAAATAAAAATGGTAGAAATCGGCCGATTTCGAAGAGAATTGCCTTATGGGTTTTGGCTAGGACTACTCAGAAAAAATAATTACATTCTTTAAAAAATTACTCATGTTTTAGAATAACTTTTTAGCACAAAAACTCATTTTTTTCTATTTTTGCATTTTTCTGTAATTTTTTCGAACACTTTTTCTTACTTTTTTCTATTCAATAGTTTTAAGTAATAATGTCTTCGATTGAACTATGATGTAAACACTGCTGAAAGGAACTTAAAAACTCAATTATGTACGTTTAAATGAATTAATTGTAACTTGATTATTCATAGTAGGCAAAAATTGTACGAGTGACGTTTTGTTTCTGGAAAAGTTATGATTTCTTAAACAATTTTTTTATGGAAAGTATCGAAAATGCTTACAATAAAAATTTAAAAAATCATTTTTAAGTGGCAAATTCAATCCTCTCAAAATCGAAAAGTACTTTTGTGAAATTTTGATAAAGTGCGCCGTTTTTTAGCTATAGTAATTTTCTAGGTTATTTATTTTCTTTTAAATTTTAGTGCAAGTAAGTACACGTAGGAACGAAATCAATTTTATGTACAGTTTCTTTGAAACATTTGTAGCTAACAAATAAAGTAATTAAAAAATAATTTAAAATAAAATAGAGTGAAATGTGAGGAATGAAAAAAATATATGCTAAATTTCAAGTTTATTTTTAAAAATTCTTTAAAAAAAAATTGTTTTGTAGAGTCTATCTACGTTTTTTCTTAGAAGTTCTGAGCATTGCATTGCCGAAAAAATTAAATCGATCAGAAATACTTATGAATACCCTTATTATGAACAAAAGGCAAAATTGTTTCAAAATATAACTTATTAACTTATTATTTTGCTAGGGTTGCCCTAACTGCCTAAATATGAGGGTCTTATTCTTATGTTCCATCTTAGAAACTACCAAAAGCAAATTTGAGATAATGAATTTTAACTTGCAGTTTATTCTTCCAAATTGCTGATTCCAACCCGTAAAACAAATCAAATTGATTTCCCTTCTCAATTCAAAAGCCCTGCCATAAAACTTCCCACCATGATCCACGAAATTGAAAACCAAAGTATTCATTTAGCAAAATCATTAAAATCGTTCAACTAATAAAATTCCCCAAACCTGTTGGCGTACCCACCCCAACTCTGCCCATGCCACAACCACCTACCCCGTCCAGATCGTGATAATAGCTTCAGCTTTCACTTCCTCCTCGCTACTGCTGCTGTGGGTGGTGGGTAGGGATAAAGGAAGTGAGTTTGAACCCAGTTTCCAAACACTACGACTATAGTGCCACCCACGTTTCAAACGATCCCGATGACACCCCACCGTGGGTTGGTGGGGTGGCTGGTAACGATATCGTGCAGAGAAAAAGCTGCTCCAGAAAATGGTCAGTTTTGGTCACAGACAAGTGGACTTGGGCGTTTGATCCGATTTTTTATTTATTTTTTGCATCATACAAATAATTTTCAAGTGAAAACTAAAATTATGGATTTTTTTAAATTTCATGTTTTTGAGTACAGAGTCCTATTCCCTATCGAAGAAGGTCCCTGCTCGAAACACTCGGACCACCATAAAAGCTCCCCAGGACAGGCCATCCGGACATTGCTCGACTATTTGTGGATGTGTGTGTGTGTGGGTGTGTGCCGGAAAAGAGAAATTTCCTTCTCATTTGTGTCGAGGAATTTTATCATCCTCGGCTCCTTAACGAAAATGGTTTCTTCTGCTGGTCTTCCACAAGTCGCTAGTATTTATTCATCAGGACCACTGGCATTGTCACTCCGATACACTTGGAAACTTGTGGGGGGTGGGGATGCTGAACTACAATACTGATTATGTCATCAACGGTTGTCCCCGGGTGCGGACTCTTTTCGGAATTGGGTCAGGGAAATGGGGAATTAGTCGAAGGAGGAGAGAATCCCTGGTGGGACAGTTTCTGTACAATATTCAATTTGCTAAGTTGTTGACTTTAAACCAAATATCAATTCCAGCGAAAAAAGCCAACAAGCCACAGTCAATATCCCGCTGCCAACATATTGCCACTAGTCGACAAAATATTTACATCGCAATTTCCCCCGGACTCCAACCAACCACAAAACCCTCCTCCCTCCCCCTCCAAAAACCGATGACGACTGGTAATAAATGAAATATTTAATGAAAACATTGTTTCCCCTGCGGCCTGCCCTGCTGACTTGGCTTCGAATGGCCTTCCGGGCGAGAATGGTGGATGCACTTTTTGCAGCCGATAGGCTGGTTTCCCCTTCTTTTTTGTAGCGAACCTGTGAGTTCATATACAGTGACGGTGTTGGACCGTTGTGGAACTGTTGAAAAATTTATCGAGCAAATTGAGTTGCAAATGATGTATGCCCGTTGTCGAACACTTAGTTTGTACACTCTGGATGGGATAAATTAATTGAATTCTGGAGTGCAAAATGCAAAACTCTGTGGGTCGTTATCGGTGTCGATAGTGGTTGTTGGAGTCATCATTCATTAACGCTGGCCACAAATTATTTACAATGAGTCGTTAAATAAACCTTTTACGATTACCTTTTTCTGCTGGGAATGACTTGTATTCTATAGTTTGATTTCATTTTTTTTTTAAATAGGGTAGAGTAGTCATCAATGAGACACGGGGAACAATGATAAAATGGCTCTCACAAGTCGTAGTTTCAACCAATCAGGCTCATATTTGGGGGAAATGTGTATCTACTGGATACACGTCTGCCATAATAGTGGCTTTGGTAATGGACGCTCCCTTGAAAAGTTATTCATAAATGTTTGATTCTGGGGTGTAAAAGTAAATTATGGACAGATAATACTTTTTCGCTCGTAGGCTGCCATTTACACCAAAACTAATATTTCTTCAAATTTCTTTTGACGTTCCACAGGGATTGAGTTGGGCTACAATGTCCTTTCATTAGGTTTGACAAAAATTTAGAATATACCCAGAATCCAGGGCTGTCTCATTGTTCCCCACTCATTTCAGCCCATGGGTAACAATGAGACACTTCGATTTTTCTTGATTAAACTTTTCAAAATCTAGTGAAATCTTTCAAAACATGAATTGAAAGATATTTTTGGCATATTCATAGAGTTTTAACTTCATTTAAGCAAAAATACAAAGTTATTTGGTATAAATTTATGGATTTTACAAAAATTAAGTACTTTTTAGTATAACTTTTGTTAATTAAAGTTTTATGTTGGCAAAATTGCTCTAAAATGTTCAAGGCAAGCCACCTGCAATGGAACAATACAAAAACATGATGTTTTACTAGAAAAGTATTGATTTTCGTAGAGTGTCTCATTGTTCCCCAGCTGTCTCATTGTTCCTGCCAAGTGCGTCTACAATGAGACAGTTGAATAACTCGGGCTGTAGATGTCGGATCGTTCTCATATTTTGGTCAATGTTAGAACACATTAAAAGAAAGAAAATGCAACAAAAAGCTCATTAAAATATGCTGATGAAAAGATTAGAATAATCGTTGAAAGTTGAAAACCAAAAGTGTCTCATTGATGACTACCCTACCCTACTTGCCTGAAGTCATTGGTTTTAGGGGATGATATTGGGTCAAAGTGATTTCCCAATTTCTCATGTTCTTTTTAGTGATCTTTTATTCTGCTTTATAGGTTCTGTAGGTAAGATCTTTAGAAAATCTTGCTAAAATTAGCTCATTCCTAAAACAATTATTTCTCTTTGGCAGATGTTACATGTTAAAGTTCGTTTTTGGTCAATAATTACATTAAAAAAAAACAATCTTTTAATATATTTTTTGAAATTTTTCGAGGCCTACCTAAATGTCTTCAATTCTCCACTTCCAAAATTGCAGCAATACGATTTCCTCGATCAAACAACTCTAGTAGATGATTTGTTTTGAACATAGCTTTGTATTTGAGCAACATAAAAAATTAAAAATAGATTAAAAAAAATCTTAGGTATAGTTGATAAAATATCACCCTATTTTGAGAATCCCACGTTAAATTTTCTTCGATATCATTTAAATTATTTTTGTTGTTTAGAAATTACAAGAGGAGAATCATTTTATGATCCGTAATCAACCCTATTGAAGGTTGTTAAAATTGAAGGTCAAAAGAAAATTGTTGCTATTTTTGAAAATAAAATGTTCTGGACTAATAATCTTTATTTAAGTTGTTTTAAAGACAACAAGCTTTTCGCAATTTTACCAATTCTTAATTTTGTATTTTTTTATTTGGATAAAACTTTGTTCGTCAATTTCTCGGTTCAAATAAGTCATATTGCATCATTGTTTTCTCCATACAAATCTTCATATAAACTTGAAAGCTGTCCAAACAAAAGTGCTATGAGTAGTTAGGAAACCAGTGAATAGTTAGGGAACAATTTTTTTTTCAAAATTTTATCCATCCTCGTCCATTTCTGTAAACTGATTTTCAAATTTCCAAGATAATTCTCTAAACATAACTTTGGCATTGTTGATCTGACCGTAAATAAGAAATAAAAAGTTTGTCTAAAAATATATGTTTTTCAAATAGTGGAGTAAATTTTACAAAGGCTTCATATTTGACATTGAGAATCGAATAAATATTTTCCAAAAACAGTCGATTGAAAAATTATTACTAATTCAGCAGCAATTCGACTTTTTATGTTTCAAATTTGCATTCTTTGAATAGTTTTATCTCAGTAACATTTAAGCAATTCCCTCAAGTAAGAAAAAAGTTGGAAAAGGGTGGAAAAAATTTCAAAAAAGTATTTTGACTTAAGTTTTAGATGTGAAATAAATTTTTCGATCCAAGTTTATGTCGCCAACCCCCCCCCCCCCCCCCCTTCAAAGCTTGCCTGAATAATCAAGGATAAAAAAAATATTTTTTCGAAAAACTTCAAAATTTTAATGAAAATTAAAGTTTAATCAACTGAAAAACAGTTTATATGCATTTTCCCGCGTTTATAATCATATTTAGCATGTTTGAATTCCTTTGAAAAGATTTTAAATTTTCATGAAATTCCAATGTACATTCCCACGAAAAGTTTTTTCTTTGCAAAAAAAGAAATCCGTCAATACCTCGATATTTTCAAAACTATTGATTGGAAAGCAACTGTACGCCTGTAAAATGCATTTTAAAACACTTTTTTCATCCAAATGTTGAAACCTAGGCTTGTAATTTAAATTTTTTTTTTTTTAATTTTTTGCCAACCCCCCCCCCCCCCCGCGACTTTGCTCAGAGCCAAGGGACATAAACTTCAAAAAATATTTGCAACGGCCTTATATTCACACAAATTAATTATTTGTTGATTAAGTGACTTTTTACCTTTCAATGTCATGACCAAGTTTTTTTCAAAAATATTAGAATACTCCCTGCAAATTCGCTTCGAAAATATTGAATACTTAACCAATTGTTGCTGAGATTTCCAGTGTCAATGAATTTTTAGATTAAGTTAAGAGAATTTTTTGATCTCTGAAATAATTTTTTTTCATAATTTTTAAATCAAACTAAAAAAATAAATTAAATACTGTCATGAATCGATTTAACTAGTTGTTTTAATTTATATTTTTTTGATCTTTTAATGGAAAGGAATTCCTGAAATAGCTCAAATAGTTTAAAATCAATTATTAAAATGTTTTTATTGGGATTAGGAAAAGAAATGTGAATTAAAAAAACAAAACTACAGCGGATTGCCTTCACTAAAATGATCTAAACAATATAAGTTTTCATACAAAAAAATAATAAATAAAAGCAAAACAGAAATCTCAGTAGGACAACAAATGCTTAAATGGACCTTTTTAAAAATTTATATGGAATTATGATGAACTTTATAGTCACTTATAGTTAATTGAAAAATATGTTCAGTAAACAACAGATGCCAATTGGAAATTCCAAACCCGAGCCTAATTTCAAACCACCTCTTTTAAAATCGTTTTTTTTTATATTAAAGTTTTTGAAAATCTCAGCAAATTTTCCACAAAATTTGAGCAAAATTAGGTTGAATCTCAATAATGAGCAGTCCGATGAACAAAGTCTAAGAATAAAAATTGTAGGAATTTTCTCAGCAATATTTTTTGTATTGGTCCTTTTTTTCTCATGAAATATGTTGAAATTGAAAAAAAATAACATGTTTTGAAATTTTCGATTGTATATTCGACTTTGCATCCTATAATGTTTTTTATTTTATTTTATTTTGTAGAACCATATTTTCAACAATTTGTTTTTTGTTTGTTTCAAAAATGTTTAATATTGTTTACCAGTTTATGCCAAACAAGCATTTTTCTGTTCCCTAAAATATATCAAAAGTCTTCGCAAAAATATCAAAATATTGCGTTGAAAAATTATTATTTTTTTGTTCAAACAAAATAAAATAAACAGAATTCGGATTAGTGCACCTTTTATCTGAAAAGTCTTCCTGTAACTTCGCATAATCAATAATCAAATTTTCTTTTACAATAATCGCAAGCGATTTTTAAACATATTTTATAAAAATAAGTTTTAGTTAATTATTGAATAATTATAATAAGGAATAAGGGTAATTCTCCGCCAACTCACACAGCAGTTGCCCCGAACCCTCTTCGATTTGCGTAAAACTTTGTCCTAAGGGGTAACTTTTGTCCCTGATCACGAATCCGAGGTCCGTTTTTTGATATCTCGTGACGGAGGGGCGGTACGACCCCTTCCATTTTTGATCATGCGAAAAAAGAGGTGTTTTTGAATAATTTGCAGCCTGAAACGGTGATGAGGTAGAAATTTTGTGTCAAAGGGACTTTGATGTAAAATTAGGCGCCCGATTTGATGGCGTTCTCAGAATTCCGAAAAAAACGTATTTTCTTGCATTTTCCGTTACTCGATTGTAAAAATTTTTGGAACATTTCATTTTATGGGAAACTTAATGCACTTTTCGAATCTACATTGACCCAGAAGGGTCATTTTTTCATTTAGAACAAAAAAAATCATTTTAAAATTTCGTGTTTTTTTCTAATTTTGCAGGGTTATTTTTTAGAGTGTAACAATGTTCTACAAAGTTGTAGAACAGACTATTACAAAAAATTTAATATGTAGACATAAGGGGTTTGCTTATAAACATCACGAGTTATTGCGATTTTACGAAAAAAAAAACGGACCTCGGATTCGTGATCAGGGACAAGTTACGCCTTAGGACAAAGTTTCACGCAAATCAAAGAGGGGTCGGGACAACTTTTCCCGATTTCCTGTGAGTTGGTAGAGAATTACCCATAAGCAATAAGCTATTAGAATTAAGCAATAAGCTAACAATTCACATTGATGTAAGACAACTCTTCCATGTTCAAACTGTCCACAGCCTTGTCGCAAATTTCCCAAAACGTCCCCCATCCCGGTTCACTGGAAGCCACAATGTTCCCATTAAGCGAGACATTCATCTCCGCTGCTGTTGCACGTTGAAGGACAGCTTCTCGGAATTTTCCTGCAACGCCGTTGCCAGCGAGAGCGTGTAACTGCATTTGAATTCAATTAAAATGCATCCATGCGTTGCACAACCCTCCGTCGCGAAACCATCATTTCCAACGTCATCAGCGTCAACTCGCAGTTCAGGCGCAAATCAGATCACAACAAGGGGAGTGGGGGGATTTCTAGGGAAAGCTAGGAAATAGGGTGGTGTTGATTTGTTTGAATTGTTTCCTAAATGAACGTTTCGGCGAAAAGGTCTTCTTCAGGGTCTCAAAACAAAGAAAAATTAACTTTATGAACCACCCTAGCAAACTTCCAATGAAGATGTCACCGCGGTTGGAGTGAGAGAGAGCTCTACATTCTGTCATCGGTACGGTATAGTGTGCTGTTGCGAAACTTGGAGGGTAAACTTATTTAGAACGGAGCGGAACCTCCCCCCGCGACTCTCTCGATCTGTGGCACGCAATTCCAGCCCCGTGAACGTGTTGATGATTACAATTTTGACATGCTGCCTGTCTGCGGTTGGTTTCGAGGGTTGCCCCTCCAGCAGCCAGCAAGTTCACCAGAATATGGACGCGCACCGAAATTAATGAGATTGTAATATGCTGTCGCACGGTAATTACCACAAATCACGTGTCTCGTTTTACGCGTTGTGATTCGCAGTTTTATGAGCGGAACCATTATTGCGTACGGTGGCGATGGGGACGAAGAGTGGGGTTATGGGAGTTGGAGGGGAAATTTATGAGGGAGATTCGGTCTAATTAAGATGGTTGGAAATAAGACAACAGGCACTTTTAATATCGGAAAAAAACTTTTTAAAAGGTTGCTTATAAAATTATTAATTTATATGCGAATAATGATGGTACAAATTATTCGTATATTAACACTAACACTAATCCTTCTTTTTTTCTTCTCCAAGGTATGGTTTGAATTGCCTTAGAATTATAGGGAGTTCATCTTTAGGCAGTTTCAGTTGATTTTTATTACCTGCTTGATAAAAACAAAAAAAGTGTCTCTCACCTTTTTTATTTCACAATAAAACCATTTTTAAAAGGTGATAATATAATTGCAGATGTAAAATTATCATTTTTTTACCTACTCAGTTGTTGACTTTGCGATAATTTCAGTTGTATGGATTCCAGAATTTGGCCTCCTAGTCAAAATTCATTGGCCATTTTATCGAGACAACTCCGAAGCGTCTTCTAGACATCGATCGTTAATAAATTACTTCTAGCTCAAATAAATAAATAAATAAATCATCTGACTCATCGTTGGATAGGTAATCGAGAGACCTTTAAAACGAACTCTAAAAGATCAACGATCTGGCAACTCTGTCTCAAGTTATTACAGTTAAACCTCGCATATGCAACTCATATGGGGGTTTCTTATGCGAAGCACGCATATGCGAGGTACAGAGCTTATGGGATTTTGGCTATATGGGAGACATGGCCTATATTTTTGTAAAAAATCATCTTAACTATACAAATTTATAGTGTTTTGGAATCGTTATGAAGTCAGCTATATAGCTACACCAAATTTACAAGGTTTACGATGTTCTAGGTCATCCGAAACTTCCTCAAGTTAAGGCCTATGTGTTCACCGCCGTACAAGTATGAGGTAGGTGATTGGGACTTTGGTTTTTGACCTCAGATCATATCCGGATAGCCTCAGGGAAGTTCAGGGACTAGTCTACCTATATGTGGTGATGTTCTGGGTCTTCTGAGGAGTCCCGGGAAATACAACCGATGGGTCTACCGCCGTAACAAAATAGAGGTCAGTGATTTTTTACCTCAGATCATATCCAGATAGCCTCAGGGAAGTTCAGGGACTAGTCTACCGATATGTGGTGATGTTCTAGGTCTTCTGTAGAGCCCGGGAGCTACGGCCGGTGGGTCTACCGCCGTAACAAGATAGAGGTCAGTGGTTTTTGACCTCAGATCATATCCGGATAGCCTCAGGGAGGTCCGGGGACTAGTCTACCGATATGTGGTGATGTTCTAGGTCTTCTGTAGAGTCCCGGGAGTTACGGACGGTGGGTCTACCGCCGTAACAAGATAGAGGTCGGAGGTTTTTGACCTCAGATCATATCCAGATAGTCTCAGGGAGGTTCAGGGACTAGTCTACCGATGTGTGGTGATGTTCTGGGTATTCTGTAGAGTCCCGGGAGTTAAGGCCGATGGATCTACTGCCGTAACAAGATAGAGGTCGGAGGTTTTTGACCTCAGATCATATCCAGATAGACTCAGGGGCTAGTTTACCGATATGTGGTGATGTTCTGGGTCTTCTGTAAGATCCCGGGAGATACGTCCGATGGGCCAACCACCGTAACAAGAATGAGGCCGGTGATTTTGACCTCGGATCATATCCGGATAGCCTCAGGGAGATCCGGGGACCCTACTCCCGGGACTCTACAGGTAGATTAGTCCCCGAACCTCCCTGAGGCTATCCGGATATGATCTGAGGTCAAAAACCTCCTACCTTACTTGTTACGGCGGTAGATCCATCGGCCTTAACTCCCGGGACTCTACAGAATACCCAGAACATCACAACACATCGGTAGACTAGCCCCTGAACCTCCCTGAGACTAATTGGATAAGATCTGAGGTCAAAAACCATCGACCTCTATTTTGTTACGGCGGTAGACCCATCGGTCGTAGCTCCCGGGACTCTACAGACTTCCCAGAACATCACCACACATCGGTAGACTAGCCCTTGAACCTCCCTGAGACTATCTGGATATGATCTGAGGTCAAAAACCATCGACCTCTATCTTGTTACGGCGGTTGACCCATCGATCGTAACTCCCGGGACTCTACAAAATACCCAGAACATCACCACATTGGTAGACTAGTCCCCGGACCTCCCTGAGGCTATCTGGATATGATCTGGGGTCAAAAACCACTGACCTCTATCTTATTACGGCAGTAGATCCATCGGCCTTAACTCCCGGGACTCTACAGAATACCCAGAACATCACCACATATCGGTAGACTAGTCCCCGGACCTCCTTGAGGCTATCCGGATGTGATCTGAGGTCAAAAATCACTGACCTCCATCTTGTTACGGCGGTAGATCCACCAGCCGTAACTCCCGGTACTCTACAGAAGACCTAGAACATCACCACATATCGGTAGACTAGTCCCCGGACCTCCCTGAGGCTATCCGGATATTATCTAAGGTCAAAAACCACTGACCTCTATCTTGTTACGGTGGTAGACCCACCGGCCGTAGCTCCCGGGACTCTACAGAAGACCTAGAACATCACCACATATCGGTAGACTAGTCCCTGAACTTCCCTGAGGCTATCTGGATATGATCTGAGGTAAAAAATCACTGACCTCTATTTTGTTACGGCGGTAGACCCATCGGTTGTAACTCCCGGGACTCCTCAGAAGACCCAGAACATCACCACATATAGGTAGACTAGTCCCTGAACTTCCCTGAGGCTATCCGGATATGATCTGAGGTCAAAAACCAAAGTCCCAATCACCTACCTCATACTTGTACGGCGGTGAACACATAGGCCTTAACTTGAGGAAGTTTCGGATGACCTAGAACATCGTAAACCTTGTAAATTTGGTGTAGCTATATAGCTGACTTCATAACGATTCCAAAACACTATAAATTTGTATAGTTAAGATGATTTTTTACAAAAATATAGGCCATGTCTCCCATATAGCCAAAATCCCATAAGTACCTCGCATATGCAACTCTTACGACAAAACCGAATCAGGTGGAATGATTCGTATATGCAAAGTTGCATATGCGAGGCGCTCTTATGCGAGGTTTGACTGTACCGCCTAACCCTTTCAGGCCCAAATTTTGAAAACATTTTTTTTAGATTATTACGGGATTTTTTAGGGCCATACAAAAATTATAAGCCAATGTAGAAAAAAAACTATGTACTTTGATGAAAATTCAGAATTTTTTAGGGCTATAAAAATCGAAGTCCTGTGCTCTCTTATGCTGACTACATAGGAATCTCAGCAAACTTAGTACAAGAGAGCACAGAGGCATCAAATTTTGGATTTTTTTGTTAATAAAATGACCAACGATTCGGAAGGCGTTTTTGCATTCTAAGGAGATTTTCCTATGGTTGGTTTTTTTAAAATAATTTTGAAATTGTTTTTAGCAAAACATAACTATTTTTAAAACATCTCTTTATTTTTTCGCAAATTTTTGTCAAAGAGTTTTCCGTACATTAAAATTTTTATTTATCTTACTTTAGAAATAGTGCTCATTGAACATGCAATCATTATTTATTTTTGTTTTGAAAAAATACCTAGAAAATTGCAAAAAACATCGAAACTTGAAAAGTATCCTATATAAAACAAATGAACTGTATTTAAAAAGTGGAGTGCAAGGGTACAACAAAATTTGACAAACTTTTTATGGGGGGGCGATCATTCCAAAAATGGCCATTAAACGAGACTCAGAGTTTCAGAAGACGAATTTTAAGAAGCTCTGATTGCAGTCGATGTCATTTTTCCCCAGGGAGGTCTTCAACGATTGATTCCGCCCGGTTGATTGGAGCTGCTTACATTATATTGAACAAAAAGTTGTTCTTCTAAACTTGACTTTAAAATGTGAACACCAAATCTGGGAGCTTTCGATCACATATTGTTTTTAACCGACATCGCAGAATGACACTCCTTTTCGACGCAGTTCTTTGTCACCCGTAAAATAAAAAGAAAACAACCTCTTTTAAACGATCGAAACTTGAAAAACACTCAGTTTTGCAGGAAAAAATGTCAAAAACTAGACTAAATATAACACTGGTTATAAAACAGTTACCGTAAACCGGGGTGGCTTTGATAGGATTTCAATTTGTGTTTGTAATATTTTCCAACAGGTAAGATATTTCTCAAGATTATTATTTTTAAAGCATGTACTGGGGTAGGCCACACAAAGTACATGCACTATTTTGAAAAAAAAAAAAATCAGTAGTGTTTATAAAAATAGTTACGTTAAAAATTCTTAGTTTAAATTCCGGGGTGACTTTGATAGTCATAGTTTTTCTTGTTAAAATCATATTTAAGATGTTCAAACTTTATTTGTGCGTTGAATGTACCATCGCTAAAGTAGCTAATATAGTTTTTAAGAAAAAAATCAATGTTATTTAGTTAACTAAGGCTATAAGCTTTAACATTTACATGACCTATTCTTAGCGAAGCTACACCAAAACGTCACTTTTTTCAATTTTCAATGTGATTTTTTATATGAAAAATTTCATTTTAATTATGATCTAATAATTGCAATGTGCTTTAAATGCGTTTTCTTATCTGAAATGCCAAAAATATTGACCAAATAAGGTCTGCAAGTCATTGAATGTGAGAGGAGTTTTTTTCATAAATCTGCTCCTTTCGTTGTCCCGTCACGAAAAGAAATGGCTGGCAAAAACTCAAATCTCAACTAAATCTTTCAGTTCAAGGAGCAAAAGATTCGTTTTTCAATTTGTGATAATGTGTAGAAGAGCAAAAGTTTTAAAAAATCAATCTGGCAAAACTGTGTCGATTTTTTTGGTGTGCCTTTTAAAATTCCAGTTTTACGATGTTGTCCCGTCACGCTACATTTTCATTTCAGGAGAATCACAGGTATAATATTGTTCATTATGCATGTCATTTCTATGTTGGAAAATCAATTATCTTTTCAAATATGTAACAACATTGGGGGTTTCTTCTTTAATTGTGCCACTACAGCCAAAACGCTGAAAAAAACTTGGGAATTTTTTTAAAAGGAACCGAAGAATCGGTCACATATAAATTTTAGGTAAAATTGTTAAAAAGTCAGAATTTTGCCTGAAATTTGTTAAAACTTGTTTTGTTTCTAAAATTTTCGAATAATATTGCATTTTATACTGAATTCGAAACACGAATTACAAGTTTTCACATTTTACATAAAATTTGTTCAACGGAAATAGCCTATAAATTTGGAGATTTTTTTTAATTATGTTCCAAAACACATATGATTTATTATTTCCAAACTTATTTAACGTTCTCCTAGAGGAAAATTGTCCACAGAATCCGAAATGCATTCCGTTTTCCGAATCAAAATCACAAAAAAATCAAAAAAAAAATCAAACCATCCACATTAACGACCCCCGGGTCTTTTGTAGTCTCTATTGCAAGTTTCTGCTCGAACCAAGGAGTCCGAAGGCTTGAATGGGAGAGCACCCAAACCTCTTTCTACTCCAAGGAACCTTCCACCCCAGTGTTTGAACTGACGACCTTTGGATTGCGAGTTCAACCGCCGCCAGCGATTCCACCGGAGTAGGCTT
This sequence comes from Culex pipiens pallens, assembly GCF_016801865.2. Taxonomy (NCBI): domain Eukaryota; kingdom Metazoa; phylum Arthropoda; class Insecta; order Diptera; family Culicidae; genus Culex; species Culex pipiens. Next base: position 157,864,412 of record NC_068939.1, on the reverse strand, counting down.
GGTTTGGTGTGTTGTTTGTACTTATGGCATGGAGACGACTCCTACACCTCGAATGACTTAACGGCCTAACAACCAAGGCCGGGGACCGACATTTTACTTCCTCATCCGATGGAAGGTTGGAGCAGATGGGAATCGAACCCAGAATCATCCACTTACAAAGCGGACAGCGTAACCATTCGGCCACGCACTGCCACAATCACGTTTATTGAGAAAATCATGACACTTTGAAAAGTTTAAAATAATGACTTTCATCAACATTTACTGAACTTTAGTTAACTATCTTTTTAAACTATTCAAAATTTTATGAAAAGATCTTCTTGAGGTACTTTGGACACTTATCTACCAGGGTCAGTATGATTCTAAACCATTCCGTACGTATTTTAATTGTACTCTTCATTTTGCGGAAAAATCGCGAACCTTACGGTAATTTACCCCAGAAGGAAAAAGTCATGCTTGAGCTTGAACAGCCTTCTTCATTGTAGATGTAATCAAAGTGGGATCATTCGAAAATCACGTTACGTATTCTCTCCAGGTAAAACTATTTATTAAAAAAAGTTTTAAAATTATTACAAAAAAAAAATCATTACATCGTCGCCGTCGTGCTAACTTGTCGTACGTGCATTTTGAGCCAAATTTAGTTTGTGCAGCTCACAATGCCTCACATTTTGACCTTCACAGATCCCCAAAATTCTATTTCAATCCTGAGATATTCAATAAAAACCGAAAAAACTCCGTGCATTTTTGTCACTTTACATATAAAAGTAGTTTAAATCTTGTCGTGCTATCTTGTCACTCCCTTAAAATTGATGTAAGTGCGACAACTGACCAAAGGGATTTCAGGTCAGAACGCGTTTGACGCACGTACAAGTTAGACTACCGTAAACATTTGTAATTATAACTCGGGACTCCGGCAACCAACTTCAACCAAACTTTGGGACAATGCACAGAATGGTCAACCAAACAAAATGTGTTTGTTATTGTTTACATTGCGTGCTCTAGTTTTTGTTTATTCAAGGTCATTAAAACGTGTTTTTCTCGGAACGGCGAAATGGCGTGTTCGACAAGATAGCACGACGACGTCGACATATAATTTTGTACTTTAACATAACCAAAAAATCACATCTTCAACATTAAACTTGATGGATTCTAGGTACCTGAGGTTCATGTTGGGATGCTTAAATTTTGCTTCTAAGCATTTTAAAAATATTTAAAAACATTGCATTTTTCAATGGATCAATAATTGAGCAGCTTGTTAAAGTTTGATAGAGCTTGCAGACAAAATTACGGATCGAATGATGCAAAATTCTTGCCGTTTCGATTTGTCCGAAATGAGAAATCCGACGCACAGTTATTTGGAATGCGTTCTAAATTGTTCAAAATGTATCTTCGAGTTAGACATTTTTCAACGTCAAATGAAAACAAATACTTTAAGTTCAAAAAAAAAAAACGTGGCTTAAAACACCTTAAAATTTATCGCAACTTGTGTAATCCACAGTTTGAATGCAAAGTACGGAAGGTTTAGTTTTAATAATTCAACCCTTGCGTTTCCCCAATAAGGTGTACCTGCGGCTTAATTCCGTGCTTCACGGTCAAAAAGCCACACACGTGAGTCCTCCTATGCCTCCCCATAGTTAGAATTATGTACGATGTGGATATTGGAACACGCGTGCCAAAACCACCACCACACGGTAGCTGTCAATGTGTGTGTGTGTGTGTATCTGCCGTGTGCCTGTGGCGGAAAACACCAGATTTTCACATCATCCGGTGACACTGAATTTTGCAATTCCGGCGGCCAATGAAAAAATCATCACGCGAAAATCGTCCTCAAAGTTGTGTGGTGATGATACGGTCAAGGCTGCTGTAATGTTAGGTAGCAACCATTTTTTCGTTAGACATTTCAAGAAATTTGTTGTTAAGCCAATAAATCGTTATTCAACTTAAAAAATACATTTTTCATTCAACCAGCATCAATTTTAATTTTCATCTATTCTAACCTTATTCTCTCATAGTACCTCGGTGATTTCCACCACTATCACGTGGCGCACTCGTTCGCTAGCAAATTGAACAAATTTTGGCCAACTGACGCTCTGGGAGGCGGAGGCGATGATGGAAAAATCAAGCGGGGAAATGGCCGGGAAAAACGTTCGCTGCCGGTTGATCTGAATATCAAAGGGCATTCGACGTGGGCCGAGGAGCACCGGTGTTTGGAGCGAAATAAAAGGCGAAGCGAGCCCACACCGGAAAATACGTGTCAATCAATCATTTTCGGGTTGTGCACTTGAAGTGCGATTCGCGGAAGCGTAACGAAGGTTTAATTGATGGCAGTTTTTCTGTGTTTGGTGTTGCCGGCACTTTGAGGGCATTTTGCGACAAATTAAACAAACTATGGGGGTATGCTGATAGTGGATTAACGTTTAGTTTTTCTGGACTTATTCCAAACAAATTGAGACAAAATTACCTCGAAAAAGACGTAAACAGCAAATATTAAATTTCTCAAACTTCCAAAATTCAACTTTGTTTCAGAGGGTTGAATTTTGTCTTAAAAAGTAATCCATCTGTGAAAACTTTGTTTTAACAAGTAACACAATTTTCACAAGTTAATCAAACTTGTAAATTTATACATTTTTTTGTGACAAAAAATCTAACCATTTAAACTTAGGATGTTGCAAATATTTAGCAAAGTTTTTGTCGACCCGAAAAAAAATTTCAATGAAATTTCGGTGGCAATCAGATGAAAAAAAAATTAATGCAATTCCTTGCGTTTATCATTATTTTCAACATACAAGTTCGTTTTAAAATAAATCAATCTAAGTACCGTAAACTGGGGTGACTTTGATAGGATTTCATTTTGTTTTTAGAATATTTTCCAACAGGTAAGGTTTCTCTCAAGATTATTATTTTGAAAACATGTACTGGGGTAGGCCACACAAAGTCCATGCACTATTTTGGAAATCAAGTTTTTTCAATAGTGTTTAGAAAAATAGTTACGTTAAAAATTCTTAGTATTAATTCCGGGGTTTTTTCTTGTTAAAATCATATTTAAGATGTTTAAACCAAGCACGCCGGAGGAGCTCAAAAAGTCCCTCAAAGAGCAAAACGTTAACCCTCGAGAGGCCAAGGTGCTTTCGCGCAAGAAAACAGTCACAGGGAATCATTTCCTTTGGCTGTTGTACTTCGACCGGGGATCGGTGAAAATCCAAGATCTCCGCAAAGTGAAGGCTGTTGAAGGTTTTCTGGTCGGGTGGAGGTACTTCACCAAGCGGCCGACTGACGCAGCACAATGCCACCGGTGTCAACGCTTCGGACACGGGTCCCGGTTTTGTACCTTGGCGCCAAAATGCGTCAAGTGTGGTGACGCTCACCTCACGGCGAGCTGTGCGCTTCCCCGGAAGGAGTTTCTGGAAAAGGATAAGACCGCTGAGCAGCAGAAGGAAAAAGTAAAGTGTGCGAACTGCGATGGCAACCACACGGCAAACTACCGCGGGTGCACCGCGCGGAGGACGTACCTTGAGGCGCTAGAGAAGCGGAAAACCCCAGCGACGCATCAGCCTCTTAGGACTTCGACTGGTCGTCTCTCGACCGGTAACCCGAACCCGCCAGGATTTAGCCGCACTTACGCCAGCGTGGCGGCCAACGGAAACGGTCCGGCTCCGGACAACACGAATGATGGTGGCCTCTTCACCCTCACAGAATTTCTCTCGCTGGCGAGGGATATGTTTAGCCGTCTCAGTTCCTGCCAATCTAAGCTTGAGCAGTTCTGTGCGCTGCAAGAGCTGATGGCGAAGTACCTGGGGACTGCCTAGGTCTGCAAACCACGATGTGAACTAGCCTTTCGACGTCAGAATAAATCTGACATTTATCCCTCTGTGATATAGCTTTAAGTTTCTCTTCCCTCTATCCACCTATTAGCAATTTTAGCAGTTTTTTTGTAATTAAATGTTTCTGCTTTCGTTAAATCTCTCCAAGTACAACAAATTAATTTAATCCAATGATTACTGAAAATGCTGTAGCTGCAAGGATCTCCATAACTCTACACTAGTTTATAAGTTAAAACAAAATGTATTTTGCTTAGTACAAGAAATAAACATGAATTGAATTGAATTGAAGATGTTTAAACTTTGTTTGTACGTTTAATGTACCATCACTAAAGTAGCTGATATAGTTTTTAAGGAAAAAAATCAATGTTTATTTGTTTATATTATATTATAAGCTTTTTAACAAAATAAAGCAAATTTTAGGTAAAATTGTTAAAAAGTCGCAATTTTGCCTGAAATTTGTTAAAACTAGTTTTGTTTATAAAATTATCGATTAATATTGCATTTTATACTGAATTCGAAGCACGAATCACAAGTTTACACATTTGACATGAAATTTGTTCAACTGAAATTGCCTTTAAATTTGGTGATTTTTTTTAATTGTGTTTCAAAAACACATATTATTATCTATTATTAACAGACTTATTTAACCTTCTCCTAGTGGAAACATGTCCAAAGAATCCGAAAATGCATTCCGTTTTCCGATTCAAAATCATGTTCAAATTTTCATGAAATGTTCTTCTTGAGTTATGAACACTTCTCTACCACGGTTAGTATGTTTCTAAACCATTCCTTACGTATTTTAATTGTACTCTTCATTTTGCGGAAAAATCGCAAAATTATCAAAGTCACCCCGGCTATCAAAGTCACCCCGTTTTACGGTATTTTTACTCGAATTCATCATGTATCATCTCACACGGCCAAAAAACCTGTTTATTTTTGGTATTTTTTTTAAGTTTCAGATTTTAAATTTGGTTTGAAATCAAAAAGTACTCTACAGAAATTTTGATAAATTGCGCCATGTTTTGAATAAATCCAGCTAAAAATTGAACTGAAAACAATCAGTTTTCTATTTTTTTTTTTCTAAAAGCTTAAAAGGACAAATACAACCAAAATTAAAAAAAACCAACAGGACAAATGAAGGCACTAAATTTTCAAATTCTGATTTCTTGAAAACTATTGATTTTCAATGTAAAAAATTAAGAGTACGTGAAATTATCTGATCTTTACGATTAGTAAAATATTAACAGCATTTTGAATCCAAGTCTAACATTTTGAAATTCCGGACCAAAAAGACAACTTTTGTGCAATAGTCCAGCAAAATCAAACAATATTTGGCAGTGCTGCCATTTTTTATTATTTTATTTTGAATAAATCATATTTTTGGGATAAAAATTGAAAAGACGTAGGATTGTTTTTACTTAATGTTCAGATTTAAAATTTGATTTGAAATCAAAAATTACTCGAATAAAAATTTGCGAGGTTATAAATCCACCTTAAAGTTGATTTATCAAAAAAGCACGGCTTTTTCGAAAAAGCTTAAAATTGCCATGATTTTTTTTTCCAGGAAATTTTGAATGTTTAACTAGTTGCTGAGATACAGACTCAAACAGAAAAAAACTATTATTAATGGAGGCATTGCAGAGTGCAGATATCTTAGAGACTGTAAATTTTAAATGTTAAAAATCAAACAAAAGTGAAATTTTGAAAATCTTTCTGATAAGAATAATATTAACAACATTTTCAATTCAAACCAACATTTATAAAATAAACCTCATTAAAAATAAATAAATTCGGGATTTGAGGAAAGTTGCTCATGAAGTAAAACGTAATGTTTCATTTTTTACTCAAAAATTCAAACCCAGTCTTTTTAATTTTCTTACTGAAAAAGCGGTGACAATATATGTATTTTCAACTTAAAAAAAAAATCAAATTATTCGCTCTACAGCATTGCCTTGGCGTTCTCGATTGCGAGATTCCTACTCGAAACTATGTGTTCGAAGGCTTGATTGTTGAGGCAATTGCAAACCTCTTTTTACACCATAGCTTCCATCCACCCCGGGATTCGAACTGACGACCTTTGGATTGTTAGTCCAACTGCCTACAAGCGACTCCACCGAGACAGGATCCAGGGAGACGACTCCTACACCTGGACTGAGCTAACGACCTAACCTTTAGGTTAGTCCGGGGCCAACATTTACTTCCCTTCCGACGGAAGGCGTGATCAGACAAATCTCGTCTCAAAAAATGCCACCGGGACCGTCTGGGATCGAACCCAGGCCGACTGGGTGAGAGGCAATCACGCTTACCCCTACACCACGGTCCCGGCTAATTTTCAACTTATTGCCTTTAAAATATTACTGTTTCAGAAAATTTTATGGAGTACAAAACGTAACTTTGAACTTGAAATTGAATGTAATGTTTTACTGCGCACTTTCTATAACGCGATCAAAAGTGACCAAAAGTAATACGCATAAGACAATTCAAACTTAAAACTTTATAAAACTTTGATAAAGAATTAACAGCTCTCTAATAAAGAATTAAATCCACCATCCCAAATTTTAGTCAATTATCAACCTGCAACCCTAAAACAAGCTTCAGCTGGGTATATTTTCATGCAAATTGAGTTAGTTTTGATTCTTTTATGTTTTTCAAGAAACACCGCTAAGCAACTCTTTATTCCGTTTTTTCAACTTTAGTTAAGAAATTACTTGCAACTTTTTTTTTGTTACCTCATTTTCGGAGAAGCGCCCGCGCCGTCCAACTTTGCATAATTATACATGCCACAAGTCCGGGAGAACATCTCCCGGAACGTTCCGAGTTATGCTTTCTGGAGTGTTTTTCTCTACAGACACTGACAACCAACCAACCCAGTAAGCTAAAGAGTGGGGTTAAAAATGGGAGCACCTTTACGGAATGAATTATTCCTTGTACTTAATTACGATTAATGAGACATAAGTAGAAACTTTTTCACTTGGAACTTGTTTTTTTTTTCGTTTTGTTTTTTTTTTTTTGTAAGAGAAGGTCGCTTTCGGAACTCACACCGCTAGAACAGTTTTGGAATATTTAATTCGCGCATTCGTGATAGTGTGTAGTCCGGCTGGGAGGCCGGACCATGACGGAAGATTAATTGTGGAGAATTTGAATAATACGGTAGGTTGGACTTAAGAAGAGGAGGCCCGCACACTCGGAGGAGTGTGCTACTTTGGGGTGATGAAATGCAGTATTTTCGAGCCGTAATTGGTGCTTGTTGCTGTACGAGTGTTACAGATGTTCAAGTCATCGCTTTTAAACCCCTCCACTGATGACCTCACTTTCGGGGTGAGGTTGGACACCACAAGTGTGAAAACCTGCAATTTGTCAGAGCAGCTTGGATGAACCTGACACGAACCATACTGTTGGTTTACATTGTATCGCTTTAAAACTCTTAATTATGAAGAGCGAAAATAAAAAAAATATATATTTGTTAAAACACATGGCGAAGCATAATTAACAATCCTGAATCAGTGATTCCACGACCACAAAATCTAACCTCATTCTAACCTCATTAGCCATTATTGTCAACAATCAGCCTGACAGTCAGGGGGCAACAAGTGCGCTTAACCCAAAACACAAACACACTCACATCCAGCAAACTGTAAATGAAATTTAATATGCCACCGTTTTTCCCTCCACATAACAAACGGTACAAAACTATCCCCACCCGAAATCAGCTTGTGGGCGTTTGACTAGGTGATGATGATAATTTATTTCGATGCCACTTTTGCGAAAGTTTTCACGCCTACCCTCTTCTTCCTCTGGCCTCTGGAAAGCAGCAGCAGTACTATTAGCAGTCGCAAATTGAAACCATAAAATTTAACCCTCACTCCACCCTGGAACCCTCCGGAAAAAGGACGCATACACAGCACGCTCTAATTTTAGGCGCAATAGACCGGTGGCATATGCCCTTCCGGTGTACCGGACTTTGGGGTGACTTTAGATATTTCAAAAATTAATCACCTTACTCAAAAAACATGGCATTATTACATCTGGGATTGTAGACGGATATGAAATAAGAAAAAAAAATGCAGTGTAAATTTACATTATGTTCTGTGTAAAGATACATTACGTGATTTTTCCATGAAATTAGATTTGAAATTACATGATAAAGCTTATTTATCTGAGAACAATGACCCTTTGTGCGACCGCAAAGGATTTAAAATGGATTTTAAATTCCATTAAAAAAAAATTCGCGACCCTTGTTGACAGAAAGAATTCTACTTGACAGCTCGTTCCATGGGGACCATAGTTGTGAATCAATCGTGATTAGAGGGTTACAATTCTCGGGATTTTCAATTTCCTGGGAATCGAGAGTTGAATTTGGTAATTTCCCAGGAATTCCCGAGACCCAGGAGTGTTTTTTAGCTATGAAGATAGTGCCAATCTATATATATAAAACATTTTGACGGTTTTGTTCGAACGCGAATCAGTTCAATACGGAGCGTCGGATCGAGGTGCTTTTTGTTGCGTTGGATTTGTATAAGCCCAAGGAAGGTTCTTACGCTAATTAATTGACACTTTGGCCACTCTGGAACCGATTCCGGAGCATTGGCAAATTGTATGGAAAAGTTGTGTAAAATCAAATTTTGATCACAGGAGGCTGAACAAGCAAACAAGCTAAAAACGTCAAGAAACCAAAAAAAAGGGCAGGACGAAGTTTGCCGGGAAAAGCTTGTAATGTATAAAGAAAAGTTATAAATGTGTTTCTTTTCAATGAATTCAGTTACAATTTATTCATACTTATTCAATGAAACGTTAATTAGTAGCCTCGTTATTTTTGCAAAATATGATCTACCTTTTGATTTTTTTTCTGAATCTGCAAATACGAGATCGTTTCTTGAGCTTTTTGGGACTCAAAATTGTAGTTTAAAATGTTTACGAATCTCAATTCGCACTGTTTTTTTTCGAAAGTTGCACAAACTTGTTGCATGAACTTGTTATTGGATTTTTGTGAAGTAAAAAAAAGCTAATAAATAATTTCCCAGTATCGGGATTTTCGCAATCTGATTTAAAACGATTCAAAACATCAAATTAAAGTTTTTTTTCCTTTTAGAAATAATAAATGAAAATGATATTTAAAAAAAACATTACATTTCCTTTCTGGGGTCCAAATGCTAAGTATGCTTTAAAGTAAATTTTGGGGTCTTCATTATTTTGGGTTCGCTCCCTTATAGTTATTGGAATTTTTGATAAGTTAAAATTTACACTTCCTGAATAAGAAGATAAGAGAAGCATTGGTTAATTTGAACTTTAACATCTTACATTGAACATCCAATGTTCTAAACAATTTAGAATTTTTCGAATGTTTTTTTTTTCAGATTAGTTTATATAACTTTGCTTCGGCATTTATAAAATTAAAATTTCCCGGGAGTCTCGATCAAATTTCAGCTAAAATCAGCTTCAATTTCCACCCAAATCTGATAAAAGGTTTCCTTGAATTCAAAGATTTAAAAAGGATGACATAAACTTTAAAAAACACTTGGAATGGAAAATGTGTACATCTACTGAATCAGTAAAATCACAAACGCAAAAAAGGTAACCTTGATATGTTAATAAAAAGATAGCAATTTTTTTTTCAGGATTTCGGGACAAAATGATTACGAAAAATATAACCTTTTCTGTTTTTTTTTTAACAAACTGAAAGCAGAGTACGACTTTTTACATCTGGCAAATAAATCTAATTTCTTTGACCTAATTGAAAAACAAACCAATTTCAAGTTGATTTTTGTTACTACTGGCATTTTTGCCTTCCTCACCTCACTGAGGCAAGGCTATAAAATCACTCAGAAATTGAACTTTTTAAATAAGCCTCCAAGATATACCTTTACGTATACATATCGGCTCAGAATCAAATTCTGAGCAAATGTCTGTGCGTGTGGATGGACGTAGAATTTTTTTTCTCACTCACTTTTTTCGGAACTGGCTCGACCGATTTTGTCCGGATCTTTGTTTTTGGATTCATCTTCAGGTTCTTTAAGTCTTTTTTAAATTTCATCCAGTTTGGTGCAGTACATTAAAAGTTATGTTCGAAAAACTGTTTTGGTTGATAATAAAAAGGGTCATTATTTACATAATTTGAAAGCTCCGGCGAAAGGCTGTCGGAACTTTCCGCTCAGTGCACGCACACAAACACTGCAGTGTTTTCAAATCGTTCAATAAATTTATCATAGATGGCAGCACTCAGATGTATAGTGTCTTTACTAAGTAAGCGTTAGCCAAAACTTTCGTAGTGTGTGGTTGCAAGGCTTTTAGGAGGAAGGCAGCAACCACCTTCTGGTGGATTAAGTAACGTTTTTTTTCGTAAAATCGCGTTAGCTCGTGATACTAACAAGCAAACCCTATACTTATGACTACTTTACAACTTTGTTAAATATTGCTACAATTTAAAAAATATAATAAGGCCGTTGCAAATATTTTTCAAAGTTTTTGTAGCCTCCCGTTCTTTTAAGTTGGTCCGAAAAATCAAGGGTATAAACAGTTTTTTATCAAAAAACTTCAAAATTTACATGAAAATTTAAGCCTAATCAGCTGAAAACAATCTTAACTGCCTTTTTCTGCATTGATAATCATATTTAGCATGATCGGGCTCTTTTAGAAATGTTTTGAATTTTTATGAAATTCCAATGTACAGCAAAACAAAAAAAAAAAAATCGCAAAATATAAAATATTCTTCAATGGTTAGATATTTTGGAAACTAATGATTGCAAAACAACACAACTGGGCAGGTGTATAATGCATTTTTTGCAATTCCATCGTGAAACTACTTATTTTTCCTGTCATTCGCGAACGACGAAACAGCCTACTTTTCTCTACAAAAAAAATAACAGAATCGAATAGTAACCTTTTTCAAAACAAATGCTGAAAAGTTCTACTTTTCAGCACTGAGGATGCTGAAAAGTTGAACTTTTCTGCACTTGTTTGGAAAAATAATACTTTTCAAAAAAATTGATGAAAACGATTTGTTGACTAAATATATGGACATTTGACTTATAATTTTGTTCAAACGCATTGCAAAATTTGATTTTTTTTTATAAATGTACGACTCGTGCTGAAAAAATCTTCTTTTTGTAACTTGTTGCATGAACTACTATTTAAACACTTTTTTTCATTGAAATGGTGAAACCATGGCTCCTTATTTCAATTTCCTCCTTTTTTATTTGTTTGGATAAAGAAAATTGCATTAAAAGTTTCTTTGATTCCATATTTCCAAATCATCACAGTTTCTAGCTGTTAATTATTGAAAACACATTTTTTTCGAATGTTCAAAAATGAAAATGGTAGTACCTAACCTTCGTCTCGAGATATTGAAAAATATTTGTCGGATTCGTGATCAAAGACGCGTTAAAAATAAATTGAAGGTGGTGCAGTGAAACTTTTATCGATTTCGTGCGAGTTGGCAGAGAAAATCTATTGGTGGTCGAAAAAAAAAAATGTTTTCATTCAAAATCTAATTATTTTACCATTGTGCTATTATGTTGCTAGCTTGTCATTTTTTCAATTCAAGCTCATGAAAAACATCATCATCATCAACATTTCCAAGCTTGAGAGTTGGAGTTTTGTGTGGGTAATAATTCATGAGGATCGCAAAAAATGTATTTATTTTTGTTTAAAAAAAAAAATACTTTAAAACATACAATAACTCACCTACAGTTTACGGTAGCCGTCCCATCATAGCTGAGCAATTCTCTACAAAACCGGCCGATTTCGACCATTTTTATTTTTTGTATTTTTTGATTTGGCTCAAACTTTGTGGGGGCCTTCCCTATGACCAAAGAAGCCATTTTGCATCATTAGTTTGTCCATATAAATTTCCATACAAATTTGGCAGCTGTTCATACAAAAATGGTACGTATATATTCGAAAATCTGTAACTTTTGAAGGAATTTTTTGATCAATTTGGTGTCTTCGGCAAAGTTGTAGGGATTGTTAAGGACTATTTAGAAAAAAATAGGTACACGGAAAAAAAAATTTCCCGATTTTTTTATTAACTTTTTTTTCACAAAAACTCAAATTCCCAAAATACGTATTTTTTGATTTTCGAGATTTTTTGATATGTTTTAGGGGACAAAAATCCGCAACTTTTGAGCTATAGAGAAACATGGTCAAAAAATCTGCCGCCGAGTTATGATTTTTTGAAAAACTGGTGATTTTTGGAAAAAATCGAAATTTCATACATAAAATTTTTTTGACCTCATTTTTTTATGCAAAATTGAATTTGCAATCGAAAATTACTTTACAGATTTTTCGATAAAGGGCCCCGTTTTCAAGATATAGCCACCAAAAGTTTGATTTCAGCGAAATATTTGCAGTTTTTCAATTTTTAAAAATAGTGACCATGAGTGCCCATTTCTAAAAATATTTTTTTTGAAAAGTTCAGAAAATTTGCTATAAAATTGTCTAAGAGACATTGAAGATTGGACCTCTGGTTGCTGAGATACAGCGGCTTAAAGAAAAAGAAACACGAAAATTGAAGTTTTCTAAGTCTCACCCAAACAGCCCACCATTTTCTAATGACGATATCTCAGCAATTAATGGTCCGATTTTCAATGTTAATACATGAAACATTCGTGAAATTTTCCGATCTTTTCGAAAAAAATATTTTGAAAAAAATTAAATCAAGACTAACATTTTAAAAGGGCCAAACATTGAATATTATGCCCTTTTAAAATGTTTCTCTATAGCTCAAAAGTTGCGGATTTTTGTCCCCTAAAACATATCAAAAAATCTCGAAAATCAAAAAATACGTATTTTGGGAATTTGAGTTTTTGTGAAAAAAAAGTTAATAAAAAAATCGGGAAATTTTTTTTTCCGTGTACCTATTTTTTTCTAAATAGTCCTTAACAATACCTACAACTTTGCCGAAGACACCAAATTGATCAAAAAATTCCTTCAAAAGTTACAGATTTTCGAATATATACGTACCATTTTTGTATGAACAGCTGCCAAATTTGTATGGAAATTTATATGGACAAACTAATGATGCAAAATGGCTTCTTTGGTCATAGGGAAGGCCCCCACAAAGTTTGAGCCAAACCAAAAAATACAAATAAAATCCATTTCCGGTTTTGGTAGAGAATTGCTCAGCTAGCAAAAGCCCGTCATCAGTAGGTCATTTCCATATAAAATTAGCACCCTCAACCCGAATCATGGCGGGCTCACCTTTCACCCGACGATGACGATGACGCTCCAGGGAATACCATAAAACTTAATCACTTTAGTGTTAAAAACACGTGAAAACGTGTGTCGAAAATTGGTACGAGCAAAGTTCGCATGTCCTTGCTCTCCTTGCTCGAAAAGTGCCTTCGACGAGGGAAAATCAGGGAAATTTCCCTTTTCCAGATGACGTCCCGTTGTCGTCGTTATTTTCCCAACCTCTCCCTCTTGCAGAGAATGTGTGTTTGCCTTCTTGGGTGTGTGTGAGGGGGGAGGAAAGCTTTCACCCTCCAATATCCGTCATTTTCCACAGGAAAACGGATACAAATGGATGTTAAAAAGTAATATGTCATATCCTTTTCCATTCGCAAAAGTGGGGAAATGATCCGGTGAGATGTGACGACCTAGATTCTGCATCAAGGTTGACGGCTTGTTAAATCTATTTTTGACTCCTGGAATTTGACCACTCAATTTTAACTTAATATTCAAGATTTTACAAAAATGAGACCACCACCCAAAAAACCACCCAAATCTCGCCCCATGGGGTCGTTTTGGTGAATCATTCCATTCTGCTCTGTTGGGTAAATCAGCGCCAAACCTTCTGACACCCCCAGGCAGCAGGGAGCCGAGGAAAATCGATCCGCGCGTTGGATTTTCCGTGAGTATGAACAAGATGTGGGATGAAAGTTTTTCCTATTGATATTTTTGTTGTGCACCGGAACGGATGAGCTAATGATTATTTCATTTTCTGATGGTGTGGGAGCTTTGCTGCGGCATACAGATATGACTCATTTGGTTACCGAACTCGTGGAAATGATTTTATTTGTGGTGTTGATGGAGTAATGAATTGTAATGGCGAAAACGAATGATGAACGCATTGAGATGGTATGACTTTGTGAGAGTATTTCGGGATATTTGAAGAGATTTATCTGCTATGAATTCATATATTTGAAAATATGATGTGATTCTCAAAATTTTATGATTTAATATTCCTTCTTTTTATGTAATTTTTTACCTACATGGAACAAAATGTGAATTTACTCGACATGGAACAAAACGAATCACATGTAAACTCAGTTGATGTAAACTTGAGATTCGACGTAAACGTTTTAATCACACGTAAAATCATGTTTTACGTATAATTTGATGCAAATTTACATCAAATTGCATTTAAACTTAAATGTTTAATGACGTGCAAATGTGTTACAGCATAAATGATGTAACTTTCGGAAATATTTGTTTGCGTGTAGTTTTAAATTTTTTGACCAGAAATCTTTCAGGTTTAATTTTTCATTTAACTTATCATTATTAAGGGGGAAATTCCCTGAAATGTATTTTGTTTTTAGAGAGCAGAAAATTTTACAAACTACAAATATAAAATAATACATCGAAAATGGAACCAAAAGATTCCAAAAAATCGCGGGTTGGAAAATGAGACACTGAGAAAAACTTTTTTTTTTTGAAAAAAAAAATCTCTAATAAGTATTCTAGCTACCAGCACTCCGATCAATCAAAAAAGGGAATTTGCAGCAAATTTCTCAACTTTCAAATAACCTCTAAAATTCGCTAAAGTACTAAAACGAAACAAAACAATGAACACAAAAAAGCCCAATCACCATCCCCAACCACTTCGCCATCACTGTTGCTGCTGCTGCTGAAACTACCGTCCAACCATCAGCCCCAGGCCAGGCCCTGGCTAGCGGCAATTTATGGCTGTTTTAGATGAAAAAGTTGTCCCCGAGTACATAAACTAAGCTACTCCCTACAACCCCCTGCCTGCCAGACCATCAGCAGAGGACGCAACTGCTGGGCTACGGACTAGGACAGTACAGCAAAAAAGTGTCACCGATCTCCAGGCCAGGCTTACAATGGATTGTGGCCACATGGCCACGCTCGAGGGCCATGCACGGAGGAGTTGAGGAGAGAGGGGCAACAGTGTACTCTCTTACATAAAAAAAGTTACCAGTAACTACGGTGATGATGAAGTGATGTCATTCGCAACAATGTTTTAAAGTCCTCTGCTTTATGGCCAAATAGTGAGGGGAGGTCGTATTATTCAGAGTTCAGGGATACTCTGGTTGAACACGATTTACATAAAACGCTTTGTTGCGGATATCCATGTGCTTTTGTTGGGGCAGGATTTGTCGTTTTTAAAATCGCTTGCTTTGCTAACAAGTAAATAAGTGGTAGATTAGTTTATCTTTTCCCAAGAGATTTTTACGACTTTGTTTGTCCTTAAAGAAAAATCGAGTAGAAATCTTCGAGAAAGTATTTTTGACGAGATTCCAAACAATAATTTTCACATGAAAGCATCGAAAAGCATTTAAACAACTACCGCACACGGAGGCCGCTGCCCTAATCACTTCGTCGGAATCATCAGCATGTGGCCACCAGTAGGAGACCCCCTCTCTGGGCGGTCCTATTCCTCTACAAAAACCCGTTAAAACGATCAGTCACCATCCGCGGTGGACATCACTTGGTGGTGGCGGTGGACCAGACCAAGTGACCTGGCCGTTTTTCACCACCATGGGGACAAACGCCAGTTGCCAAGGGACACGACTAAACAGTAAAAAAAAGCTGATAAATGTCTTTGTTCAACTTTAAAAAAAACCTAAAGTTGGCGAGTACATTTTATCCAAATGCAGAGGATAGGGAGGATCTTAAAAATCATATTCTCAAAATTAGTAAACTTTTGTGTACAGGCCAAATTCTTGCGATAAACTAGGAGAAAAAAATGGCAAGGTTTAGAAAAAACGATTCTTATAAATCTTTTAATCACACTTGAAAAAAAAAATAATTCATTTTTATTTTTGAGGCACTGTGCCTTTTTTTGTAAAATTTCGATCATGTTTAAAAACGGTCAAAAAAAGGGTTTTGGGTGAATCACCTTTTTTTCTAAAATAAGTTTTTTTTGGAAAAATTTAAATCGGTAAACCATCTGTGAAAATAAACAATCATTTACCAAAAACGTTAAGTTGATTCATTGTTTAAATAATGCACTATTTAATTACTAAGCAGCTTACAAAACATTATTTTATCAAATTCGGTGATAAGTTTAAGTATATTATAAAATATACTATACTATACTTATACAATATTTTGAATATGACGAACGAATAGATTTCATTTTTAAATCTTATTGATAAAACAGCTGGTTTTCGAGTTGAGTAATTCTCGCTGAAAGTGGACCACTATTTACACATGGTGCTCAAAAATCAAAAGCAATGTACTTTTCCAATAGCCCCCACCAAGTTATGAATGAAACCATGTTTGGTTGGTTTCATTTGTCCTCACCTCGGCGCCACAAAGCTAAAACATTTTTTTAAATTGGTAATTTTTTGACTTAGGCGCGTCTACAAAATTACTCATAACTTTGCAAAACTTCAACAAACCCTTGATATTAGGGGTGTTTTGGAAAGGAAATGAGCAGAGCTTTCGAATGAACTTGTCAGAAAAATACCGTTCCATACATTTTTTAGCCACAAAACACCAATGTATTTTTAAAAGTCATTTTTGAAGGCCGGCGCCCCGCTTTATCGAAAAACTGACAAATCCATTCGAAAGCTGAGACGATTTCACATAAAGGACCAATAAATCTAAGGTGTATGTCCCTCCTATCTTTTTTAATCTTATTTTGATTCTGCGAGCGCAGCGCTCCGTCCGCATTTCGGGTGCCCAAAATGTTGTGAATTGCTTGCCCCATTTTAAGGTTTTGTCAAAAAATATAGGTGCTCACTTTTTAAATGATAGTTTATTGTCCAAGGATCAAAATGCACTTTCGATAATTGACCAATATTTATATTTTTGGGTTCTTCCAGGCAATTTATTGTCGAAAAATTGTTTTTTTTTTTACTTTTTTTTTGTAAAATGCTCACTTACAATTGGGTGGACTTTTTTTTTCAGTAGAACTAATGAATGTAGCATGTAGGAAATTTCACTACGAACCTTTTTTCTCTAAAAGAAAACGTAATTTCGATACTCCAGTGCCAAGATATTTTAGTTTTAGTGCGAAAAAAAAGTGTCAGTTTTACAAATTTCTCAGAATTAACAAGCACGGCCTATTATTTACATGCGGCCTATGTTTTGGAGGCCAGAGTATGGTTTCTTATAGTTATTTTGGTCGCTGAATTCGGATCTGGAATCAAATTTCATATAAGCAGTTAAATTAGGAGCCACGCCCAAAAGTTATTTGCTGTAATATGCTGTAATTTTAATCGCTACTGAATTCGGTCATATTTCATCTTTCGCTCACCTTTAATTGATATTTTACTAACGGATTTTTTTATGGAGAATGTTTTTTTCAACTTCTGATTGTTTTGAGAGGCCTCGTGGCGCGGTGGTTAGCGGCTTCGGATCCCTATGGCTATGGGGAATACACGCCAATAATATTTGAGCGTGACTAAAATATCACTGTTCACTGTTTATCTGAAATTTGATTCCAGATCCGAATTCAGCGACCAAAATAACTATAAGAAACCATACTCTGGCCTCCAAAACATAGGCCGCATGTAAATAGTAGGCCGTGCTTGTTAATTCTGAGAAATTTGTAAAACTGACACTTTTTTTTCGCACTAAAACTAAAATATCTTGGCACTGGAGTATCGAAATTACGTTTTCTTTTAGAGAAAAAAGGTTCGTAGTGAAATTTCCTACATGCTACATTCATTAGTTCTACTGAAAAAAAAAGTCCACCCAATTGTAAGTGAGCATTTTACAAAAAAAAAGTAAAAAAAACAATATTCGACATTAAATTGCTTGGAAGAACCCAACATAAATATTGGTCGATTATCGAAAGTGCATTTTGATCCCTGGACAATAAACTATCATTTAAAAAGTGAGCACCTATATTTTTTGACAAAACCTTAAAATGAGGCAAGCAAATTGCAACATTTTGGGTGCCCGAAATGCGAACGGAGCGCTGCGCTCGTAGAATCAAAATAAGATTAAAAAAGATAGGAGGAACATACACCTTAGATTTATTGGTCCTTTATGTGAAATCGTCTCAGCTTTCGAATGGATTTGTCAGTTTTTCGATAAAGCGGGGCGCCGGCCTTCAAAAATGACTTTTAAAAATACATTGGTGTTTTGTGGCTAAAAAATGTATGGAACGGTATTTTTCTGACAAGTTCATTCGAAAGCTCTGCTCATTTCCTTTCCAAAACACCACTTAATATCAAGGGTTTGTTGAAGTTTTGCAAAGTTATGAGTAATTTTGTAGACGCGCCTAAGTCAAAAAATTACCAATTTAAAAAAATGTTTTAGCTTTGTGGCGCCGAGGTGAGGACAAATGAAACCAACCAAACATGGTTTCATTCATAACTTGGTGGGGGCTATTGGAAAAGTACATTGCTTTTGATTTTTGAGCACCATGTGTAAAAAGTGGTCCACTTTCAGCGAGAATTACTAAGTTACAGCTTTCATAATAATTAATTTCATTGAAAGTAAAATAAAAAATTGAAACAATTCAAAGACTTTCCAAGCGTCAACAATAAGCCATGAAATTTCAAGTGAAGATAGCTTGGAAACTTTTTATCCGAATTTAAATATCGAAAAGTGAAACTTTTTTATTTATTTTATTTTCAAGTCTGTTCAATAAAAATGTTTTTAGAATTTTGAACTTATGGCTGACATTTGTGAAGACCTAAGCTTTGAAAAATTCATATTCATTTTCAACTTTTTCAAACTACAAATAAAAAAAATATTATTACATCTTGGAATGAGAGCATCTTCTATGCCAGAAAAAAAATATGAAATTTTACCTTTGAAAAAGTGAAAATTTTACCTATTTCCCATTGTACTTCCACCTATTCCAGTCAAATGTTGTATTATATAAAAGAGATTATGTTTAAGCTCAATATTTGACATATTAAAATTTGAACTTTTTTTAAAGAAATACTAACATAAAATCACACCAAAGAAATTTTCTACAAATTGAGCCTTTTTTATTTTTTTTTCAATTTTTTAATCTGGCTGAAACATTCCGTTTGCCCAAAGAAGCCATTTTGCACCATCATTCTGTCCATATCATTTTTCTTACAAATTTGACAGCTGAACCATACACTGATAGAAATTCTGTCAGCAAATCCGGTAATTCTGTGTTGTTGAATTCGAGAACATTAAAATGTTTCCAAAATCGTCAAAAAAATTTCGATTTTGGGAACAATGTTGTCAGTTTTGAAAATATTTACAACGAAATCGAAAAAAATGTCGACTATTTTGTAAACGCTTCAATTCAACAACACAGTGTTACCAGATTTGCTTACAGGATTTCTATCCGTGTACAGAAATGGCATGTGAAATTAAAAAATCTGTATCTTTTGAAGGATTTTTGTTGATCGAATTGGTGTTTTCAACAAAGTTTTAGGTATGAGCGAGGACTACACTGAAACAATATTCACGTAAAAAATACTTATTTTCAAATAACTTTTTGCAATTCAAAATTGATTTAAAAAAAACTTTTTTATATATCTTTAAGGGGACATAAAATGCCATTTTGTCAAAAAAAAAATTGTTGACCCTTGCACTGTAACTTGGATTTGGCCCGCACTTTTCTCTCGCACTTTTGACAACAAGAATCTGCAAAACTAGGCAACCAGTTGTTTTTTATTTACATTTCCAGTCGCATTTTCCACCAAACTGGACTTCCGCACTTTAAAATTGCGATTGACAGCTGAAAAACGAGCGAGTAACCTCGGCTCGCTTTGATCATTTTCTTGGAAATTTAAATTTTTCCAAGCCAGTTTGACAAGTCGCAATAGTGCGATCACAGAGTAACCAAACTCTGTGGTGCGATCGATAGCAATAAATTAGTGCGAAGTCCAAGTTAGTGGGAATTGCGAAATATCTAAAAAAAAATTTCTTGAAAAATTCAAAGAAATGGTCAACAAATGTTTTTTGAGAGATTTTATTTTTATAGAAAATTAAATTTGCACCAAAAAGTACTGTATTTTTTGTTTTTAATCCATTTATTCTTGGCATCTTTAAACCTTTTTGGACATTCACTGCCTTAATATACTGTTGTGAAATTTTTATATAGTGCATAGTTTTAGAAAATAGTAAACAAAGTAAAGTATTGGGAAATGTTTAGAATATTTGGAAAAATGAAATTTCAGTGTTTCCTATTTATCCATCGTTTTTTGATCACCCTAATCTCGGAAAATAATGGTCCGATTTTTTTTACTTTCGTGACATTTTCAGATCTTTATACAAAAGGATAAAATTATGAATTTAAGCCTATAGGATTATAAGATTTTTTCCTAGTCTCCTTAAATATATGAAAAATAGATTTTTTTTGGAAATCAAGTTTTGATGAAAAAAAATTATTTTAAAAAAAGTATTTTTCTGTGTATCATTTTTTTCAATGTAGTTCTAATCCATACTAAAACTTTGCAAAAACATGAAACCGAACAACAAGATATAGAGTTTTGAATTTAAAGTTACCATTTTTGTATGAACAGCTGCCAAATTTGTATGGAAGATGATATCGACGACTGATGATGCATAAAGGCTTCTTTGGATATACGGAAGGTACTCAAACAATTTCAGTCGATTTAAAAAATGCAAAAAAAAATAAAACAGATGGTCGAAATCTCAGAAAATTGCTCATCAATGAAAATTATGTTTCTAAAAATTATGAAAAAAATTACGAAAGTTTTAAAATTTATTTTGAACTTATAGATTTTTTTTGTACAAAGTATCCACTCTTGATGATTAAAGTGGCAATGGTTGTATAACGATTTTTTTTTCTTAATATCCTTTGCATTTTTTGACGGTGCACCTCGAACCAGGTGAAAGGAGCTGGCACCGGCAATACGATGCTAATCTAGTGCCTGGGAGCCGTGGCCTGGCACCGGCACACACGTACGACGAAGCGAACGGAACCTGCTGTGTTTTGTTGGTAGCGCGCGCTATAACACATTCCGAACCTGCTGATTTAGTTGGGTCCATGGGAATAAACACGTGAAAGGAATTATGACCGGTCGCCGCAAAAGTGACACTTTTGAGATGAAACGAAATATTTTCGTCACTTTGACTGCAATTTTGAACAGAAATAATTAAAAATTTAGGTAATAAATTCGCTCAAAATCACTTTATAAAGTAGAAATTCTCAACATTACACCAAGAAAAACCTCCACCAGCTGTTCCCGTTCACAAGTGCATGTCACAAACTAGCAAAAAGAGATCAGCTCTGGAGCTGGAATCCACCGCCCAAGGGCTGAAAAGCGATGTCAACGTGAGGCACCGACAACGATGACGCCATCATTCTGATAAGCAGATTGAGGGGGTGAAATCAGACACAAACAGTTGTGAAGGATTTTCAGGGAGGAAGGACTTACTGGGTGTTAGTGGCTGATGTTAAATTTAAATCGTACTTTGAGGGGGGATTAAGCGTTTATCCTGCTTGAGCTAATTAATGAGTTGAGTAATAATTTTGAATAAAACCTCAATAAGTATGACGTTTACGTTTTTTTTTCGTTGAAGTCCTAGAGTCCTTTTCAAACATCAGAACGTAGTACGCAAGTGGGTAAATAACTGTTCACAAGATAAAAAGACACATTTTCGAATCAATTTGTCTGTCACCTAAATAACCAAACTAAATTTTCATGGAAAGAGAACCACCGAAAAAAAAGTTGTGTTTCGTACAAGTTCCACGGAAAAAAAGTGGCCAAATTGAAAGTTTCGGGTGACTTGTGTGGGTGGGTTTCAACTACAGTGGACTCTCTCGTTGTCGATATTGAAGGGACCGTCGAGAGCGGGAGTTATCAAATTATAGAACGGAAAATCAAAGCAATCTATTTGAAGGGACTGAAAAATTTATTGACAGCTGGAGCATTATTGATATCGAGAAGATCGACAGCCAGAGAGTCCACTGTATCTCGCTCGGATGTCCTGAAGCTAGTTTCCGGAAGGAACTATTCCACCGAAAACGAAAGCTACTCGATCTCTGGGAGAGGAAGGAAAAATTCTTCAAACTATCAAGGACTTTAAAGAGGGGGGTGGGAGAGCAGGAGTTTGCTTTCGGTTTCGGGATGGTCTGGGAAAGTTGCCGTCGGAGATGGTTGTCAAAAACTTAAATACTGAATGAAGCCGAGATGGATGTGTGAAAGTTTCTGGTGGTGGGAAAATGTTGCTGCTCGAGGATAAGTGGGGCAGAGATTGACATTAATTATTCACTCATTGCTTGCAAGATGTCAGAACATTTGCAACGAAATGGTTGCAGGAATTGCACTTGTTCTGTTTGGTAAATAAATGATTATTTTTATTTAAAAAACTAACTTAATCCACCTATGTGGTTGGTGCCTTCCTCACTCTTTTCCAACAATGGGTGATATGTGATATGATGGGTTTAGACACAAATTTCGTCTAATTTCGTTAAGTTCCGGAATATAAAAAAAAACACACACATATCATTCAAGGGCTCATAAGTGGCATCTTAAGTGGTCAGAACTCGAGACAGGGTTGCCAGATCTTCAATGTTTTAGACTCGTTGGAAAGGTCTTTCGATTACCTAACCAACGATGGGTCGGATGATGGATCCGGACATTGTTTACATACATTTAAGTGAGATCCGGCTACAAAAAAAGTACATACATATCACTTAAGTGGTCAGAACTCGAGACAGGGTTGCCAGATCGTCAATGTTTTAGACTCATTGGAAAGGTCTTTCGATTACCTTAGCAACGATGGGTCGGATGATGGATCCGGACATTGTTTACATACATTTAAGTGAGATCCAGCTACAAAAAAGTACATAAATATCCCTTTAGTGGTCAGAACTCGAGACAGGGTTGCCAGATCGTCAATGTTTTAGACTCGTTGGAAAGGTCCTTCGATTACCTAACCAACGATGGGTCGGATGATGTTTCCGGACATTGTTTACATACATTTAAGTGAGATCCGGCTACAAAAAAGGACATAAATATCACTTAAGTGGTCAGAACTCGAGACAGGGTTGCCAGATCTTCAATGTTTTAGACTCATTGGAAAGGTCTTTCGATTACCTTACCAACGATGGGTCGGATGATGGATCCGGACATTGTTTACATACATTTAAGTGAGATCCGGCTACAAAAAAGTACATAAATATCACTTAAGTGGTCAGAACTCGAGACCGGGTTGCCAGATCGTCAATATTTTAGACTATTGGAAAGGTCTTTCGATTACCTTAGCAACGATGGGTCGGATGATGGATTCGGACATTGTTTACATACATTTAAGTGAGATCCAGCTATAAAAAAGTACATGAATATCACTTAAGTGGTTATAACTCGAGACAGGGTTGCCAGATCGTCAATGTTTTAGACTCTTTGGAAAGGTCTTTCGATTACCTAACCAACATTGGGTCGGATGATGGATCCGGACATAGTTTATATACATTTAAGTGAGATCCGGCTACAAAAAAGTACATAAATATCACTTAAGTGGTTATAACTCGAGACAGGGTTGCCAGATTATCAATGTTTTGGACTCGTTGGAAAGGTCTTTCAATTACCTAACTAACGATGTATAACATGATGATGTTTGGTTCAGTTTACTGCCATTTATTCAACTTCCGAAAATATGCGAAAACACATTTTTATACATAACTTTTGAACTACTTATCGAAACTTCAAACAATTCAATAGCACCGTATGGGACCCTAAACCAAGTCGAATGCGACTAGTTTGGTCAAAATCGGTTCAGCCAGTGCTGAGAAAACTGCGTGACATTATTGGTCACATACACACACACATACACACACACATACACACACACATACACACACACATACACACACACATACACACAGACATTTGTTCAGTTTTCGATTCTGAGTCGATATGTATACATCAAGGTGGATTTTCGAGCTTTAAATAAAAAGTTCAATTTTAGAGCAGGATTATAGCCTTACCTCAGTGAGGAAGGCAAAAAGCCAAAATCATTCGCATTTGCAGATTTTCAATTTCAAAACATCTTTTCCGAGTAATTGACAAACCGATTTTTTTTTGGTTTCTCTTCATCGCAGGAAATTCTGCTTAATGTTTTACAAGTTAAAACTCTGCACTTTTTAGAATTGGCGATGAAGAAGAACGATGTCAACATTCAAATCTAGGGGAAATATACCCTTTCTAATCAAACACCTATCTTCGTCATATGGAAAGTTTGATGCTCGATTAAAACACCAAAAATACTTTTTAGGCTATAAACTTACCAGCAACAGCACCGCCTCGAGTAAGCACGCAAATTTATGCCATTTACTGGCCAAAAAGATCAAATTTAGTGCACTTTTGATCATAATTTCCATTTTGCGAGACCATTTCTCACAAGATTTCTCATCATTTTGATGGCACACACATCCACACGCAAGATCAGAGGTTAACTGCTTAACGAAAGTCGCCATCAATATCTTTTCACTTGCGCTAACGATTTCAAAGCGCTTAAGATATAAAATTGCTTCCAACTACCGGCAACATGTTCTTTTGCACATTAATTAGTCACTCACTTGAAAAATAATCCCGAAACATCTAAATAATTAGCAAGCGCCATCAAAAAAAAAAAAAACGCGCTAAGTCTTTTGACGTTTCTATTTTGACCACCCATTCCAATCGAAGGCTGAAGAAAACCGAGCGAGAAGCGAAGGCAAATAAAGAAAAGCCACCAATACCACCAGCAGCGCTTGTGGTGTTGCCAGGAAACTTTCTCTATAAATGCTACTTTTCGTGAGTGTTCGCTTAAAATTTCATCAATTTTGGCAGCACTAAGCAGACCCAAAAGAGCGTTGGAAGAAAAAAAGGACAAAGCTGAAAATAGAAAAATGGGCGTGGCCCAATGCACTCGACTGATTAGAATGCATTTTTGAAATATTTTTTTTAACTGCTTGTAAAAAGAATAGCATAACTTTTAATAAAAGTGAAAATAAACAGAAATGTTAACAAAAAGTTGCTCTACTCGTTGGTGTACTTGGTTTTAGTGAATTTCAAGGAACACTCCAGATTATCCAGCATCATTCAAACACGACCGCTTATTAGGCTTAAAATGGGTATATTTCCCCTAAAGCATTTTTTCAAAAGAACTTAACTTTGCTTTAAAACGTCCAAGGGAACGTGCTATTGTAAATTTACTTTAGAACTATAGTGAATTAGGCGGAAGCTCTGTTTTTCGTTGAAAAACTAAACCTAACATTATTGAAAAACTTACATAACCACTTTTTTTAATAATACATTGAATTTGAATTTTAAGATTCCCTGGATTCTCAAATTCAGAACGTATTGCTGAATCATTCTCATATTATTTTGCAAAGAAAATAAAAACATTGCTGGGAACAAATAAATCAAAAAGGGCGAAAGACATAAAATCGAAAGGCCTAAAAGTTGAAAAACAAAAGGACAAATTAAGTACTAATATTTCAACATAATCGAGTATCAAATAACGTGAGATTTTCTACAGATTTTCACCACAGATTTACTATAACATAGTCATATTATCTCAAAGTACTGTATTTTAGCATGAAACATACTGCATGAATTTAAACTTTTTTAAAGTTTAAACGATTAGAGGTAAAAAAAATAAATAAAATTAAAGTTTTCTTTAATGCTTTTTACACCAGTCTAGTTGTTTTGAAATCATTAGTTTTAAAATTTCTATATTTGACGGACTTTTTCTTTTCGCAAAAAAAAACTTTTTGCGGTACTGTACATTAAAGGAGTTCGAACACGCTTAATATGATTCTAAGCACAGGAAATGCCTTTCAAATTGTTTTGAGTTGATTTAACTTTTATTTCCATAAACAAATTTTTTGCCCACTGATTTTTTGGTCTGACTTTGAAGGGCGATATAAACTTTGAAAAATATCAACCCGGGCCCCGGGCAGACGGTAGTAGCAAAATTCATGCCATTTTAATAACAATTACTGTTAAAATAACAGAACATGTTATGGAATCTTCTTGAAAAATCCATTTTTGCATATGAGTTTAATAACAGTTTATGTTATCATAACAAAATTTGTTATTGGTCTGATATTGGTTGAAGCCAAAACAACTTTGAAATAACATTTTTTGTTATGGAAGAATAACTTCAACTGCTGTTAGGATGATCGGATTAGTTGTTAAAATAACAAAAAATAATAACAAAGATTTGCTCGTAATGTTATTTGGCTGTTAGGCCGTTGCAAATATTTTTCAAAGTTTATGTCGCCCCCCCCCCCCCACCCCCCTTCAAAATTGGTTCGAAAAATCAAGGGGCAAAACAAAAAAATATTCAAAAAACTTCAAAATTTTAAAGAAAATAGAAGTTATATCAACTGAAAACAATCTAAAATGCATTTTTCTGCATTAACAATCATATTTAGCATGTTTGGGCTGGATTAAAAATATTTTGATTTTATATGAAATTCCAATGCACAGCACCGCTAAAACTTTTTTTTCGCAAAAAATAAAATTTTCGTCATCTTCGTCGTTAGATATTTTGGAAACTAATGATTGCAAAACAACTGGACAGGTGTATAATGCATTTTAAAACACTTTTTTTCATTCAAATGTTGAAACCAGGGCTCGTAAATTCAATTTTTAAACTTTTTTTTATTTTTTTGCCCCCCCCCTCGATTCTGGTCAGAGGCGAGGGACATAAACTTCAAAAAATATTTGTAGCGGCCTTATTACAATAACAATCAAATAACAAAAAATCATACCAACAAATAACAAATATTGTTGTAAATAACATAAAATGTTATTTGCCTAGTATTTTCAAATATCAAAAAATGTTATTCCAAAGTTATTTTCGTCTGCTCAAGAACACTTAAAACACTTTACAATATTTATTTTTTGCAAATTCAAAATTTAATGAATACAAAACAGTATAAAAGTAAATCAATTATATCCATGAATAACAATGTGATTTTAAATGTTTTATTTTTGTGAAAAACACGAATGATTTTTGCTGGTAACAAAGTTTTTTTATTTCGTTCATTATGTCATTTTTTGAATGGTCCCTTAAATTCTACCCATAATTCTGAAGGTTTTGCGTCGTTTACGGATGGTTCCTAGATCTTTCCTTAAAATATTTTTATTAATGATTTCCAAATGTGGGCAACATCCCGTTTATTGGCAACAGAAAATTTAAATCATGTTGCCAAAAACGGACTGGCTCTGTTTAAAAATAAATTATTATTTTTTCAAAACATTTGTTTTTGTACAAGTTTTTAAATTCAACAGTGAAATTTTCAAAACACCAGTCCAAATTTATAAATATTATACAATAGTATTTTCTAGAAAGTGACATACTTCTGTAAACTTGATAAATTATGTTATTTTATAAAATTTTAATTGCCTCATAAAAAAATATTCGCCTTCATAAAAATTCAAAATATATACAATAATTTCAAAAGAAAAAGTAACACAATTTTCTGTTCACTAATCTTGATTAACAATAATCCAGCGATAGCAGGACATTGCTCTTATTGCCTTTTAGTATTTTTTAAAATGTAAAAGTTAATGAAACAAACCAAACAATAAAAAATAGGGTCCGAAACCCCTTAGTTTTCTTTAAAAATTGCTAACATTGTCATCATGCCTGAAACAAATTCCTTTCTCAGAATCGCTAAAAAACTGTACAAAACCAAATCAAAAACCCACATCCACTCACCTGGACTACCGTGCGGGATGGGCGCACAGAACGCGCTGGAACTGCCCGATGAGGACGTGGGCGGCGGGTAAAAGGCTCGCGGACCCAGTCCCAGTGGCGAATCACACTGGGACGGCGGCCCAAACAGGGGCGGCGTGGCCAGAGCTGCGGGAAGAAGAGAGATGTTGTTACAATTTGTCCGACAATATTGTTCGCTGTCAAAAGCTTCAAATTCGACGTCCGTCCGTCCATCATCAACCGATCCAATTAAGTGGGCCATCAATTTTCAGCAACTGGAAACGCGGCGCCACGTGGCGACAGTTGACGATACGATACTCACTCTGGTCGTTGGGTGGTCGCATGCTCGATAGGGCCGTCAACGGGGTGTACGATTTCGGCGGTGCCTCGCCGGGCCGGACCAGCCGCTCCTCGGTGACACTCTGCTGGACGCGATACTGCATTTTGCAGTAAGCTTCCTGGTTCGCCCCGAGGCTCGAGTTGACGTACACTCCCGTGATTGTGACCTCGGTGTCCTGGGCAATCACCAGGTTGCTGGACACGGGACGGGGCTGAAAGGAGGGAACAAAAATGTAATTTAATCCGTCCTCACTCTAAAGGTCAACTGCCGCGCCATTTACCTCTTCAATTTCCCGCTTAACCTCGTGCTCTTCTCGTCTTTCACGGTTCGGTTCCGTCTTCACCGTGATGAGCGGTTCCTTCTCTTTCTCCTTCTCCCTCTCTTTTGCTTTCTCCTTTTCCTTCTCTTTTTCTTTCTCCTTTTGCTCCTTTACCCTCTCTTTCTCCGCAGCTTTACTGACTTCAGCCGCGTTTTCTCCCTGCTCCTTCAACTCCTTCTGCTCTTTAGCTTCCTTCTTAGCTTCCGCTTTAGCAGCTTCCTTCTGCTCTTTAGTTTCCTTTACCTTCTTCGCCTTTGGCTTCTCAGCCGGACTGTCCGAGTCCGAGTCCGTATTCCTGTACAGAATTCGCTGAACCTCGTACGTCGCAGCCAACATCGCCGTAGCGTTCAAGCTGGCCATACGCTTCTTCCCCAGCAAACTCTCCACAATCTCCTTCTTTTCCTTGGGAGCACGCTTGCGTTTCTTAACGTCTTCGGCTTTCGGCTTTGGAGAAGCGGCTTCCGCCTTCTCCGACTCCGAGCCGGACTCGTCACTCTCGTCCTCCGACTTTTTATCGTTGTCGGACTGAAGCGCCTTAACCTCCTTTTTGATTTTCTTAACCGGAGGTTTCGGCTTGTCAGCTTTCTCCGACTTTGGCTTAGGTTTCGCTTTCTTGACCACCTTGCGCTTAACTTTGCGCTTCTTGACCGGGTCGGTGTCTTTTCCCTGGAAAATTATTCAAATTTAACACTTACTGAAAAAATCACTCAATTTTAGAAAATCTACCTGTGCATATGTCTCGTCCGAATCGGGCAGGACATCCCCCTCGGATTCCATGCTAGAAGCGTTCGGATCCCAATGCTTGCCGGCGCCGCGCAGTCCGGGCACGCAGCGGAGGGTGCTGGAGTTGGCACAAGATTAAAACAGTTGGAAATGTGATTAGAAAACATATTTTGAAGATTTTTTTCTTGGAAGTTTTTTCAAACTCCACGGACATTGTTGAATTTCTTGAGTTTCTTAAATTTCTTAAATTTCTTGAATTTCTTAAATTTCTTGAATTTCTTGAATTTTTTAGAATTTCTTGATTTTTTTGATTTTTTAGAATTTCTTGAATTTCTTGAATTTCTTGAATTTCTTGAATTTCTTGAATTTCTTGAATTTCTTGAATTTCTTGAATTTCTTGAATTTCTTGAATTTCTTGAATTTCTTGAATTTCTTGAATTTCTTGAATTTCTTGAATTTCTTGAATTTCTTGAATTTCTTGAATTTCTTGAATTTCTTGAATTTCTTGAATTTCTTGAGTTTCTTGAATTTCATGAATTTCTTGAATTTCTTGAATTTCTTGAATTTCTTGAATTTCTTGAATTTCTTGAATTTCTTGAATTTCTTGAATTTCTTGAATTTCTTGAATTTTTTGAATTTCTTGAATTTCTTGAATTTCTTGAATTTCTCGAATTTCTTGAATTTCTTGAATTTCTTGAATTTCTTGAATTTCTTGAATTTCTTGAATGTCTTGTGTTTCTTGAATTTCTTAAATTTCTTGAATTTCTTGAATTTCTTAAATTTCTTGAATTTTTTGAATTTCTTAAGTTTCTTGAATTTCTTGAATTTCTTAAATTTCTTGAATTCCTTGAATTTCTTGTATTTCTTGAATTTCTTGAATTTCTTGAATTTCTTGAATTTCTTGAATTTCTTGAATTTCTTGAATTTCTTGAATTTCTTGAATTTCTTGAATTTCTTGAATTTCTTGAATTTCTTGAATTTCTTGAATTTCTTAAATTTCTTGAATTTCTTAAATTTCTTGAATTTCTTGAATTTCTTGAATTTCTTGAATTTCTTGAATTTCTTGAATTTCTTAAGTTTCTTGAATTTCTTGAATTTCTTGAATTTCTTAAATTCCTTGAATTTCTTGTATTTCTTGAATTTCTTGAATTTCCTGAATTTCTTGAATTTCTTGAATTTCTTGAATTTCTTAAATTTCTTGAATTTCATGAATTTATTAAATTTATTGAATTTATTAAATTAATTGAATTTCTTGAATTTCTTGAATTTCTTGAATTTCTTAAATTTCTTGAATTTTCTGAAAATTTCTTGAATTTCTTGAATTTCTTGAATTTCTTGAATTTCTTGAATTTTTGGAATTTCTTGAATTTCTTGAATTTCTTGAATTTCTTGAATTTCTTGAATTTTTTGAATTTTTCGAATTTCTTGAATTTTTTGAATTTCTTGAATTATTTTTGAATTTCTTGAATTTCTTGAGTTTCTTGAATTTCTTGAATTTCTTGAATTTATTGAATTTCTTGAATTTTCTTAAATTTCTTGAATTTCTTGAAATTCTTGAATTTCTTGAATTTCTTGAATTTCTTGAATTTCTTAAATTTCTTGAATTTCTTGAATTTCTTGAATTTCTTGAATTTCTTGAATTTCTTGAATTTCTTGAATTTCTGGATTTTCTTGAATTTCTTGAATTTCTTAAATTTTTTAAATTTCTTGAATTTATTAAATTTTTTGAATTTCTTGAATTTCTTGAATTTCTTGAATTTCTTGAATTTCTTGAATTTCTTGAATTTCTTGAATTTCTTGAATTTCTTGAATTTCTTGAATTTCTTGAATTTCTTGAATTTCTTGAATATCTTGAATTTCTTGAATTTCTTAAATTTCTTGAATTTCTTGAATTTCTTGCATTTCTTGAATTTCTTGAATTTCTTGAATTTCTTGAATTTTTTGAATTTCTTGAATTTCTTGAATTTCTTGAATTTCTTGAATATCTTGAATATCTTGAATTTCTTGAATTTCTTAAATTTCTTGAATTTCTTGAATTTCTTGAATTTCTTGAATTTCTTGAATTTCTTGAATTTCTTGAATTTCTTAAATTTCTTGAATTTCTTGAATTTCTTGAATTTCTTGAATTTCTTGAATATCTTGAATTTCTTGAATATCTTGAATTTCTTTAATTTCTTGAATTTCTTTGATTTCTTGAATTTCTTGAATTTCTTGAATTTCTTGAATTTCTTGAATTTCCTGAATTTCTTGAATTTCTTGAATTTCTTGAATTTCTTGAATTTCTTGAATTTCTTGAATTTCTTGAATTTCTTGAATTTCTTGAATTTCTTGAATTTCTTGAATTTCTTTAATGTCTTGAATTTCTTGAATTTCTTGAATTCCTTGAATTTCTTGTATTTCTGGAATTTTTTGAATTTCTTGATTTTTTTGAATTTCTTAAATTTTTTCAATAAACAACAAAATAGAATTTTGTACAGAAAATTACAATAACTTACCGCGTAACCACTTCCTCCTCCGACGATTCTTCACTTTCGGTGTCACTTTCCGAGGCTTGCCTCTGCTTTTCAGCAGCCTTTTTCTTATCTTCTTTTTTCTCCTCCTTCTTTTCATCTTTAACCACCACTTTCTTTGTCTCTTTTTTCTTCACCTCTTTCGGCTCTGTCTTTTTGACCACCTTCTTCTTGGGCTCTTCTTTTGTCCCTTTTTCCTCTTTCTGTTTCCCCTTCACTTCACTTTCTTCCTTCTTCTCCGCTTTGTTTTCCTCTTTACACTCGTCCTTCTTCTCACCTTCCTCAATCTTCTCTTTTTTAACCTCCTTACTAGTTCCGGCCCTTGGCCGGGGCGGTCCCTGCTTCATCAGGCTAGCTTCCAGCGCCGCCCGGGTTTCGTTCTCGTACAGACAGTGCACCTTGGCGATTGCGTTCAGGGACGCAACCCGGTGGCGCTTCGGCCCCGACCAGAACCCGTACAGCTTGAGGTGACGCGTCTTGGCGGTGAGATGCTTCTTGACGATCCGCGTCCGGACGGATTCCTCCGACGAGTCGGAGTCACCGTTCGATTCCTCGGAACTGTCACGCACTTCGCGTTTGATCTTCTTGCTCATCGGAGTCTGCGGACGCTCGTCCGGATCGGCGTCCTTGTCGTCTTCCTCGGATTCCTCCTCCGAGGACGGTTCCTTTGGGGTGTTGTTTCGAGATTTGGTTGGTTTTTTCGCCGGTTTCTTGAACTCTTCTTCGGAGTCGGACTCTTTGAGCGGATCTTGCTCGCTTTTAGACTCTAGCGGATCCGGGGTCTCCGATGACGCTTCCGCTTGGGGAACTTCCTCGGCGTCCTCTTCTTCATCCTCCTTGGCCGAGGACGTTTCCAGCGGCTTCCGGTTGGTCTTGAAGACAGGTTTGCCGGCCTTGACGGGGGCGTCGTTTTCGCTGTCCGAATCGTCAAAGTCGTACACGTCTTTCGGCTTTTCCGGCTTCTTGTCCTTGGCGTCGGCAGAGGACGTCGATTTGGACGAGGGCTTCTTCTTGCCACCGGAAGTAGGAGTAGTTGATGGTTTGCGAACGTATTTGCGCTTGGATTTTGGCGTTGTTGCCGGAGAGGGCGCCAGCAAGGCTGCGAGGAGTGGTGCGTTTGGAACGGTGAAACCTGCTTCCGGCGTTGATTCCAAAGGTTTCGGCGAGGTTTTGTCCTTAAGTCGGTTTAGAGGGACGTCATCGTCGTTGTCCGTTGACGAACGGATGGTTTTCGGGGGGTCAGGAGATTCAGTGGGCTCTTCTGGAGGAGTTGGTACATCTGGTACCTGTTCAGGCTTTTGAGATTCTTGAACTGGGGTTTCCGGGGTCGGATCAACCTTAGGTTCATCGGTACCAACCGGCTCTAAAAGTTTCTTAGGATCAACCTTGCTTTTACTAGCCTGACCACCAGATGGCTTTCGCACGTATTTGCGCTTAGCCTGGGAGCTTGGAGTCTTCTTAATTGATTTATCATCTTCAGATTTGTTCGTGGGAGATTCTTGTTTCGATGGATCAATTGCCGGAGCATCGTCACCCACCTTCTTTTTAACCGGTGCCTTCTTCTTACTAGCAGCGACCTTCGGCTTAGCGGCCACCTTTGTTTGTTTCTTTTCCTGATCTTGGTCCACGACCTGCTGTACAACATCTACCTTGGGTTCTTGCACCTCTACGGCCGGTTTGGACGACGTTGGCGGTAACAGCATCGGGACGGGTGGCCCCTCGTCTTCCCCGTCCGACTCCTCAAGGGCCTTCATGATGTCCTCAATGCGGCTCTGCACGTCGGACTCGTTCTTATCGTCCTGATCCAGTTCCAGCGAGCAGGGCTTTTCCTCGTCGTGTTTCTCGTCGATCGGGGGAGTTCTCTGGAAAACGAGAATAAAAAATATCGGTTTAAATTTAATTACATTCAGGGAGACTTTATTCTTAATTTGACTGATAAATTTCGGGACAAACTAATTATTAATACAAAAATATTCATAAATTAAAACAAAGATCTCAGCTTTTTATTCTTTTATTGGCCTCTTAAAACCAGTTCATCAGCGACGAATTGACACTAGACTGTTACACATCTTTCAATTTCCTGAAGTTTGATATCCAACATGTGATGAGGTTTGCTCAAAATGGTCAAGCTGGTGGAGTATCCTGAATCCGGCTCCGATTAAATTTTCTGAAATTTTTGATACTTTACTTTAAAAACTCTGAAAAAGTGAACATTTCTACAACATATTGCGTATTTTGAACCATATTGCCAACTATCAAAAGTTTCATAACTTTCATAACAATAGATATTTTGTAAAAAAAACATTATTTGATACAAAAATTTCTTATCTAGAAATGTATTTACAGAACTTTGCGTCGTTTGATACTCATATTTTATATTATGAAAATTTGAGTATTTTCAACAGCGGTATTTTGTGAAAATTGTAGTATTTCACACCGAAAACTCGTGAGTAAAAAAACTGTATTTTGTGGATGTTTTGAGTACCGTCATCTGGGGTGAATCGGGACACATGGGGCGAATTGGGACAGCAGTTTTAGCAATGTTGTAGCCTAATATTTTGATATTTTGGAGTGGTTTCGGTTAGACCAGATCCAGAGCAACAAAATGGGTGCATCCATTTCTAAATTCGAAGCATTTAAGTGTTCTTAAACGTGGTGTCCCTATTCAGACTGTAGTCTCGATTCGCCCCAGTTGAAGATATTAACACTTTTAACGAAATTCGGACTTTTTCCGACTTTT
Organism: Culex pipiens pallens; assembly: GCF_016801865.2. Classification (NCBI taxonomy): domain Eukaryota; kingdom Metazoa; phylum Arthropoda; class Insecta; order Diptera; family Culicidae; genus Culex; species Culex pipiens. The sequence continues at coordinate 157,830,157 of NC_068939.1, read as the reverse complement.
AAAGTACTTGAGGTAATAATAGGAATTTCTTACCCAAAAAATGATTGCAAATCGAAAATTGTTATTGAAAAAGTAACTTCATCCATAAATTTCAATTTCAACATAAATTAAAAAAAAAAGATTGTTGACAGTATTACAGTAATACACAAACTACACAACAAAATCAAAAAAAAATCAAACCATCCACATTAACGACCCTTGGGTCTTTTGTGATCTCTATTGCAAGTTTCTGCTCGAACCTAGGAGTCCGAAGGCTTGAATGGAGAGAGCACCCAAACCTCTTTCTACTCAAAGGAACCTTCCACCCCAGTGTTTGAACAGACGACCTTTAGATTGCGAGTCCAACCGCCGCCAGCGATTCCACCGGAGTAGGCTTGGTTTGGTGTGTTGTTTGTACTTATGGCATGGAGACGACTCCTACACCTGGAATGACTTAACGGCCTAACAACCAAGGCCGGGACCGACATTTTACTTCCTCATCCGATGGAAGGTTGGAGCAGATGGGAATCGAACCCAGAATCATCCGCTTACAAAGCGGACAGCGTAACAATTCGGCCACGCACTGCGGAACTACACAACAAATTTAGAAAAAAAAAAATAATGCTTCAAAAATGGAACGACGAATCTGAGAAAAAAATGATCAATCAATCAATTAAAAACAAAATATTGAAATCATCAAAACACATTTTGAAAGAAAAAAAAGGCATGGCAAAAAGCAAAAAAAAAAACAAATTATGAATTCTTTTCTTACCTTTTTCAAGAAATTCTTTCTTCTTAAAATCAAACTCAAAATATTTGGAAATTGAAGTGAAAATTCAGATTTTATTTCATTTCCTTTTTAATTTGAAGGACTATGATTGTTATTTCTTAAAGTCAATGATGGCTCATTAAGTTGCCAGTATTTTAATGATTTCAGTTTTATTTCAATAAAAATCCAGCTAAACAAGAATTCATTGCTTTACATGATATACAGCTGGATTTTTCATCGAAATAAAATTGAAAACATTAAAATACTGACAACTTGATAAATCAATATTGATTTTATGAACTAAACATCAAAATCCAATTTTTTTAAAGGAAACCGCAAAAAACAATTGCCTACCTACAACTACCAAATTTTCTGCTTTTTTTGTTGAAAAGGCTTCCAGATTTTTTTATTATTCTCCATTTAACGTGAAACACGTTTGAATTTCTATGATAATTTAGTTTTTTTCCGATCAATAAGAATCTTTTTTTATCTATTTGTTTTAAGCCCTACTCATAAAACATATTACAGGTACCTATCAATCATTCCGAAAAAAATGTGACTTAATGAAATAAGTTTAGCATTTTTAAATATTTACTACAAAAAAAATAAATTCCAAAATAATGAAAGGAACCTTCAATTTTAAGGTTAATGCTCAAAACTAATAATGTTCATTGAACTTTCAAATAAGCCCAATGTAATTTAAAACACCTTTTTCATGCAAATTTTGAAAGTATGGCCTTTTATTTAAATTTATATCTTTTTTGCCCCTCCTCGACCCTAACCAGAACCAAGGGACAGAGGATAAAACATATTTGCATTGGCCTAAAATGTAAAAAAATTACAAAATATTCAAAAGTTAGTTCCACAACAAACGCCAAAAAGCTCGTTTTTATGCTAAAAATTTGCTGAACTCAAAAAAAAATAGTTTCAGAAGCAAACAATTGCGTTTTGTGGGTTAAAACTGTAAAGTACTGGTCAAAAATTGTGAAAATCATAATTTTTCAAAAATATTTTTTATATAACTCATGAAGGATACATGCAAACTTCTTATGTTTTAATATCAAAATTTATGTTTTTGTCTGCTCTAAAAAGTAACCCTGCAAAGTTACAAAAACACGTAATTTTAAAATGGAAAATTGTGGTCTAAATGAAAAATGACCCTTCTGGGTTATTGCAGATTCGAAAAGAACATTGAATTTCCCATAAAATAACATGTTTCAAGATTTTTGACACTTGAGTAACGGGAAATGGCAGCGATTTTAAAACTATTTTTAACTTTTTTTTTTTTTGATGAAAAATACGCTTTTCGGAATTTTTGATTGAGCGTTCCATTTTACATAATAACACCAAATTTCTATCTCTTCATAGTTTCGAGCTACAAATCACTGAAAAACGTGTCTTAGTAGAAAACCAGAAAAGTGGAAGAGGTCATACCGCCCCACCGTCACGAGATATCGAAAAATGAACATCGGATCCGTAATCAGGGACAAAAATAATCCATTAAGACAAAGTTTCACGAAAATCAATAAAAAAATGCACTACAAACAAATCATGCCCGTTGACTTTACAAGTTGCCTAGAATCGTTTTTTTTTCTTTAAATAAAAAAATGAGAAAAAACTTTTTTTTTTCTAAAAAGATAATCCCCTCTAGAGATACAATTATTTGTTTTCGTAGCACTTATGTTTGGACATCCCCAAATTTATATGCAGATTTGTATAAAGCAAGCTAACGAAAATAATGGCTTATTCAGAAATCTAGATTAAATCTTCAAAACAACCTATCCCCCATGGGTTTCCTATGCAGATAGGGCCTTTTGAAAATTTAATCGAGAAATAAGATATCGAGGGACAAAGTTACATTCACATCATAAAATCCAAAACTAAAAATCGCGTAATTATTGCTCCCAAATAAGAAAAAAACCAGGGCTGCGGAGTCGGGTCATATTTCATGCGACTCCGACTCCGACTCCGACTCCGGCTTTCTGAGTTAAGCTGACTCCGACTCCGACTCCGGCTCCGGCTTTCTACAAATTGGTGACTCCGGCTCCGACTCCGACTCCGGCCTACCAAATCTAGCCGACTCCGACTCCGACTCCGACTCCGACTCCGACTCCAGCTTTCCACAACTTGTTGACTCCGGCTCCGACTCCGACTCCGACACCTAATCTGTATTTAAAATATTTTAAAAATATGAATTAATCACATCACTCACATTTCAGTTCACACTTGCGCGAATACTGTAAACCGGGGTGACATTTATGTTCGGGGTGTTTTGCAAAATGATAAATACGAATTATTTATACAAAAAGAGTGTATAGAACCATACTAAGTTTGGTAGATAAGTGATCGTTGTTCTATGTTACATGTTTTCAGCGTTATTGAAACAAAAATAAAAAAAACTTCAGATTTAAACGCATTTTCAGCACAACAATTTTCTAAGTAAATTTGAATTGTTGTTTGAAAAATTGGAACTATTAATTTAACTACTTTAAATTTACATTATTATTTTTTTTAGTTTATATGCTAGCTACACTAATTTTTAATTGTCCTTTTTTTAATGAAATATTAAAAGAAAGTTTGACTCACGATCGAATTGACATATAAAACCATTTTGCATACTTTTAGGCTGGGATTTTAAAGAAACACAGTAACTATCAAAGATACCCTGGTTTTAAAATAAACCATTTTCAAAATAACTATTTTTTAAAGCTCTTTTGAATTTATTTGAGAAGACGTACATGGACATTGTGTGATCAAGCCCAGTACACACTTTAAACAGATAAATCATGAGAAAATTCAATATTTGAAAAATAAAATAAAATTATATCAATTATATCACCCCGATTTAAGGTATTTAAAAAAAATATACTTGTTCAACAATAATATTTAAGGATCCACTACACGCAAACATTTTTTGCTTCGATTTTTTTACGGAAATTCTCATAACTCTTAATAGAAAACAGTTAGAGTCCCACTTCTTGTATTAAGTCCTAAAGAAAAGTTATGCAAAGAAATTAGACGAGCTTACTGGTAAAAATATTTACGAGACTGAAAAATTAAGTCTGTCAAATAGAAATTGTCAAAAACTATCGAAAAAAACACTTTTTTCAACATTTTATTTTTTAAACCGCTTTAACTTCACAAGGATTAGACTTAGGACAAAGGTCAATATAGAGACTTTTATGTAAAATTGTCTGAAGAATCGATTCCCACATTCGCTTTTTGAAAATTTTGACGTTTAGAGCACTTTTCAAAAAAATGTTTTCGGTAAATGATTTTTGTATTTTTTTAGATGATTGCTCCATCCTGCATTTTTCGTGAGTCTTTTTGTAACATCTTAGGCTATTTTCACAAAAATTTTGAACGAAAAAAATCGTGGGCTTACCCTCAAATTTTACTTCAAGGGTGCACAGCAACCAAGGCAGTTGTTGTCTTCTTATTTCAAATTTGTCGAACTTACGGACCCAATCCAGCAAGAATCTGATTATAAAAATAGTCAAACTTTGTTGTAAATTACTTTGAAGACAGTAATTTAGGGGATGAATAAAATATCATGTCGATAGTTCCCGTAGTTATGAAGATACTAAAATGTCTGTAACAAAAATCTGGGTGCAAAAGCTCTGGTTAATGTGTACCGTTAAATCTTTTAAATAAAAATATCTCATAACAGTAGCGTGTTGTTTTCTTTCAGTGTTTTTTTTTGGAAAGCCCATCAAATTTCCTACAAGTTTGTCTTTGACCACTTTTTGATACGATGCAACGGCTTTGAGATACAGAAAAATTTAAATTCCGAAATACAAATAAATATCGAATTGAAACTGGCTCCATATACACAAACATGGCTTACATAAGCGTCGGATAACATGTCTAGAAAGTTTCATTAAAATTGGAGATCGTCCGGTATAACCAATTCCCTATTTGGCATGGAATTGCTCTATATCAATGATTATTTGAAAATTAGTTGCTACTTTAGATATTTTTTGTCAATTTCAAATGTTTTCAGCACGACACTTTGATTTATTTTTATTTACATACAAAATAAGCATATTGCGTTCCAAGTAGTAGATTGATGTAATAGTTGATAATTTATTAGTAGAGTTATACTGTTAATTTTACAAATGTAATAAAAAAATATTTTTTTTCGATGAGTACTGATAGTGAACCTTTATTTTCCTATAAAAAAAATGATCTACTTAAAACCTCCAAGATATTCGCTATCGGGCAAAAAGATTACGGTGTTTATATTTTTTTAGAAAGAGTTTGATAAAATTTGTTCAAATTTGATTTGAAAGAATACATAAATACAAGCAAAAAGAGACAGCAAAGAATTATTTTAATATATTTAAATTTTCGACTACACAGCCAAAATTGTTTACTATTTTATGAGTTATGACACTATAGTATAGTGTATACAAACATTGACAAGAGAGGATTAACAGATTATCATTCAGTGATCTTAGTAAAATAACACAATAAGAGCTTTCCAATCACAATAAAAATGCTTCGAAAACATATCTTGAACCAAAAAATAAAGAATGTCAACGCAGTGCACGCGATTCAATGAATAAATTTAAAAAAATGGGAATTAACTTAAATTATAACAAATATTGAACATAAATTATATTAAATATTTTGACAACTCCGACTCCAGCTCCGACTCCGGGTCTATCAGAAATTTACGACTCCAGCTCCGACTCCGACTCCAGCTCATACAATTTAGCCGACTCCGACTCCGACTCCGACTCCAGCTAATCGAGTTTTGACGACTCCGACTCCGACTCCGACTCCAAGTCCCCAAAAAGACCCGACTCCACCGACTCCGGCTCCGACTCCGACTCCGACTCCACAGCCCTGAAAAAAACAATCCCAGAGAACTGCTCACCTGCTTAGCCGGGACCGCCACCTCTTGGACCACCGAAGCTTGTTCTACCTCGGCCGTCGCTACCGCCGCCACCACTTCTGCAGCCTTCTTCTGTTCCTCCAAGGCTGCCTTCTTGGTCTTTGGCTTAGGCTTGGCGGCCGCCACCGTGGGGTTCTTCCTCGCCGGCGATGACTTCTGTTCTGTTGCGACTCCTCCTTGCTGCCCATCATTATCATTTTTGCTTTCGGGCCGTTTCGCCTTAGATTTTGCTCCACCGTTCGACGGCCCTGCTTTGACATCTTCTTTAGTGGTGGCGGTGACGGCGGGGTTGGTGGCCGGGTTCGAAGGCGTCGCCTGGGCCGTGACTGGGGTTTTGTTTTTCGCACCTCCCGCCGCTTCCTCACGCGCAACGTCTTGCTTAGGGGAATCATCCTTTGTCTTTGGCGGAGGTCTTTTCTTGCTGGGGATCGCCGTGGAGACCACGGCTGGTGGCTCCACCGGCTTCTGAACTTCGCTAGAACCTGCAGGCGCTACTGGTTTTGCCGGCGGACCACCACCCAAATCCGAATACTTGAGCTGACTCACGGTGGCACGCGACTTGGTCTTGACCATCTCGCTGATTGACGGATTGCACTCGACGGTGGCCGTGTCGATTTGATTGATGGCTCGGTCCGTAATGCCCAAATTCTTTAGCTCCTTTTGGATCTTTTTGGGAGCCGCTGCCGCGGCAGGGGTCTTCTTACCCCCGGCGGCAATTGTGACCTTTTTCGACTTAACCTCATTTTTAGGCGTTGACTTGGGTGCGGGTTTAGGCTTTGTCGTGACAACAGCCGTTCCGGAGGAAGTGGCTTCCTGTGTGGTGGCCTTCGGAGAAGGGCTGTCTTTGGCCTTTAACTGGAGTCGTTTGAGTGGCTTTTTTAGGGCGGTGGCCTGCGTGGAACCGCTAGGAGTGGGCGTTGCGGAAGTTGAAGCGGTGCTTGTAGCAGCAGCGGAAGTGGCGACCGGTTTCTTCTCAGAAGGCGTTGCTGTTGTTGGTGGTGCGCCTGCTACGGCGGAAGCAGCAGCCGCCGCGGCTGCCTGCTGTTTTTTGGTTTTCATGCGATGATCTGGAACAAGATGTAGAGAGAAAATATTTAATGTAATACAAGTTTTAATGCAAAAATGTCACATATTCTTCTTTTCCTTCGCTTGTTAAAAATAAACACGATTTTTGAATGCAACATTAAAAATAATGCAAGATTTTCTTTTCCATATTCTAAATATAGTGTTGATTTTTTTTAAGTATTTGAGTATATTTCAACCTTTGTGCATGTTTTAATCTTACCAACAAAAACGAAAATATATTAACAATTTGAACCAGCATTTACAACAAATTCCTTAGCAATTTCTTCTTTTTTTATCGGCTGAATTTTTTTTGAGTCCCTTTGACCATAAATCTAGATTAAATTTTCAAAACAACCTATCCCTCATGGGTTTCCTATGCAGATAGGGCCTTTTGAAAATTTAATCGAGAAATCATTAGTTTATCCATTCAAATCTACATACAATTTTGATTGCTGTCCATACAACAATGTTATAAAAATATTTAAAAATCGTTACGATGAAAACTTTTTTTGTTGTTCAATTTTGTAACTTTGGCAAAATGGGAAGAAAATTCTTGAAAAAAGGTGCAGTCCGAAAGAAAAAAGCAATCGCCTTTTCATTTTTTACATAAAACTATATTGCAAAAAATAATGATTTGTTGATGTTTTTAATTAATGAAATGTTCATCTTTTAGTTTATAGCACCAGATCATAATAGTTTAAACAGAAATAAATCCAAAGCCAGGAAGCTTGAGTCTGTTGTAGAACGTCAAACATAGTTTTCCCGAATTATTTATTTCAATAATTTTATTATTACATTCTTTTAGAGAAAAAAATATTCAAGAAGTTTGTCGAATTTTAACTAAACTTATAGAGTTTTCCCGGAATGACAGCCGAATTCCAGAGTTTTTCCCAGATTGCATCTTTAAAAGTAAATTAATAATTTAAACCATATTTATTCCCAAAAGCCACTTGTTTTTGTAGAATAGAATACAAAAGGCTGTTACAAGTATTTATCAGAGTTTTAGGCTTTTCTCCAAAACATAAATACATTGATAATCCTCTTATGAATATCTTGTATAGTCGATGTCTATTGATCATGATCATGTTTTCTAATTATAATATTTTTAATGATCATTTTTGTTCATTTAAAATCAAATTGGGACACATTTTTCCAAATAAAATGCCTACCACGGGTTGTTTCATGTATTCTGATGAACTTGGCAATCTTTAGTATTGCTGTTATCATTTTATAATTTATTTTGATTATTCTAGACTATATGCTAAAAACTAAAAAAACAAAACAATTATATTTGACTACTCTTGACTAGAGCTAATAATATTTTTTCAGGAAAAAAATCTTTATCGAACACCCCTTCCAAAATAAAGTATTTTTTTGTTTTTAATCCTTCCTTTTTTCATCTTTTTTGTTTTGAGTTTTTCTCACTTTCTTTAACTACTGAATACATTTCATGAAAGTAACAATTGAAAAACTTTTAATTATTTTCCTTTTTGATGTATATCCAAATAAAATTCAAACCCCGAGTTTTGTCAACTTTTTTCCGCAGGACAAATTTTCTAAATAGGAGAAATATTCGTATTTTTGGCATGTTAAAAATTCCATCAAATTTGCCGAATTTCGCTATTTCAACAAAAAAAAAATGAAAAAAATGTTGAAAAAACATGCTTGCTCACTTTCTATTGAGATATTTATCACTCGATTTCAGCTGAAAGCGCCTTAAAAAGCTCTATTTGTACGTTAAATGTCAAGCTTAACTTGTACTGCGAAGGGAAATTTCAACAATAAATAAATTGGTATAATTGAATCAACTGGAAAACCTCCATTTTTGGTTTCTTTTCCAAATTTATGATTTTACAACTTCTCTAAGATTAAATTAAATATTACAAGGTTACTGAACTTTTTCAAGACTTTTCTTCTCTTTTTTTTCATTATCTTGTTATAATAATTTCAGGTAACCATTTGTTCACAATATGTTGGACTGCACTTCATGAACATTGATTTAGTCGCTTATATGACTGTGCGGAATGCATTCTACTCGATTGGTTAATGTAGAAACCAAAAAAATCAAAAAAGAATTACATAAAAACATCAGCTAACTGGTTTGACTAAAGTAAACGTATTATATATGTTAGGTAAAAGCAATATTTTTTTTATTTTTTTTAGGATTAGGCCAATGCTATTTTTGTATCCCCTCCCTTATTTTTTTTAATCAGGGGGCAAAAATAACTTTTGCAAAAAGAGAAATAATTTTTGAGACAAAACTTGTACGTGCGATTGTTAACTATTTGGAAAACATTGTATTCGGTTTATTTCTGCTTTTATTATCAAATAAGAGCTGTTCACAAAATAAAATTTTAAAGAGCACAGATCAGAAAATGATGTGAAAAATCATTGATATTTTGCCAATTTTTGACGGAGGCATAATTGTAATAATGAATGAAGCATTTTGAGATAAATTTTGCTTCTGAAATTATTTTTTTGGCACCCATCCTTTTCCCTGGACCACGTCCAGAACCGAGAGCATATTCTCTAAATAACATTAGTTGTAGCTTATGAAATTTATTAGTGAAATTAAGATGTACCGTTCTAAGGAAATATCCATTAAAAAGAGAAATGGATATTTAAATATAATACCTTGAATATTTAAAAAAAATTAAAAAAAAACAAAAAGTACTTCAACATTTAAAACAAAATAGATTCGATACGATTCAACAAATGCTCAACACTTGAAGTAAAAAAAAATAAATATATGAAATGTGAACAATCCTTGATACCAGATGATAGTCCTTATTGCCATATAAAAGTCCTAAAAAAAAAAAAAAAAAAAAAAAAACGATCTGGAAAAGGGTGGTGAGTGCAGCAACACTATGCAAAATAAAAGATCAACAGAAACGGGATGGAATTTCAAATATGAACTCAGTCAGTCACTTACGTTGGTCTAACTAAATTTCTAGGGTGGTTGTAGATAATTTGAACATAAAATCATTTGTTAAAATTGTGTGTTCTGATAATTAAATAACATCGATTTGGGCAATCAAACAAATGCAAGTGCAGAAATCATGACCAACATTATCACAATAACAGAACACCCAAACACTAAATGGTACACCGCAGTTAACATATTTTCGGCTCTATCGCAGGAAGGAAGAGGTTCCATATTTTGTTTGCACCCCCAATAAGGGTCGAAGAGAGGGGGTGTGAAAACGTAATGTTTGCATAGCCAGAATAAATGTTTTATATCCGCAAATCCCACGCATTTACATAACGTACCTATACACATACAATAACACCCCCGCCGCACCCAGCCAGGATTGTCGATTGGGAGGGAAAATTGTTTCGTTCCTTCCGGATGGATGAAGGGGGAAATTTGTGGGGTGGAATGTGTTGTGGTTAGAACGAAACATTTAGTTTTGGAATTTTAGTGGCTTCGGTTAACCACGCGGAACGGGATTGAATTCTGAGCTCAATTTATTATGAACTGTTGAGTTTTTGTAACGTAACTGTTTTAGTTATTTGTAAATTTTTCTATTACAAAAAAAAAAGATTTCAAGCTTCGAATCGGATGATGACTTTCGCCCACCCAAGCTACATTCTCATAAAAATATAATTTCAATCATGCTTTGTTACCTTTAAAGCTTCCATAAATATGTATGAACCCTTAATCAACTAATACTAAGTTTGCATTACCATAGAAAGCTTTGCCGTGAATTGTTAATATTCATAGCACCTGTCGGAGATATGGTGGGTTGATGAATGATTTTAGAAATATTGTGAGTATAAATAAACGTGTCTGTTATACATTGTTAAATTAAATTAACAATTGATTAAAAATTGCATGGTCTCATTATCTATGTCAAACGACGTTTCGTAAGGGCGAAAAGAAAGAGAAGGCTTCCCTAATGATGGTGAGCGTAAGAGAGCCGCAAGCTCTCTCACGATTGTTGGTCAGTCTGTTGGATACTGCAGTGACGATCGGTTCGCAAAGCGCCTCGACTCAACTCGCTGGAAAAAATAAGAATACCTTCCAAAAGGTGCGACAATGGCGCAGGAGGAGGAAGTAGAACCAAGCGGTGAGTGTAATGGCCGGCAATTTCGGAAACAAGTTCGAAACTGTAGACGAAAACACGGTGTGAACGGCAGGAATAAATTGATTGTTGGCTGGTAATTTTTCGATGGGCCAAGTTTCCAACAGATTCCGTTCGATACCATTTGCTGTTCAAGGCGAGGCGAGGAGTTTCGAAAAAAAAAAGTGAAAAAGTGCGTTGGCCATGCGATGTGGCTGTGAGACAAAGCTTGCTTTGTTGTACACACCCGCATGCATGAGACGATCAGGAGAAAGAAATCACGTTGGCCATACGGTGTGTTTGTGAGGCGAAGCTGTAGTCGCTGGTCACACACACATTGAAACGTATGAGACGAATAAAGCTAAAGCAAAATGAATTGATTCATTGGACATGTGGTGTGGTGGTGAGACAAGTTGGTTTGTTGGACACTAACACATTGGTAATCATGAGATGAAATGAAAGAGTTGAAAATTTGGCGTAGTTGTGAGGCGAAATAAACATCGTTGGACACACACATGCAAAAGAAAGTTGGCCATGACATTGAGAAGCAAATTTGGAACGGGAGAACAGGAGAATTCAAAAGATTGAAGAACACATGGAAAGAGAGTGGCAAAAGAAATGTTGGGCCTAAGATGAGATTGACAGGTAATTTGACATATTAAGATCGGGACGAAGTGAGAAATTTATGATGCTGTATGCCATGCGAGAGCCTAGTTTGCTTAGTAGGAGCGAGACGAAATGAAAATTAATATTCTGTTGAGGCAAAATAGATTTCACTGGACTGGTTTTTTTTTTGTTGTTGTTGACTTCTGTGTTGTTGGACGACAAAATAAAAAAAAAAAAAAGACTCACACACATGAGGGTACTAAGGCAAAAGTTGAGTTCGCCATGAAACGTGCTTGAGCGTGAGAGATTCATTTGTTTTGTTGCGAGTGTGGCGAGCTGTGTGATTTGAGATATGGCGGGATGTGGTTGAGAGTAAGATGGCTTTGTAGAGAGAGGAGCAAAGCCAAGGGGAAAACCACTCTCATCAAAGAGCCCTGGGCACCATCGGGCACGCTCTCGGGCACCTTCAGGCACTTTCAGGCACCTTCAGGCACATGCTCGGGCACCTTTCATTTTGACTGTGACAGTTGGAAAATTCTGTCCCAAATATTTTTAGTTGTCAGACGAACTGTTTCTTGTTGCAAGTGCATTTTGTTTAATTAAAATTATTTGTGAGCTGTATTTTGTCATGAAATCCTTTTGTTGACACTGATATGGGAAGGAAAGTAATTTTAAATAATGACTTTATGTACAACAAACTCGTTTATTTGTAGATGTTGAAAACTCATTCTTTAGGATATATCGATTGAAGCTAAATTTCAAGAGAACAAATACGGCATGCAAGAGCTTCATTTTTATATTTAATAATATTTTGTTATGTATTTCAATAGTTCAGGAATAAAAGCAGTGGAATATGCTTCTGGTGAACTTTTTTAGGAAAACCGAAGAACAGAACGTGGTTTATCGTTTTTTTGAACTTCGATGTATGTTCATTCAAAAGGCTTGAATGTGATTGTTGTTGATTGCACCGGGCGTTTGTTTCAGATTAGTGATAATTGGAGTATTCATAATCGGACTTAACAAAAATGTGACGTGTAAAATCGTTGTTTCTAGAAGCACCTCAATATTCTTTTTATGCCTAATAAAAACTGTATTTTTTCATATTTCGTAAAATTTTATTGAATTGGTATCGATGATGTTAATTTTGTTAAAACACACAATAAACATGGTTTGATATTCGGCCACATGCAACAGCTCTTGAATCAGCTAGGGACATCGCCGAGATTTTTGAAAACAAGGGGAGCTGGGCGGGACCACTTCCAACAGAAGTTTAGTTTCCTCAGTGTTCGGTGACCCCTCTCGACTACAACCCTTGATCTCTCTTATCTCGTGGTGACGATTGCCGCAGCTCTTCGTGCTGAACTCGAGCTGGCGGCTGTGGAGAAAGCGAGAGGTCAAAGGTCATCACCGAGGATCGCAAGGATCGTGCCGCTGCAACGACATTAGGGGGAACGGTCCCCGTTTTAGCAGGACGCGCTTATCTCGAAGGCCCCACATTCATCATCCCTTCACTCTGTTTAGATTGGTTTACTACATTTTCTAATGGGTTCATTCCTAAAAGATAAAAGTTTCTGATCAAACTACATTCTATAGTTGATACAATGCATCTTACCAACAATCAAATGAGAAGACTCTGCAACAATAAATTGCATCCAGCAGAATAAAAATCTAAATTTACTCTGCAAAACCGAAAACTAAACGCTGACAGGATTGTGAAAACATTATAAACAAATATTGTAGCACGGTTGCTATGTACCGTCCTGTTTTTTTTTTCTTGGCTTCAGGGCTCACTCGGGCACCTTCGGGCACGTTTGGGCAACTTTAGGGCACAGCCTACTCAAGGGCAATGAGCAGAGTGGTTTTCCCCTTGAGCAAAGCGGAGGATTTGGGAAATTGAGAGGAGCAACTTTATTGGTTTATAGTGGAGCAAACTGGAAGATTTGATAATAGGATTGAGAGACTAGATTGTTTTGTTATGTTGTGCGACAAAAAAAAAAGCTTCACAGGCTCCAGTACTCACATGAGAGGATCAGAGCAAAAAGATTTGTCCATAAAACGTAATTAAATTTGTTTGGTTGTGAGCGGGACGAAATAAGAGTTTTGAAGTATGGTTTACCATGCGATGTAGAGGTTGGTTGAGTGCCAAGTTTGCTTTGTAAAGTGGGGCAAAGTGAGATATTTGAGATCTTGGTGTGTAACATAAGATACCAAGGAATTGAACAGTGGAAACTTCGGGTTACGGGTATCATTAAAAAAAAACAGATTTGTTTTATTGTTCTTCAGTACAGTACAGGTGAAGGCGAATGTCGGAGATATGGTGGGTTGATGAATGATTTTAGAAATATTGTGAGTATAAATAAACGTGTCTGTTATACATTGTTAAATTAAATTAACAATTGATTAAAAATTGCATGGTCTCATTATCTATGTCAAACGACGTTTCGTAAGGGCGAAAAGAAAGAGAAGGCTTCCCTAATGATGGTGAGCGTAAGAGAGCCGCAAGCTCTCTCACGATTGTTGGTCAGTCTGTTGGATACTGCAGTGACGATCGGTTCGCAAAGCGCCTCGACTCAACTCGCTGGAAAAAATAAGAATACCTTCCAAAAGGTGCGACAGCACCCACATTCTCATCACATATGAAGTGCTTGTCATCATTCTCTCAATTTCTGAGGTCCAGGGGTAGATCCATTGCTCAAATACGATGATAACGATATATACTACCCAATGTATGGATTTCGTTCTGCGATGCTAATGTAGTCACAGAAAAATGAACCTAATTGATTTATTTTTATTTTGATATAATTGCAAATGGATGAGGAGTAACCTTAGATGTTTTACAACTTTCTTAACGAATCTAACTTAAAATAATTGCACCCCAATAGTACGTCTTAAAATCTATGATCAAGTGAGTCGCTACTGTGAGCCAGGGCACATTTTGGTGGAAAGCACGGAAATGGATTCATCCAGTCGGCTAAGCCGATGACAATCGACAGCGCGTTTTATGATGGAATATGGAAGCTCACGTCCCCTTGAATAATACAGGAAAACAGGATTATTTTCCGTTTTGAAATTGGTTTTGAACTGAAGATGGTTAGATTTGATAAATTTTGGCTAAGAGTAATGTTTTTGCAATTCAATTATAAGAATCTTTTTTGTATTTTGTTAGAGTCTTGAGTGCTCAATTATTAAACCGTTACAATTTGTTTTAAAGTACCTGTAGCTTAACTTTGGTTGAGAGTTCGAGGGAGGTACCAGAAAAGAAAAACACATCTTGGTTTCAAATTAAAAAAAAAAACAAAAATATGAATCAAAAAGTATTACAAAATGCATTGAACATCCATAAATCTAAGCTTCTATCAAATATTTAGCAAAAACATCGATAAATTTATGATAATATTTATTTTCGTTAAGTTACACGTCTCTTCTCGAAATGTGTTTCAAAAAATGTAAATAAAAAAAAGCATTCAAAGTGCCGTTTTGATTCAAAAATAAATGTTAAATAATGTGACCGGCTCCGTGGCTTAATGGTTGCGGCTTCTGCCTCGAAAGCAGAAGTCGGTTCCCTTGAAATTTGGAATCAGGAATTTAACTTCGAATATGAACCTTTAAGAATCAGGTGGGATTCGAACTCACAACTTTGAATTGATGGTCAGGGACGCTAACCAGTCGGCCATCAAGGAGTTAATGCTCTAGAACTGAATTGATCCGTAGTGGCGAAATAATGTCACAAGGTATAACATATCAAACCATTATATAACTACTAACACCGTCTCAAAACAGCCCAGGGCCATCTCATATACTCATGAACTGGACGAGGGAGTCGTGGATTGCCTGGCCACCGAATTTTTAACAAGAATTCCTATTTTTACATACATACATATTTTTACATTTTACATACATACATACAAAAATAAATGTTAAACAATGCATTCTCAACAGCTTGCAACCGATTTTTTGAAATTGGAAATTTGAATTTTTAACAATAATTCCTATTTGTACCCAGTTTTTTTAGGGAAATTTTGATTTTGCATTGCCTAAGTAACATTCTTCTTTTCATTGAAAAAGGCTTTAAAAGAATATCTTAAAATTTTAAAACATATTCTACAGATTTTTATTGAGGTAGATGTTTGAATTTTTTCACACTTTATGATTGAAGATTGGTTTGAAAACAGCGCAAATTTATATTTTTCAGTATTTTTTTCTTATGATTTCTTTTGTCAAATTGTAGCTTTTAATTTTTATATTCATATCCTCTAATTTAATACATTTTAGTAAAAAATACTCAAATTGAACATATTATCAACAATCCTATCCATATGACGGAACCAATTCATTTCGCACATTTAAAATTTGAAATTTACATGAAATACTTGACTTTCAAAATTATTTTAAATGTTAAAAAAACAACATTAACACAAATTACTATTCTCTAAGAACTAATGTTAAAAATTCGGCCAAAATAAACCTTTCAACCCATTTTTGATCTTCAAAAAATTGGACGAGTTATGCCTTAAATGTTGATGAATACGATGAGTTTTGTGTTTTGGTTAAGGGAGCGTTCTTTTATTACGTAACGCATATTTTTTTTTATTTAACCCCCCCCCCCCTCTACACTCTCCCAACGTAAGAAATTATCCATACAAATTTTGAAAAAAAAGATGGAGCGTAACACAGCTTTCGACATCGCCTACCCACCAACTGCGTTACGTAATAAAAGAATGCTCCCTTATTTCATACGACTTTGAGGCTTGTACAAATTTTATTAAAAGTTTTTGTTCGTCAAAGGGAGCGACAGCAATTAATGCAAAAAAAAAACAGCCTTATTTTTACCATTTTGGAGCAAAAAGAATCACACAAAATATCAATGAATTTATGAAAATATTTTTTCCAAAAGTTTCATGTCTTTTCCGGTCATAAAATTATTATTTTTCAAAAAGTCTTAAACTGCCCGGAATGATTAAAAAAAACAAACATTATTATATGTATTTTAAACAGTTTACAACACCCAACCGGAGGTCGCATGATTGTGATACATGGCGGCATGAAAGAATATCAGAATCTGCATGAAATCTGTCCTCATGCATTTTTTGCGATATAGGGGTATGACATTTTTGCCCGTTACCGACAATTATCGACATTACCGACGGCAGATTGATTGTATTGCAGAAAAAAATGTTAACAGAACGAGGATTGAACCATCAACTTTTAGGTTGCTGATCCGACACGCTACCACCGCGCCATGGACGCTTGATGAATGATGAGGGACAGAGCGCAAACATAATGTTCTCTCTGGAGTGTTGCTCGGGGACGCGCCATCATTATATGTGTTGGTGAGAACTGCAGATCGCTGACGTGTTTACACGCGGGCAAAAATGATCTATGGGCTTGCTGCAAAAAATGTAATAAAATATAACATTTTCTGCAGCAAATCCACTGTTGCAGATTTTGAGATATATTTTTCCTTTGGGTGAACCAATTAACTGCCGCTCAAATCAAGTCCGTCCCATATGTAATTTCGTCAATTTTGAGATAATGATGCAGTTTGGTTCAAAATCATGTAAACTCTCAGAAAACCCAATAAAATTTAGTTCTATGTTCTAGGAAACCGGAGAAAATCCACTTTTTCGTGAAATTCTAACACGTAGCCTTATGGGCGGGACAAACATGACATGCGTTTTTCTCGGCTTGCTGTTTTAACATATGGGACGGACACGATTAGAGCGGCAGATAAACAAGTCCTTAAAAAAAGTTCAGCGGCTTTATTTTTTTTTTGTCATTTGATTTATTGGGGGACAAAAATTATAAATAAAATTGTTAATGGCATAATAATGTTTCGAAAATGTTTTTGGCTCAAATTTGGGCGTGTTTTTTAGTAACATCCGCTACATCTTGAGTCAAAATTAAATTGCAGTTTTTTTTTAGTCTGAGTCTATAATGTTTTACGTAGCATGTTGCAACTAGAAGTTTTATTATAGTTTTATTTCAAAAAAAGTTCAAAATTTAAAAAAAATATTACTGTAAAAATAAGTGAACAAAATAATACAAGCAAAAAATGTATGTAAGAGTTTGTAAATATACAAAAATGTATCGTGGCATTATTTTTAACATTACTGTTTGCAAAAAAGGATTCTTATAAGAAAACGAAATTTAATGTGAATCAAAACCCAGATAAAGATTTAAACTTAAATTCATAAAATAGAAAAATTACAACTGTTCAATGAAAACTAGAAACTATTCAAATGTATGAAAATCTTTGCAGATAAACATTGAAGATTGTAATCACGAACTACGATTCGACAAACCATTCCACTTTCAGTGTTGATTTATTTTACTCGTTTAGCCAGTATCGCAGTAATTAATCAAACCAGCAGCGATTGCTATCGCCAAGCACAAGTTACTAGTAACGTGTTGCTGAAGCTTTCGAATTTATGAAGGCACAGCTGATTTCCTGAATCAAGGCAACACGTTAGCACATCTGCTTCCGTTCATAGTTAGCCTTTGTACATAGCGACGAGGTGGCCGAGAGGTTAAGGCGTTGGACTGCTAATCCAATGTGCTCTGCACGCGTGGGTTCGAATCCCATCCTCGTCGGAGAAACTTTTTTGTTCTCTTTTTTGTTTATTAAAATTCAGTAATTTAACCTTCACCATCTGTCAAATTATAACCTGAAGCAAAAATCGGTCTTTTGAAAATTGTTGAGATTAGTAAAATTATTGCAACAGAAAGCATAAGAATGTGAGCCTTTATTTCCGATTTCAAGAAGTACAAATTGTTTCCTTCCCTTTGTTCCGCATGTTAAAACTCTTCACCAAGGTAGAAACCTGTATGTGTGTGTGTGCGATTTGATGGCAGGTTCGTAACGTATGATTATCGGATAGTTTTCTCGGACGGCTCTCTTATGATGTTCCTGCCTTCTTTTTATTCACTTTATTTTTTCTGTATTTTTACCACACACACTCTACCACATAATTATTGGCATCTTTGCTCGCCGCAGCTTGTCCTTCGCAAAAGGGGGCAATATCAACTCAACGAGCAGGCTCGACGGAAAAAGCTCCGACAAGTTCCGAGCATCGACAATGACTGTGTTTTTTTTTTTCATTTTGCAAACTAAACATTTACATCAGGGTAGATAAATTAGAAAAATTAAACAATACAATAAAAAAATTAAAATGATAATTATAATAATTTGAAAATGTCAGAATTTATGTTAAAGAATAAACAAAGATAAGATAAGAGAAGAGAATAAATAAAAATAATAATTTCTGCAAATTGAACAAGTCAATAATTTTCAAACATCCCAAAATAATTTCAACAATTACACCATATGTCGACAGTCGACGTCGCCTTGAACGACCCATCATCAAACCAAACGCGTGCTCTCCGTGAGCTCCTCTGTCAAGTCTTAAGGGAAACCCCTTTTAAGAGCATGTCTTCCCCTCTTCCGTTCCCAATCTCTCTCGAGTCGTTCTGGCATTATCTGGTCGATTCAGATGCCATCAGCAGCTACCTAACTTCACTTCGGAGTGAGGACGTCAGTCAGATTCGATCCCTCAAAAAGGAACAGAAAAAAGAGTCGATCAAAATTGAGCGTCTTATTATGATCCTTTTTGCTTGGAACTCGCGAACAAAGCGGAACCGTTTTCAATATTTTGATGCACGCAATATGGGGTTCACTTTTGTCCTGATGTTTTATTTTTTTGAGAATAAAAAGGAAAATTAAAGGATGCAGAAAAAAAACATGTGGTGAGCGGCTACGGTTTCAAATTATACGGTAATTGATAGCCGTATTTTGTGAGGTTTGAAGAAATATGTCCAGCTTAAAATATGAAGCAATTTGCTGGATTCGGGTGGTCGAAACAACGAAGATAGAATTGAGTACTCTTCCGAGAATCTTCATTATTTAGTTAGAAAACCTATTTAATAAGTTATAATTTATTAGTAATAAGAATTAAGCTCAGCAGAACACATAGAACGAAAAAATAAGTGTAAAATAATTACTATAAAACAAGCTCTTCCCGGCAAACTTCGTCCTGCCCTTTTTTGGTGTCCTGACGTTTCTTGTTTGTTTGCTAATTCAGCCTCCTGTGATCAAAATTTGATTTTACGTAACATTTCCCATACAATCTGCAGAGTTTCCGGAATCGGTTCCAGAGTGGCCAAAGTTGTAACTTTTTGGCGTAAGAACCTTCCTTGAACTTATACGAACCCAACGCAACAAAGAGCACCCCGATCCGACGCTCCGTATTGAACTGATTCGCGTTCGAACAAAACCGTCGAAATTTTTTATATATATAGATAGATTGTAATTTGGGTGTTTGAAAATTTGCTCCGGGTGATTTTTTTCGTCTTCCGTCATATCGCGAATTTTAATATTTGAAGAGTTAACGGTACCGGTTTCCGGATTCCGGTTTGATTATTTGCTTTTTGTGTGGTCAAGTAGGAGTTTTCTAAAGTGAATAAGAGGAAGAAATTTACTTTGCCGAAGAAGAAAAGTGGTTGAAGGGCACCGGCTCCGGCACCGGAGGTGTGTCGCGGAAGAAGCTTTTGGAGGTGGCTGGAGAATAGAAGTCCCGGTGGTGACAGCATCTCCCGGCCGAAGACTGTCCGGTTGAAAGCAAGAACGGGAGAAAAGCAAGAAAGAAGATTGGGGGGAGGGGGGGGGGGGGGTGAAGTTCAATTTTGAGAAGAAGGAAGAATCTGTAGCAAACTGGAGTGAAAGAAAAAACGTTTGTAAGGAAGTGTTTCAAGATAATTTTGGCAATTTTGTGGATTTGCCAAATTGTTGTAGTGCTGGGAAGGTTAATTTTTTTATGTGTTTTGGTTTCATTTGGTTTTTATTTTGTTTCTTTTTGAGAAAGTTTTAAGTTGTTTGGGGGTTGCTTAGCAACTTAATTTTTGTTAGTTTTGGATTGTTATTGCAAGTGCCTACTGTTGGGATTGTTATCAACTCAAGCGTTCCTGGTTTTGAAGAGGTTGAAGCAAAATTTTGGTGAGTGCGTTCCGATTATTGGGTTATATTTTTGATACAAGGTTTTAACGTTTTGGTTTAATACAAATTTATTTAAAATGGAAATTGTTACAATAATTTTGAATAACTTGGAGGTGCTTGCAAAATTATTTTAAATAAACTCATTAAAAAGTTCGTTGATTGACCAAATTAGTCGTAACAGTGAAGCTTTTCGTCTTGCAAATTTATCTATTGATGGGTTTGGAAATTTACTATCGATGGTTTTTTATAGTGACGAGAACGTATCTGATATTAAAAGGGAAAATTGTTACAACCTGAGGGGTTTTGGGATAAATGATGAAATAATATTAATGCTACAGTTAGTTGGTATTATTTTTAAAGCTGATTTATTTATTTATCAAGTTGCCAAATTTCCTGCACAGATCAAACTTGATGTTAGTATTTGCAATTTAATTTGATATATTACTTTTCACACAGCATAAAGCGGGCAGTCTGATTTTTGGAAGTATATTGGACATGAAATTTTGTGGTTTAACTAATGATTCAACGAAAAAGAATGTTTGCCATTTTGACAATAAAATTCGTCGTAAATGCTAGTGGTTATGAACTAATGTTTTTGGCTCGGAGAATAAAGTGAAGGTAAAGTTCATTGAATTAGGAAATGATACTTTAATTAAAGCTTTGCTGGATCAAATTCATGGAAGAAATATTAATCTGAAGTTTGCTTCGAATGACGTTTCTCAGTTTAGAAAGAATTTAGCATCTTAATGGTTCGGTCGGTCTTGTTTTTTCAACTCTCAAAGACTTGGTATGTGACATTTTGAATTATGATATTTTGTTGAGTATAGATATGTTGTGGATAATTGCTGCAATGTTTAAGAAATGTATTGTAGTTTATTCTAAAGATGCTCCACCTAAAGTATACAGGTTGAGTGAATTTGACAATGGTGATTACTGGAGATTATTTGTACTGATTGATAGAGATAGTTATCATTTTTATAGTGTTTTAAGCATTCTACCTGATTCAAATGAAGGTTTTTTTTTGTTTTGCCTTTCTTACTAAAGAAAGGTATAGGTTTTACTTTAAGCCAGGACGTCATTTCCATCTTCGTAAATATGTCGATTCAGCATGAATTTTAAGCGGAAAAATCGCCAAAAAATCACACTGCATCGATTTTCGACGCTCTATCGATTCACCTTGACAGAACTCGTCTATCTCGAACACTCGAATTTTGAGAAAATAAATTCCGTGGAGGTCGAGTGATGTTCGTATGTGGTAAAATTTTGCAAAATTTTGTGTCGCGCCGTTCTCAGCTCCCATATATCCGATTTCGATTCTTCTAAATGCAGATGAAAGCTAGTGTGCTGAACCTGGGCGAGTTGCCGCGCAAATTTCGAAATATCCATCTGTTTTCGGATGCGGCCAGACTTTTCAACAAAATACACAGTTTTCAAATGAAAATATGGTCAAATTTTTTCATTTTCATATATTTTATTTATCTCAAAAATTGCATTATTCGAGCCCTACAACCTCCCAAATTTTCATCCAGATTCATAATATGGTTCTGGAGTTAGAGCCGTTTGATTGACCTACCATAAGAAAAAAAATCCCTAAAAAAAGGTAAAAGCCCACCTGGTGACCTTCGCCAACATTTTTCATTTCTGATTTTATTCGAAATTTCTTGCTACATTCATAGTACAGACCATGAGTGAGCATCTGAAACAAATTCGACATCGATCGACAATCCCGATCAATTTTTAGAACGATTTACTTTTTGCCTTTCTTACTAAAGAAAGGTATAGGTTTTACTTTAAGCCAGGACGTCATTTCCATCTTCGTAAATATGTCGATTCAGCATGAATTTTAAGCGGAAAAATCGCCAAAAAATCACACTGCATCGATTTTCGACGCTCTATCGATTCACCTTGACAGAACTCGTCTATCTCGAACACTCGAATTTTGAGAAAATAAATTCCGTGGAGGTCGAGTGATGTTCGTATGTGGTAAAATTTTGCAAAATTTTGTGTCGCGCCGTTCTCAGCTCCCATATATCCGATTTCGATTCTTCTAAATGCAGATGAAAGCTAGTGTGCTGAACCTGGGCGAGTTGCCGCGCAAATTTCGAAATATCCATCTGTTTTCGGATGCGGCCAGACTTTTCAACAAAATACACAGTTTTCAAATGAAAATATGGTCAAATTTTTTCATTTTCATATATTTTATTTATCTCAAAAATTGCATTATTCGAGCCCTACAACCTCCCAAATTTTCATCCAGATTCATAATATGGTTCTGGAGTTAGAGCCGTTTGATTGACCTACCATAAGAAAAAAAATCCCTAAAAAAAGGTAAAAGCCCACCTGGTGACCTTCGCCAACATTTTTCATTTCTGATTTTATTCGAAATTTCTTGCTACATTCATAGTACAGACCATGAGTGAGCATCTGAAACAAATTCGACATCGATCGACAATCCCGATCAATTTTTAGAACGATTTACTTTTTGCCTTTCTTACTAAAGAAAGGTATAGGTTTTACTTTAAGCCAGGACGTCATTTCCATCTTCGTAAATATGTCGATTCAGCATGAATTTTAAGCGGAAAAATCGCCAAAAAATCACACTGCATCGATTTTCGACGCTCTATCGATTCACCTTGACAGAACTCGTCTATCTCGAACACTCGAATTTTGAGAAAATAAATTCCGTGGAGGTCGAGTGATGTTCGTATGTGGTAAAATTTTGCAAAATTTTGTGTCGCGCCGTTCTCAGCTCCCATATATCCGATTTCGATTCTTCTAAATGCAGATGAAAGCTAGTGTGCTGAACCTGGGCGAGTTGCCGCGCAAATTTCGAAATATCCATCTGTTTTCGGATGCGGCCAGACTTTTCAACAAAATACACAGTTTTCAAATGAAAATATGGTCAAATTTTTTCATTTTCATATATTTTATTTATCTCAAAAATTGCATTATTCGAGCCCTACAACCTCCCAAATTTTCATCCAGATTCATAATATGGTTCTGGAGTTAGAGCCGTTTGATTGACCTACCATAAGAAAAAAAATCCCTAAAAAAAGGTAAAAGCCCACCTGGTGACCTTCACCAACATTTTTCATTTCTGATTTTATTCGAAATTTCTTGCTACATTCATAGTACAGACCATGAGTGAGCATCTGAAACAAATTCGACATCGATCGACAATCCCGATCAATTTTTAGAACGATTTACTTTTTGCCTTTCTTACTAAAGAAAGGTATAGGTTTTACTTTAAGCCAGGACGTCATTTCCATCTTCGTAAATATGTCGATTCAGCATGAATTTTAAGCGGAAAAATCGCCAAAAAATCACACTGCATCGATTTTCGACGCTCTATCGATTCACCTTGACAGAACTCGTCTATCTCGAACACTCGAATTTTGAGAAAATAAATTCCGTGGAGGTCGAGTGATGTTCGTATGTGGTAAAATTTTGCAAAATTTTGTGTCGCGCCGTTCTCAGCTCCCATATATCCGATTTCGATTCTTCTAAATGCAGATGAAAGCTAGTGTGCTGAACCTGGGCGAGTTGCCGCGCAAATTTCGAAATATCCATCTGTTTTCGGATGCGGCCAGACTTTTCAACAAAATACACAGTTTTCAAATGAAAATATGGTCAAATTTTTTCATTTTCATATATTTTATTTATCTCAAAAATTGCATTATTCGAGCCCTACAACCTCCCAAATTTTCATCCAGATTCATAATATGGTTCTGGAGTTAGAGCCGTTTGATTGACCTACCATAAGAAAAAAAATCCCTAAAAAAAGGTAAAAGCCCACCTGGTGACCTTCGCCAACATTTTTCATTTCTGATTTTATTCGAAATTTCTTGCTACATTCATAGTACAGACCATGAGTGAGCATCTGAAACAAATTCGACATCGATCGACAATCCCGATCAATTTTTAGAACGATTTACTTTTTGCCTTTCTTACTAAAGAAAGGTATAGGTTTTACTTTAAGCCAGGACGTCATTTCCATCTTCGTAAATATGTCGATTCAGCATGAATTTTAAGCGGAAAAATCGCCAAAAAATCACACTGCATCGATTTTCGACGCTCTATCGATTCACCTTGACAGAACTCGTCTATCTCGAACACTCGAATTTTGAGAAAATAAATTCCGTGGAGGTCGAGTGATGTTCGTATGTGGTAAAATTTTGCAAAATTTTGTGTCGCGCCGTTCTCAGCTCCCATATATCCGATTTCGATTCTTCTAAATGCAGATGAAAGCTAGTGTGCTGAACCTGGGCGAGTTGCCGCGCAAATTTCGAAATATCCATCTGTTTTCGGATGCGGCCAGACTTTTCAACAAAATACACAGTTTTCAAATGAAAATATGGTCAAATTTTTTCATTTTCATATATTTTATTTATCTCAAAAATTGCATTATTCGAGCCCTACAACCTCCCAAATTTTCATCCAGATTCATAATATGGTTCTGGAGTTAGAGCCGTTTGATTGACCTACCATAAGAAAAAAAATCCCTAAAAAAAGGTAAAAGCCCACCTGGTGACCTTCGCCAACATTTTTCATTTCTGATTTTATTCGAAATTTCTTGCTACATTCATAGTACAGACCATGAGTGAGCATCTGAAACAAATTCGACATCGATCGACAATCCCGATCAATTTTTAGAACGATTTACTTTTTGCCTTTCTTACTAAAGAAAGGTATAGGTTTTACTTTAAGCCAGGACGTCATTTCCATCTTCGTAAATATGTCGATTCAGCATGAATTTTAAGCGGAAAAATCGCCAAAAAATCACACTGCATCGATTTTCGACGCTCTATCGATTCACCTTGACAGAACTCGTCTATCTCGAACACTCGAATTTTGAGAAAATAAATTCCGTGGAGGTCGAGTGATGTTCGTATGTGGTAAAATTTTGCAAAATTTTGTGTCGCGCCGTTCTCAGCTCCCATATATCCGATTTCGATTCTTCTAAATGCAGATGAAAGCTAGTGTGCTGAACCTGGGCGAGTTGCCGCGCAAATTTCGAAATATCCATCTGTTTTCGGATGCGGCCAGACTTTTCAACAAAATACACAGTTTTCAAATGAAAATATGGTCAAATTTTTTCATTTTCATATATTTTATTTATCTCAAAAATTGCATTATTCGAGCCCTACAACCTCCCAAATTTTCATCCAGATTCATAATATGGTTCTGGAGTTAGAGCCGTTTGATTGACCTACCATAAGAAAAAAATCCCTAAAAAAAGGTAAAAGCCCACCTGGTGACCTTCGCCAACATTTTTCATTTCTGATTTTATTCGAAATTTCTTGCTACATTCATAGTACAGACCATGAGTGAGCATCTGAAACAAATTCGACATCGATCGACAATCCCGATCAATTTTTAGAACGATTTACTTTTTGCCTTTCTTACTAAAGAAAGGTATAGGTTTTACTTTAAGCCAGGACGTCATTTCCATCTTCGTAAATATGTCGATTCAGCATGAATTTTAAGCGGAAAAATCGCCAAAAAATCACACTGCATCGATTTTCGACGCTCTATCGATTCACCTTGACAGAACTCGTCTATCTCGAACACTCGAATTTTGAGAAAATAAATTCCGTGGAGGTCGAGTGATGTTCGTATGTGGTAAAATTTTGCAAAATTTTGTGTCGCGCCGTTCTCAGCTCCCATATATCCGATTTCGATTCTTCTAAATGCAGATGAAAGCTAGTGTGCTGAACCTGGGCGAGTTGCCGCGCAAATTTCGAAATATCCATCTGTTTTCGGATGCGGCCAGACTTTTCAACAAAATACACAGTTTTCAAATGAAAATATGGTCAAATTTTTTCATTTTCATATATTTTATTTATCTCAAAAATTGCATTATTCGAGCCCTACAACCTCCCAAATTTTCATCCAGATTCATAATATGGTTCTGGAGTTAGAGCCGTTTGATTGACCTACCATAAGAAAAAAAATCCCTAAAAAAAGGTAAAAGCCCACCTGGTGACCTTCGCCAACATTTTTCATTTCTGATTTTATTCGAAATTTCTTGCTACATTCATAGTACAGACCATGAGTGAGCATCTGAAACAAATTCGACATCGATCGACAATCCCGATCAATTTTTAGAACGATTTACTTTTTGCCTTTCTTACTAAAGAAAGGTATAGGTTTTACTTTAAGCCAGGACGTCATTTCCATCTTCGTAAATATGTCGATTCAGCATGAATTTTAAGCGGAAAAATCGCCAAAAAATCACACTGCATCGATTTTCGACGCTCTATCGATTCACCTTGACAGAACTCGTCTATCTCGAACACTCGAATTTTGAGAAAATAAATTCCGTGGAGGTCGAGTGATGTTCGTATGTGGTAAAATTTTGCAAAATTTTGTGTCGCGCCGTTCTCAGCTCCCATATATCCGATTTCGATTCTTCTAAATGCAGATGAAAGCTAGTGTGCTGAACCTGGGCGAGTTGCCGCGCAAATTTCGAAATATCCATCTGTTTTCGGATGCGGCCAGACTTTTCAACAAAATACACAGTTTTCAAATGAAAATATGGTCAAATTTTTTCATTTTCATATATTTTATTTATCTCAAAAATTGCATTATTCGAGCCCTACAACCTCCCAAATTTTCATCCAGATTCATAATATGGTTCTGGAGTTAGAGCCGTTTGATTGACCTACCATAAGAAAAAAAATCCCTAAAAAAAGGTAAAAGCCCACCTGGTGACCTTCGCCAACATTTTTCATTTCTGATTTTATTCGAAATTTCTTGCTACATTCATAGTACAGACCATGAGTGAGCATCTGAAACAAATTCGACATCGATCGACAATCCCGATCAATTTTTAGAACGATTTACTTTTTGCCTTTCTTACTAAAGAAAGGTATAGGTTTTACTTTAAGCCAGGACGTCATTTCCATCTTCGTAAATATGTCGATTCAGCATGAATTTTAAGCGGAAAAATCGCCAAAAAATCACACTGCATCGATTTTCGACGCTCTATCGATTCACCTTGACAGAACTCGTCTATCTCGAACACTCGAATTTTGAGAAAATAAATTCCGTGGAGGTCGAGTGATGTTCGTATGTGGTAAAATTTTGCAAAATTTTGTGTCGCGCCGTTCTCAGCTCCCATATATCCGATTTCGATTCTTCTAAATGCAGATGAAAGCTAGTGTGCTGAACCTGGGCGAGTTGCCGCGCAAATTTCGAAATATCCATCTGTTTTCGGATGCGGCCAGACTTTTCAACAAAATACACAGTTTTCAAATGAAAATATGGTCAAATTTTTTCATTTTCATATATTTTATTTATCTCAAAAATTGCATTATTCGAGCCCTACAACCTCCCAAATTTTCATCCAGATTCATAATATGGTTCTGGAGTTAGAGCCGTTTGATTGACCTACCATAAGAAAAAAAATCCCTAAAAAAAGGTAAAAGCCCACCTGGTGACCTTCGCCAACATTTTTCATTTCTGATTTTATTCGAAATTTCTTGCTACATTCATAGTACAGACCATGAGTGAGCATCTGAAACAAATTCGACATCGATCGACAATCCCGATCAATTTTTAGAACGATTTACTTTTTGCCTTTCTTACTAAAGAAAGGTATAGGTTTTACTTTAAGCCAGGACGTCATTTCCATCTTCGTAAATATGTCGATTCAGCATGAATTTTAAGCGGAAAAATCGCCAAAAAATCACACTGCATCGATTTTCGACGCTCTATCGATTCACCTTGACAGAACTCGTCTATCTCGAACACTCGAATTTTGAGAAAATAAATTCCGTGGAGGTCGAGTGATGTTCGTATGTGGTAAAATTTTGCAAAATTTTGTGTCGCGCCGTTCTCAGCTCCCATATATCCGATTTCGATTCTTCTAAATGCAGATGAAAGCTAGTGTGCTGAACCTGGGCGAGTTGCCGCGCAAATTTCGAAATATCCATCTGTTTTCGGATGCGGCCAGACTTTTCAACAAAATACACAGTTTTCAAATGAAAATATGGTCAAATTTTTTCATTTTCATATATTTTATTTATCTCAAAAATTGCATTATTCGAGCCCTACAACCTCCCAAATTTTCATCCAGATTCATAATATGGTTCTGGAGTTAGAGCCGTTTGATTGACCTACCATAAGAAAAAAAATCCATTCCAGTTTGACAGCTCGCCCAGAGCAGACGTGTGTCCTTTGATTGGAGCTTAGCGCGTTTTTGACGGTGTTTTTTTTTCAACTTTCGCCGACGGCCATGGCGGCGGCCGCGACGGCGGAGAGTGAGTGGACGGAGCACAGGGCTGAGGATGGAAGGCTGTACTACTGGAACGCGGCCTTAAGGAAAAGTGTGTGGGAGAAACCGGACGGGTTTCAACCCAAGAGGCAGGCGGCGACGAGCATGGAGGTGGAAGACTCCGAAGGAGGAGGAGAGGACGGGGGCGAATTTCGTCCGGTGGTCAAGGTTCGCCGCAGGAAGGCTAAGGAGGAGATCAACGTCGGCGATGGCGGCAACGACGGCGATGTGGAGAAACTTCTCAGCAACAACAAATTCAGCCCGCTAGCGGAGGAGAGCAACAACATCAACAATGCGAACCCAGGAGCAGAAAAAACCATCCCCGTGGTACCAGCAACCGGCAAGTCGGCCGGGGAGAAGAAGCAGCCGCCGCTAGTGGTGAAAGAAATGAGCTTCGCCCGCCTTGCGAAGGTGATGTCGTCATGTGATGTCCAGCCGGAACACAAACTGACGCGGTACGGCACAAAAATTACGTGCTTCTCGAACGACGACTTCGACACGGTGCAAGCCCACCTGACGAAGAACAAGGTGCAGTTCTACACGCACGGAAAGCGCAGTGCGAGACCGCACCGGGTAGTAATGCGAGGTCTCCCGAACGTGGAACCGGATTACATCAAGGAGCTGCTCAAGACGGAACATCAGCTGGACGTCTTGGCAGTACACGCCATCAGGCGGAAGCAGCAGCTTCCCGCCATCGATGAGACGCCTTTCATCGTGCTCTTTCCCAAGGAGCACACCAGTATCAAGGAGTTGAGTAACAAGGTGAAGAAAGTGGGACCAGTCGTCGTCCGGTGGGTGGCCTACCGCAACAAAGAACCGCACGTGACCCAGTGCAAGAACTGCTTGCAGTTTGGTCACGGAACCAGTAACTGCCATCTCAAGCCCAGGTGCAGCAGCTGTGGGGGTCCCCACAGCACAGAAAAGTGCAAAGCAGAAGAAACGCAAGCCAAGAAGTGTGTCAACTGTTCTGGATCCCACGAGGGTCTGGACCGCAGCTGTCCCAAACGTGCGCAGTTCATCCAGTCGAGGCAGCAGGCGTCCAAGCCAAAGCCGCCAGCATGGAAAAAAGACAAACAGACTCCGGCAGGAGCTGTGTTTACCGCGGCGGATTTTCCTCCGCTACCTGGAGCGGTACCGGAAGAGAAACATCCTCGTCCCGCAGGAAGAAGTAGCGAAAATACTGGCGCCGGCGCCGGTGCAACCCCGAAAGAGCAACAAGGTGAACGGATGCTGTACAGCGAGTCGGAGCTGTGGGCCATTTACCGAGAGTACAGAGTTCGCTTGAGGCAGTGCAAGACACCCGAGGAACAGATTGACGTGATCGCACACTTGCTGACACATGGCACGAGAAAATGATCATCTAATTCAGTTACAGTTTTTTTTTATTCTATTATATATTATTTGTTGTACTCTTGATCCTCGGTCCTAACCTGGTCGCAGCACCTAAAAGGACCTAATAAAAATAAGTTGTGAAGAAAAAAAAAAAAGAAAAAAAATCCCTAAAAAAAGGTAAAAGCCCACCTGGTGACCTTCGCCAACATTTTTCATTTCTGATTTTATTCGAAATTTCTTGCTACATTCATAGTACAGACCATGAGTGAGCATCTGAAACAAATTCGACATCGATCGACAATCCCGATCAATTTTTAGAACGATTTACTTTTTGCCTTTCTTACTAAAGAAAGGTATAGGTTTTACTTTAAGCCAGGACGTCATTTCCATCTTCGTAAATATGTCGATTCAGCATGAATTTTAAGCGGAAAAATCGCCAAAAAATCACGATTTTCGACGCTTCGTCGCCAAGTCGACAAGTTGTCAAGTTGAGCTTCGAATACTGGCGCGAGAATGCTGGCGCATCTATTTTGTGGCTCGATTTATACTCATTTTGTAGTAACTTGTCTACCGATGTTTCCTTCAATATGTAAGATATCGTAGCTTTTCGGTTTCTTTTGCCCTGTCCGTTTTTGCATAACTGTCCAATGTTTATGCAAAAACCTTTGTGACATAGGACATTCATCTGGCTACAATCAACTTGTTTCCCGTGCGCTTCTAAAATCGCCTAAATGTAGACTTCATTTTCGTAAGTTTATTTAACAGGGTTCATTGGATTCCAATAGGAGCTTTCTAAGCTTTTCATCGTTTATATCGTTTTCAGAGTGTTCAATGCTGGCGACTCCAATGGCTTTCTTCCTAAGGTTCTCGCGATTGAGTGTGTAGTGGTGCGGTTGTTAAAAATAGCTATCTCTGACTCTGTCACTCTCGTAGAAGCTGAAACCGCGGTGTGCGTTTTTGGGAAGCTTGCTATGATCGCGTTTGTCATAATCGCTTGTTTGATTAGAAACGTACAAACATATTGTACGATTAAAAATATTCTTTTGGTGAAAATTGCGTTTTTTATTTCTTTTGGAAATCATATCATTCATAATACTCATAATATCATCATAATACTTTGCTTTCATCATAAGACTTTCTTTTGTGCTGACGTTATAAATAAACAAAGTTGATGTTATTAATTGAAAGAAGTTCTACCATTGTTATATTCTTTAGTAAGAAAGGCTCTTTCTCACCCCAGGTGGGATTAAATCGGGTTTTTTTTTATGGTTCGGTTCTTCCTGTAACTGATTTGTGTAATTCAAATAATATTATTAGTCATTCAGATGTTGGTTTGGATCAATTATATTTTGCAGCTTGCTTTGAAAATAATGTAAATTTGCGTATAAAGAAAATTGATTGATTGACCAGTTGAATAGATTTGGTTATTCCTTTGATTTTAACTTAGATTTTATTTTTGAGTTTAGGAGCAACATTGCCGATTTTATGTATTTAAAGTTTTTAAGGTATTTAAAGTATTTAAAGTATTTTAAGTATTTAAAGTATTCAAAGTATTTAAAGTTTTTAAAGTATTTCAAGTATTTAATGTATTTAAAGAATTTAAAATATTTAAAGTATTTAAAGTATTTAAAGTATTTGAAGAATTTAAAATATTTAAAGTATTTAAAGTATTTAATGTATTTAAAGAATTTGAAATATTTAAAGTTTTAAACGTATTTAAAGTATTTAAAGTATTTACAGAATTTAAAATATTTAAAGTATTTAAAGTATCTAAAGTATTTAAAGTATATAGATTATTTAAAGTATTTAAAGTATCAAAAATATTTAAGTATTTTATGTATTTAAAGCATTTAACTTGTGAGGAATATTGAGCTTAGTTTGCTATTCATCTGCATTGACTATTTCTTATTCCTGATTTTCTGTTCTTCTTTTGCTCTCTACCATCTGTCTCTTTTATGTCCTTGTGAGGGGATCATCGATCCATCCGCATTGACATACTATTTTTTCATCTTTTTTTTTTATCTTTCTTTACATTTTCATTGCTTTTTTCACACTTACTACCAGTCTTTGTGAGGGGATACTGAGCTCGATTTGCTCTCCATCCGCATTGACCTATTCTCATCTATGATTTTCCTTTTTATCAGTAGTTAGAACCAAAGCCGGGGATTGGGGAGGGAGCATCAGGGCAGTGGACGGTATGCTGTAATGGCGGAGACTGGATGTGGATAGTGGAAGACCAAAACTACGTCAAAAGGGGGAAATAGTTGAGTAATTGTACAATTCTTCAGGATTGTCTAATTACTACATCTATTGACCTCTGTCAGTTTCCAGCTGTCTGCCGCGCCCTTTTAGGCCCCCAACAGGGTGCGAGCCCTGTTTTTCAGCTTTGTCAGACTTTTTTCGGAGTTATTGGAGGTTACTGTCGGAAGGAGATTCTCATCCCTTGAGGACACCGTGAGTGATTTTGCTTGTTCGCGTCCAACCACCCCCTTTTGGCCCTTCATACGGCAGTAATTTGAAGATGCTCCCTTTAAGTCTGAGCCACTGTAATTCTAGGCAACCGCTACATAGGTCATCCTTGTGGCCCTGTTGGTAATCACATCAAATCAAATCAAAATCAAAAATATAGATAGATTGTAATTTTAATAAAAGGGTTTAGATTTCAATTTTATTATTTAGATAAAACTGATCAAGCTATAGACGTTTCCAGGTAATAACAACTAATTTTGTAGTTTTTAAAGCTTAACACATTTTTAAGGAAAAAAGTTCTGCAAAAAATATAGTTACCAATACATCACCAGTTGAAAAAAGAGGGCATATTCTCAATGAATATTACCCATTGCAATGGGATGCATTGTTCACACAACTTAACATTTAAGAATATCAGCAACCAGCAGTCCGATCACAATATCAAAAAGAGGAAAATTAACGTCATGATTTGAATACCCGGACGCTTCGAAACCCGGACACTTCAACTTGTTTTATCAATTATTTGGATATAAGTTCGCATTATGAATGTCAAAACTGTGTTATTTGATGAATTCCAACATCAACTCTCATTTAAAGTTTGCTTGAACGCTGTAGTTAATGCCAAAACAATTAAATAAAATAAAATTATAAGTTTACCAAAAATGCGAAACATTTCAACTGAAATATATCATAGGCGTCCGAAGCACCGGGAAGGCAAAGCAGAAATTTATGTTTTTGATTTCCTTAAATTCTAGCAAATTTTTATATAAACTATCGATTGTATTGATGTTAACAGCTTATTTGAGACCTAAAGAATGCCATTCACTAACATTTCAGTCCAAATTTGTGCGATTCATAAGCAAAATCGAGTGTCCGGAATTCGAAGCAAAAGTGTCCGGATTTCGAATCAGCTTTTAACAGTGTCCGGGATTCGAAGCACAACAAGTAATTTAATTTTCAAATTCTGATGAAAACTTGTTAAAAAATACATATTTAGCATGCATTCTCTTAAAACTGACTGTTTATAATAAATCTTGATGGTATTTCTACATTTCCAACTTATTACATGTTTTTTTTTGTCAGCTATAACAAAAATAATATGGTACTAAGTGTCCGGATTTCGAATCATGACGTGACAGGAAATTTTCTAAGCTTTTCTGAATTATTTTATTTTTGGAATTTAACTTTAAGTAATAAAAAAACAAATGTTTTTTTTCGTGTAACATTTTTTCTGAAGAGTCCTAATATCAACCTACAACTTTGCCAAAGACTTGACTTGATCATACAGATTTTCAAACATTCACATGCCCATTTTCTATGACCAGCCCACAATATTGAATGGAGACTTTTATGGCGAAACCAATGTTTCAATCGGAAATTGGACAAAAAAGCGCATGGTTCAGATCATTTCTTGGATTGCCATCAGTTTTTTTTTCGAAGCTTCCCGGTGACAAAAACATTTAAAATATGTGCAACAGCTTTATATGAAACAAATATTTTGTTCGAAAATCTTTATCTTTATATTTAATTGTTTTAATAATTCATAAATTTAAAAATATTAAAAATGAACCTTAAAATTTCACTAAAAACTTAAGTTTTTTTTTAACTACTAAATACCATTTTTTTAAATACTTGTAACAATAAAAAGAACAAAACTATTGGAAAACTGTCATTTTCTGTTTTCTATTATTTTTAATCAACGAAAAGTTATAAAAAATAACTTAAACTTACCAGCTTAAACTGATAAATGTATATCTAAGTCTCTTCAATAATTTTTTATTTCAGAAACTATTTTTCACATTTGTCCCGCAAGAGCTTCAAATTTGGCCCGCCATCCAAAAACACCTTTAATAACGTTGTGGCATAATTTCACTACTACGGATAAATTTGCGCGTGGACTATGGTCGCCCCGACAGCCGATTGTCTAGAATCCTAGACCACCAATCCTTAGGTATGAGTTCGAATTGCATCTTAATATACCCGGGCAGACGGTAACAAAATTCATGCCATTTCAATAACAAATACTGTTAAAATAACAGAAAGTATGATGGAATCTTCTTGAAAAAATCATTCTTGCATAATAGTTTAATAACAGCTTATGTTATCATAACAAAATTTGTCACTGGTCTGATATTGGTTGAAAGCAAAAAAATACTTTGGAATAACATTTTTTTTTGTTATGGAAGAATACCTCCAACTGTTATTGGGGAGCAATTCTCTGAGATTTCGGTCATTCGATTTTTTTTTGTATTTTTTAATCCGGCTGAAACTTTTTTGGTGCCTTCGGTATGCCCAAAAAAGCCATTTTGCATCATTAGTTCGTTCATATAATTTTCCATACAAATTTGAAAGCTGTCCATACAAAAATGATATGTGAAAATTTAAAAATCTGTATCTTTTGAAGGAATTTTTGATCGATTTGGTGTCTTCGGAAAAGTTGTAGGTATGGATATGGACTACACTGAAAAAAAATAATACACGGTAAAATTTTTTTTGATGATTTTTAATTTCGCTTTTTGTCACTAAAACTTGATTTGCAAAAAAACACAATTTTAATTTTTTTTATGTTTTGATATGTTTTAGAGGACATCAAATGCCAACTTTTCAGAAATTTCCAGAATGGGCAAAAAATCTGTGACCGAGTTATGATTTTTTGAATCAATACAGATTTTTTCAAAACATCGAAATATTGGTCGCAAAAATTTTTCAACTTCAGTTTTCGATGTAAAATCAAATTTGCAATCAAAAAGTACTTTAGTGAATTTTTGATAAAGTGCACCGTTTTCAAGTTTAAGCCATTTTTAGGTTACTTTTTTGAAAATAGTCACAGTTTTTAATTTTTTTAAACTAGTGCCCATGTTTGCCCACCATTGAAAAAAATATTTTTGAAAAGCTGAGAAAATTCTCTATATTTTGCTTGATTGAACTTTGTTGATACGACCCTTAGTTGCTGAGATATTGCCATGCAAAGGTTCAAAAACTGGAAAATTGATGTTTTCTATGTCTCACCCAAACAACCCACCATTTTCTAATGTCAATATCTCAGCAACTAATGGTCTGATTTACCATGTTAAAATATGAAAAATTCGTGAAATTTTTCCAATCTTTTCGAAAAAAATATTTTCAAAAATTTAAAATCAAGGGTATCATTTCAAACTAGCCAAACATTCAATATTACGCCCTTTTGAAATGTTAGTCTTGATTTAAAAAAATTGAAAATATTTTTTTCGAAAAGATCGGAAAATTCTTCGAATGTTTCATTTTTAACATTGTTAATCGGACCAATAGTTGCTGAGATATTGACATTAGAAAATGGTGGGTTGTTTGGGTGAGACTTAGAAAACCTCAATTTTCCTGTTTTTGAACCTTTGCATGGCAATATCTCAGCTACTAAGGGTCGTATCAACAAAGTTCAATCAAGCAAAATATAGAGAATTTTCTCAGCTTTTCAAAAATATTTTTTTCAATGGTGGGCAAACATGGGCACTAATTTAAAAAAAAAATGAAAAACTGCGACTATTTTCAAAAAAGTTACCTAAAAATGGCTATAACTTGAAAACGGTGCACTTTATCAAAAATTCACTAAAGTACTTTTTGATTGCAAATTTGATTTTACATAGAAAACTGAAGTTGAAAAATTTTTGCGACCAATATTTCGATTTTTTGAAAAAAATCTGTATTAATTCAAAAAATCATAACTCGGTCACAGATTTTTTGCCCATTCTGGAAATTTCTGAAATGTTGGACGTATCGAAACATAAAAAAATAAAAAATTGTGTTTTTTTTGCAAATCAAGTTTTAGTGACAAAAAGTGAAATTAAAAATCACCAAAAAAAATTTACCGTGTATCAATTTTTTTCAGTGTAGTCCTTATTCATACCTACAACTTTGCTTAAGACACCACATCGATCAAAAAATTCCTCCAAAAGATACAGATTTTTGAATTTTTACATATCATTTTTGTAAGGACAGCTGCCAAATTTGTATGGAAAATTATATGAACGAACTTATGATGCAAAATGGCTTCTTTGGGCATACCGAAGGCACCAAAAAAATTTCAGCCGGATTAAAAAATACAAAAATTAAAATAAAAGAAAAAAAACCGATTTTGTAGAGAACTGCTCTGGGATGATAGTCGAATAGTCAAAAAAATCGGAGACATGAATTAATTAAAATTGTTTGCTCCTGGTAAGGCTGGTACAAATATTTTTAAAAGTTTTTGTCACCCCCCCCCCCCTTCAAAATCGGCCCAAAAAATCAGGGGGCAAAAAAAATATTTTTACAATAAACTTCAAAATTTCAATGAAAATTCAAGTGCAACCAGCTGAAATCAAATTAAAATACATTCTCCTGCGTTTAAAATCATTTTTAGCATGTTTGGGTTTATTAAAAAATCTTAAGATTTTTTGAAAATTTTCGATGCAAAATCTTTTTTTTCGATACAATTTTTGTTTTTGTCAGATCTTAGATTTTTTGAAAACTAATGATTGCAAAACAACTGAACTAGTGTAAAATGCATTTTAAAACACTTTTTTCGTTTAAATGTGAAGACTATGGCTTGTTATTTAAATTTTTATATTTTTTTATTTTTTTGCCCCCCTCTTGACCTCGGCCAGGGCCGAGGGACAAAACTTTTTTAAATATTTGCATCGGCCTAATCAACAGTACCAATAAATTTTTCTTGTTTTTTTTTTTAAACAGATAACACTGTTGTTATTCCAATTGCTAATTACTTTACAAAAGCAAACCACGTGTAATGCCATATCCTCCTCATCATCACCGTCACAGGCGCAATGTTAATGCCATCATAAAATTAATTGCAATTTGCATGAACCGAAAAGTGCTCACCGCACTGTTTGTCACTCCTGTATGTATGTGTGTCACTTTTGTTTGTCAATTTTCATTTACGTTGCGTGTGTGTGTGTGATTGTTTGTGATACTGGTTTTCCCCCCACACTCCGATGAATGCCGATGAAAGCCAATCAACTGGGAAATTATCTACCGATCTGGAACGCGCCATGCCGCCCCGATTCGCGGAAAAGCGGGAAAGCCACTTCGCTGCCTTCTGTTGTGACCGTGAATTTTCCCCCCTGGCAGCTACACCGGTGATGACACACAGCGTGACCAAGTTGAAATTAATAATCTGTTTTGCATATCACTTGACATGGGGTTTTTTATGTTTTGTTTTTTTATTTTTATTTAATTTTGTAGGTCATGGTGATGTTGAAATATGTTCATTATTTTGTGGTACATCAAACGGATTTTAAAGGAGAGATTTTTTTTTGATGGATTTTTAGTGATAAAATGGAAAATTGAGCTTGTTTTTTTTTAAATTTGAAACAAATAAGATAGTTTTTCAACAACCAGCGGACAGCTTTAAGCAACACTGAAAAGGTACGTGACAAGCCACGTGGCGTTGATGGCACGGTGCTCGGTGGTTGGACGGTCCTCCATGTTTTCAGTATCTGGAGTTGAGTCTTGCACAGAGGACCGCCTTGGGGGTTTTTATCGATTTTCTCGATGGTGTCATCGGCGGGAAAAGACTTCAGGCAAGAAGAAGGCTTCACTATATTCGATAAATTTTAATGTTTTTCCCTGTTGATTGTTTGCGCAATTTTCGAACAATGCAAAATATACTTATTCAGCACTTTCATATGAAAGTTAAACGAATTAAAAAAAAACATTTTTTGCAATTGAAATACGCAACTCTTAATACCCAAACATGTATGGGGGTCATTTCATGTCAACTGGGTACACTTTTGGACTCGACCTTCACCGATTTAGACCAAACTTGGAGGGAACGTACATCTATCGATAGTTAACAGAAATCCCAAGTTTGGTGCCGATTGGACCATCCCTCTTTCTTTGGCACAGCGCTTTATTTCGACGATATTCTAAAAAATATTTTATTTTTTTACTCCCCGGGCAGACGGTAACAACAAATTTCATGGCATTTCAATAACAAATACTGTTAAAATAACAAAAAATGTTATGGAATCTTTTTGAAAAATCCATTTTTGCATAAGGGTTTAATAACAGTTTATGTTATCATAACAAAATTTGTTATTGGTCTGATATTGGTTGAAAGCCAAAACAACTTTGGAATAACATTTTTTTGTTATGAAAGAATACCTCCAACTGTTATTGGGATGATCGGATTAGTTGTTAAAATAACAAAAAAAAATTAACAAAGATTTGTTCGAAGAATAACTTAAAATGTGATTAGTCTGTTATTACAATAACAATTCAATAACAAAAAACTCATAACGACGAATAACAAATCTCGTTATAAATAACATAAAATGTTATTGACCTGGTATTTTCAAATATCAAAAAATGTTATTCCCAGGTTATTTCCGTCTACTCGGGTCGTAACTTTCCAACTATTAGACCAACAGACTTTTCGGTTGCATTTGATAGAAAATTGTCCAAGGAATTCATTAAAATTAAAATATCAACCCTCAAATGCCTTACAATAGTGTTTCTATGCAGTTAATGGTTTAAAACGTGATTATCACCCATTCCTTATATATATGAATATTTTATTTGTAATTTTTGAAAAAAAGTAGATTTTGTTTACCCTGTGATCAATACGTCAAATGCTGTTATCTAGTGAGCAGGTCATACGATTCTTTTTTTTGATTATTGACTCCGGCTGAAACTTGTTTGGTGCCTTCGGTATGCCCAAAGAAGCCATTTTGCATCATTAGTTTGTCCATATAATTTTCGATACAAATTTGGCAGCTGTCCATACAAAAATGATACATGAAAATTCAATAATCTGTATCTTTTAAAGGAATTTTTTGATCGATTTGGTGTCTTCGGCAAAGTTGTAGGTATGCACTGGAAAAAATTATACACGGTAAAATTTTTTTTGGTGATTTTTATTTAACTTCCCACTTGATTTCACACTTGATTTGCCAAAAAACACTATTTTTTTATTTTATTTCTTGATATGTTTTAGGGGACTTCAAATGCCAACTTTTCAGAAATCTCCAGGTTGTGCAAAAAATCTTTGACCGAGTTATGATGTTTTGAATCAATACTGATTTTTTCAAAAAATCGAAATATTGGTCGCAACATTTTTTCCTTTTTCGATGTAAAATCAAATTTGCAATCAAAAAGTACTTTAGTGAAATTTGATAAAGTGCACCGTTTTCAAGTTATAGCCTTTTTTAGGAGACTTTTTTCAAAATAGTCGCAGTTATTCATTTATTAAAATTGGTGCCCATGTTTGCCACTTTTGAAAAAAATATTCTTAAAAAAGCTGAGAAAATTATCTATATTCTGCTTTTTGAACTTTGTTGATACGACCCTTAGTTGCTGAGATATTGCCATACAAAGATTTAAAAACAGGAAAATTGTTTTTTCTAGGTCTCACTAAAACAACCCACCATTTTCTTATGTCGATATCTCAGCAACTTATGGTCCGATTTTCAATGTTAAAATATGAAACATTCGTGAAATTTTCCGATCTTTTCGAAAACAATATTTTCAAATTTTATAATTCAAATTTTATAAATCAAGACTAACATTTCAAAAGGACCAAACATTCAATATTAAGCCCTTTTGAAATGTTACTTGGTTGGGGACCATCCATAAACCACGTGGACACTTCAGGGGGGTGGGGGGGGGGGTGTATGGCGATTGTCCACGAGGTGGGGGGGGGGTCGAGATTACCAAAAAGAGAGTCCACGTGGTTTGTGGATGGTCCCTAGGTGTAGGAGAAGTCTTCCTAGGTCCTGCCTCGGTGGAGTCGCTTGTAGGCAGTTGGACTCACAATCCAAAGGTCGTCAGTTCGAATCCCGGGATGGATGGAAGCATAGGTGTTAAAAGAGGTTTGCAGTTACCTCAACAATCAAGCCTTCGGACACTTAGTTTCGAGTAGGAATCTCGCACTCAGGAACGCCAAGGCAATGCTGTAGAGCGAATAATTTCACAATAGCTAGGTTGGCACCGATAAGGAAAATAAATGCGTCAGGAATGACACGATCAACGGGGGAGGCGGGGAGGGATTTGATGATTGGATACCCTACACTGAAATAAAAAAAAGGCACCAAATTCCTAAATTCTAGGAATTTTGCCTCCTTTTCTTATTAAAACGCCCTTCGCATGTCCAACTTACACGGACGCCCAAGCCTCCCAAAAAAGTTGGAACGGTAACTTCAACTCGCTGGTTCTCGGGCATAATTCAACCAATCGGGACGATTCTTGTTTTCAGTAATTTGTAAGAATGTCTAGATGATCCTAGCACTTTGCAGAACTTAATTTGATCAAATCTGTAATTTCTGCGACCGAAAACATCGTTCCACCTTTTTTCAAAACGACTGCCTCCGCGGAATTTTTGGCGAATTTTTTTTTGTACGCGAAAAAAAAACTTGGAACGATGTTTTTAATCGCAAAAATTACAGATTTGATCAAATTAAGTTCTGCAAAGTTCTAGAATCATCTAGACATCCTAACAAATCACTGGAAAGAAGAATCATCTTGATTGGTTGAGTTATGCCCGAGATCCGTTGAGTTGAAGTTACCGTTCCAACTTTTTTGGAGCCTTGGGCGTTGGAATGTTAAGTAATCCAAAAAACCCAATTACTAAAAACGGAAAGGAGCCAAAATTCCTAGAATTTAGGAATTTGGTACCTTTTTTTATTTCAGTATAAGAACTTAGACTACCTCCAAGATATCCGGATTTGGATGGGGAAAAGGTTTTATGGGATACTTCACCAACGAATGACGTAGTGGGCATTGGTTGATAAATATTATGAACATTAAAATGCAGTAATATAATAAAAATATGTAACAATACAGTTTTAATTACAGTAATTAGTTAGTGCTTCCATTCTTGTCTAATTGTCATCATTATCAGTTGTAATTGTCAACCTACCTATAGTAACCTGTCTGACAATCCACTAAGGTAATCCATTCTACAATCTCCGCACGCGAGATGAATCAGAAGACCGGAGCACAGTTGACCGTCCTTTCCTGCTATCCTATCTGTGCAACCCTCGGGTTCGGAAACCAGATTGAAAGATTGCTATCAGAAAACTTTTCTTTTCATGCGTTGTTGTCGCCGTATTCCAATGGCCCGCGAAATAACCAGTTTCGGCTCACTTGTGCCCAGAGCCAAGGAATTATTTTGCACTTGAATCCACACACGATGAATGGAAGTAAAAAATTGTCAGTCCCGAAAAAAAAATGCAAGAAATATTCGAATTGACGACAATACAATCACGCGAAAGACGCGCTCAACGTGTAAACACACACGCGTAAACAGAAAACTTCGTGTAAATCTCGCGATCTTCGGCGAATTCACCTTCGTGCACGCGAAAATAGCCGACGCCGGCACGATCGCGACCCGAAGCCGGGTTCGGGCGTTTGTTGTCGGTCCGTTCGGCGCTCGAACGTGTGCCGATTGGTCGAGCAACGATTCGGCTTCGCACCAACACTCGCGCAAAAATTGTAAACAAATTGCACGTTTAGACGAGCTGCCGCGACACCTCACACACACACACCCACCAGCCCCGTGCAAGGCGTCCAACGTCACACGCACACCGCGCCCCCTCGTTGCGTGTATGTCACTTGGTCCAGCAGAGGAGGACGACGACGAAAAAAAGTGGAGGAAAACTCCTTGACAGCGCACTCTTTTCACTGTTTCTCACAGAAATTTGTCCCGCGTCGCACCGATTCCGTCGCACTCGAACGCGTCCCGCACGGGAATCACTTCCGGCGCCGCCAGAGGCCACTTTGGGCCGAGCCCGACCGCTCCGAATTGCACAATTTACCGAAAATCGCGGAGAAAATTTCGACGGTGCTGCCTTCGCAAGAACAATACACTTCAATCTGCCTTCAACGACAAAACGCGTACATACAAAGGGCTGCTGCAGTTTAGGCAGGTTTGTGTGAGAGTGTGTTTGTGCAATGTCGCCAGACTGGTCTAAAATGTATATGAGAGTGGATTAGACGAGAGAAGGTGTGCCAGTTACTTTTACATCAGGGATGCTACGACTGCGGTTGAAGTCTCTACTCAATATTTACATTTTTTCAAGTTGTGAAAACAATACAGTTGCTTATTTTCATTGTTTTTTTAAGCTGTGAAAACAATTCAGTTGCTTATACATTGAAGTCCTTTCTTCACAACAGTAGTAAATCCGTCCTCATTTGATATTGTATCTGTCAGTATAGATAATACAACCGATGTGTCTTTTTGGATCCTAAGGGTAAGCTGAAAAATTAATCAAAATTATACTGACATTATCCCCACACATGGTTACAGATTTTCATTATTAATAATCTAACTGACAGAAAGGTCCTCCATGATTACGTCCGTAATAGGGAAAGTGATTTATGAAGTTTGTTGAGTATGCTTAACAGACGTTGTATTAGTATAATGTTAATTTTGAATAAACATTCAATTAATTAACACAACTAGTTTAAACTTAAAACATTATGTTTACAATATGAGCTAATTCTTATGTCAACGAGCTATCAACTTACTACTTATTAGAGTGTCTCAACCATTAGATTTCCAAAAATCCAAATGCTCAAGCGATGTGTTTCGTCTGACGATTGCATACCCACCGGGCGTTTTAAGTACAGACAATAACTAAACAGTTTAGTTTAAATTACAAACTTCAGAAATGAAATATTCTCGTGTTTGTTCGAAATTAAAAAAAAAACATGATAAAACACATGGAAATGCCAAATTTGGTAATTTTTGATTATGGTAATTATGTTTCCGGACGTAATATTAACAATTTGGAGCAATCACGTTGAGAAGAAAAAAAACTTGTATGCCTCTAACAATGTTTATCTTTGGAAAAAAGTGTTTGAATTTGTTGAGACAAAAATGTAATAAATTTTAAAAACAGAGAAAATTATTTTATGAATTCTTGAAAAAGAAAGGAAAAATAATATTTTTGCATAACAATAAACTTAACCCTATACAACCCAAACCCGCCTTTAGACGGGCTTCGATTTAAAAAATCGCCAAAAATCCATTTTCAACCAATTTTTGATCTTCAAAAAGCATTGGGAAGAAGAACTCTTAAAATTTTAGAAAAAATATAGGTTGGAAGTTTGTCTTGTTTTATGTGACTTTGTCAATGTTTTTAAAAATGTCATTTTTGTAGGGGTCAACTTTGGCTGTATGTTTTACTAACATTTCCAATAATTTAAGTAAAAAGAAGCATGCAGTTATTTTTTAAGTGCTCTAGATTATGCCTCTACGCATTTTTTTTACAATTTAAATGATAATGGTGCCATTTTATAGCAGAAAATGTGAAAAACAAGAAAAAAATTGAAAAAGTATCTGTAAAAACATGAAAAAATTAAATAGGCAAAATGTAATGATAGGAGGTGGTAGAATAGGCCAAATTCTATCAAAAACAAACATAAACTAAACAAGATAAATGCAAATTAAAATACTAAAATGAAACAAGAAAAACATAAAACAAGAGAAGCAAAGTTTTTCGTAGAACAAAAGTTGCTCAAAATGACCTCTTGAACACGAGAAA
Organism: Culex pipiens pallens; assembly: GCF_016801865.2. Lineage (NCBI taxonomy): Eukaryota > Metazoa > Arthropoda > Insecta > Diptera > Culicidae > Culex > Culex pipiens. Next base: position 157,786,193 of record NC_068939.1, on the reverse strand, counting down.
AATAAAAAAAATCGAAAAAATTGGGCTGTTGAGGGTTAATCACTTTTTTATCAGAATAAATAAAAAAAATCTGTTATATTTTGAAATTTTCAATTTCAAATCTATTTATTCTGATAATAAAAGAAATCTGTTTAATCTCACAAAAATATTGATTTTTCCCCTTTGTTTGCTCGAAATTTATACAAAATACAAAAAAGTAAAGCTTAAAACGTCAAAATGTCAAACTCCTTCGCAAATTTTGCTGCAAATTATATCAAATATAGAATCAAATATCAAAATTTAATTAACCCTTTTAGGGACAGTTCATAAACCCCGTAAAATAAGATCCACAATTCCAAATGCTCTAATGTAGCTTTTTTTTTGTATTTTCGTACGATCATCAAAAAACAATGGTTTTCTATTTTTATTTAGAATATGGATCAATTAAACCAATTTTAATTTGATTGTATATAATTTGTCGATTTTGAGTTCTGATTTGTTTATTCGAAAAGGAATCACAATTTTTGCATAATTTATGCTTCACTATGATGTCCGATATTGGACATATTCTTTTGAACATAATTTAATTATCATTAGTTGAACAATGTTTTCACAATGTTTTTTTTTGCATTGAAAATCATGTGGAAAAATAAGGGCTGTGACACTGAGAAAAATCAATTTTTCACAAAAAATACTATAACAGTCTTGAAACAAAAAGTTTTATACATCATTGCTGATATGCTACTGTCAAAATTTTGCAAAACATTATAGAAATAATCAGTTACAATCATGTAGAAAATCACAAAATGTCATACTACACAAAATTTATTTAATCCATTATAAAGATTATTTTCAATCACTCCTGAAATGAAATTAAAAAATCATTATTAAACTGAGAAAGAGACAATTCAAGCTAAAAAATCTGCCATGCGCAAAGCGAACTGTCAAACTTTGCGGGTGTTGATTTAAGGGTGCCACGATATCTCGAGATGGGATGGACTAAATTTGCTGATATTTGGGGTGAATACTCTCGAAAATACAAAAATCAAAAGCGGACGATTTTTTATATGAAAAATGTAAACATATTTAATCATTAATAATTTATTTGAAAATCGACCTTCGTCATGCACACGCGACCGGTTCAACGAGTCTTCACCAAAATTTTGAGCCTATTTGGTCAAAGCTTTGTTGAGATATCTTGGCACCCGTTTTTTTGAAACTGCTAACTTCGCTAGCAATGATGCAACCAGATGTCTTTAAAATTTATTTTGTTTATGGTTGAAAATTTATATTTTAATGCCCTGAAAACAGATTTTATATAAAGTTTATGTGTGTGCTCATACCAACCTCTGACATTTTTGCCGATTTACATGTGTTTTAACCCATAATGAAAATACTTTTTTCCTATATTTAATCTGTTTGTTGAAAATTAGACATATTTTTTTTTCTTTTGAACCCAGGAGTTTAGAGATTTGGTTCAAAGAGCTCTTTTCCTATCTAAGAGAGATATCTCATAAAATATGATCTCGGACCTTCGGAATCCTGTAAGCTTTTTATTTCTCAACTAGGAATTTTCGGATAAAAGAAACACAATCTTACCTTACTTTTGCAATTCTTTATTTAAATTATTTCCAGCTTCTGATTTCACATCTTCGCTAATAATCCCATTTTTATTTTGTTTTTTTTTTTTTTATTTCTTTTTAGCAAATACATTGTGTAGTGTTGTGTGTTTCCACCCTATTTAGTATCCTTCGCTGCCCTGTTCTGCTCCTGCTGCTGATGCTGCCTTTCAATATTTGTGTTATCCTGTTTTTTTTTCTTTTCATTTCATATCAAGTTTACTCTTTTCAGTTTCAGTGTTGTCTTCGTATAAATTCGTTTTCAGCCGTTTGTTTCGCTTTCCAGCTACCTTCATATTATCAGTTTTAAATGTTTTTTTTCCTTCTTATGATTTTTTTGGAGTTTACTTTCCTCTGAACGATTTTACGTACTTGTTTCCCGCAAATTTTATTTTCAGTGCGCACACTTTAGTATAAGATCGCCTTTCAGAAGCAACCATCAGTGGGGTTTGCACTTGCAAATTTTAATGTTTAAAAAAGAACCGCTTCAACGAAACACAACTAAAACGAGTCAAAGTTCCTGTATTTTTTGATTACGTTTATTTTCCGCCTTCCTTGCTTCCGTAATTCACAATCCTAACAAAACTGGGAGCTGCGCGAATGAATAATACTTTCAATTCTTTTGTAGTAGTTTTACCTTCAGAGTTTGCGCCAAACTCTGGGACGTTTTGACGCGTTGCTTGCTCGAATCTCGATTGCCTGCATAAATAGTTGGGGTTAAAAACACATTTACAATGGTTCCGTAAAATATAGCATTCGTATAGGTTCTTTTTTGTTTTGTATTGTTTTTGCCGATTTACTTCTCGCGGGTACACATATATTTAAAAATATATAATAAAACATAAAATAAAATATGTTTGTATAAAATAAAATAATCCAAGCTGAACTGAATAGATTTCTTTTAACCGTGGTTTCGTCGTGCTAGGTTCGTTTGTTGGGAATCGTTGGAGAATGAGACGAGCATAGAGTTAGGGGTTCCCTCAAGCATCTACAATAATACCGAAATGTCCAAATTCCAGAGCGTCATTTAGTTTAAAAAAAAACTGTTTGAATGGTCCACAAACATTTATCTCAATTAAAAAGTGACATCACAGTTACTCACAGTGTTTGATAAATCATCAGTCATCTGACGAATCTTGGGTATCTGCACACTTCTCAGTCATCGTTCACTCAATAATGATTGAATTATCTGATAAGTGGATCCAACACGAACAGATTTGCTGAACAATCGCTGAGAGAGTGAGGATCGATCGAAGGAGAGCAAGCCTTTCTTCTCTCGTTTACGAGATATTCGAGAGATATTTCGTTCTCACTTACACATGCAGAGGAGAAACGTCAGGCACTATATAATCAGTTTTTTACAAACAATTTATCAATACTTTAAAAACGATTTTTATCTAGATCAAAATTAAGTTACCATCAGAAATGATATTTTTTTAAACTTTATTACATTTCAAGCATTTTTTTTAATCATTTTTTCAAGCTACGATATTCTAAAATTAAATTATACACAGAAAAAGGTTGAATTTTAGAATTCTAAAGGTGTGTTGGTTGAAAATTACCTCTTTTTTAAAATAATTTCACCTACACAGTAAAAAATTGTGTAAATTTGGAAGGTTGAATACTACCTCTTTTATGATGTAATTTTACCTCAATTTAGACTGAAAAAGCGCCATTACAACAGAAAAGTGGTAAAATTACACATTTTCAGAGGTAAAATTACACATATTTTCTGACATAAAAGATGTACCCTTCCAGATGTAATATTACCATGATTTTTTTTTTCTGTGTAGAAAAATTTATAAAAATGTGAAATTTAACTGAAACTGAAGATATTGCCTGTTCCTCATGTGAAATTGCACTTTTTTTACACATACTATGTCACCAAACCCAAATGTAATGTAACAAAACATTTTTTTTGTAGCTTAACCTCAAATAAAAATTATGACAAAAAATCATTCACATCTTGATTTATTTTTGAGTGTATTTACGATCATGATTGAGTGACGATAAAATTCTGACCTGCTTTGGTTCGCTCACTCGCTTACTCCTTTGGCGATTGTTAAGAGAGGAAAAGAAAGTCCAACCTGGCTCAGCGTCAGCATTTTGACGTGAGTGACATTCAGAACAAATCAAAACAGGCTATGGCTACATCACGAAAAATTAAGCCTCTTGATAATTTTTTTTATAGTTTTTTAATAGGTCCTAAACCATATGAACGACAATAGCCTATAGGACCTTTAAAAAAACTCTGGAATTGAACTCAAGACAAAGGATCCAATTAAAAACAAAAAAGATCGTGTTCTTTAAATCAAAGAATGTGATTTAAGTTAAAATTTTGTAATAATTTGTAAAAAAAATCATGTCAATATTAGAACTGGGAATAAGTATATAAAAGTCAAAAAATGTGAAATTTTACTTCAAGAAAAGTGTTATTTTACCTCTGATCCAGTGTAATTCCACTTTTTGGTTTGAATTGAGGTATTATTACATCATAAAAGAGGTAATATCAAACCATAAAATTTGTAACCTTCCGAATTCACGCAATTTTTCACTGTGTACAAGTGCTTACAGTTTTGTGCTTATGCATTTCGAAACATTTAAAGTTATTATATAGAAAAAACCTGTAAAATAATAAAAAAAAACAAATTTAAACCATTTTTCACTGTGTACAAGGGCTTAGAGTTTTAGGGCAACCCTTTTCGAAACATTATTATTTACTCTACCGAAAACTGCAAATTTAAGAGGCAGTATTTGTAGATTCTGCTCGGTTTGTTCTAGAGGTCGTATCGAGGTGCTCCGATTTGGATGAAACTTTCAGAGTTTGTTTTTCTATACATGAGATGAACTCATGCCAAATATGAGCCTTCTACGACAAAGGGAAGTGGGTCAAAACGGGCATTGAAGTTTGATGTCCAAAAAACATGAAAAATCTTAAAATTGCTCGCATTTCCGTAAAACTTCATCAATTCCAACTATCTTAGATGCATTCGAATGGTCTTTTGAAGTCCTTCAAAATGTGCTATTGACATCCAGGATTGGTTTGACTTTTCTCATAGCTTTTGCAAATTACTGTTAAAAATGGATTTTTTTAAAACCTTAATAACTTTTTGCAACAGCCTCCAACACCCATACTCCCATAGGTCAAAAGTTAGGGAATTTCATGGACTATAAGCCTACGGTATTAACTTTTTGGCCAATCGCAGTTTTTCTCATAGTTTTACGATTTTTCTATAACAAACATTTTACAACGTTAGTTTTTGCCCTGTAGGCCTCCATAGCGGCACTTTTTGGTCTCAATTTTGACATATTCGGAATCCTCAGGAAATTTTACATTAGATTGAGATGTTGGAGTTATGAATTTGATTAAGAAAATAATTAAATAAAACATTTCTACAAAAAAAAGTTGGATTTTTCATACCCTGTGTTCAATGCGTCAAATGCTGTATCAAGTAGGCGAATACCTGTTTTACCCATAATCCGACAAAATGCTAAATAATATTTTAATTAATTCTAAATGGCATTTTTTTCAATCAAATTCATAACTCCAACACCTCAATCTAATGTAAAATTTCCTGAGGATTCCGAATATGTCAAAATTGAGACAAAAAAGTGCCGCTATGGAGGCCTACAGGGCAAAAACTAACGTTGTAAAATGTTTGTTATAGAAAAATCGTAAAACTATGAGAAAAACTGCGATTGGCCAAAAAGTTAATACCGTAGGCTTATAGTCCATGAAATTCCCTAACTTTTGACCTATGGGAGTATGGGTGTTGGAGGCTGTTGCAAAAAGTTATTAAGGTTTTAAAAAAATCCATTTTTAACAGTAATTTGCAAAAGCTATGAGAAAAAGTCAAACCAATCCTGGATGTTTATAGCACATTTTGAAGGGCTTCAAAAGACCATTCGAATGCATCTAAGATAGTTGGAATTGATAAAGTTTTACGGAAATGCGAGCAATTTTAAGATTTTTCATGTTTTTTGGACATCAAACTTCAATGCCCGTTTTACCCCACTTCCCTTTGTCGTAGAGGGCTCATATTTGGCATGAGTTCATCTCATGTATAGACAAACAAACCCTAAAAGTTTCATCCAAATCGGAGCACCTCGATACGACCTGTTTCACATCGGTGAAAAACTAGCTCTTAAGAAATTATGAACTTGTAAGAAATTTTCTCCCCTTCCAAATACCAAATTTTGTGATGATTCGCTAAATTTTAGCTACACAGCTAAAAAAGTAGTAATCCAGCTGCGTGTAAAAGGCCTGGGTGTAAAATAAATATTGCATTATTTTATGCAATTTTATGTGATTTTACACCCTGAAATATGTAGCCCATCAGTATGGGAAACCTACTTGACCGAAATGTCAAGCTCATATATGTGTTTATCCATTCATCTTTTCATCGGTCTGAAGGCCGAGTGGGCTAAGGCGCCAGCCCTTACTATTGGTGCTGGGTTTGAATCCTGTCGTTTGCAGCTTTTTTTTGTGTTTGAAAAAATTGTACATGCAGTGAGTAATATTAAGTGTTTATTTTGACAAAGGTGATGTGCATGATTGTTATCCGAGCATTCGTTGGTGAAGGTTGTCTGAATCAACATGACTCGTCGCGTCCCGGCGCAAAACGCCGGCAATATTGCCCTACCTGCGGCTCAAGCAGGCAAAAAAGTGGGAATTTCCAAAAGGAAGGTTGAGGCCTCAACTGATGGCCAAAAACCGGGAATTTCCAAGAGGAAGGTGCTTTTGGAAGTGACATCGAACAGCAAAAAGACGAAAAAGAGCGACGGTACTGTACCGATGGATGAGGAGGAGGAGAACTCTTCATCGCACGAGGAGCAGCTATTGAAGAACAACAAGTTTGCTGGACTGCCTGACGAGGACCAGGTAGCGAAAGCAAAGGAGAATGAAGTGAAACAGCGAAAGGAGAAACTGCCTCCTTTTTATGTACGGCAATCAGCAGCAACGATCGACTTTCGAGCGGGGCTGGTTGAACTCATCAAGTCTGGGAAAGTCCTAGGCAACATTCGTCTGTGTCAGGACGGATTTAAGGTGCTGGTGCAATCCAGGCAGCACTATCAACTGGTCAAGGAATACTTGACCGAAAACGAGGCGGAGTACTTCACCCATGATGTCGCCATGGATAAGCCGTACAAAATTGTCGTCAGAGGTCTGTACGACATGCCAGTGGAGGAATTAGCTGCCGAGCTAAAAGTTTTGAAACTGGATGTGTTGGCCGTGCACAAAATGAGCCGACGCAACAAAGACATCAAGTACCGTGACCAGCTCTACCTGCTGCATTTGGCTAAGGGATCGACGACGCTTCCTGAGCTGAAGGCAATCCGAGCGGTTTTCAACATTATCGTGTCGTGGGAGCGATACCGACCAGTGCACCGTGACGTCACACAATGCTTCAACTGCCTGGGTTTCGGGCACGGAGGAAAGAACTGCCACCTAAGGCGTCGTTGCGGCAAATGTGGTACCGATGCGCACATCACATCCCAGTGCATCCAAGATTCGCCGGTGAAGTGCCTCAACTGCAACGGTGAGCACTCGTCAACCGACCGAAAGTGCCCCAAGAGAGCTGAGTTCGTGAAAATTCGGCAGCAATCATCGACGAAGAATCAGCCTCAGCGTCGTAGAACTCCTCCAGCCCTGGTGGAGCAAAATTTTCCACCTCTTCAACCGCGACGCCAGGTCCCAAACTTGGCACCGTTGCCGTTGGATCCCAGGAAGAGAGCTGAGATGAATCATCCACGGCCGGGTTCCAGCCAGGAGCCGAGACCGCCACCACCGGGCTTCAGCCAGGAGCCAAGACCAACCCAAGAACCAGCAGTTGAGGAAAACGGTAATGATCTTTACACCTCAACCGAACTCCTCAATATTTTCCAACAGATGTCCGCTGCACTGCGTGGATGCAAAACCAAGACCCAGCAGATTGAAGTGCTGACCTCGTTCGTCATCCAGTATGGATCGTAGGTCCCTCAAGCTGCTGAATTGGAACGCTTGCTCCATTAGGAGGAAGAATTTAGAGCTGGTGGATTTTCTTCGCGAGAAGGAGATCGACGTAGCTGCCATCACGGAAACTCATCTGAAGCCCGGTGAAAAGGTTTATCTGCAAAACTACAAGATCGCGACGCAGCTCGATAGGACCACCTCTGGAGGAGGAGGTGTGCTTGTCGCTGTTCATCGTGATCTCAAGCCACGCCGGCTGCCACACTTCAAGCTGGACATCATCGAGGCCGTTGGGGTGGAAATTCCCACTTCGGTTGGCCCAGTACTCTTCATTGCTGCATACTGCCCACGTCAGGTGAATGCCAGAGATGGTTCAGCAGGAAAACTGAAGAGCGATATCCAGAAGCTGACACGGCGGAGCGCAAAGTACATCATCGCTGGTGACCTCAACGCGAAGCATGAAGTTTGGGGCAACAGCAGGAGGAATCGGAACGGAGTGATTCTGCACAACGATCTGCAAAACGGATACTACAACGTTGTGAGTCCGGATCGTCCAACGAGGGTGGCTCGGTCTGGGAATCACTCAATCATCGACTTCTTCATTACCAATATGGCTGAGAACGTGGCTCATCCTGAGGTGTTTGAAGAGTTGAGTTCTGATCACTATCCGGTGGTTGTGGAGGTTGGAGCTTCCGTTACTCCGCAGCGGCAACCAACCCGGAAAGATTACCACAACGTTGACTGGCAGCAGTTTCAGCAAGTGGTAGACAGCAACATCGACTATGATCAACACCCGGAAACTTCTGCTGATATTGATCGTTCGCTGGAGGTGATCCAGCAGGCTATCAACCAAGCAGAGGCTGCCAACGTTCGGGAGGTTCCTGTTAATTTTAAGGTAACTGATATTGACGTAGATACTAAACACTTGATTAGACTTAGGAATGTTTATAGGAGACAATATCAACGGACTGGGGACTATGACAAAAAGATTTCAGTGAACAATTTGAACAAAATCATACAAGACCGACTTGACAATATCAGAAATCAAGAATTTTCAAAACATGTAAGCCAGCTTGGGAATTATTCAAAACCATTTTGGAAACTTTCAAAAGTTCTTAAAAACAAACCAAAGCCTATTCCTCCTCTTATTGTTGAGGATTCTCCTTTGATTACATCCGAGGAAAAGGCAAATGCACTTGGGCTTCATTTTGTTAGTTCACATAATCTTGGTGCTTCCATGACCAGCCGTAAAGAAACATCAGTTGCCAATAGTATTTCAACAATCAATGACTCTACCTTTGAATTTCCTGCAGATTCCCATGTTTCTGGTGAGGAAGTCAAAGTTGCAGTTAAACAAATGAAAAATATGAAAGCTCCTGGCTTTGATAACATTTTTAATCTAGTGTTGAAAAAACAGAGTGATCAGTTCTTTCAACATCTAGCCAATATTTTCAATAAATGTTTGCAACTTGGTTACTTCCCCACCAATTGGAAACTGGGCAAAGTCATACCAATTTTGAAGCCTCAAAAAGATCCAACATCGCCAACAAGTTATCGTCCCATTAGTCTTTTGAGTAGTCTGTCCAAACTCTTTGAGAAGGTCATCTATTCAAGGCTTTTGGATTTTACCAACGATAATAATATAATTTTGAATGAGCAGTTTGGCTTCCGAAAGGGGCATAATACTGCTCATCAGCTTACGAGAGTAACTAAAATCATCAAGCAGAACAAGCTTGAGTCTAAATCAACTGCTATGGCTTTGTTGGATGTTGAGAAGGCTTTTGACAATGTTTGGCATGATGGTTTGATACATAAACTGTATTTATACGGTTTTCCAATGTATCTTATCAAAATTATCCAGCACTATCTTTCGGAGAGATCGTTCAGGGTTTTTCTGAATGGGATTGCTTCTGGATTATTCAACATTGATGCTGGGGTTCCCCAAGGAAGTATTCTTGGCCCACTTCTGTACAATATTTTTACATCTGATTTGCCTACTCTTCCTGGTAATGGTGTGTTGTCACTTTTTGCTGATGACACTGCCGTTATTTATAAGGGTAAAATAACCAGATATTTAGTTGGCCGTCTTCAGAAGGGTCTTGACGTTCTTTCTGAATACTTTGGCGACTGGAAAATTCGCATAAATGCAGCCAAAACTCAAACCATCATTTTTCCTCTTTCCAAATCGGCCCGATTTGTCCCAAAGGATGATGTTTTGATTAAAATGAATGATGTTTCGATACCCTGGTCAAAGGAAGTTGTCTATTTAGGTCTCATACTTGACTCGAAACTTTTGTTTCGACAGCATGTAGACAAAATATTGAACAAGTGCAGCATTCTCATCAGGTGCTTGTACCCTTTAATTAACAGAAAATCAAAGCTATCTTTGAAAAATAAGCTAGCAGTTTACAAACAAATAATTTACCCCGTTATTGAGTATGCAGTACCTGTTTGGGAGTGTTGCGCTAGAACTCATAAATTGAAGCTCCAGCGTGTCCAAAACAAGGTACTCAAAATGGTTTTGAATGTTCCTGGCTGGACAAGATCAAGTGAGGTTCATGAATTAGCAGAAGTAAAAATGTTGGATCAGAAGATTCAAGAAAAATGTTTGAAATTCAGGGAAAAATGTGCTATATCTGAATACCCCTTGATTCAAGGATTGGTTTAGTTTATGGTAAGATTAAGTTAGTTTTAAGTTAGGTTATGTTTTCTTAAATTTTTTTTCCTCGTTGTACCTAGTGTTACAAAAATGATAAATCATATACTTTTAAAGTTAAGAAAATGAACAGTGTTTAAATCACGAAAAGCAAACTAAAGCTGAAGAGCCACAGCTGACCACTTATTATGTAAACCAAATGTAATTATTATAAGAAAGATTCAATAAAGTATATTTAATTCAAAAAAGGTGATGTGCATGCTTTTGCATGCGATTTTACCATCGGATTTTTTGCTGTGTATGTGATAACAAAATTTCCAAAATGAAAATCTCCCTAAACATAACTTGAATGCAAGTTGAAAATTAAAAAAAAAGATGCTGTTTCTCTGCTATTTTATTCAAAATCATATATCTTGCTTACTTTTTCAAAAGGTTCTACACAGCAAATAAATTAGTAATCCAGCTGCGTGTAAAAGGCTTGGGTGTAAAATAAATTATGCATTATTTTATGAAATTATGTGTAATATTACTCCCTGAAATATGTAGCCCATCAGTATGGGAAACCTACTTGACCGAAATGTCAAGCTCACATATACGTTTATCCTTTCCATTTGCATCGGTGTGATGGCCGAGCGGGCTAAGGCGCCAGTCCTTACTGTAGGTGCTGGGATTGAGTCCCGTCGGTTGCAACTTTTTTTTGTGCTTACAAAAATTGTACATGCAGCGTGTAATATTAAGTGTTTATTTTGACGAAGGTGCATGCTTTTGCTTGAGATTTTACCATCGGATTTTTGGCTGTGTAGGAAGTCCATGGCGCATTGGTTGTTTTGAAAAAGTAATCTAGATTTATCACTCTAGAAAGGGAAAGACAACTGTCCTTAAGAATATTATATTTACGAAAATATTCAAGCATCTGCTGCACAGTAAAATAAGTTGAATTTTGAGAAGTTTGAAATTTGGTTTAAATTTATATTACTTCTTTTTTGCTTAATTATACCCACATCATGAGTAAAAAAGTGAAATTCTAGAATTTTTTTTTTGAATAGGTCCTATAAACATATGAAAGACAATAGCTTATAGGACCTTTTAAAAAAAACTCTAGAATTCAAAACAAAACTAATGAAAATTTTACCAGTTTCTAATGTAAAATTACATTCTTTTTACACAAGTTCTGTCACCACTCACAGAAGTAACACACACAGTAAAAAAATCATGGTAATATTACATCTGGGAAGAGGTACATCTTTTATGTCTGAAAATGTGTAATTTTACCTCTGAAAATGTGTAATTTTAATACTTTTTTGTTGTAAAAAAATCATGGTTATATTACATCTGGAAAGAGGTACATCTGTTATGTCTGAAAATGTGTAATTTACCCTCTGCACATGGATTCAGAGGGGAAAATGCCATTAAGAGACCAAACCTTGTCGGACTATATAGTGATAAATAGGACTTTCAAAAGAGAATTGAGAATTGAATACTGAAAGAACGCTTTCCTTAAAATCTTTTCTTAAAATTGCCTTTTTATCACTAAATGCTTAAATTTTCTAGCATTTATCTGTGTTCGTATCAACAACAATCTTTAAATTCTCGACCCATCCTTCAAAATTAGGCCATCTTGCCTTTGACAAACGAAACACCCTCATCCCTCTTAATATTTGGAATGAATTGCTTTCAAACAGAGCGAAAACTTTCCCTTGGCAGAGATGCACTCTTTTGTTTCGAAATTTCCGTCTTTTTGGGACCTGTTTTGTCTGCCATCATTAAATTGCTGTTGTTGGCAGAAAAAAAAACTTTCTTCATTTTGTGATGTTTGTTTCGTGATTTTTGACGCTCCAGATTTGTGGACATTGTTTTCAGGAGATGGCGCAATCGTGCTAGGTTGTCGTACGTGCTACGGCCTCAATTTCAAAAATATTCAAATCTCGATTTGAAATCAGACTTCATTAAAAAAAAAACATTTTGTCGCATTACCCAGAATAACGTTGCCACATTGCATACATTTATCGTAGTCAGGTGCAGATTGTCACACTTGAAATCCCTTCTATTGTTTACATTTATTGTTTATACTCGTGGCTCTTGAAATATTGTAGCGACATAACCTCACTTTTCGGCACCCTCAGCAAACGTCAAACCAGTACAAACTTCAAAAAATGCAGCAGCAATTTTTTTTTCTGGTTTGACGTTTGCTGAGTGCGGCGAAAAGTGAGGTTATGTTAAAGTATGTTTTTAACGAAACGTCAAAAAGTCACGTGTGACAACATAGCACAACCACGACGAAATGCTTCCTTTTGGCAATTTCTGGTACAGATTCCCCCGTTTTTGATGTAACGAATGGAGTTAGTTTTGGGACATTTTTTTACAACAATCATAAAAAAAATCTGCATGGCATGGAAGATCGATAAAGAAGACGTTTGGCATGCTCTCCCCTCCCCCCCTCACTCTACCTTACCATCCTAACACTCCCAAATTCCCTCCTTACAACTTGCCGAATCCGCCACCACCCCCGGTATTGTGGTAGATGACTTGTTGCTGCTGGTCCTTCCGGGTGAGCGTCCGCGTCGGCTGGAAGTACAGACTCTCCTCGTAGCCCTCGTCGTCGTTGGCACTGCCACTGGTCAGCTGGAACTGCTGTTGGTGCTGTTGCTGGAACTGCTGCTTGCCACCGATGCTACCGCCGCCGCCGCCTCCACCACGGATGCCACCACTTTTAAACTCTGCCTTGACGTGAATTGTGGGCCGTCACAGAAAAATTACACCGTAAGCGCAATGTAATTTTACACGAGTTTTTGTGTGCGGTGTGGTGTGGGATTGCGTGTTTTTTCGAGTATTTTTTGTTATTAACAAACAAAAAAAAACGGTGTCGATGATGGCGATGTTCACGAGGATGATCGATGATCGGTGATGATGATGACGAGCGGGGTATTAAGTTTGTTTTGTTTTGTTTGATTCAAGAATTAATTAAAAGAGAATTAAAATTAAAGCAACTCATAACAAGGTCAAAACTGAAAGTAAACAAAGAATATAAAAAATCCAGTGTAAATGAGGGATGGTGTGTATGTGTTGGTCAGGTGGTTAGTCATGGTATGCGTGCGAGGGAATTTTATTTATTTTTATTTGATGCAAAACAAAAAACACATAAAATGTAGGTGGATGAACTTCGTGCATGATTTTGAGTTAAAACATCAGAATTTATGAACTGCCGAGTAATGGGAGCAAGGAAAGAGGAAATTTTCATGCAACGTGGATGAGACGGTAGGCGGATATTAGTTATGATGTCACAATTTCAGTTCTGGCGCATTGGAAAAATAATCCGAGTTCAGATTTTGGCCTTGCTCACTCAGAAAAGGCTATAAAATCACTCCAAAAATATGGTAAATAAAGGTTATGGTTTTTTTTTATTCAATTCCGTCGAGATTCATCACAACACCTTTTGAATTGATTTTTTTTACATTGAAACTCAGGGTGGCCACTCAAGTTGAGAAATCGGGAATCTTAGGTTCATTTTACTTTTTAATCAATTTCAGAATAAGAAGGCGATTTTAGACAACTATTTCCAAATACTTTTTGGATGGTTATGATGGCATGTGTTGAAAAAGTTTTTTTTTAAATAATTTTAAGGATCATTTTTTCTAAATTATATTTCACAAGATTTATTTATGAAAATTTATTACAGTAAACTTTTAACAACTTTAAAGCTATTGAAATCCCAATTTTGAAACAAATCTCAATTCCAATAATTCGATGCCCGTGTGCTCACTTGTACTATCTAAAAAAGTATCCCAGCAAGCTAAAAAAAATTAAAAAATTCCAACTTGAGTTTCGCAAAAAATACTTTTTTGGAACAAAACAATATCTCACCTTATCAAGAAAAAAAAAAGAAATATAAATTAAAATGACACAATAAACTCCAGAAATTTTCAAAAAGGCCATTACAAATCTGTTTAATATTAAATTACAGACAAGTTGACAAACCCACAATGATTTCTAGATAATCAACATAATTAAAAAGAAAACTTGATAACAAGATATTTTTACGTGAATTCATAGATCTTTCTTTAAAAAAAATTTAATGCTTTTGTTACAAAAAATAAATTAAAATTTTATTAAAAATTCAAAATTCAATTTTAGTATTTTTTCTTAGTTTTTAGTCATTTCTTTAATGCGTATGTTTATGACCTTTTTTGCCATTTCCTTCATTTGTATTTGTATGGAAATTTCCCCTATTTCTCGAGCTTGGGTGTTTAGGTTTTAAAAGTATTTTTTTATAATAAATGTGTTGTTAAATTTCTGTAGTACTTTTTTACTGTTGTCAATAGTTTTTTTTTTAAATTTATTTCGAAATTTTGTTCGATGGTTGATTTTGACAAAATCAACATTAAAAAAACTCATGCCAGAATGGGAAAAGTAAAAATACTTCCAATCTTGGTTCTATTTTTTTATTTTTGCTATATGAGAAAACTTTAAATTGAGAAAAAGATTTGAACACTATTGCAAGAAAGTATTTCAAAATCTTGTTTTTTCATATTCCTAAACCCATCTGTTATTAATACAGTCCAAACTCGATTATCTGAAGGCATCGGAAAAAAATCCCTTCGGATAATCGAATCACAAAAATAGTCTTTTGAGTTTTTGATTGTTGATCTTAAATATGATCCCAAACCTACATGATTTTGATTTTTTTTATTCGTGATCCAAATTTTGCAACAAGATTTCTTAAGATTGGTGCAGAGAATCATAAGACAGACTCGATTTTGTTCTTCAACCCGGCATACGATTTTAGGCAAATAACCTCGTTAGTTGCGCCACCTACATTTGAAACACAATCGTGCTGCAAAACCTTAAAATAAAGTTTTTGATTCGAAATATTTTTAAGATACGAAAAGCTTACATAACTCAAACATTTTAAAGTTGGTATGATACATTTGTGCTCCCTGAACACGCTCTAATCGACATAATTGTATTGAATTTACAGAAATCGAGTTATGTTTTCATTTGAGGTTATGAAAAAGTCACAGAAAATCGAGAATTCGAAAATGGGATTTGAGTGACCACCCTGGAAACGTTTGTTTCCCTGCATGAATGTTATTTGCCTACAAGATATCGACGTCGTCGTGCTATCTAGTCGCACCCGCCATTTCGACGTTCCGAGAAAAACGCGTTTTAATATTTGACCTTGAATAAACAAAAACTAGAGCACGCAATGTGAACAATAACAAACTTGTTTTGTTTGGCTGACCATTCTGTGCATTATCCCGAAGTTTGGTTGAAGTTGGTTGCTGGAGTCCCGAGTTATAATTACAAATGTTTACGGTAGTCTCACTTGTACGTGCGTCAAACGCGTTCAGACCTAAAATCCCTTTGGCCAGTTGTCGCACTTACATCAATTTTCAGGAAGCGACAAGATAGCACGACTACTTTTATATCTAGAGTTTTTTTTATTAGGTCCTATAAACATATGAAAGACAATAGTTTATTGGTCCTTTTCAAAAAAAAGAATAACTCTGGATATGTAAAGTGACAAAAATGCACGGAGTTTTTTCGGTTTTCATTGAATATCTCAGGGTTGAAATCGAATTTTGGGGATCTGTGAAGGTCAAAAGGTGAGGCATTGTGAGCTGCACAAAATGGCGTTTTTAACTCAATTTGGCCCAAAATGCACGTACGACAAGTTAGCACGACGGCGACGATATGTAAGTGTCAAACTCCAAAACAGTATCGAAAAGTATTACTTTTCAACACGAGTGTAGAAAAGTAGCTACTGTACAACTGTTGTACTTTTTAGTTCTTTAAGTGTTGGGGATGAAAAAAGGCTATTTCGTCATTCTAGTATGACAGTAATAGCAGAAAATACTTTTAGATCTACATTAACTTTTATCCATAATCAGTCGCGCTAATATTACAGTGGTTGGATCTTATTTTTTAAACTTAAGGTAAAGTACTTAAGTTGACGACAAACAGACGGAGTAAGGCATTTTACAAACTGTATCAAAGTTTTTTTTTCTTGAACTGAAGTCAACCGATTCCTGGACAATGCCCATGGCATGTGGCAATTTGATTCTGCTTTTAAGATTTTTTGAGGTAATAGAAATGTCAGTGGTTGGTAAAGACGTTTATCACATCGGAAAAGACAACGATTTTTCTGGCTTGACGAAGAAGTACTATCCTGGTAAATTGCCTTGGCATGGGATTGGTTGTCCTTTTTCATGGAATCATAATAGCAATTACCGTGGAAGGATCCGCCGCCGTCTCATCACAAAAATAAACATAAAAAGGGATCGGGGGGACGTGTGTCTGTTTGTGTTACTACCATCTACCGTAAAGCGAATGAAGGTCAAAACGATGTACCTGACATATCTTGCTCATTACCGCGGTTCGAGGATCCGGACGATTTGTTGGACGCGTTCGCGAGCGTCATCTGGTTGGTTTGCTGGATGACGGCCGCGATGTCGCTCTGCGAGGCGGACGTGTCCTTGCTGGTCAGGATGTCGGAACTGCTGGAGCCGGACGAGGGATGCCGCTCGCCGGTGCACCCGTACTGGATGGGCTGGTAGCCGTGCGACGGGTTGTAGTTGCCGGAGTAGGTCATGTAGATCGGTGGATTTGGCAGCGGGGCGATATCGCTGAGCATGCTCTCCGTATCGTCGAGCGACATGGCGGAGATGTCCTGCCGGATGCCGTTGCCGATCACGTAGTAGCACTGCTCGGAGAAGGTCAGCTTGTTGACGGTGTGCTTGATGTAGCCCCGCCTCAGCATCAGGGAGACGTACTTGCGGGCGTCCCGCCGGTCGCCGATGCCGTCCACGTTCTCGAGGATCCAGTTGACGACGTCGGCGCCGATGAACGCGTTAGGAATAGTGATTTTCAGCCACATCCGGTCGCGGATCTCCAGGCCACTGTCGGGTTTGGTCATTGCACGTACGATGTCCTTCATGTCCAAGTCGACGTGTAGCCGCTCCAGCACGGACTCGGGCAGTTCTGTGTTGATGGTGTCCTGGGAGCGGAGGGCGGCGGTGTGCGCTACCCACGCCCCCGGGTCTATTGGCCGGACCGGTTCCGTGCGGGGTATCGTAAAGTACCCCTTGGGATTCGGGTCCCAGCATTTGGCAACTACTAGTTTGATCGGGCCGGGCTTCTGGACCACCTCGCGCAGAACCCGAACCGCTTCGTCGTTGGTCATGTTCTCAAAGTTGACGTCGTTCACCTGCAGGATCATGTCACCGGGCTCGATCCGCCCGTCCAGGGCCACCGCTCCACCCTTCATGATACTGCCCACGTAGATACCTCCGTCGCCGCCCCGATTCGACTGACCCACGATCGAGATACCGAGGAAATTGACCGTGTCCATGTTGATCTGCACCGTAATGATGTTCAGCGACATCGTTGAGTCGGTAATGGAACTATACGAGGACGTCCGGGACATGGTCGGTGCCCGCTTTTTACGCCGTTGCGGCTTTTTCCGCACCTGCAATCGCTGCACGCTACTGCACTCTGTCATGTCCCGATCCAGCGTGATTTCACTCTCCGTCTCGAACAAGCTGGTCGAGTCCAGATCGCTGGATACCACCGAAGCGGACTGGTACGTCAGCGGGTTCATCGGGATGTTCATCATGTTGTTCATCGGCTTGTTCATCGTGCGCAGCTGAGCCAACGTCGGCCGCCCATCGATGATCTCCGACGGTTGCATCTCGGAACAGTCCGACTGGTTCGAACCGTCGGCCGTCACCAGCCACGACACGACCTTCCCGTTGAAGCATGGCAATATTGTGGAATCGTCTGCAATCTCCTCCTTCACCACGCCAAAGTCGGCGTCCATCGACTTGAAGAAGTACTTGTAGTTGATGTTCTGTTTGTTCAGCACCAGCTTAAAGTCCTTCAGCGTGACCTGGGCCGACGGCAGCGGGATCTTCACCAAGTACGGCGTCGTCTCATCGTCAATGTGATAAATGACCTTCGTTTCCCCACTGCACCCGCCGCTCACACTCGCTCCTCCCCCACTCCCGGACGACGTCTTATCGTCCATGGTATACATTTTAACACTTCTTTTTTCACGGTTTCCAGAACGTTCACAAAGTGTCACTTGTTTCTTGAACACACAACCGTGTTAAGCTCGCTTCAAATCACTTCAACTTCACTGCTTCCGTCGATGAGACCTGCGAAAACAAATTGAGAAAAAAAAAGAAATTGTTATTAAAACCTGGGTAAAACAGCTGATAACAGCGAGGAGGTCACACATCTAACGGCCTCGGCCCCGGATAATGGAGTCATTGGAGCGCGCGCTGTGTTGTCGGACGCTGCTTTGCATGCAAGTTGGTTGTGAAGCTCTGTGATAAGACGTGCACAGCTCTCCTACTTTACATCTTGAATCTATTACAAAACATACACACAACTCGCTTGAAACAGGAAAGAAAGACCGAGGAGTACGGAGAGAACTGTGAGGTGCAATAAAAGAGCTGAACCTGGTGAATGAGATCGTCGTCGTCGTCGTTGCTTGTTCTTCTTTTCCAGTTGTGTTGGTGTTATTGGCAGGCAGAAAAGTATGGCAAAATTGTTCGTCTATGCTTCCTTGCTTCTCCACCTACCTGGAGACCAAACACACATCTTCTAAACATCGTGTACGGAGAATTTATGACTGCGCTGACAAAGTGGGACATTTATGCAAACCAAACGTGAAGGTTAATTGAATTTTAGAGCGACTGGTTCTGATCGCGGGATGGTTTACGTTTCCGTAGCGAAACTGGTTCGAGTGCTGAACCGGGTACGGTGATTCCGGATGGATGATGTACGGCATTATGCAGGGATTAGTGCGGGTCTTGAATAACCGGCTCATGGGTTGATCCAGATTTCAAATGCAGGTTTAGTAATGTTTATTTATGGCTGATTCTCGAATGTAGGTTCGAAGATATATCCATTGAAAATGTGGATATTGTTGATTGCTTGCAGTTTATATCAAGACTCAATTTAGTTTTGTAGATATATTTATTCTTAGTAGGATTATAAAATTTTCACGATTTTGCGAACAGCTTGAAATTCGTGAAATTTAAAAATTTCCGCTTTTAGGCAGTTTTTCAAAAATGCTTGAAAATACAACATTCACAAAATATTTCATCACAAATTTTATCCACCAAGTCCGATTTTCAATGTTAAAACATGAAACATTTGTGAAATTTCCGATCTTCTTTCACGAAAAAAATATTTTGAAAAAAAAAAATAAATCAAGACTAGCATTTTAAATGGGCGTACTATTCAATGTTTGGCCCTTTTTAAATGTTAGTCTTGATTTAAAAAATTTCAAAATATTTTTATCGAAAAGATAGGAAAATTCCACAAATGTTTCATTTAACATTGAAAATCGGACCATTAGTTACTGAGATATCGACATTAGAAAATGGTGGATTGTTTGGGTGAACTTAGAAAACTTAAATTTTCCGGTTTCTTTTTCTTTGAGCCGCTGTATCTCAGCAACCAGAGGTCCAATCGTCAATGTCTCTTAGACAATTTTATAGAAAATTTTCTGAACTTTTCAAAAAAAAATATTTTTAGAAATGGTCTAAAAAATCGAAAAACTGCAAATAATTCGTGAAACTTTCGGTGGCTTTATCTTGAAAACGGAGCCCTTCATCAAAAAATCTGTTAAGTACTTTTCGATTGCAAATTCAATTTTACATAAAAAAATTACGTCAAATTTGTTTTTGCATAAAATTTCGATTTTTTTTCCAAAAATCACTTTTTTTCAAAAATTCATAACTTGGCAGCAGATTTTTTGACCATGATTCTCTATGGCTCAAAAGTTCTGGGTTTTTATCCCCTAAAACATATCAAAAAATCTCTAAAATCAAAAAAATACGTATTTTGGGAAATTAAGTTTCTGTAAAAAAAAAGTTTTTTAAAAAATCTGCAATTTTTTTCCGTGTACCTATTTTTTTCTCAATAGTTTTCAACAATACCTACAACTTTGCCGAAGACACCAAATTGATCAGAAAATTCACTCAAAAGTTACAGCTGTTTGAAAATTTACGTACTATTTTTGTATGGACAACAGCCAAAATTGTATGGAGACTTGTATGGGTGCACCAGTGACACAAAATAGCTTATTTGGTCATAGGGAAGGCCCCCACAAAATTTGAGCCAAATCAAAAATACAAAAAATTAAAATGGTAGAAATTTGCCCATTTCGTTAAGAGTTGCTCAAATGAGAATCACTCAAATCAGACAATATATTTTTGAAATGAAGTTATCACCAAATGTTAGGGGTATGATGATTTGAGTTATTTTTATTATAAAAATAGCTTTAATTTTTAATAATTTTGCTTTTTGTTTGTTAAGTTTCATTTACAACATTGCTCAGCTTTTTTTAATATAAATTATTTAATTTTTAAGCCTCAAAATTTCTGTAAATTTATGCTGAAAGTTAATCGTGATTTTTTAAATATTTTTTGTTTTCAAGCTAAGTTGCTTTTTAAATATAATTTTAAAGTTTTTTTAACAGATTATACTTTTGCATCAGATTTTTTAATCAAGTTGTATTTTCAATGAAAAATGTTCTTCAAAATGTTAAATAAAGATCAAGCATTTTTATTCATTTTTGAATTCAATACACTTCGAAAGAAAAAAGAAGCAATTCAGAAAAAATAACTAGAGTAACAGCATCTCGTTCCATCGGGCCTTTAAGGTTGCCATATCAACTTGGAAACAGTATCAACCCTGAAAGGACTTGAGCTAGCCTAAAACTGCTTGATACTGAAGGACATCCAGAGTTTCACAATCAAATTATCTAAGAATTTTGAAATTTTAAAATTTCCGTGAAATTTGGTGTTTTGAAATTATGGTCCCCGTGAAAATTGCAATTTTTGAGCCGGAAACATTACTAAGCCTAATTATTACCTAATTTATTTACTTTTATTTACAGAAAAATGTTTACATAAATATTTATTGAGTAAAAGCCGTTCGAATTATTTTCAGGGTTTAGTCCCTCATTTTCTTTGAAACATTTTCAGAATAATTATAAAAACCTAGTATTAGAACTGATAATGATTAAAAATATATTTAAACTGAAATGGTTTTCAATGTTGATTTTATTGGGACTAAAGGCCAGACTCGATTATCCGAAGTCATTGGAAAAAAATAATTTTGAATAATCGAATCTTCGGGAAATCTGAAAACGAAAAAAATCGAATTTGATGTTAAAAATAAGAAAATAAATAAATACAAAACGAAACTGTTTATCATTTGATTATCCAAAGTCTTATACAAACCATCAGATAATCGTGGTTTTGACTAATTAAGTCTATACTGCAGTTTTTCCTTTTAAAACATTTTTGGAATTTTGGTTGCTTCAGGAAAAAAACTTTTTTTTTCGCAAAACAGAAGTTCTTTTTAAAAATACCCAAAAAATGGAGCTTAGCATTTTAGAAGCTTAGGATTTTTAAATGTTTTTGTTTTTTTTTGCAAATTTGCAAATTTATTTTTTTATTCCAAAAAATCAGAGAGGAAAATATTGATAAAAAACTAAATTTTAATTGAACAAACTTGTACAAATAATTGTAAACTACTTTGAATGACGTTTGGCAGTGTTTTGCTGCTCTTGATAAAATAGTCTTTAGATGTAGTTTTTTTTTGTTAAAAAGAATTACATTTAGGCCGTTGCAAATATTTTTCGCCCCCCCCCCCCCCGCCTTCAAAATTGGTCCGAAAAATAAGGGGGCAAAAAAAAAATTAAAAAAAAATATCAAAATTTCAATGGAAATAGAAGTCTTATCAACTGAGAACAATCTAAATCGCCCTTTTCTGCATTAATAATCATATTTAACATGTTTTTACTTGTTTTAAAATATTTTGAAATTTAAGAAATTACAATGTACAGCACCGCAAAAACTTTTTTTTTCTCGCAAAAATAAAAATTTCGTCAGTACTTAGAAATTTTGGAAATCAATGATTGCAAAACAAATGTACAGGTGTATGATGGTTGGTCCTAACATTATAAAACAACCCTAATTAAATTCAAAATGCAAAGACTAATGTTTCTTCACTGAATCTTATATGTTTTCAAACGTTTATCTCAATACACGAATCAAAAGATCAAGCAAAAAGTCTTTGATTTCACGTGACCTTTTGATGGATGGCAAACTGTAATTTGGAACGAAAATGTGAAAGAAAAACATTTAATAAGACATTGAAATCAAGTAATTCTAAACCTATTCAAAAGATGTAAACAAACCGGTGTTCTCATCAGAATTACAATTACAATATAATATAATGGTCTCAAAATTCAGTATTTTTAAACATAAAGGTCAAAAGAAAGATACCGTATGAGTACTGTTGACGCTAAAGTGTTCCAAGTTTTACTTTTTTCATTGCCTTCACTCGCGAGCACAAATCGAACGCGACGCAAAACTGCTCTGACGAATTTCTACCGTTTGCTGTTTGTGGTGATAATCATACCAATCGCTACCAAAAACTCTCTCTTCGGCTCTCCCTCTCACTCCAATCGGGTAGTATAGTGAATGGCTCAGAGAGACCGGTTGCACTATGTCGCTCAAAGCTGACTAAAAATAGTCTGTGATCGGCTTTGTTTTGATCATTGATTAAACCTGCTTAAAATCAGTGTTATCAAAAATATTTTGCAGTTTTGTTGTTCACACAACATCAAAGACACATTTTACAGCAATTTCAATCCATGGCAAATTCAATTTGACGCCAAACTGTGGTATTGCATGCCAAGTGAGCGCCTCGCTGGTATTTTGTTAGATTTTCCCCCCTCTGAGCATATTTGTTAGTGACTGGCGTCGACAGACGGAGTAGGCCAAGAAATTCACGATGTATTTTATCGCTGTGAGAAGCGATTGACTATATCGCTCACTGTTAGCGAGCCGTGGTCGATCACACATCTGGAGCAACACGAGAAAAGGGCGGATAAGCATTTTGACAGCTAGAACATTTTTTCAAATTCCGAGCCAACAGGTAACTTTTTCACAAAACTCGATGTGTTAAACAATAGTTGACTTTCCCAGCCACTTTCTAACACTGCAAGTTTTGTAGTAATAGTAATAGTAATTTTATTTGGCAACGATATCCTGTTAGTTAGACTTTTTATCAGGGTTTTGTTAAATAGTTACCTATTGTCTCGGAATTTGCAAAATAGTTCTAGCTGTCAAAATGCTTATGCGTCCTTTTCAAATGTTGCTCCAGACATGGTTTGCAACCAAAAAAATAAATAATTATTTTTTTCTGTCAAATAATGAAAATTGAACAATTTATTGTACGTAAAACTCTGTCCAACACTATCCCTCTCTCACATTAAAATTTTCCAGAATAACAAAAACACAACTTAATCCCTTTCTTCCACATTGGGGCGTGTGTATTCCTCCGAACAAAAACATCAACCCAGTCGTGAATTTCGTGTGGAGGTCGTCCGAGTAGCAACTACCGACGGGTATGCGGCGGGGGTAGACGAGGAACACAAACACTTTTACACACACACACACTCACGTAGTCCGCCCCGGACACGGAGTTGGAGGCCTCTCCAAATCAATACGCACACTCAACCCCGGGGTGATAATTGTGCGACCGCGGGGGAAGAACTGGTGGAAGGTGAAAAATTAGCGAATTTCTTTTCGTTTTGATTTTTTTTTTCGCCAGGTGAAACGGAACCACTGGAAATTGGGTTTTTGATTGGGGGGGCTGAAAAAACCGGACAGTTTGCGGGATGCTGGAGAGCTTCCTCTGGAGACATCTTCCCGGAGCGTTGAGAGAGCGAGGACAGAAGTCATGACATACGCACACACACATGAATCACAAGGGTGACGACTGCCAGGCGCAGCAGAGTCCAGAGCGATCGAGACACACCACGAGAAGAAGAGACTTTGGGACTACGATCTCTGGAGATCGCCGCAGCAGCAGCAGCAACATCAGCAGATCAGTCACACACTGTCGGCCATGTATTTATACACACCTTTTCTAGAACAACGAAGACGACGACGGCGACGACGTCGTCGACCGACGACGAGACTGCTGCTTTCTGCTGCGTGACGTCAGGCTGGAACATGTGTCTTGTTCGTTCCACCAGCAAACTGCATCTCGCCGTCCTTGTTCTTTTCTTTCTACCGAGCGCTGGAGGAGTAGCAGCGGCGGCGACGACGACGACGGATTACTACGGACGAAAACCGCTCTTTCCGGCCGGAAAGCCGTCCATGGCGGGTGGAAAACTATCGCATCCGGTTCGCGGCACCGTGACGAACCTCCGGAGACCAAATTTGACCGGAACTTTGCACCGTAACGGGGACAAATTTCGGAATTTCGCGGAGCAGACCTCGGTAATGGACACACGAACTTAACTACTGACTGCTGGGACGGCGGTGTATTGGTAGGAGCTGGATTTTCTCTCTTGCCAAAGCATCAAGGAACGCTGAAAACGGGCAGGTAACGAATAGGGGTTTGACGTTGGTTTGACAGGTTTATAGAGCTGAGAGCAGCCCAGTGGTGTTGGAACGAGCTGCTGTCAAGCGTCAGGATGCAAAATCCAATTGGAATCGTTTGAGTTGAACGTTCAGAGTTCTACCTTACAGTATTTTATTACGAGTTACTTCATTAGAAACAAGCTATTTTATTTTAATGGAAACATAATCCGGAACGCTTTATTCATACGTCGTCATTTCAATTAATATTTTATAATTTCAGCACTTTCAGAGTACTGTAAAATTCAAAAATTTATTGGTGGCAAATATTAAGTATAATAACAATGTTAATGCGCAATTTCCACCAATAAATTGAGTATGCTCGTGTGATGTCCGTTTTAGAAATGCTGATTTATTAATAAAATGTAGAAACATCTGATCATGCTTTTTTAAGATATAAATTCATGCTAATTTTTTTCAAAGTTTATGTCCCTTGACTCTTGCCAAAGTTTAAACCATCCAAATTTAAATTATTTTATTACAGTGTTGAAGATTTATTTTGCAAAATAAAAAATACAAACGGAATTGTACGGAACCATCCTGAGCTTGGTAGACTCAAGATTGATACCCCAATAAATAGTTTTCAACCATTTTTGATAAGTTTTTAAAGTTTGTTAACTTTTGTTATAAAAACATGATAAATATGATTATTTTAATACTCTACAAGTGTTATGTTTTATTGATGAAAATGAATTCAAAGCGGAAAATGGGCTGCATCATCGGATGCTTTGGACAATTTTACCCTGAGATAGCTTAAAAAGTGTTTGAGTTAAATGTTTTAAATGACACAGAATTCCAAAAATTTTATCAGATTTATAGACACTATCAGTAGAACTTTTTTTTGTTAATTCGAAAAAGTTAAATTACATTACATTACAACATGGTTTGGTTGGTCACATATTTTGATCTTTTAATTTAAAAAAATATTTTGAATTTTTATTAAATGGAAGTTTAATTTGCTAAACCTAAAATTTAAATAAATTTAATTAAAAAAGATCATTTTAATTAAATTATTCAAATGAAACATTTGAAGTACCATTACTTTTGGTCAATTGGCCGTAATCAATCCAATTAGCACACTTATTTTTTTTAAGAAATACAGTGATTATGAAAACTTCCTCAGTTTTCAAAATAAAAAAAATCCAAAAGCCCAAATGAAAAAAAAACTTTTTTTGAAAAACGTATATGGACATTGCGTGGCCTACCCTAGAACATGTTTTAAAAATACACTTAAAAAATGAGTTCGCGTAAACGTGAACAGAGTTCATGCCAACGGGAACCAGGAAGAAAACTGTTCACTTTCTAGTGCAATGCACTATAAAAGTTGAACAGTTTTCTTCCTCGTTCCCGGTGGCATGAACTCTGTTCACGTTTACGCGAACTCATTTTTTTGTTAAAACAAACATAAAACGAATTGTTAACAATTTTTTAAAGAATTAAAGATAATCTGCGCAAATTGCATTGATTCCGCAAAACATCTATTATTGTTAAGGGGTTACATACATGTAAAAAATCACAAATTTTCATTTTAAAGAAAAGTTATTAAATCAATTTAAAAGATGATTTTCAATCACTCCTGAAAGTTTCATGAAGATATTTTATGATTACAGGCCTTCGTCATGCACACGGGACCGGATTAACGAGTCTTCTCCAAAATTTTGATTCGATTTGGTCAATGCAGTGTTGAGATATCGTGGCACCCGTTTTTTGAAAATGCTAACCTCATATAGCTGTATCTCGGCAATGATACAACCAAATGTCTTCAAATTTATTTTGTTAATAGTTGAAAATGTATATTTTAATGTCCTGAAAACAGATTTGAAAAAAGTTTAAGTTTGTGCTCAAACCAACCTCTGACATTTTTGTCGATTTACATGTATGTAACCCCTTAACTGAAGTGAATAAAAGCCCGATTTACACATGTTAAGATTCTTAATTACTTAAACTGAATCATCAAAAATCTTATAATATGAATAAAAAACATGGCATAAAAAGCTGTCATAATTCATCTTATTCATCCTCAAATACTGTCACTTACAAAGTAAAACAATTCATCATAGACAAATTCTCTTTCACAAAGTTTTCAAAGAAACACTCATTAGAATTTATTTTAAAATCTTATTATCCTTTTTAAAATGTAGAAAACATTTTAAAATTAATGCAATAACTAAAATTACTTCTAATACAGTGGATTGAATTACATGCAAATGAAAAAAATTGCTATACTTGATAAACTATTAAAACAAAATATATAATTAGAGATTTTTCAAAATAATTTAAAAACTATAGTTTTTTTAATTTCCATCAAAACGTCTTGTTCAATAAAAACAAAATGTTGTTCACTTTATTTCTAATTTATTTATGCTTAATTCTACGTGTTATCGGAGAACAAGTCGTCATTTTATTTGTAACTTACGTTCATTTTGTATACTAGAATTTTATCATTTTCAAATTATTCTGCATTTGACAGAACAATAACATCTAAGGAATACATATTTCGGTAAATAATAAACTAAATCGCAAAATCCTTATTCTTATACCTTGTTTTTTCATATTTGGCAAGCTATCTATAAATAGGATGGTTTTATTATTTAATAAATTTACTGGAGGAATACATTGGAATTGAGGTTCTCAATGCTGATCTAAGTCAAGTAGATGAAATTACAATTATGTTTTTTTTTTTTCATAAATACCTCTTTCCACCCTTCCACATCTTCTTCTTTTCCTTACCCATTCCCTTCCATTTCTTCCTCCTCACATCCTCCAGCTTTCCCTCCGCGAACGGTGACTCACTCCGCGTTCGAACCGTCAGGATCCCTCGCGACTGCTGTACGATCGGTTCCCCACCCATCCGAAGTTTGGCCCGCGGACTTCGACATCCAGCCGGACTAACCTGGCTAAGCGACTGGCACAGAGTTGACCAGAAGCCCACCTTCGAGATCACCGACTCGGCGTAGAACGCCCAGGCTCGACCATGCGAGCAGGAAGCTGTTGATTGGAAAAGGTTGGGTTAGTGTTTTGTGTTAGTTATTGCTTGCTGTGCGCGTTACCTCCGAAGATCCACCAGTTACACCCGGGTTGACTGACTCCACCGTTGGGATAGAAGTCGGTATGGCCGATGGGATCGAAGATCCCCAGCCGTCCACCGTTGGTGTGGATCACCTCAACGTACTCGGCATCGGTGTCCGCCAAGCGTTCTGCCGGTCTATCAAGATCGAACAAGGGTTTTGCCGGGTCTAACCCAACGATCGTGTTGACCTTTCCGCTGGTGATCGCTTTGGCTGCCAGCCCGGACAGATGAGCACCCAGACTGTGTCCCACTAGGTAGAGATCCTTTAGGTTCAGACCTCCTTTTGCGTGCAAGAAGTCGATGAACTTTGCGAGATCTTTGGATGCTGGGATGATTCGCTTCCTGGCGGTCCAGTAGTCGGTCAGCTGCTTACCACTCTGCCAGTTGAGCGTGATCACGTTGTACTCTTGACGGTACAGGAGCATCTGAAGGGTTTCCAGACAGAAATCCGAATGTCGACAGTTGCAGAAGCCATGCACGATGATCCTCGTCGGATTAGAGCTGTTGAACTTGGAAGCCTTCAGCAGCTGGACATTTCCGATGGTCAGGATTTCACTCTCCGTTGGATTCTGTCTGGTGTTCAAGTGGAAGGTCACGTTCAGCGGGTCGATCGAGGCATCGGTGTATTCACTATAATTTGGAACTTCCCGTACATGCCGCTCCATCAACGCATGGTAATGGTTGTCACAGCCAAACTGGTAATCTAAAACAAATTAAAAAATAATTCTAAACCAATCAACCTATCAAATTAACAAACCCTCAGCCTTGACAACACCGAAAACTACAATCAAAGTTACGACCAATTTCAGCATGATTGAAATACTGCTGATTTGGTTTCGCGCGAAAGATCGACTGAGCGTCCAGCTCGCTAGTCGCAGGCGTTTATTATAAACGCACTACGCTTATTCTTCCTTGCCGGTAAGGTTGAGCCGAAGAAGTCAAAAGAAAGGTCCCGGGGGATCCCCGTTTTGGCGGGCGAAAAATGAACCGGTTGCGCGGGGAACTTCACGGCACAAGCGTGGAGCAGTGGAGCTGAATGAATGAATTCATTTAGATTTGAAAAAAGGCGGAGTTTGAATCATACCTTTGAGGCGGGGTGGTGATTTGAGGGAGAGCATGGTGAGAAAACTTTTTATCGTTAGTTTGATTTATGGGGGTTTTTGGAAAAAGAAATGTTTGATATCAGTATATGACAAATAACTTTGAAATGCTAAATTGAAACCAAAACCGCACGCGATATTGTCATTTTTGTTAAAAGTTTCAACAAATTTCACGAAGCATAAAGTTCATTCATCGTGCAAAACCAGAGAAATCATGAAATCTGTATTTACAAAACAAACATTTAGAAAGAATTGAAAAAAATATTTCTTGTTTTGTTCTCTTTAGTCTTGTTTTGTTCACAACAATAGAGTTTATATTGCATGTGAACATTTTTAAATAAATTTTGAGAAATTAACTTGGCAGCCTTTCTTGAGTGAAAGTATTTTGCTTGACAGCTCATTCCAAAGAGAATCATAAATAATTAATTGTTAAATGTTGTCTTATTAATTTAGTTTGCATGAATTAAAATAATAAAAAATGATCAGAAATGGGTTTTTGAGTGTTTTTTGCGATTTAGCGTTTTAGCTAACGATAGAAATTATAATTACATAAAAATTTTCACTAAAATATGTATTTTTCCTGTATTTTGAAAATGGATTTTTTTTCCGAAAAAAATACTCAAAATCATTGTTTTTGCATACGGGTATCAAATAATCGGGATTTTTAATACACTTCGAAAGAAATAACAAACATTTTGACAAATTCTTAAAATTTTCACGAAACTACGTTTTTTTGGAAAAAATACTCAAATTTTCAGAATTTTACCATATGGGTATCAAATGATCGAAAATGTTTCATACATTTCGATAGTAATAATGAGCAATTCCAGCTCAAAACATGAATTTTTTAGGTACTTTTTTCTCGACCCTCTCCGATTTCAATGAAACTTTGTAAACATGTTATCCTACGCTTATATAAGCCATTTTTGTGTATATGGAGCCAGTTACACTCGATCATGACATTTGAGAAGGGCGTAAGTGTTTTCAATATTTTTGTATTTCGTAATTTAAATATTGCTGTATCTCGAAGCCGTTGCATCGTATCAAAAAGTGGTCAAAGACAAACTTATAGGCAATTACACTGAAACAAAAAAACACTCAACTTTTATGAGGTTTTTTGATTTTTAAGTTAAAAAGTCAAATTTGAAGGTGAGCCCACGAATTTTTTCGCTCAAAATTTTTGTGAAAATAGCCTATGATGTAACAAAAAGATTTACGAAAAATTCAGGATGGAGCAACTCACCTAAAAAAATACAAAAATCATTTACTAGAACTGTTTTTTTTTTCAAAAGTGCTCCAAACATCAAAATTTCGATTCTCCAGATAATTTTACATAAAAGTCTCCATATTGACCATTGTCCTTAGTCCAATCCTTATGAAGTTACAGAGGTTTTAAAAATAAATATGCTGAAAAATAGTTTTTTTATAGTTTTTGGCAATTTCTATATGACAGACTTGATTTTTCAGTCTCGAAAATATTTTTACCGGAAAGCTCGTCCAATTCCCCATAAGTTTGTCTTTGACCACATTTCAATTGGATTTATGGGCTTACAGATATAAGCTAATTACATTGCTCATAATTGAAAACATAATATTTTTTGCAATACCGTCGTGAAACTACTTAATTTTCCTGTCACTCTCGAAAGACGAAACAGCCTACTTTTCCCTACCAAAAATAACAGAATCGAATAGTAACACTTTTCAAAACAAATGCTGAAAAGTTCTACTTTTCAGTACTGAAATGGGTGCTGAAAAGTTCAACTTTTCAGCACTTGTTTCGAAAAGTGACACATTTAAATATTTTTTTGATTTAAGTGATTTATTGACAAAATACATGAAATCTTGACTTTTTTTTGATAAGGTCCTATAAACAAATGTAAACATTGAGTGTATCCCTTTCACACCTTATGTCAAAGTCCATCGGAGTAAGCGGGATACACTCAATGTTTACATTTGTTTATAGGACCTTATCAAAAAAAAGTCAAGAAATTTTGACTTAAAATTCCACTCAATGGGTGTTTTTCGGAATTGCAAAAAATGTTGTATGGAACTCGCTGCAAAACTTGATTTTTTCAGCACTCTTCGTATTTATCCAACTCTGTTAACCTCGTTGGATAAATGTACGACTCGTGCTGAAAAAATCCTCTTTTTGCAACTTGTTGCATAATAGTAGTTTAAATTTTAGTTAAAATTTTCATGTATTTTGTCAATAAATCGCTTAAATCAAAAAAATAATGAAAAGTGTTACTTTTCGAAACAAGTGCTGAAAAGTTCAACTATTCAGCACCCATTTCAGTGCTGAAAAGTAGAACTTTTCAGCATTTATTTTGAAAAGTGTTGCTATTCGATTCTGTTATTTTTGGTACAGAAAAGTAGGCTATTTCGTCATTCAAGAATGACAGGAAATGTAGGTAGTTTCACGACGGAATTGCAAAAACTACTATTTTCAGTGTAGTATAGTAACCTGGATAGTAAATTAGGTTAAAAAAATCTGTATCTTTTGAAGGAATTTTTTGATCGATTTGGTGTCTTTGGCAAAGTTGTAAGTATGCATGAGAAAAAAAAGATACATGGTAAAAATGGTGATTTTAAATTTAACTGTTTCTCACACAAACTTGATTTGCAAAAAAAAACATTATTTTTAATGTTTTTTTTTATATGTTACAGCAACGACCTTTAGTTGCTGAGATATTGCCATGCAAAGGTTTAAAAACAGGGAAATTGAAGTTTTCTATAGTTTTCTATAAGTCTCACCCAAACAATCCATCAACCATTGCATTAGACCGTATTGACCCAGGATTACCTTAAGAAAAACGAAAACACATAAAAAACCATTCAGCCCACATTTAATGCTTTTCAGCAGTTTCAACATTTGTTTATCAATTCGTTTCGGTTTTTATGCTTTCCGGCTTCGAATGTATTCCTAACCGCGCGACGCGGCTTTCTTTATAGGTTACTCGACTTTCAGACCTTATGCAGAACGATCACCATGCTGCACCAAGAGTTGTTGTTCCCGGCCGTCACTCCGAGAACTGAGCTTATTTAGTTCAATTCACACCGCAGCCACTCGCGGGAAATGTGGAACAAATCAAACCGCGTAACGGTTTGCTCTGAACTTCTTTGAACGATTGTGACAAATTTACACCGAAGTGCAAAGTGGTTTTTGCGGAAGATTTGCGGTCTAAATATTTTTTTCATCATTTTCGAGAGTAACCAAATTAGTTCAAACTGATCATTAAAAAAATATCGTAGGATGAGTCTCCACACAAACCAAACAGAAACTGTTACAAGTTTCACTCGAAATGGAATGTGCTGTGCGACAGCTCAGATTGGCTTAGAGTAGCCTACCTGCTGTCTGTCCGCGCGGTGTGTCGTTGAAGTTGTTAATAGAGACCCGACCATTTAGAGAAGTTACTTTTAAATCAGCTGAGTGTGGGTTGACGATCTGCGTGCGATGTTGGAGGCGACACAACTGGTTTCGGACTGGAAATGGGCCAACGTTCTACTAATTGCTGGAGCAGCAGCACGTGAAGGTAGGTCAAGGAACCGGAAAGTGAATGTTCTGAGGAATTTCTGACGGGGAGATTGTGTATGGACGGGGGGTAATGAACTGTTGTTTGTTAGATGAACAGGTTTTCACTGATGTTTGATGATACCAGACTAGGACAACAGTCCATAAAATATGGGTTTAAGTTTGTACTTTGAAAGTGAATCTCCTGAACATTTAAGTTTATCCGAAGTTTCACTTTTGAACAAGTTAAAATTCGTTGATTGTTTTGTGCAGTAAAATATATTTATCGTTTAAAAGTCAGTGTTGAGTTATGTCCAAAAACCTATTTTTTTGGTTTTATTGTTATAACTATTTTTTTTTATAGAACTGCAGTTTACAGCACTATTAATAATCTGTTTACTCTTATGATGAAAATTTTGAAATATGTGGTATGCTATTTATTTATTTTATGTCCGACCTTGCAAAGAATCCAAACACAAAGCTTAAAAAAAAAACCTTCATGTTTATAAAAAAGAAAATCACAAATTAAAGAAAAACAATCTAAGGGGCTTGAAATGTATATCAAATAATCCCCCTTCTTCTCACTACAAAATATCCCAAATTGGATGTTTGGGCTGACAGATATGACCTTAATTACATTCCTCATAACTGAGAATAGTATATTTTTTTCAGTGTGGTAAAAACCTGGATAGTAAATAAGCTTACATAAATATTAAAACGAGTCAAATTGAAAAGCTGTCGAAGGCAACCTTATAGGAAATTGGACGAGCTTTCCGGTAAAAATATTTTCGAGACTGAAAAATCAAGTCTGTCATTTAGAAATTGCAAAAAACCACTAAAATAGTAGTTTATGCAACAAGTGGCAAAAAGAGGATTTTTTCAGCACGAGTCGTACATTTATCCAACGAGGTTCACCGAGTTGGATAAATACGAAGAGTGCTGAAAAAATCAAGTTTTGCAACGAGTTCCATACAACATTTTTTGCAATTCCGAAAAACACCCATTGAGTGAAATTTTAAGTCAAATTATCATGTATGTTATCAATAAATCGTTTGAATCAAAAAAATGTTGAAAAGTGTTACTTTTCAAAACAAGTGCTGAAAAGTTCAACTTTTCAGCACCCATTTCAGTGCTGAAAAGTAGAACTTTTCAGCATTTATTTTGAAAAATGTTGCTATTCGATTCTGTTATTTTTGGTACAGAAAAGTAGGCTATTTCGTCGTTCAAGAATGACAGGAAAAGTAAGTAGTTTCACGACGGAATTGCAAAAAACCTATTTTTTCAACATTTTTATTTTTAAAACCGCTGTATCTTCACAAGGATTGGACATAGGACAATGGTCAATATGGAGACTTTTATGTAAAATTGTCTTGGGAATCGATTCTCTCTGAAAATTTTGACGTTTAGACCACTTTTCAAAAAAACAGTTTTAGTAAATGTTTTTTGTATTTTTTTAGGAGAGACATTCCATCCTGCATTTTTCGTGAGTCTTTTTGTTACATTTTAGGCTATTTCCTCAAAAATTTAGAACGAAAAAAAAATCGTGACATCACCTTCAAATTTAACTTTTAAACTTAAAAATTGAAAAATCTCATGGAAGTGGCGTGTATTTTTCTTTCAGTGTATTTTTTTCAGAAAGCCCGTCCAATTTCCTACAAGTTTGTCTTTGACCACTTTTTGATACGATGCAACGGCTTTGAGTTACAGTAATTTTTAAATTACAAAATACAAAAATATTTAAATTACTTACGCCCTTCTCAAATGTCATTTTCGAGTACAATTGGCTCCATATACACAAAAATGGCTTATATAGGCCTAGGATAACATGCCAAAAAAGTTTCATTGAAATCGGAGAGGGTCGGGTACAAAAGTACTAGAAAAATTCCTGATTTGAGCTGGAATTGCTCTTTTTGTATTTTTGTATTTTTGTATTTTTGTATTTTTGTATTTTTGTATTTTTGTATTTTTGTATTTTTGTATATTTGTATTTTTGTATTTTTGTACTTTTGTATTTTTGTGATTTTATATTTTTGTGTACCTATCGATTTTTTGGAGTTTTTTTTCTAAAGAGGATTTTTTTGATGTTGCAACGGTCTCATTCAAGCAAAACAAAAATGCAAATTCCACAC
Source organism: Culex pipiens pallens (assembly GCF_016801865.2). Classification (NCBI taxonomy): domain Eukaryota; kingdom Metazoa; phylum Arthropoda; class Insecta; order Diptera; family Culicidae; genus Culex; species Culex pipiens. The sequence goes on along the minus strand of NC_068939.1, from coordinate 157,751,726 downwards.
TCCACTGCATTCATCGTCCTACAGCCCCAGTAATCTCCTCAATTAATTCCAAACCATTCTAACCAAGCTCAAAACTACGCCGTTCCCGGTCCCGCGTTCTACAAAACCTAGAACGTCCACTAAGGCTCAACAAAGCTTGTCGTCGTCGTCGATCGCTAATGAAAAATGCATCCAGTCCGCTCCACCCCCAACACCACCACCTCACGATGCGCTCGATCAGGTCAGGGTTACCAGGTCTGAAGAGTAAAAAATCTGGCAAAAAATCTGGGAAAAATCTGGCAAGTCACTTTTCTTATAGTAATAAGTAATTTTTTGTTCAAAAACTGTGTATTTTCACTTTTTATACATTATAGGTTCACAAAATAAACAAAATACGTCATTAAAACAATGTGAGGAAAAAATAGAAAATTATTTTTTTCTAATTGGCGCTCAAAAAATCTGGCAATGCCAGATTTATCTGGCAACCTGGCACCCCTGGATCAGGTCACAAAACAACAAAACTCCGGACGGACGATCGCCTTAATTCCGAAGCACACGAGCCTCTTTTCGCGTTTCCTTTTCCTCCTGTGCTTCACCGAACGCGCGAACCAGTTCGGTCGGTCGCGATCGTGAGTTTGTGCCCGAGTCGTCAGTAGACCTTCAGCGGTCGTCACGATCGGTCGTTTTCGTTTGTGCGCGTGTGCGTTCGTGTCAAGTTGAGCGGGAAGCGCCGCAACCTCACTCCGGCTTGGGGACCCCTGGAAAGAGCTGTACGTGTGAGCGTGTGTATTAGCGTGGCTCACGTATATATGAAAAAGACAAAAGTGTTCAATTTCTAACGCCTCGCCCGGAATTTTGTAGCAATATGGCCCCAGAACATAGCCTGAAATTTTGAGCGTATTAGGTTAAGGTTTAGTACTTCCACCATTGGCCTGAAGTTAGTATGGAACTTCTAAAAATTGACTATGGGAAATTTTCACTTTTAACCTCTTCTTAGAGAAAATTTCCCAAAACCCAATCAAATTTTCCTATTCTCAAGTTTCTTATAGGTTTTGATCCGGGGAACAACTTTGTAGAACATGGCAAAGCGCTAGTAATTGATCCCGAAAAGTTACAGGATATTTTTTGGAGTTTGGAAAACAAATTTAACGTGCTCTGAAAATTTGCCTGTATCTTTCCGGGATTAATTCCTAGCGCTTTATGATGTTCTACAAAGTTGTTCCCCGGATCAAAACCTATAAGAAACCTCTATTTTGAGAAAAAATCATAGGACATAGGAAAACTTTCTCGAACAAGAGTTAAAAAGTTGAAAATAAATAAATTAAATTTATTGAAATTTCTTAATAACTTCAGGTCAAAAGTGGAACAATTAAACATTAACCAAATGCGCTTAAAATTTCAGGCTAGCTTCTGGGGCTATAATTCTACAAAATTCCGGTCGAGGCGTTCAAAATTGAACACTTTTGTCTTTTTCATATATCCGTGAGCCACGCTAGTGTGTATTGTGGGTTTGTTGGGGTCTTCCTGGTGGGTCCGTCTAGGGGGATTTCAGGTTTTGGACCCCGTTGGGCTTCGGAGGAAACTGGTTTTGGGAGACCCGAAGTTTGATGGTTTGGAGAAAGCATTGGCGACTTATTTTGGAACCTTCGGCTAATCTCGATGGCGTGTTCACCAAGGTGTTCACTGAGACCTTAGGACCCCTAACGCTGCTAAACGAGCTTGGCGTGAAAAAAGTGCTGGAATTTGCGCGAAATGATCATGCTCGTTTGCTCGCGTTGAGCGAGCATCAGTGCAGAACGGAAGAGATGGAAAAGTTCGTTTTTAATCGCGCGAGGAAAGAGGAAAAATTCGCGACTCTGTTTTCAGCTTTGATAAAGATGTGTTCGTTTCTTTTGAGTATCGCGTGATTTATGAGGTTTAATAACAACTATTAGCATTTTTTATACTTTGTGTGAAGAAAACCTTTCAAGTGTTTGTTATTTTTTGCCGAAAAGTGCACATAATCGAGTTTTTATCTCCCTTTTCAAATATTTCTAGGTGGCAAACACGAAAAAATAGAGTAAAGCCTTGCGTTGTGTGTGGGCGGGTTTTTGGAAATTTTAGGAAGTGGCAGTGTGCGATTATTTTAAAATCAAGATAACAAAAAAGCAGTGAGCGGAAAAAAGCATTGAGGATTTGAGGGTCCCACCGCAGTCATCAGAGAGAGAGAGAGAGAAGGAGCGAGCGAGAGAGCAATATAAACCGACCAAGGATTACGGTGAATTGCTAAGTAAGAAGGTAAGTTTTGGGGTGCGAGGGAGCGGTTTAAAGCTATTTTGAAAAGTTATGATTATGGAGGTGTTGATAAGGTTGTATGATAAAATTGAGGAATTTAACACGGTTGCTAGTTTTATGATTATGACCAAAACAGTTGGAGAAACGCTTGATTTTTGTATGGAACTCTTCACAGATTTTTAATTTCTTTCACCTGTTAAGAAAATGATTGTGGATATGTTTTGTTTTGAAAAGCAAATCAGATGAAAATTGGAACAAATCCATTACTCACCAAACATTTCGGCGTTGTCGTGCTATCTTGTCGCACGTGAATTTTGGGCCAAATTAAGTTAAGAACTCCATTTTGTGCAGCTCTCAATGCATCACCTTTTGACCCTTACAGATCCCCAAAATTTGATTTCAATCTTGAGATTTTCAACAAAAACCGGTCACTTTTCATATGAAAAAGTTTCAATCTTGTCGGGCTGTTTGACACACCCTGGAAATTGATGTAAGTGGGAAAACTGCCTAAAGGGATTTCAGGTCAGAACGTGTTTGACACACGTACAAACCTACCTTAAACATTTGTTATTATAAATTGGAACTTCGGCAACCAAATTCAACCTAACCTCAGAACAATGCACAGAATGGTCAACCAAACAAAACTTGTTTGTTATTGTTTACATTGCGTGCTCTCGTTTTTGTTTATTCAAGGTCAAACACTAAAACGCGCTTTTCTCTGAATGTCAAAATGGCGAGCGGCAAGATAGGACGACAGCGTCGATATGATTTAAATTAAATTGCAAACTTGTTTTTTTTTTTCAATTTTGTCCCATGTCTTTCTTTTTATTGAGAAAGTAACTTTCAAACGATGTAATTCTAAGCAATAAATTGTTTCCACATTACTGCCCTCGGAATCCTTTCCCTTTAGTTCCACTCGTAGATCACAGCTCATAAAACAATTAAAATCTGCATCGATCTCCGCGAAGCATCCTCCATAAATTGGCCATTATCGAACCTTTTCATTAGGCTTGCGAGCAACGTGTGTGTGCAACAGAAGCAGAAGATCTCTTTCACTTCACTACCAGACCGTATAATCCGCAAATTGGCTCGATTATTTGAATATTAAAGCCCACTTCGTTCTCCTCAGATGGTTTCGGACGAGATAAGTTTGAGTTGAGTTTGTGAGAGATCGAAAGTGGAAACTGATCAGGGCTACTGTGAGATGCGATGGGTAGCTAAATGATAACGTTTTGATATGAGACGTCAGTATCAGTTAAGTTGGAGCAAATTGTTCGTTGCAGATTAGTTATTTCAGTTTTTTTTTATTAATCATTGGTTGAAATTCATGAAAATTAAAACATTTACGTTTTGGATTAAAAAAAAACGATATTAATAACTTATAAAAAAAAAATGCAATGTTTTGATAATTCTATAAAATGAGTCATTCTCCTTTAACTCACACAGTAGTTGCCCCAACCAATTTTTGATTTGAGCGAATCTTTGTTCTAATGGGAAATTTTGATCCACGCTTACGAATCCGATGTTCCTTTCATTTTTGAACACTCGAAAAAAGACGTGTTTGTCAATAATTTACAGTCTCAGATAAAAATTATGATGATATGAAAATTTAGTGTCAGAGGGACTTTAATGTAAAATGGGATGCCCATGGTGGCGTACACAAAATTCGTATTTTTCATTAAAAAAACAACATTACAAAAAATCTCGCTTACTTTTATAAAAGGTTCTATGAACATAGGAAACCCATGACGCACTGGTTGTTTTGAAAAAGTTTTCTAAAAATGATTTTAAAATCGTGAAATATGTTATTAAATGAAATTTTAATGATTTTTTTCGAATCTGCAATAAACCTGAAGGGCTTTTTTTAAATGGAACAAAAATTTCGTTTTAAAATTTAGTGTAAAGACACAAATTTCTGGGTTAAAAAAATGTTTTGCAAAGTTTTAAAGCGACATTAACAGTTTTGTTTATAAAAATGGGGTTTATTTGTAAACACTTTTGTAGACTAATATTACACTTTAAAAAACATCCATGCAAAGATATAAAAAAACACAAAGGTTTAAAATAAATATTTATGTCCCAAAAATTACTCATCTGGGATATTGTAGATTCAAAATGCAAAAAAAATATGCTTTTGATGACATCCACGATTTTTTTTAACAGTTTTATAAAGGTAAATGGCAGAAGTATTAAAGCTTTTTTGTATTTTTTCAATAAGAATTATTTTTTTAAATTACTTTGAGAACGCAAATTTTCATGCAAATCAAAACGGGTCAGACAACATTTTCTGATTTCGAGTGAGTTGTCAGAGAAAGACCCAAATGCTTGTTGGTTATAGTAAGTACAGTCCAGACTCGATTATCCGAAGCCTCGATTATCCGAAGTTTGAATATCTTAAGGTTTGTATGGGACTTCGAATAATCGAATCACGAACCAACAATTTTTTTTGTTTTTTTTTTCATTTTCTTGCATTTGACATTTTTTTTCATTTTCTTGCATTTGACATCAAATTCGAGTTCTACGTCCATATTTTATTAATTTTTTTGTCATATTTGATTGCCTATTAAATAATAAAATGCATTTTTTTAGTATTTTGTCTCGGCCATATTGGCCGCCATCTTGAATTTTAAAATTCTGGATCACTTAGGCGTAGCTTAGGGGTCATACTTAAGCTCGACAATCAAAAATAGGAAAACGAAAAAAAGGGATTCAATTATCCGAAGAATTTCCGAAAACTGTATATCGGATTATCATCAAAATGGTTTTTCCATTTTCGATTGAAATTAAATTTTTCTAACAATATTTTTTTTAACTGTTGGTTTGAAGTGACTCATTTTGACGTTTGATTAAGCACCAAAATCAATCTTGAATTGAAATGTTTTTGATACTTGTCTAATTTTTCCTTGATTGAATTATTGTTTTTGATAATTTGCTAAATTTTGGATCGTTTTGTATAGAAATTGGAAAAAAAAACATAATTAACTTTTTGATTGTGATTTAATTTCCTTGTTTAAAACAAGAATTCTAATGTATTCAGTCATTAATTTTGCCTGTTTATATTGTAATACAATACATAAATTGATCATAAATCTTAATTACAGTCGACACTCTGGTTGTCGATCTTCTCGATCTCAATACTGCTCCATCTACCGATGACGATGCACGAATGATGAACTCTTGTACATGGAAAATCGACACAAAATATTAGATTTTTAAAGAGAATTGAGAGAAAGTCAAAATGATATTTTGCTTCAAGTTCTCTCTAAAATGCCCTTTTAAATAAATAATAATCATGCATGATTTCTCGTTTTGCATTGACGCGCTCGTTTTTAAACTAACCAGTGAAAAGCAGAACAATTCACATCAGTCTCTTTTAAACGTCCCTTTGAAAACTATACATGTCATTTCAATATCGTCGTTTTAATAACTTAGTTTTAAGCGTACCTGAATGTAAAACTATTATTTTCATTTAATTACAAATTATGGGCTTACTTAGGAAAGTACGTAACTTACGGTCGTCATTTACAATCAACTTAAAAAAATTGCTGGGCTGATATACGTCAAGTTTCTAATTTGATTACTTTTCCATTGATTGATCAGATTCATTTACATTGATTCAAATTCCTAAGCAAAGTACAATTTTCTAATTTGAGTGATTGTGGATAGCCCATCTGCTCCAACCTTCCATCGGATGAGGAAGTAAAATGTCAGTCCCGGCCTTGGTTGTTAGGCCGTTAAGTCATTCCAGGTGTAGGAGTCGTCTCCATGCCATAAGTACAAACAACACACCAAACCAAGCCTACTCCGGTGGAATCACTGGCGGCGGTTGGACTCGCAATCCAAAGGTCGTCAGTTCAAACACTGGGGTGGAAGGTTCCTTGGAGTAGAAAGAGGTTTGGGTGCTCTCCCCATTCAAGCCTTCGGACTCCTAGGTTCGAGCAGAAACTTGCAATAGAGACCACAAAAGACCCGGGGGTCGTTAATGTGGATGGTTTGATTTTTGATTTTTTGGATAGCCCATTATTCTTTTTCAATCAATGGAAAACTAAATTCAATTTAAAAATATATTTATATTTAATTAAAGTAAACTAACTATTACTGTGCATACTGCCGCTCTAATCGAGTCCGTCCCATATGTAAAAACAGCAAGCCGAGAAAAACGCAAGTCAATTTTGTCCCGCCCATAAGGCTACGTGTTAGGAATTTACGAAAAAGTGGAATTTGCTACGGTTTTCTAGAATAAACTACTAAGTTCACATGATTTTGAACCAAACTGCATCATTAACTCAAAATTTACGAAATTACATATGGGACGGACTTGATTTGAGCGGCAGCATAGTAAAAATAAAAATCGGAATAAAAATAGTCACATATGAAACGCATTTTCTATCGTTTTCAGTTGATTGCCTTTCCTTTTCTTTTTACATATTTGAGCTTTATATGTTTGTAGCTCAAGCAACAAGCTTATTTCTACTTTAAATGATCAACCCTTTTTAATGTGTCATATTTGTAAAGAGGCTTACCTTAAACAATCTCTGCTGTTAAAAAAATGTAATATTTGAATTTTTTTTTATGTTCTAGTCAATATTGAATAAATTAATTTCAAACTATCAAATTAAACTGATAAAAAATAGTATGTAGAAATCAGGAAAAATTAAACTAATCTTAATATGAACAATATAGTAAGTTAAATTACTACACGCAAAAAAGTCCGTTCCCGTAAACGTGAACAACGTACCATGAAAATGGAAACAAAGCAAATTTTATGATAAGATTTTGCACCGTGAACAAATGCATGTTTGCAATCGATTTTCATGAACGTTTGTTCACGAAAAACCATAACGCCTGGTCTGGTTACGTTTTTCCTGCCCCCGTAATCATAAACATCGTTCATGGTAACAGGAAACAAATCATACATTTGTTCACGCTCATGCGAACAAAAAGCATGAATTTGTGGGCGTAGCCATAGCTTTGAAACAGAGACGAAGAACGTTCAGAAAACATTTAACGGGAAAGTGACAGTTGTAGGGTATCATTCACTTATTACGTGACGAACTATTTAATTCTGGCTCCGTACCGATTTAGTTTTCTACAGTCAGTTATTCGGATGGCAAAATTAGATAATTTAACCGATTTTGGAATTTTTGCCCGCAAATGACAAATACCGGGAACCTGCCCAATTCGAAGGCAGCCAACGGACCCTGAACCAACCTGGCCACTCCGGAACGGGTCACCGGTTACCGGTGGCCACCTGGGGACACTTCGGAATTAGCAAGAAACCCTGTCATGTGACGTATCAAAATTCTTCAAATTAAAAACTGTGACCGTTTTAAGTGATACCAATGTCCGCTGGCCCAACTTGGCCACTCCGGAACGGGTCACCGGTTACCGATGGCCACTTGGGGACACTTCGGAATTTGCAAGGAACCCTGTCATGTGACGTATCAAAATTCTTCAAATTAAAAACTGTGGCCGTTTTAAGTGATACCAATGTCCGCTGGCCCAACCTGGCCACTCCGGAACGGGTCACCGGTTACCGGTGGCCACTTGGGGACACTTCGGAATTAGCAAGAAACCCTGTCATGTGACGTATCAAAATTCTTCAAATTAAAAACTGTGACCGTTTTAAGTGATACCAATGTCCGCTGGCCCAACCTGGCCACTCCGGAACGGGTCACCGGTTACCGATGGCCACTTGGGGACACTTCGGAATTTGCAAGGAACCCTGTCATGTGACGTATCAAAATTCTTCAAATTAAAAACTATGACCATTACAAGTGATACCAATGTCCGCTGGCCCAACCTGGCCACTCCGGAACGGGTCACCGGTTACCGATGGCCACTTGGGGACACTTCGGAATTTGCAAGGAACCATGTCATGTGACGTATCAAAATTCTTCAAATTAAAAACTGTGACCGTTTTAAGTGATACCAATGTCCGCTGGCTCAACCTGGTTACTCCGGAACGGGTCACCGGATACCGGTGGCCACTTGGGGACACTTCGGAATTTGCAAGGAACCATGTCATGTGACGTATCAAAATTCATTAAATTAAAAACAGTGACCGTTTTAAGTGATACCAATGTCCTCTGGCCAAACCTGGCCACTCCGGAACGGGTCACCGGTTATCAGGGCCACTTGGGGACACTTCGGAATTTGCAAGGAACCCTGTCATGTGACGTATCAAAATTCTTCAAATTAAAAACTATGACCATTACAAGTGATACTAATGTCCGCTGGCCCAACCTGGCCACTCCGGAACGGGTCACCGGTTACCGGTGGCCACTTGGGGACACTTCGGAATTTGCAAGGAACCCCGTCATGTGACGTATCAAAATTCTTGAAAACAAAAACTATGACCAGTTAAAATGATAGCTCTAGCACCACCTGGCCACTTCGTAATTTGCAAGGAACCATGTCATGTAACGTATCAAAGTTCTTCAAATTCAAAAATACAAAAATACAAAAATACAAAAATACAAAAATACAAAAATACAAAAATACAAAAATACAAAAATACAAAAATACAAAAATACAAAAATACAAAAATACAAAAATACAAAAATACAAAAATACAAAAATACAAAAATACAAAAATACAAAAATACAAAAATACAAAAATACAAAAATACAAAAATACAAAAATACAAAAATACAAAAATACAAAAATACAAAAATACAAAAATACAAAAATACAAAAATACAAAAATACAAAAATACAAAAATACAAAAATACAAAAATACAAAAATACAAAAATACAAAAATACAAAATACAAAAATACAAAAATACAAAAATACAAAAATACAAAAATACAAAAATACAAAAATACAAAAATACAAAAATACAAAAATACAAAAATACAAAAATACAAAAATACAAAAATACAAAAATACAAAAATACAAAAATACAAAAATACAAAAATACAAAAATACAAAAATACAAAAATACAAAAATACAAAAATACAAAAATACAAAAATACAAAAATACAAAAATACAAAAATACAAAAATACAAAAATACAAAAATACAAAAATACAAAAATACAAAAATACAAAAATACAAAAATACAAAAATACAAAAATACAAAAATACAAAAATACAAAAATACAAAAATACAAACATACAAAAATACAAAAATACAAAAATACAAAAATATAAAAATACAAAAATACAACAATACAAAAATACAAAAATACAAGAACACAAAAATACAAAAATACAAAAATACAAAAATACAAAAATACAAAAATACAAAAATACAAAAATACAAAAATACAAAAATACAAAAATACAAAAATACAAAAATACAAAAATACAAAAATACAAAAATACAAAAATACAAAAATACAAAAATACAAAAATACAACAATACAAAAATACAAAAATACAAAAATACAAAAATACAAAAATACAAAAATACAAAAATACAAAAATACAAAAATATAAAAATACAAAAATACAAAAATACAAAAATACAAAAATACAAAAATACAAAAATACAAAAATACAAAAATACAAAAATACAAAAATACAAAAATACAAAAATACAAAAATACAAAAATACAAAAATACAAAAATACAAAAATACAAAAATACAAAAATACAAAAATACAAAAATACAAAAATACAAAAATACAAAAATACAAAAATACAAAAATACAAAAATACAAAAATACAAAAATACAAAAATACAAAAATACAAAAATGCAAAAATACAAAAATACAAAAATACAAAAATGCAAAAATGCAAAAATACAAAAATACAAAAATGCAAAAATACAAAAATACAAAAATACAAAAATACAAAAATACAAAAATACAAAAATAAAAAAATACAAAAATACAAAAATACAAAAATACAAAAATACAAAAATACAAAAATACAAAAATACAAAAATACAAAAATACAAAAATACAAAAATACAAAAATACAAAAATACAAAAATACAAAAATACAAAAATACAAAAATACAAAAATACAAAAATACAAAAATACAAAAATACAAAAATACAAAAATACAAAAATACAAAAATACAAAAATACAAAAATACAAAAATACAAAAATACAAAAATACAAAAATGTAAAAATGCAAAAATACAAAAATACAAAAATACAAAAATACAAAAATACAAAAATACAAAAATACAAAAATACAAAAATACAAAAATACAAAAATACAAAAATACAAAAATACAAAAATACAAAAATACAAAAATACAAAAATACAAAAATACAAAAATACAAAAATACAAAAATACAAAAATACAAAAATACAAAAATACAAAAATACAAAAATACAAAAATACAAAAATACAAAAATACAAAAATACAAAAATACAAAAATACAAAAATACAAAAATACAAAAATACAAAAATACAAAAATACAAAAATACAAAAATACAAAAATACAAAAATACAAAAATACAAAAATACAAAAATACAAAAATACAAAAATACAAAAATACAAAAATACAAAAATACAAAAATACAAAAATACAAAAATACAAAAATACAAAAATACAAAAATACAAAAATACAAAAATACAAAAATACAAAAATACAAAAATACAAAAATACAAAAATACAAAAATACAAAAATACAAAAATACAAAAATACAAAAATACAAAAATACAAAAATACAAAAATACAAAAATACAAAAATACAAAAATGCAAAAATACAAAAATACAAAAATACAAAAATACAAAAATACAAAAATACAAAAATACAAAAATACAAAAATACAAAAATACAAAAATACAAAAATACAAAAATACAAAAATACAAAAATACAAAAATACAAAAATACAAAAATACAAAAATACAAAAATACAAAAATACAAAAAAAACAAAAATACAAAAATCTTGAGTTTTATGATTTTTTTGCATTTCTTTAATTTGTTGAATTTCTTGAATTTCTTGAATTTCTTGAATTTCTTGAATTTCTTGAATTTCTTGAATTTCTTGAATTTCTTGAATTTCTTGAATTTCTTGAATTTCTTGAATTCAAGTTTTTACTTGAATTTCTTGAATTTCTTGAATTTCTTGAATTTCTTGAATTTCTTAAATTACTTGAATTTCTTGAATTTCTTGAATTTCTTGAATTTCTTGAATTTCTTGAATTTCTTGTATTTTTTTGAATTTCTTGAATTTCTTGAATTTCTTGAATTTCTTGAATTTCTTGAATTTCTTGAATTTATTGAATTTCTTGAATTTCTTGAATTTCTTGAATTTCTTGAATTTCTTGAATTTCTTGAATTTCTTGAATTTCTTGAATTTCTTGAATTTCTTGAATTTCTTGAATTTCTTGAATTTATTGAATTTCTTGAATTTATTGAATTTCTTGAATTTCTTGAATTTCTTGAATTTCTTGAATTTCTTGAATTTCTTGAATTTCTTGAATTTCTTGAATTTTTTGAGTTTCTTGAATTTCTTGAATTTCTTGAATTTCTTGAATTTCTTGAATTTCTTGAATTTCTTGAATTTCTTGAATTTCTTGAATTTCTTGAATTTCTTGAATTTCTTGAATTCAAGTTTTTACTTGAATTTCTTGAATTTCTTGAATTTCTTGAATTTCTTGAATTTCTTAAATTACTTGAATTTCTTGAATTTCTTGAATTTCTTGAATTTCTTGAATTTCTTGAATTTCTTGAACTTCTTGAATTTCTTGAATTTCTTGAATTTATTGAATTTCTTGAATTTCTTGAATTTCTTGTATTTTTTTGAATTTCTTGAATTTCTTGAATTTCTTGAATTTCTTGAATTTCTTGAATTTCTTGAATTTCTTGAATTTCTTGAATTTCTTGAATTTCTTGAATTTCTTGAATTTCTTGAATTTATTAAATTTCTTGAATTTCTTGAATTTCTTGTATTTTTTTGAATTTCTTGAATTTCTTGAATTTCTTGAATTTCTTGAATTCAAGTTTTTACTTGAATTTCTTGAATTTCTTTAATTACTTGATTTAATTGAATAACTTGAATTCAAGTTCTTACTTGAATTTATTGATTTACTTGAATTACATGAATTACATGAATTACCTAAATTACTTGAATTACATGAATTACATGAATTATATGAATAACTTGAATTACTTTAATTACTTGAATAACTTGAATTACTTGAAAAACTTGGAATGTACTTGAATTTATCAAAATTCTTAAAATGTTTGAAATACCCCTCCAACCCAAGACCCCCTACCTGTGTTGCTTTCGCCATACTAAATTTCATCCCTCCTCCCAAAAAAAAAAACACATACTTGAGTCCTTGTGGTAAATGGCCCCTCACAATACTTACCAGAACTACCCGCCCCAGAAGCCGAACGTCGAAATCCACTTACAAAACTACAACATTGATTGTAAATCAAACTTTTTTCGATAATCTCTTTAAAAAAAAATAAACAAATTAATTTCACCAATCAGCTGGTCAGCACGTCAAAACTTGTTTGTTTTGTTTCCAAGCGTTACTGGTCGACTTTGAAAAAGTAACGCAACTTATCGTCTTTAAACACGGATCACAGCGTCGTGAACTAGTTCATAACTTTATGAAGTGCATATCATGATTTCATGATTTTTGTACCATGATTTCATGAATTTGTTCACGTTTCCATGAACACGTTTGTTTGCTTAATTCGTGATTTTTTGTTCATGGCTACGGGAACGCTTTTTTTTGCGTGTATAAAGAATTCCAAAAAAAGCTTTTTGTGTTCATAATTTGATTGACTTACAAACTTATCCACTAGAATTCATCACCTTCTCCTCCTCCCCTCAACTGTTTACGCATGGTTCACCAATCTTCTTTTCGTTTTCGCGTTTATGTTTATGCTTTCCTTCCACCTCCTCAGGTGGTGGAATTTTTGCGGGGGTGGTGGTGGCACCGAGAAATGGCTACTTTTGCTTTCGAAACAATTCCTCGCTGCTACATGCCGGAATTGGATCGGTTCTGGTTTTCTACACACGGGGCTCTGCCTCACACGGGGGAGTGGTGAGTGAGTGATGATCGGTTTGCAGGCACTCTTCTCTGCACTATCTCTGCGAAGACACATCTTGCATGAAGAAGAAAAAAAAAGCTGCAGAAGGGAAAAGTGGAAAATCTGTTCAATCAGCGAAACAGCGTTTTTCTTCTACTTCTTTCAAGTGGAAAGAAGAGAAAAATCAGCGAACGTTCATGTAATTTTGCATACTTTTTAGTTGTCTTGCCGCTCTTCTTTGAGGTTATGTATGGGGCATTTTCCTTGGCAAAACGTTTTGGGTTTCGTTTATGCAAATAAAGCAGATGCAACTCTTTTCCCCCCACAGAGTACACAAAACAACATCAACTTTAGGATTGCGATCACGTCAAAACACGGCCAAACAGCAAACAAAAAAAAGTGGAGCTTCGATTCGATTCGACTGCAATTTGATTACGACGACGAAAGAGCGCCACCAACCATGGGGCGAGCAAAGTTCGATACACCGCAAATTGTTTCGTCACACACCGACCGAAGAGAGCATAGAAAAAGCTCATCACCCTCCTCCCCCTCCTGGGAGGGGTGGGGGTCTTGATGTGGGTCAGTTCGATGAATGTGTGTGTGTGTGTTTGTGGTCAACATGCGGCGATAATGGATGTTTTTCGAAGTAATTGAGATTCGATTTCGGCATTGTTGGTGTTTTTTTTTGTGTGTGGAATTGATCAGATGTTTGTTTTGATGATCATGGGGGAGTATTTAATTGCTCATTTTCTTATGTAATATATAATTAAAAATAAAGCATTTAATGATCATCAGTTATTTGTTGTAAATTTTTAGGCATTCGCGTTTCTTAAAGAATTCAAGTTTATCTATCTTGATTGAATGTAGGAATAAAGGGATTTTTTTCTATAAAATAATCAAGGAGCATTTTTTTTTTAATTTTGAACAAATTTTCAATATTTATCTAATTAGACCTTTTATAGAAGGTTTCAGAAAAATAAGTATGAGAATTCCCAACTTGAATTCTTGAAGCTAAATTCACATCAGAAGACAACCATCAAATTCAGATTCCACTTTTCCGTCTTGTCAGCAAAACCAGCTCAAAACAATAAAACCTCACAAAAAAATGTCTCCACGGCGAATGCTTCCTCTCACTCTCGACAAACTGACTGGAAACCAGATCAACACTTGGAACAACATCAACCTGACAACAACTTGACAAGTTACGACCTGTATGTGTGTGTATGTGTGTGTTATTACTGCTGACAAGGACGTTCCACATTTTGCTACCGCGTGAACGTCGTCGTCGCCGCCGCCACCGCCCCTCGAACAAGGCACTTAAACGCAAGAATGTTTGTGTGAACGTATGTAAACGAGACATTTGAAACTTGAAACAACAATTTATGGCAGACATTCCTTTCCGACTGAGTAAAAAAAAACAAAACAAAACGAGTCAAAAATAGTGCTTAGTGATGCAAGTTAAGTAAAAGTACGTGATATAGTTTAGTATTTCAAAATTTAACTCTTGTTATAGCAAGCGTCAACTCTTCTCAGGATCGTTAATCAACGAATTTGGCAACCCCCTGTTTGGCCATCGTTAATACTGATTGGTAAATTGTAACCGTCCGACCAGAGCTAGCCATCCAACCGGCCAGGTAGTTCCAAAAAAGGAAATCGATTTTTAATTACGCGGCGTCGTCCGTTTTACGGGGGAAAACGTTGAACCAAAACACTAGCTGGCTAGCTGGTTGGTACTGGCAGATCGCACGTGGTCTAATTAAGGTGCAACTTACCGCCCTCCTAAGCGTGACTAAGCCGTCCTATAGGTTTGAGCGCTGTACTTTTCAATGATTGCTTATTTGACGTTTTGGTGAGTTTAAAATTGTTTTTTTTTTCATTTTTAGTAGAAAAATTATAAATATTTTCTAATTAAAAGTAATATCAAGCTTGGTTGGTAAATAAAACGAAAATGATGCAAAATTCTCCCAAGAATTAGCCAATTTATTTTTTTTACGGTCAAATAACACAAAAATAATTAAAACACTCGTATCTTCAGAACGGATCGATTTGGTGTCTGCGGCAAATTTGTAAGTATTTGTCTTCCCAATTATCTTAATTTATTTGTTTGTACTTTTAAATTTTAGAAAAAAAATATGTTTTAGGGAACTTAAAAAATATTCTTTTTATGCTAGATTTAAGGATGGTGCAAAATTTGGTACCTTCGCGATTTTTTTTAAAGCTGATGATTTAGAAAAAAAGAACTGCCGCAATTTTGTTTTGCAATTATAGGCATTTTTAGCAAAAAAAATATATTTTAATTTCTCTTAACCCCTGCAAAAAAATTTAAAACGAGTAAAAAAAACATCTAATATTTTAATTCTAATATTTTATTATCCATGTCAAAAATTAAACTTTTGTGACATTTTGTGCTTTTTTTCAAACAAAATGTTGAAACTATGAAATCAAGTCAAACATTATAAAATGTTTAAAACCATATTTTGATGTTTTAAAATATTAGGCTTGTTTTAAAATTCGGAATTATTTTTTATTAAAAAGACAAAAAAATAAAATTTGACAAAACTGTAATTTTTTAACATTTAAAAACGTTCAAATAATTTCTTAGATAGCATCATAACAAAGTGAAGGCAATTTAGGTGACACTGAGAAATATTCGTTTTTCACTAAATTTGAGCTTGAAAGGAGGATGTTTCCCGGCAATCAGCAATCCGATCAACAAATTATCAAAAAGAATATTGTCGGAAATTTTATCAGCTTTTTGAAAATATTTTTTGCTTGGTTTGTTATCTTTAATTAAATATTTTTAAATTGTTAAGTGCTGTAAAGCCCAACTTTATAGATCCCATTTGAGTGCTGAAAAGTAGAAACAAGGACTCTAATACCAAGTATTTGACTATTGGACCAATATTAATGTTTAAAACTAAGATTTTTGGGAAATTTTCTGATTCCTCTGATAAAAACGTTACTTAATCCCCCCTTAGGTGGTTGGTGCCTTCCTCACATTAAGAGGGTAATGCTATCCAAAATAGGTACAAAAGGGCGGACCTTTCAGTGTTCTATCAACTTGCTTCATTATTCATACCATCAGATTGGGTAGTCAGATCTTCACAATTCAGGGCACTTAAGTGCGTTAACTTTTGATAGGGTTGCCAGATCTTCAATCTTTTGAACTCGTTGGAAAGGTCTTTCGAATACCTTTCTAAAAATGTATAACATGGTTGGGTTTCTTACAAAAATCACCCTTTTTACAATCTTCCGGACTTTTGTTGAAATCGTTTTTCTAGCATAACTTTTGAAGTACTAAACTTTATAATTGATGGGACTTATGGGACCCCAAGACGGATCGAATGAGACCAAAACGGTCCAAATCGGTTCAGTCAGTGCCGAGATAATCCAGTGCAAATTTTTTTGATCAACATCCCACCACATACAGACATTTGCTCATAATTATACATGAAGGTGGGTCTAGGAAGTCAAATTAAGAATTTCGTTTTTCGAGTGATTTTATAGCCTCTCCTCCTAAGGTGAGGAAGGCATAGGAATATTTTTTTTCGGAGTTTATTAGTATTGATATAAATCGCAATATTAAAATACTTATTTGGTTTCACATGTTTTTCTCGTTTAGAAATTTAGTCAAAAACGTTTTAATAACTAATTCGATTTTCTGGAAAAACTTTTTTTTCAATTTGTCCTCTAAGTAAAAAAAATGTCATAAATATTTTTAAAGTATGAATCAAAGAATGATTTCAAAAAATGGCTATATTTTGACAAGGACAATAAGTTGATTGTTCCATTCTAAAGATACATAATTTAATTGTATAAGCACCTGTCAAACTTGTTTAGAAACTTGTATATGATGCAAAATATGCTAGGACAGGCTTCCACATTTTTTCTGCAAAATAAAAAATTATAAAAATAATACCAAAAAAGAATACCAAAATCTGAAGGATTCAAAGTAATCATTTGATTTTTTTCTATTAATATTGTTTTAAGTAAAAAAAAAACGGAATCGACGTAACACCTTATAATGTGGCCCTCTTAAACCTTGCGGTTTCGTCAACGGATCCACAGGCGTGTATCGTTCTTTTTGCGACAAGACTCCGCCTCCCGGGTCTCCTAAGTGTGAAGGTATGGCACGGGGAGAGGGCACCGAATACCTATAATAACACTTAGAATTGTTTTAAGTAAAGTAAGCGTAAAATTCGATTTTAAAAAGTTGAATTGTTTAAATGTTATTTTAATACCATTATTATTGTAAAAATGTTAGACGATTTATAACAATGTTGAGTACGCCAACTCTCTACAGTGATGTGCTAGAACTCGTCAAAATATTATTTTTTAAAATAGATGTTAATCAGCCGGACCCTAAGATGACAGATTTCGTGAGTTGCGCGTATTCACCAACAGAAGGCCTGTGGGCCTCGTCGGAGTCCAACCATTAAATACGCCACTCAAAATTTGCATGGGAAACGTTTTTTTCGTGACGGCATTCGCGGCACGCTCACTTCAACTGTTCTAGAATAATATTTGATCGTGGCGTATCTCTAAACAAGTCTTTTAAGAAAATGATTCCAGACTACTTATTTTGTCGTTTTAAACCGAAACAAGGAAAAAACTATATTTATTTAAACAATTTGCCATTTTCAAAAGTTTGGCTAGATAATATCGAAGGCCGCCATCTTAGGCCCACTGGGCCCAGAAAAAGAGGTACGCTCAGTTTGTATGGGAGCTGTCAACATGCTCCCGGGCTGATGTTAATGCGTCATCAACTTTTAAATTATTTGATTTGTTTCGATCTGATTTGTTTGGCCGTATATTTATAGATCATTTTATCAACATGAAGTTTAAATAAGTGTGCTTTGATTTTGAGTGCGGAAACATGCCAAAATTTCAAAAATGACATGAAATTTACAGCTAAAGGTTACAAAAATTAAAAAAAAAAACAAAAGATAAAAAATTAAACACATTCTACTAACACAAGGTAAGTGCAAAGTAAGTAATTTCACAATGGAGTTGCAAAAAGTAATTTTCTATTGAAAATTTGATTTTGCATCTAAACATGAATTTTCAATTAGGACGAAAATATGAGCGATTTTTACATAAATCATTTTTTCTTTTTAAAAAATCATTCCAATTTTTTTTCGTGAACTTTTTTTTTCAATAATTCAAGTTTTTGTGAAGCAAAGTCATATAAATCTGCCAGAGATTTTTTTCAGGGTACAATTATTTTCTGAAAAGTCTTAATCATACCCTGTAACATTGCCGAAGACACTAAATCTATCATAAAATCCCTTCTCAAGATACATATTTTTGAATATTCCAAAATTGTTTGAAGACTCGTATAAAAAAATAATGATGCAAATTTTTGACATAAGGACAAATCAAAAATACAAAAAAAATAAATCAGGAAAAATTGGCGATTTCTAGAGAATTATTCTAGTACCAAGTATTCGACAATTCAAATACTTTTTGCCTTTAAATTCTTTTTTACTCTTGTTAGTGCATACAATTCAAGTGAAAGTTGTGATTAGATAACTTAACTTTGCTAGACACTGTGCGATTTATTTGTGTTTCGTTAGTGTCTCATATTGATATTCTGTATTCAGCAATGCTTGTTCATGAATTTAACTGATTTTTCACCGTGTGATGCATTTAACACGTAGAAAAATCAGTTAAAAGATTCCTGAACAAGCATTTATGAAATTCTTAATGAAATTCGGTAAGTTTTGAAAAAAAAAATCATGAATGTTTGTTCTCGATTTTGGGAACTTATTTTTCTCCGTGTTTTTTCTAAGACAAAGCCAAGTCGATGAATAAAAAATTTCATGGTGAATCTTAAATTTCATGGTGAAATTCATATCAAATTGAATAAAAATGTTATTGGGAAAGAACAAATTGCACAATCAACATTTTAGTAATTATCAAAAAGAACTTACACAATTTTAAATACAAAACTTCACACAAAAGACATTCATGCCATCATCACCACGACCAAAACAGCCGAAAATGGTAAGCGGTTTCGCTTTCGCAGAGTACGTGTTTGTTCGGTTTTGTTTTGTTCACCAAGTACGCCCCACAACCTTATGGTATGGTAAGGCACCCCCTTTTAGGCTATAGGGTTAGCCATTACGGGCCAGGCTCATAGGGTAATAACTGTCTTGCGCTAATAATGCAAAACCTGGGCTTCAATTTCAAGTTTCGCGCCAGCACACGCTCGTAATGTTTGTAAACAGACCGGCTTTGAAGGCTGCGAGGTGGTGAAGTGGGGAAATTGGTTCCGAAAAATGATGATGGTGAAGTTTACCAATCAAAACTGAACCTGTAATTTTTCTCGGTGCAACTGGTAAGGGGTCGTGCGGAATTGAAGGTTTGGAGTGATTTTTGATGTTCGCCTGATGAGGCAGAGATTGATTTGAGTTTGAATTCAACAGGTTGTAATGACAATTAAGGGTTGTGAATGATATTAAAAATAGAAGAAACGGTATCAATGTCTTGCAGTCAACCGATTTCTTGGTTCGACGACACCGACAAATCGCTGTTGCGTGAGAGGTACTTTGTCACAACAGACTTGAATTGCCGCTAAACGGCTGAACGCAATGCCGGAAACGCCTCACGAAGTCACGATGGAACGCGCCCTACGTATACCACCGTAGCCAAACATTAAGCGTGACGTCTATTGGTAAATATTTGTCCAACCAGCAAATGACAACGAAACCAAGAGGCGTTAGGAATGGTAAGCGTCTTCAAAAGATCTTGAATTTAAAGGTTTCGATAAAGTATGAAGATCTCCATCGAATTCAACCATCAGCTGAAACCGAACCAACCTTAAGCTATTGACACAACTGACTGCACTTTCTTCTTGTAAGCTTCGTCAGTGTCAGAGTCAGCGATGCCCAGAACAAGCTCTCCGCGTACTTCTCTCACTGTAGGTACATAAGTGGCCCAGTTTCTCGATGATCAAGCATCAACTGCGAGCAATTGCTCACGAAGAAAGCCACCACTTTTCCCCCCTAACCAAAGCAGCAGCTTCGACTTAAGCCAGATTAATACCTGCCATGTTAGTTTCACTTCCATGTAGGCCTCAACCAACTACAGCGCAACCACCTACAACCCAACTCTAGTTGCAACCTAACTCTTTGGCCAGGAACCAAACCAACAGTTCGAATGCACGCACCGTCCGAGAAAGCGGAGTTGGTTAGATGTGCACCTGTGCGAAACGGGCGGTGGAAACCGATTCCTGAAGATCGTAGCGTTGCAGGCACGGCGTTATTAGCAAACCTGAAGGTGGACATTCGTCATTTTTGATGCGAGTTGTATAAATATGAACGAATGGTTTGCACCACACACACACACCTTGTTTCGATGGGAATCCGCGTAACGCGCGAAATTAATATTGAACGGGTTTCACTGAATGTTTGTGAGGGAAGAAAACATTGCAGATCGTAGTGTAACAAGTTGTAAAGTACAAAATAAACTGAATGTTTTGTTTAACCGTGCATTGCAAAAAATGTAATTTTTGTTTGTGTTTTTAAACATTTAAAATATTTCAAGTAACCTTTATTTTTAAATTTATATGGCTTGTACAAATATTATTTAAAGTTTTTGTCCCCGGCTTTGGTTGGGGTCGAGGGTGGGGAAAAAATAAAACCAATTTCAAGCCCAAATTTCAGTTTTTTTTAAACAAAAAGTATCATAGAATGCTGGATATAGAATAACAGTTATGTAGCATAACCAGGAATTGGCAAAATATCAATTAATTTATGAAAATATTTGTTTCCTAAAGTTTTATGTCTTTTTCCGATCAGTGGTCCAAAGAATCAAAATTTCCCAAAAGTCTAAAAGGGCTCAAGAAATAAAATTTTAAATTTCAGTTTTAAATTTTGTTTTGCTATCTGATTTTTTTGCATAAAAATACAACCAGAATTGGGTATCGGCATACGAGAGGATAAAGAGCACGATTCGGTAGTAAAATGGTACTGCGTGTGGACTGAGAGGATAAATCTCGAAATTACCAAGAGTACTTTACTCATGGGTTCATCTTCAAAAAAAGTTCATCTATCAAAAAATTAAAAAAGTACCGGTACCGAGACTCGAACCCAAGACCTTCGGCATATTGAACCGTGCCTTTGCCGTATGGGCCACCATGGTTCGGTGACTAAGTGGCGGTCATTGGTTCATATAAGCCACTCAATAGGATGAACTGTTCCAATGAACGAATGAACACGCGAGAGGTCTTTGTTCACGCAAAATAGTATTTTCCTCACGTTTATTTTCGGGAGGACTATCCCATCGTTCTTTAACTTTGGGTGTACAAAAAAAAGACACAAAACATAAAAAAACAAAAAAAAAATGGTTCAAAAAATTGATGATAAGCTGACAGGTCAATCCAAAAAGTCATAAATTTGCAAAAATCTGCACAAAATGGTATTGGCTGGAATTCTTAATTTTTCATCAAAATCTACAACAAACTTGTTTCAAATATGTTATCGCACCTGTATTTTTTTTAAGAGCTGCCTTACCCCCATTGAAGCGGCCAGGCTTACTGCGTTACATTAACCGCAGAGATGATTCTGTGAACGGATCATATTTCACAGAATTTATACGGGAATAAGGAGGTGTGGACATACCGTACAGTTAAGATGATATGTGTGTGCAGTTAGAATGTCCAGAATGTTATTATTATTATTGCCGAAATATGTTAAGCGAATTTAAAAAGTCATTTTTACCTGAAAACATTTTTTTGTTTCATCAACTTCAGCTTCGGGTACAGTCATCCCACATATTCGGAACACCCACAAATTTGGAACACTTTTGTGATAATTTGTCAATAGCATAAAAAATGCATCTTTTCTGGTAACCCTACTCTTTTAGGACCTTTATTTTTACATTCTCTTGCTATTTCACTAGTAAAAGTAGTACATTTTAAACAAAAAACTGCATTTCAAGACTACTTTATTGGGAGCAGCAAAACAATGCCACCAAATTGCCTGTTCCATAATTGTGGGATGTTATTGTACCTTCCACAATTCTGGAACACCTGAATTTAACTGATATTTTCACAAAAAAGTCATCAGACCATTCATAAAACATTACTAAGCTTGAGTATCATTGGTTTCAGTGTGTGAAGTCATTATTTTGTAGAAAATATGTACACCTGGAGTGCACCAAACTTTGTTTACAAAAAGGTGTTCCGAATTTGTGGATTTCAAGGGCCAATGTTTTTCTTTGAAAATTCGATATAAAACGTAAAAAATTACAGTCGATCAATACATCAATCGAAAAATCGCATGAAAAGCTTTCACATGACGGTAAAAGCAAAACTTAGTGGGTAACTTTTTATTAATTCGTCTATACAAGTCTCCAATTTTGGCAATTTTGGTAGTTGTCCAAAGCTATTAAAAATCTTTTTCTTGAAACCGGATTTTGTGATCAATCAATCGAAGACACCAATCTTCGGCAAAGTTTTATATATTGGTAATGACTTCTCAAATAAAAAATAGTAGCACTCTATACAAAATTTACCACATTGTATTTTTTTTTAATTTTAAATGGCCGTTTTTGAAAATTCTCATTTTGGGATTTGTTTTAGACGGCATAATACACTATTTTTTAAGCAGTGTTGTCAATTTGTAAAAAATAAACATAATTTTTGAAAAATGTGTAAAACCCCTAAAAATATTTTAAATGCCAAATTTAATTTGCAATCGGGAAGTACTTTATATTTATTTCGCTATTGACCACCATATTTTAGTTAAAGAATTGTGAAATGATCTGATTTTTCCTGAAAAAATATTTTCATGCTTAAGCTAGATACGGAATTTCTTTTTTGTATGGACAGCTGTTTAATTAGATTAAAGAATAGTTTGGCCATATTTGGATTGATTGGATCGTTGGATTTTTTACACCATTCGATAGGCACCCTGAGGAGATGCCAGAAAATCATTTAAAACCACAATAAATTTGTTTGGGTTATTTCTTTATTAAATATTACAGTTTCCTAATAGTAAAGTGAATAATTGTTTACTTCAATTTATTTTATTTTTCCAAACAGATGAACAAACTAGAATTTTCATTTGAAATAACTTAATTAAGTTCGATGATTAGACCAAAACTAATTTTACTCATTATTTTTGTTACATCCCTTTTATTTGTTTTGGTAAGGATTTGAAGAACATATTAGATCGATTTAGAACTGTTTGAAGAGCATTTTAGTGTTTATTTTTCATTATTTTATTTAATTTATACATTTGAATGATTTTTAATAGATTTGTATTCGTGATCCACTGACCGGAAAGACGTAAAAGTTAAGAAAAAAGTATTTTCGTGGATTTTTGATTATTGTGTACATATTTACAGATTTTTTGATACTTTTTTCATTAAAATGAATGAGATTGAAATTGTTTTTTTTTTCAATGGTTTTGTCACAACAAAATTGAAATTTGAAATTTTCAACATTACATAATTATGGGTAGAGTTAGCGAGCATTTCTTTCAAATTATAAATAAAATATATATTTTATTATTTAGCCGAAACTTTTTAGTGCTTTTACTGTGACTTAAAGCTCTTGAATCAAGCGATCATTTTGTACCAGTTGTTTGTCGATACAAATTTCCATAAAATTATGGCAGCTGTCCAAACAAAAATGCTGATATCCTGAAAACGGGACTTCCTAATCCATTCGATTTTTTTGGCAAATTTGGTAAGCATTGATAAAAAGGTTTCAGGATAAAACAACTACACTTAAAAAAAAGTTATTAATTTTGGCACTCAAAATTGAGCGAAAGAACCATATTCATTCGACAGTGTTGTAATTTTTTGCAAAGATTAGAAAACTTTCTAAAATATGAAATATACTGAAAATTGAACATACACTTGCAGAGATACAAAGTTGAGAGAAATATAATTTGGATTTTTTTTTCTGAATTAAAACAACTTATACATTTAATTTTGAAAATGGGGAATTTTATGAGAATTGAACCTATTTGGGCGATTTTTAACTTTTTCAAAATGCTCAGTAGTTTTGGAAAAATCAGAAATATTTCATTTTTCAAAGTTAGCTCATTTATTTGTTATGACAGGTACGTAACCTCCATCGATATCTCCCCGAGCTTCAAATGCATCAACGTCACCCAACAACTGCTGCCTTGTCTTTGGTCCATCAATTCCACCGCCAGGAATGCACGTTTTAGGTTTGTCACGCTCGTACTCGCGCAATAATGTGCACTCTGGACGACTGTGGCCGAGCAAAAAAGAGCAACAAGACCTCTCCTCTAAGGTGGCCCTTTGCTATTCAGCTTGATTGCATGCATTATTCAATAGCCGCTGGGTTCGCCAATCAACACTGAAAAAATGTTTCTATTTTTTTTGTTCAAATAAAATCTTCAAAAATTCTTATTCTTACATTTTCATCAAAGTTTTATTTTCATTTGAAATAACAATAAGATTGTTTTAACAAAAAAAATCACAAACTTTTTTTTCAGTTCTGTGATTTAGGGCCAGTAAGTTCAGTTCAAGGGAATTGGACTTTTTTCT
This sequence comes from Culex pipiens pallens, assembly GCF_016801865.2. NCBI lineage: Eukaryota > Metazoa > Arthropoda > Insecta > Diptera > Culicidae > Culex > Culex pipiens. Next base: position 157,726,971 of record NC_068939.1, on the reverse strand, counting down.
TCTTCCAATCGACGACACATTGAGCAATGCATGGCAATAGGTTGGCAAACCCAATGAATGGAACTGAATCAACGGACGGACCCCTTTGTGCCCCGTAGAGTTGAACAATTGCAACATCGTGTAGATCTGCGCCTCAGACACCCATTGATAGATCTAATCAGTCGACTCTGTCGAAGCACGTGGTGAAATGGGGTTCTGTTCGAAGCACATCAAAAATGCCTTCTGTGGGAACAAACAAACCTAACCTTAAAACCCCACACTGCAAGCCTTAATCGATCTTCGTCCACTAATAGCAATACCCTTCGGAAGCTTCCATCGATCAGAACGTGCGCAATTTTAAGCGCTGACCATGGTCGAAATGGCAGGAGTTCACGTTTGATCGCAGCCGACCCAGCCACAGCAAGATTGTTGAAGTTGATGCGCAGTTGTTAGAGTCTCCTCGCGCGAAAAAATGTCGTCAAACGGGTTTTGCTGGCTGGCTACAACGCTCTGCTGATGAGCCCCCCATGGTAAACGAAAGAATCTCACACCTGCCGAATTGAAGACGATGAAAACGACTGAGATGGAAGTTGGTGATTTTGGACGGAGTCAGGTGATTTTGATGGCAGGTGGGACGCTCTTTGGGTTGGGCTGTACAAGCATCTTAGGTTAAGGCTAAAGGTTTGTTTACAGCTGGTCAAATTATGACTGTTGTCCGTGTTGTTTTTGAACAAGAATCACTCGAATTCTTGAAGGAGATTGGATATTTTTTTATTGGACTATTGGAACGAAAGGAATTTTCAACAATGCAGAAAAAAAACATAATTTCAAAAATCATTTTTAAATGCAAAAACCAAATAAGCAGTCAAAAAGTCTTAATTTATTTTATAATTGTGCCGATTTGGAGCTTTCTTTGATGACAAAATTCATTGATTTTTTATGAAATAAAAAAAAATTATGAAAAAAAACATTTTTGTTTTTTCTAAAATTTTTGTAATTTTTGTAATTATTGTCATTATTGTCATTATTGTCATTTTTGTATTTTGCCTTCCTCACTGAGGTAAGGCTATAATCCTGCTCGAAAAATGAACTTTTGAAAAACAGCTCGTAGACCTATATTCATGTATACCTATCGACTCAGAATCGAAAACTGAACAAATGTCTGTGTGTGTGTGTGTATGTGTGTGCGTATTCACTTTGGTGCTCAAAATTCTTGCCAAGTTTTCTCGGCACTGGCTGATCCGATTTGAGTCAAACAAGTTGCATTCGATTTGTTTTGGTGCCCCATACTGCACTATTGAATTGTTTGAAGATCCGATAAGTAGTTCAAAAGTTACGTATAAAAAAGTGTCATAGTTGCGAATCAGGTGCTGGAATTTTGATGCCGGATCGCACTTATCTATATGAAAACTATGTCTGGATCTATCATCCTACCCATCGTTGGTTAGGTAATCAAAAGACCTTTCCAATGAGTTCAAAACATTGAAGATCTGGCAACCCTGTCTCAAGTTATGACCACTTAAGTGATATGTATGTACTTTTTTGAAGCCGGATCTCACTTAAATGTATGTAAACTATGTCCGGATCCATCATCTGACCCATCGTTGGTTAGGTTATCAAGAAACCTTTCCAATGAGTCCAAAACATTGAAGATCTGGCAACCCTGTCTCAAGTTATGACCACTTAAGTGATATTTATGTCCTTTTTTGAAGCCGCATCTCACTTAAATGTATGTAAACTATGTCTAGATCCATCATCCGACTCATCGTTGGTTAGGTGATCAAAAGACCTTTCCAATGAGTCCAAAACAATGAAGATCTGGCAACCCTGTTTCGAGATATGACCACTTAAGTGATATGTATGTACTTTTTTGAAGCCGGATCTCACTTAAATGTATGTAAACTATGTCCGGATCCATCATCCGACCCATCGTTGGTTAGGTAATCAAAAGACCTTTCCAATGATTCCAAAACATTGAAGATCTGGCAACCCTGTCTCGAGATATGACCACTTAAGTGATATTTATGTACTTTTTTGAAGCCGGATCTCACTTAAAATGTTTGTAAACTATGTCCGGATCCATCATCCGGCCCATCGTTAGTAAGGTAATAAAAAGACCTTTCCAATGATCTGGCAACCCTGTCTCGAGATATGACCACTTAAGTGATATTTACCGACCCATCGTTGGTTAGAGTTTAAGATCTGGCAACGCTCAGTCTCAAGTTATGACCGCTTAAGTGACATTTGTGTATTATTTTTTTATTGAGAAATAGATGGAATTGGTGTCCAAACACATCATTTCACCAAATGTTGGTAAAAAGTGAGGAAGGCGCCAACCACATAGGTGGATTAAGTTAGTTTTTTTTTTTCGTTATTGTCATTTTTGTCATTTTGTCATTTTTGTAATTTTTGTCATTTTTGTATTTTTTGTAATTTTTGTAATTTTTGTGATTTTTGTAATTTTTGTCTTTTTTATCATTTTGTCATTTTTGTCTTTTTTATCATTTTGTCATTTTTGTCATTTTTGTCATTTTTGTCATTTTTGTCATTTTTGTCATTTTTGTCATTTTTGTCATTTTTGTCATTTTTGTCATATTTGTCATTTTTGTCATTTTTGTCATTTTTGTCATTTTTGTCATTTTTGTCAATTTTGTCATTTTTGTCATTTTTGTCATTTTTGTCATTTTTGTCATTTTTGTCATTTTTGTCATTTTTGTCATTTTTGTCATTTTTGTCATTTTTGTCATTTTTGTCATTTTTGTCATTTTTGTCATTTTTGTCATTTTTGTCATTTTTGTCATTTTTGTCATTTTTGTCATTTTTGTCATTTTTGTCATTTTTGTCATTTTTGTCATTTTTGTCATTTTTGTCATTTTTGTCATTTTTGTCATTTTTGTCATTTTTGTCATTTTTGTCATTTTTGTCATTTTTGTCATTTTTGTCCTTTTTGTCATTTTTGTCATTTTTGTCATTTTTGTCATTTTTGTCATTTTTGTCATTTTTGTCATTTTTGTCATTTTTGTCATTTTTGTCATTTTTGTCATTTTTGTCATTTTTGTCATTTTTGTCATTTTTGTCATTTTTGTCATTTTTGTCATTTTTGTCATTTTTGTCATTTTTGTCATTTTTGTCATTTTTGTCATTTTTGTCATTTTTGTCATTTTTGTCATTTTTGTCATTTTTGTCATTTTTGTCATTTTTGTCATTTTTGTCATTTTTGTCATTTTTGTCATTTTTGTCATTTTTGTCATTTTTGTCATTTTTGTCATTTTTGTCATTTTTGTCATTTTTGTCATTTTTGTCATTTTTGTCATTTTTGTCATTTTTGTCATTTTTGTCATTTTTGTCATTTTTGTCATTTTTGTCATTTTTGTCATTTTTGTCATTTTTGTCATTTTTGTCATTTTTGTCATTTTTGTCATTTTTGTCATTTTTGTCATTTTTGTCATTTTTGTCATTTTTGTCATTTTTGTCATTTTTGTCATTTTGTCATTTTTGTCATTTTTGTCATTTTTGTCATTTTTGTCATTTTTGTCATTTTTGTCATTTTTGTCATTTTTGTCATTTTTGTCATTTTTGTCATTTTTGTCATTTTTGTCATTTTTGTCATTTTTGTCATTTTTGTCATTTTTGTCAATTTTTTCATTTTTGTCATTTTTGTCATTTTTGTCATGTTTGTCATGTCTGTCATGTTTGTAATTTTTGTCATTTTTGTCATGTTTCTCATGTTTGTCATTTTTGTCATTTTTGTCATGTTTCTCATTTTTGTCATTTTTGTCATTTTTGTCATTTTAGTCATTTTTGTCATTTTTGTCATTTTTGTAAATTTTGTCATTTTTGTCATTTTTGTCATTTTTGTCATTTTTGTCATTTTTGTCATTTTTGTAATGTTTGTCATGTCTGTCATGTTTGTCATTTTTGTCATTTTTGTCATGTTTCTCATGTTTGTCATTTTTGTCATTTTTGTCATTTTTGTCATGTTTCTCATGTTTGTCATTTTTGTCATTTTTGTCATGTTTCTCATTTTTGTCATTTTTGTCATTTTTGTCATTTTAGTCATTTTTGTCATTTTTGTCATTTTTGTAAATTTTGTCATTTTTGTCATTTTTGTCATTTTTGTCATTTTTGTCATTTTTGTCATTTTTGTAATGTTTGTCATGTCTGTCATGTTTGTCATTTTTGTCATTTTTGTCATGTTTCTCATGTTTGTCATTTTTGTCATTTTTGTCATTTTTGTCATGTTTCTCATTTTTGTCATTTTTGTCATTTTTGTCATTTTTGTCATTTTTGTCATTTTTGTCATTTTAGTCATTTTTGTCATTTTTGTCATTTTTGTCATTTTTGTCATGTTTGTCATGTTTGTCATTTTTGTCATTTTTGTCATTTTTGTCATTTTTGTCATTTTTGTCATTTTTGTCATTTTTGTCATTTTTGTCTTTTTTGTCATTTTAGTCATTTTTGTCATTTTTGTCATTTTTGTCATTTTTGTCAATTTTTTCATTTTTGTCATTTTTGTCATTTTTGTCATTTTTGTCATTTTTGTCATGTTTGTCATGTTTGTCATGTCTGTCATGTTTGTCATTTTTGTCATTTTTGTCATGTTTCTCATGTTTGTCATTTTTGTCATGTTTGTCATTTTTGTCATGTTTCTCATTTTTGTCATTTTTGTCATTTTTGTCATTTTTGTCATTTTAGTCATTTTTGTCATTTTTGTCATTTTTGTCATTTTTGTCATGTTTGTCATGTTTGTCATTTTTGTCATTTTTGTCATTTTTGTCATTTTTGTCATTTTTGTCATTTTTGTCATTTTTGTCATTTTTGTCATTTTTGTCTTTTTTGTCATTTTAGTCATTTTTGTCATTTTTGTCATTTTTGTCATTTTTGTCAATTTTTTCATTTTTGTCATTTTTGTCATTTTTGTCATTTTTGTCATTTTTGTCATTTTTGTCATTTTTGTCATTTTTGTCATTTTTGTCATTTTTGTCATTTTTGTCTTTTTTGTAAATTTTGTCATTTTTGTCATTTTTGTCATTTTTGTCATTTTTGTCATTTTTGTCATTTTTGTCATGTCTGTCATGTTTGTCATTTTTGTCATTTTTGTCATGTTTCTCATGTTTGTCATTTTTGTCATTTTTGTCATGTTTCTCATTTTTGTCATTTTTGTCATTTTTGTCATTTTTGTCATTTTTGTCATTTTTGTCATTTTTGTCATTTTTGTCATTTTAGTCATTTTTGTCATTTTTGTCATTTTTGTCATTTTTGTCATGTTTGTCATGTTTGTCATGTTTGTCATGTTTGTCATGTCTGTCATGTTTGTCATTTTTGTCATTTTTGTCATGTTTCTCATGTTTGTCATGTTTGTCATTTTTGTCATGTTTCTCATTTTTGTCATTTTTGTCATTTTTGTCATTTTAGTCATTTTTGTCATTTTTGTCATTTTTGTCAATTTTGTCAATTTTGTCAATTTTGTCAATTTTGTCAATTTTGTCAATTTTGTCAATTTTGTCAATTTTGTCGTTTTTGTCGTTTTTGTCGTTTTTGTTGTTTTTGTCGTTTTTGTCGTTTTTGTCGTTTTTGTCGTTTTTGTCGTTTTTGTCGTTTTTGTCGTTTTTGTCGTTTTTGTCGTTTTTGTCGTTTTTGTCGTTTTTTTTCGTTTTTGTCGTTTTTGTCGTTTTTGTCGTTTTTGTCGTTTTTGTCGTTTTTGTCAATTTTGTCAATTTTGTCGTTTTTGTCGTTTTTATCGTTTTTATCGTTTTTATCGTTTTAATTGTTTTTCTCGTTTGTACCGTTTTAGTCAATTTTGTCGTTTTTGTCGTCTTTGTCGTTTTTGTCGTCTTCGTCGTTTTTGTCGTTTTTATCGTTTTTTATCGTTTTTTATCGTTTTATAGTTTTTATCGTTTTTATCGTTTTTATCGTTTTTATCATCTTTATCGTTTTTATCGTTTTTATCGTTTTTATCGTTTTTATCGTTTTTTATCGTTTTTAATGTTTTTATCGTTTTTATCGTTTTTATCGTTTTTATCGTTTTTATCGTTTTTATCGTTTTTATCGTTTTTAACGTTTTTATCGTTTTTAACGTTTTTGTCATTTTTGCCGTTTTTGATCATTTTGATCATTTTGATCATTTTGATCATTCTGATCATTTTGATCATTTTGATCATTTTGATCATTTTGATCATTTTGATCATTTTGATCATTTTGATTATTCTGATCATTTTGATCATTTTGATCATTTTGATCATTTTGATCATTTTGATCATTTTGATCATTTCAGTCATTTTGATCATTTCGGTAATTTTGGTAATTTTGATCATTTAGATCATTTCGATTATTTTGACCATTTTTGCCATTTTGGTAATTTTAGAAATTTTAAAGACAAAGCCTTTGAGGTTTCCGAACCTCCGTCCTGTGGGACTCTACTGACCCAATTTCGCCTTTTTTACGATTCTCAGCTCCGAACCAAGAAGTCGTTGATCTCCAGGCATGACATACTTTTCAATGGTCATTATCCAGGTTGTTTACTCAGCCGACAACCACAGAATTTACTGTTGCTTCGATGACTTCAACGCGCGTTGGCTTTGAAGGTATTCCGTTCGGAACTTGCCCGTTTGTTTGCTTTTCGAATGCTTGACCACCTCACGACGCCCGGTATGCTAATTTAAGGTAAAGATCCACACCTGAATCGACCGTTTGGGCACGTCTCGCCCAAGTGACACCGTTTTCGAGCAAAATGACATTTACGCGTTCCACAGGTGGGACGAATACCGACTCCACAAACACTCACGATTTCGACGTTCTCAAAAATGACTTTGAGCAAGGTGCCGACGCAGAGTCACAAACGATTCGATTTTTTGCTCATTCAACTTTCACAAACAACCCACGACACGAATCCGACGGCGAGGGGGGCTCGTCGGAATGAGTTTCACTAAAGGCTGAAACAGTAATAAAAACTGGCGAAGGAAAGGAGCTATTGGCGGCAAAAAAAAAAACAAAAAGTTCGAGCCCCGTCGAGGAGGTGTGCTCGGGGTGTCCTTCAGGGGTGAGAAACTTCTGAGTTTGAAGCAAAAAACAGTTCTGTTTTGCTCCACAATTCGCACCTCGAATGTGTATGTCATTAAAGTGCGATGTATTTAGAAATTGTTGTAGAGTCTTGAACCCCTTGACTATAAACTTGTTATGGACACATGTTAATTTTTTTCAAAGTTTATGTCTTAAAATAGAACGGTATAACATTGTTTAATGCGATTAACATTTTTATAATTTGATCTCCGTACAATATTCGACAAATTACCCCAACATAAAAAACCGATGTCATTGAGACAAGACATGACCTGCTAGGTGATCAAGTGTCACGATTTCTTCGGCGTGTGTGGATCGTGAGATGGCGATCACTAAACGGATGTTCAAGGGTCGCGACGGCCTGTGTGATACATATCTTGCAATCTTGATAGTTTTTTTTCTAGCAGGTCACGTGAGTTGAGGTATATCATGTTACAACACATTGTATTGTTTTGGTTTAGACTTTGACTAGTTTTGGCACACATATTAAAACTTCTTAAATCTAATACAAGTAGCTCGCCAACATCAATTATATGAGCCAACAAATCAAGCACACCTTCACGGTATCAATTAAATGTTAACGATTTTCCATGAATGCAGCTCGTGGCATTTTTATGCGTTTCTTGATGTTGATGTTAGCGCATTATACGGCTGTGTTGATTACTTTTGGCAGTGCCAGTGCAGTGGTACTCACGTTTCACCCCGCAGCTGTCACATGACTTTTTTTTTCCTACATTTTTAGTAGACACGAACCCGCTGAATACTAATACAGTTATGAAACGTGAAACTCGAGCTACTAAGACACCTGCGTGAGTGAGTGTGTACGTGTTTGTTTAAGCGTGCACGTTCAAAATAGTAAAACCACAAAGAAGGACAAGCAAAAATAAAAATAAAGCCAGCTGACCACTGCAAACCAAACATCCATTATGGCACGAGAAATACAAAACCTGCATGCGCATAACTAATCAAAACGAGAAAAAATACTATCTTCTGGTTATGTGTAACTGACACTGACGAGCAGTGCAGTGGCAACGGGCAAACGTCAGGAAGAGATAGTTGATGATGATGGTGGAATATGATGGTTATGGACGAAGCTGCTGCCGCATGTGATTTGTGTGACCAATGAGATCATAAGGCGTGAATTTTGGCAAAAGCTGGTGAAAAGCTGGGAAATTTGCACTAGGAGTTATGTGAAAAAGGGAAAGTATGAATTTCGTTTTCAATTACTTGATGATGTTTAAACACACATTTGCAAAACATATTTCAAACATGAAAAACAGTTACAAAAGCTTATTCGTATTTTTAATCGAAAAATTAATTAGAAAAGCTAAACTTTTGCTACAGACAAACAACAAACAGACTGTTCCTTCTCATATTTTATTTTTAAACAAAAAAATTAAAAACAAAAAACAAAAAACAAAAAACAAAAAACAAAAAACAAAAAACAAAAAACAAAAAACAAAAAACAAAAAACAAAAAACAAAAAACAAAAAACAAAAAACAAAAAACAAAAAACAAAAAACAAAAAACAAAAAATAAAAAATAAAAAACAAAAAACAAAAAACAAAAAACAAAAAACAAAAAACAAAAAACAAAAAACAAAAAACAAAAAACAAAAAACAAAAAACAAAAAACAAAAAACAAAAAACAAAAAACAAAAAACAAAAACAAAAAACAAAAAACAAAAAACAAAAAACAAAAAACAAAAAACAAAAAACAAAAAACAAAAAACAAAAAACAAAAAACAAAAAACAAAAAACAAAAAACAAAAAACAAAAAACAAAAAACAAAAAACAAAAAACAAAAAACAAAAAACAAAAAACAAAAAACAAAAAACAAAAAACAAAAAACAAAAAACAAAAAACAAAAAACAAAAAACAAAAAACAAAAAAACAAAAAACAAAAAACAAAAAACAAAAAACAAAAAACAAAAAACAAAAAACAAAAAACAAAAAACAAAAAACAAAAAACAAAAAACAAAAAACAAAAAACAAAAAACAAAAAACAAAAAACAAAAAACAAAAAACAAAAAACAAAAAACAAAAAACAAAAAACAAAAAACAAAAAACAAAAAACAAAAAACAAAAAACAAAAAACAAAAAACAAAAAACAAAAAACAAAAAACAAAAAACAAAAAACAAAAAACAAAAAACAAAAAACAAAAAACAAAAAACAAAAAACAAAAAACAAAAAACAAAAAACAAAAAACAAAAAACAAAAAACAAAAAACAAAAAACAAAAAACAAAAAACAAAAAACAAAAAACAAAAAACAAAAAACAAAAAACAAAAAACAAAAAACAAAAAACAAAAAACAAAAAACAAAAAACAAAAAACAAAAAACAAAAAACAAAAAACAAAAAACAAAAAACAAAAAACAAAAAACAAAAAACAAAAAGACAAAAAGCAAAAAAAGTCGAAAGACGAAAGACGAAAGACGAAAGACGAAAGACGAAAGACGAAAGACGAAAGACGAAAGACGAAAGACGAAAGACGAAAGACGAAAAAGCCGAAAAAGACGAAAGACGAAAGACGAAAGACGAAAGACGAAAAACGAAAGACGAAAGACGAAAGACGAAAGACGAAAGACGAAAGACGAAAGACGAAAGACGAAAGACGAAAGACGAAAGACGAAAGACGAAAGACGAAAAAGCCGAAAAAGACGAAAGACGAAAGACGAAAGACGAAAAGACGAAAAAGACGAAAAAGACGAAAAAGACGAAAAAGACGAAAAAGACGAAAAAGACGAAAAAGACGAAAAAGACGAAAAAGACGAAAAAGACGAAAAAGACGAAAAAGACGAAAAAGACGAAAAAGACGAAAAAGACGAAAAAGACGAAAAAGACGAAAAAGACGAAAAAGACGAAAAAGACGAAAAAGCCAAAAAGACGAAAAAGACGAAAAAGACGTAAAAGACGTAAAAGACGAAAAAGACGAAAAAGACTAAAAAGACGAAAACGACGAAAAAGACGAAAAAGACGAAAGACGTAGTGAAGCTATAGAAAATTAGCAACATAATATTTTTGAAATGCTTAAAAAAAATATTGTAAGAGCGAACTTTTGAACTCTTCGATTAGTTTTTAAAACATCCTTCTTCCAGCGTAAACCATCGTGATTCGGTAATTCATTATCCAATAATTCACAAAGCTATAAAACTAACAATACAAAACTCGGATGCACTCCGCACACTTTAATATCTCAATTTATTGAGCCTCTTGAAACATATAAAAAACATCGCAGGTGCCAACAGCCATTAAACGATACAAAACCTACGGGTAATCATTATAACACCTTCCGAACAGCGAGGAAAGACTATTACGTGTCCGATCCGGTTCATTCCAACCTACAAAAAGCCGCTCCTCTCCCGCAACTTCCACTATCCCCCACCCAACTCCTCAGATCAGCTGATGAACTACTCGGTGAAGATGCTGCAACGCAATCTCCGCAGATCTTCGTAATGAGCATTTGTTTACTTATGTTTTTTCTCTACCGAATCATCGCCGTTTTGTTTTGGTTATGATACTGCCAAAAAATTGCGCCGATTTGGGCAGCGTGAGGGGAGACTTGGTCAATCCACAAGAGACGAACCCGCCCAACGAAAGCGATAGCGTTGTAAATTGGCGAATCCCATCAATCTGTTACAGGCTGAGGGTGCGAGCTTTTGTTGTTTTGATTTTTTGAGAGAAGCTTGCGAATACCACCATACTCCACGGTTGCTTTCGGCCGTTGATCTCTTGAAGATGTTTTATCTGCTCGTTCGAACAAGTGTGAGTGTGTTTCTTTCAAAATTGTGTGAGTTTTTATTGCTTCTGTAAACACTGTCCGATCACCGCAGTTACTGCAAATTAATCAACAAAATCGCGTCGGATTATGCAATCGCCGTCACTCACTCACGAGCAACCTGACACAGAGGGTATCGAAATGATGAATTGCCCCCCTGATGAACGAAGCTCTGGCTGACTGACCGACACCAGAGGGGCGTGGAACGTTCATTTGTACCAGAAAACAAAAGTGAAAGGTGTGAATTATGGGGGTCTAGAGCGCGCGCGCGAAATGGATCGTTTACTGCGTGTAGGAAATCCGATGCGCGGGTTTTTGGTGAATGGTTTTAGGGTAGAACAGGTGAAATATTTAGGTGACATTTGAGAAAGGGATTTCCTCAATTTTGAGGCAATCTATTTTCAACTTATTTGGAGGGATCAAATCCTAATTTTACTTTCACATATTTACCAGTGGCACTGAACTGTCAAAATGATTTGAAGGTTAGATTACAGAATTGTTTTGAGAAACTGGTAAAATTTTGGGATTCTATTCTTCAAAAAGTGTAGATTTGACATCCCAATTCGAGGTCAGCCTATAATCCTGCTAAAATTTTGCAGAAAAAACCTCAAAATCGCGAAATAACGTAAAATTTATCGAGATTCGGAAATACAGGATTTTGGAAATTTCTTAGGAGCTTTGTCCCGAGATGTTCCGGGATTAACGCAAAAGTTGCTTCTACCAGACCTGTTCTGAATGTTTCATAAAAAATTGATTGATTAATTTTGTCAAAATTCTGAATTTTAGATATTATAGAAATATATTCTTGGGATATTTATCTTATTTTATACTTTGCGTTTTTGTTTTATACGCTATGTTTGCGGATAGAAATGAATTTATTTTTAACAGGGGTATTTTTTTGTAATGAATATCATGTCTGCTGAGCTAAATTAAGCATTTTGCTGAAAAGTGATTAAATTTTCCGTATTTTGAAATTTCTTCAACAAAATGGCAAGCTTTGGGCAAAAAAATGATTTTTGTTAAGGGTTAAATTATTTTGCATTCCATAAGTTCTGTTGCAAATTATGATAGAGTTCATCATTCTCGAGTTAAATTCATTTCTAGATTAAATTTTCAAAACAACCTATCCCTCATGGGTTTCCTATGCAGATAGGGCCTTTTGAAAATTTAATCGAGATTTCATGTTAAACAATATCTAAATATTTGTTTGTTTTCAAATATAATATGCTGTGTTCTTTTGAGTGAATCTCTGAACATATTTTTTTACAGGTTAAGTATCTATTATCTACAATTATTTTTCATTGTAAATCTGAGCTGAAAGCGAAACAATTTAATTTATTAACATTTTGCAATACTTAAATTTTTGATTTTTTTAAATAAACACGATAAATTTAACTACAAGCATTTTTTTATAATTCTCATTTTTGCTAATCTATAAAAAGGCATAACATATTTGCAGATAATTTCAAAAATCACTTTTTTATAATAGTACAATTTGGACACCATTACATTTTAACTTCAAAACTTTCTGTTATGATTTATTATTAATTATCATAAATCATTAGTTTCCTCTCTTGGATTGCAATTATTGAAATAGACTGTTAGACATTAACAATGTAATTAAGACCAACATTTCAAAAGGGCGTTATATTGAATATTTTGCCCTTTTTGCCTTTCTTACTAAAGAAAGGTATAGGGTTTGCTTTTGGCTCCGACTCCAAATCAAGCTTCGTTCTCCAATCGTTTTTAATGTTAGTTTTGATTCCAAAATTTAGAAGAAATCGAAAAGATCAGTAAATTTTACAAATGTTTCTTTTTTTTTTAATTAAAAATTATACCATTAGTTGCTGAGATTTTGGGGTTTGAGTGAGACTTTAATAACCTTCAATTTTCCAGTTTTTTTACAACCGCTGTATCTTAGCACCCAGACGTCCAATCTTCAACATTTTTTAGACAAATTCGAAAGAAAATTTCTGAACCTTTCGAAATAAAGAATTTCTGAAATAGACAATCATAAACATTCTTTTTCAAAATCGAAGAACTGAAATTACGTAGTTAAAATTTAACTTTTATTGGCTATATTTTGATGAAGGCTCACATAATCAAATTTTTTTTTGTTTTTTTTTTCGATTGCATATTTAATTATATATTTAAATTATACATTTGAAAAACCGAAGTGAAAAAAATGAGCGTAAAATTTTAATGTTATACAAAAAAATCTTGGTTTTATTTTACACAGCAAAAAAAATTAGTAATCCAGCTGCGTGTAAAAGGCCTGGGTGTAAAATAAATATTGCATTATTTTATGCAATTTTATGTGATTTTACACCCTGAAATATGTAGCCCATCAGTATGGAAAACCTACTTGACCGAAATGTCAACCTCATGTATGCGTTTATCCAAACAGCTTTTCATCGATCTGATGGCCGAGTGGGCTAAGGCGCCAGTTCTTACTGTTGGTGCTGGGTTAGAATCCCGTCGATTGCAACTTTTTTTGTGTGTTTGCAAAAATTGTTCATGCAGTGTGTAATATTAAGTGTTTATTTTGACGAAGGTGATGTGCATGCTTTTGCATGCGATTTTAACATAGGATTTTTTGCTGTGTACGACAGCTAGTCATGATTTTTTGAAAAATGGGGTTTTTAAACAAAAAAATACGGGTCTAATTATTTCGGCCAGGAAGCCTCCAGTCCAATTTTGAGCCAAATCGACACAATTTTTTTTGTTTAGTTTTGATATGGAACTGCTGTTTAAATTTTTAAGTTTTGTTCGAAATTTGCAATGACTTAATAAAACAAGTTTCTCTGAGAACAAGAAAAAAATGTTTGATGTAAATAAATTGAAAAAAAAAAACTTGAATTCCGTCAATTCACCTCTCGTATTTTCTAAACATCAAAAATAATTTGAATAAAAAACTTTTCACATGGAAAGGTTCTTATATAGTTAACCAAAAATTTTAAAACTTTTGGCGAAGTTTGATTAAATCTGCCTTAATATTTAACATAGACTCAATCTATCAATCTCAAAATAAAGGGGGTTTGACTTGAAATTATGTCTGAAGTTCACAGCTGAAAAACTCCACTTTTAATTATTTTTACATAATTGAATATATTAATATTTTAGTTTTCTTTAAAAATTACACTATTAATCATAAATATAGACATTTTTTTCATTTGAAACATCACAGCTAAATCAACCCTAAATCTCGAAGTCCCACCAAAATCACTTTCGATTTTCCATCCTACAGAGCTCCAACGGACGGCGAAGTTTGGTCCAAAAATAAAGCTTAATGAAAACGTCACGTAAAAAAGAAACAAGTTTTTAAAAGCACCGGCGTGGAAAGGTCACCCTCGTAGCTCGCCGGACAGGTTTAGCTTTCGATGAAATATCAACTGCCAGTGCAGGACTGATACGAGTTTGAAGATTTGATTTTTGTTTTTACATTGGGAAGTTTTGATGAAGATTGATAAAGGACGTCTTAGACATTTAAAATTGTATCTGATAAAAACTAGATACAAAACAACTTGAAGTAAAAATCGCTAATATGCCATCAGGAAGCATCGGAGTTAGTCCCTGAGTGCAAATCCTCATGAAGCCTAACCTTTACGACTGCTTATGGTTGGCTGGCTGATCATACTGCAGTTTCAAACTCTAGGTTAGGTTGCAGTAGCCAAAAGGAAAATCGCACGCACTCAACCAACAATCTCGGGCTGGCACTAATAATGTAATTATTAAATACATAAAGTTGATTGGTCAGTCGTATGTGAGTGTGGATGTGTGTTTCTTGAACCTTTGAATGTGTAGATCGATGCCAAAAGATAACCTTACTGTCTTGGACTAATGTTATACCACAGGGCACTGCTTTGAGGGGTAGCTGGTGAGGTTTGAGGTTTGAAGTTATAATAACAATAATAAAGACTGTTTCTGAATTGTTGTTTGAAAAGGGCTTACTTACTTTATTAATCTCTTATTTTAATTTGTGTTGATATCTCCATACTATTTTTTTAATTGAATTATTTTCTGAAAATAAGTTGGGCCAACATCAAGTGAAGCGTGATATTTGGTCCAGTCTAGTGATATTTACCCTTCATATTTACACTTAGTTGTCGCATACACCCTTGCATGTGTGAGTTTGCTCAAATAATTGTGGAAGACAGGTTTCATAAGACCGAGTCCACCGACGTCGTTGTCGTTGATCGGGCCTCTTCTTCGTACAGGTTTATATCCAGTAGCGCAGTCACTGTCCGCGCGGTGGATTGCTGACGACCTGATGTTTTGTTTGACCACATGGCGGTGGCGGTGATGTAATTTGAGCACCAATGTGGTCGGTCGGTGGCGTCGAGGTCGAACAACAACACCACCGCCAATAATGAGCGCTGGGGGTCGAGTTCTCACCGAACCGGCATGCGGGTTAATTTGCAAATATGTTTTGCAAAGGTAGGATTGATTGGAGTTGATGTTTTTTTGTTCAATTAGCTGAATATTGAAAATTACGCTTATAAGTTATTAAGTTGCATTGAAGTAACTGCTGGTTAGTTTGGTAAAATAAATCATTTTAAGAATGGAAATTCAATGTAAGAAACAAATACTTTGTGAGTTTGCTTTTTTTTTCAAATAATTGTTTTCTTATGTTTGATTTATCGCATGGTTTATCCTGTCAAATTAATTTTTTATTTTCAAAATCATGGAACAAGAGGTATTACAAAATGATTATAACAATTCTACAACTTATTAAATAGGTTCACAAAATCATTTTTGGTTTTTTGATATTTTTGAAACCACCTTAAGTCTCAGGGGCAGGGATGGAATAATCGCCAAAAAATCAATTTCGCTTGCTAGTTTTCTTCATCCGCAAAAGAGAGAGGAGGCAAATCACGCAAAAGAAAATCGCTGCCGAACTCCAAGATAATCTGATGATGATTTTTTTGTGACTTTCCTTGTCAGCACCACTTAAAGTTATTTATTTCGCTTTGTTTACACCCATTGTAAATCTACACAAAGTGACCGGTCATTTGTCAACGTTTGCCGTTACACTTGCAAGTGTCGTAGTGAAAAAGAAAAAATGTCGAAAAATTAGATGATGATTTTTTTTAGATTCTTTTTACAAATCTTTCGTGCGCGAGAGATGAGAGCCACCTTCCCTTCGGATTTTTTCTCTTGATGAACGTTCAAAGATTTTCTTTTGATGATGATTCATCCATCGCTGCTTAGGGACATTCAAAAACATTAAAAAATAAGCAATAAATTAAAAAAATCAAATCTTTAAAAAAACTATTATTCTGGAACTTAAAATTGAACTAAATAATTAATTATATGAACAATATTTTCACGCCTGACTTTTTTTTAATTTGAAAGTGTCTTGCTTGTATCCCGAAAGTCTTTTAAATGTTTTGAAATCGTTTTTTTTAAGATAGGTTTTCTTGCAAATACAATAAAAAAAAACAAGTTTAAAAAAATGAATTACAGGCCACGGTTTTAACATTTTAATGAAAAAAGTTTTTAAAAATGCATTGTAAACCTGTCCTGTAGTTTTGCAATCAAATGTTTCCTAAATTTCTAAGTGTTGACAAAAAAAATATTTTTGTGAGAAAAAGAAGTTTTTGCGGTGCTGTACATTGTAATTTTATAAAAGTTCAAAATATTTTTAAACGAGCACAAACATGCCTTATATAAATATCAATGCAAAAAACCCGATTTAATATCACCAGAGGTGAAATAGAGCCTTTCTTACAAAATGATGAAACTCCGAGAAATATATTGGTGTAATTAATTTTTCAGAAACATAATGATACCACTCAGTGAGAATTTTACCTAAAGCTTCGAATCTTTTTAGGCTAGACATCAAATGCAATGTTTTTTTTAATTTCAGAGGTACATTATTTGTCGCAAGATATAAAATTTAATTAAGAAAAACATATTGGATTGAAATTATTAGAAAAAAAAGGGTACTCAGTCTTTATTGTTAGTCTATGATTAACATAAAAAAATATGTATCGCTATTGCACTTTGTCGATCTATTATGAGAAGCCAGAAAGAACACTTTCACGCGCAGCGTAAAACGCGCAAGCGTGAAAGCGCTGGCGTTGAAGCTTCGACTTGACTTGTCGAGCTTTCGAGCGAGAACGAGCCGGGACTTCGAATTTGATGTTCAGTATATGATTTTGTATAAATCCAAAAATTGAATAGGAAAAAATAGGGTAAAAATAAGACGAAAAACACTAAAATCGCTATGTCTCTGGAAATACATTTTGGAAAAGCTTCAAATTTTGGGCCCAAACAGTTTATGGCGCATGTTTTCGAATGGCTTTTTGTTTGAAACTGAATTCTTTAAATTGGATAGTGTTATCTGTAAAATAGTCCAAAAAATACCTCTAAAAATGGCTTTGACCACATTTACTGGTCGAAAATTGTGAATCGAAAAATAAAATGTTCGTCTCCGACCCCACGGCTACAGATCTGACTTATAAAAATTGTGGGTTTTACGAGCGGTTTTCCAGTGATGGAAGACACAAATTTTTAAGAGCGGATACAGACATCGCTCATGTATTTCAGAAAAAGAGCTCTCAAAAATCAGACTTTGAGTTCCGGGTTTCGGGCCAAAATTCAATCGAAAGAGCGCATCTAAACCTTCAATTTAGTAATAGGATTTTTTCCTGGGATGAATCCTCGCCGTGCACGATTTTTTTAAGATTTCTGAAAAAAGCGTTTTTCCAAAAGCAAACCTTAAACCTTTCTTTTGTAAGAAAGGCAAAAAGGCATTTTTTATCGTTTTTAGTTGATTCGACTTCTATTTCCATTGAAATCTTCAAGTTTTTTGGAAAAAAACAAATGCACACTGATTTTTCGAACCAATTTCGAAGGGGGTGGGGGAAGGGAAGGTTACATAAACTTTGAAAATTATTTGATTGGGTCTTTTTGGTAATGAAAATTTAATAAAATATTTAAATATTGAGGTAATTCTCTACCAACTCCCACGAAATCGGGAAAAGTTGCCCCGACCCCTCTTCGATTTGCGTGAAACTTTGTCCTAAGGGGTAACTTTTGTCTCTGATCATGAATCCGAGGTCCGTTTTTTATATCTCGTGACGGAGGGGTGGTACGACCCCTTTCATTTATGAACATGCGAAAAAATCAATAATTTTCAGCCTGAAATGGTGATGAGATAGAAATTTGGTGTCAAAGGGACTTTTATGTAAAATTAGACGCCCGATTTGATGGCGTACTTAGAATTTCGAAAAAACGTATTTTTCATCGAAAATAAAAACACTAAAAAGTTTTAAAAACTCTCCCATTTTCCGTTACTCAACTGTAAAAAAATGGAACATATCATTTTAAGAGATTTTTAATTCCGCTATATATTTTTGATATCTTGACAGATACGTATTTCGTCTACTACTTGCAGACTTCATAAGTGTTCTGTTCTCGACTGAAGGTAATTTTTTTTCTATAATTAAAAAAACATTTTCTTACATTAATGTGATATCGATTGTGGATTTTTTTCTAAAATGAAAGGGAGTTGTTAAATGTCATAACCTTTGGATTGAATTTGTTAAGTCCTATACAAAAAAATCAATTTCTCCAACTGTGATTTCAAAAAAGCAAAACATAACCAACCGTTCTTCAATCAAAACCACTTCAAGTATCACGTTTTACCTTTTTTCTGCAACAAACAAACAGGTTTATTTTCCCAGCATGGACATTCTCTAGCGCCCCCTTGCGGCACCTTCACCGACAAGCCCCAAAGAGTCTTAAAAAAAAGCATTCCCAACTGTCTGTTTACGCCCTGGTAGGGGCACTGTCAATTCATGCTGGTTTTTGGCAAACCAAACGAACAAACAAGTAGAAAAAATAGTACACAAACCAAACATTGGCGCAGGCCACAAATCGACGAATGATTCAATGTTTTCGGTGTGAGGTCTTTCTCCTGTTGATAACCAACGAAAAAATGACATGCACTGATGGAAATAATTTGAAAGTTGAGCTTTGTTCTGTGATTAAAAGTATCATTTTTGATGTATTCAAAATTAATTTTTAAATTTTATTTTTATTCGACTTGTTTCCCTACCGTGTAGCTGTCAAACCACAAACAAGTGCAAACCAAAATCCAATGTTTACGTGAGTGTGTGTATGAGTTAACTTTTTCACATGTGTTTTTGCGACCAGAGAGAAAAGTGAGGAGAGTGTGTACATTTCACGATGTGTGGTTTTGTGGTTTTGATTGGCAATTTGATGCACTTTTTTCGCTGCTACTATACAGTTGTTAAACCAACCAACAAGTCAACAAAACGAAAAGGAGTGGGACATGGTTGCAGTTACATGGAGTAAAAGAAAGTGAAAGAGCAATACTAACTTATCGCAAACGATCTGGAAGCGCATTCCAGTAGCAGGTTCGAATTACGAGCGTGGATTTTGAAAATGTCACAGACAAAAAGAGACTTCTTTATTTATTTGCTGCATAAAAACTATCTTGACTAAACAATCTAACCACATTTTAAACGTTCAACACGCGAACAAGCAATCGCCTAATCGCCCCATCAAAAATCTAGACTAAACCCATTAAAATTTCACACACCAACGGCAAGTGTTTCTTCCTGGAACTGCTGCCTCAAAATCGCAAAATTGAGTTTAGTGAGGGAGAAAAACAGATTAACGCCTCTCGGTCTGGCTTCTTTTTGGAATGCATCGCGGAATGCTCTATACTAAGCTAATCACGTCTAGTACCAGATTTGTTTGTTGCAGCCACGAAGAGAAGGAAAAATTCCCCCACGGTAACAGTGCATGAATAAAGAGAGGCCGGGAACTTGGCGTGATAGTTGGAATTAAGCTTATTTAATTAGCTTGATGCGTTCCACGCCTTCACACGGTGGGTTTATCGTTATTTAATTGATTATGTTTAAGTCTTTGAAACGAGGAAAGTTGAGTGCTTAGAATTTGGCGACTTAATTTGTATAAAATACAAAAAAAATCCTCGAAATAACAATAGTTTTTCTTAGGCCGATGCAAATATTTTTCAAAGTTTTTGTCCCTCGGCTCCGGCCAGGGTCGAGGGGGGGGGGCCAAAAAAATAAAAATATATTAAAATTGAAATAGCAAGCCATAGTCTTAACATTTGAATGCAAAAAGTGTTTTTAAGTGCATTTTACACTAGTTTCGTTGTTTTGCAAACATAAGTTTTCAAAAAATGTAAGTTTTGACGACAACAAAAATTTTAACGAAAAAAAAAACTTTTCGCGATAGTGAACATCATTTTTTTTCTAAAATTCAGGTGATTTTTAAATTAACCCAAACATGCTAAACATGATACTAAACGAAGGAGAATCCATTTTAAATTAATTTCATCTGATTGTACATTTTGTTTTTTTTAAAGTTTTTTTTAAAACAAAATTTTTTTGCTCCCTGATTTTTCGGACCAACTTTCAAGGGGGGGGGGGGGGAGGGGGGGAGACAAAAACTTAAAATAAAATTTGTACCAGCCTTAAATTTACACAAATCTCCACTTTTTAAACTTTCAGAAAGTAAAAATAAAATAAAATATGCCAGGTTTGATCGCGTAATGTATATTTTAATTGAAGTTCAACCACTGAAAAATGTAAATTTACCACTTTTCGTTGTAATTACACTTTTTCAGATTACACCTTCCAAATTAACACATTTTTTTGTTGTGTACAAAAAGGTTTAGCTATTCAATATTGCACCCTTTTGTAATGTTGGTCATGATTTCGAAATTTTCAAAATATTTTATTTTCAATAGATCAGAAAATTGCACAAATCAAACAAAAAAAATATTTGTTGAACCTACCTAAAAAAAAAAATTCTAGAAAATTGGACTTTAAGTTGTTGAGATATTGGTGTTAGAAAATGGAAGAATTTAAAAACTTAAATTCTCCTGTTTGTTTTTCTTCTATCGCTGTATCTCAGCCAGAGGTCCAACCTCCAATGTTTCTTAGACAAAATTTTCTGAATCTTTCGAAAATGCTTTTTAGAAATGATTACTCATCGGTACTATTAAAAAAATCGAAGAACTGCAGTTTTATCAAAATAAAACTTTACGTGGCCATATCTCCAAGAAGGGGTGAAATTTATCAAAATGTCTGTAAATTAATTTTTGAGGTTGTAAATTCGATTAAAACTGTACCCAAAAAAACAACCGGCGAGATTTATCTTTTACCAAAAAAAAAACGCATTACTTCGGTCGTACTTCTCTACGAATCAAAAGTGGCGTTTTGTGTCCCCTAAAACATTGCAAAAATCATAAAAATACTGATTTCGGGAAATAGTTTTATTTTTGGAAAAAATAAAGTCAATTTAAAATTAGGCAATAAAAACGATTGCCTATTTTTTTAACATTCCTCGTCAAGACCTACAACTTTGCCGAAGATACCAAAAGGATAATAAAATTTATTCAAAATATCCAGATTTTCGATAATTTACGTTCCATTTTTGTATGGATTGCTACTAAAATAAATTTATCCCCTCATCCACCTTATTTAGATATCAACAAGAGCTGATTGACAAAAGCCCAAAGCAATGTCCTTGGTAAGCTTTTAAGATGTAAAAAAATACAAGCTGACGTAATTTTACTTTTCCACATGTCATGTTATTTGAAACTCGCTAATTTTTTAATATCTTTCTTTTTCAGCCCTTAGTTAGAAACCCATCTCCTCATTTTCATTTGAATGTCAAGTAAAACCACCTTGTTCCCTGCTCAATTCTTGCATAATTATACATCCCTCGTACCAGGCTAACATTTTTAATGAAGGTCGTGAGGACGACTGTCGAAATTGCTTTGATATTTTTTGGCCAGCTGTCGACTATTTGATGTGGAAACACACTGCTCTAAAAAACTGTTTTTTGACATATTTAAACACACGGAAATATTATAAATTTATAAAATTAAAAAAGATTTTACAAACCAGTAGAAAAAGGTGATTTCAAAATCAAAAAAATTGTTGCAATTTGAATTTCACCCAACTTTACTAAAGACCCAACAAAAATTCCAACCATCAAATAAGCGAACGAAGGTCTTCCCAGGGACTGGTTAAAATATTTCGGTTAAAAATGTGGTCTGAGTGTTAATGCGTTTCCCAAAAAAGGGGTTCGGTGCACAATAAACGAAAGTGCTCGCGGCGGGTTTATGTTGATATGTTTTTTTTTTCGCTGCTGTTATTTTTAAGCGAGTTGGTTTTGGGTTGTCAGTTGTCACATTTTTGGTCAGCTGGCTACCAATTTTGTTGCTGGGCCCGGAATACCAAGTGAGTGGATTATAATTGCGGTTCTCTTTTAAGTCAATGAAAACGAAAGTTGGGATTTTAATTTATTCGATGAATGTTCAGTGCTGAACGCTTATTAAATTTTGCTTTTATTTTTTTCATTTCAGGTTGGTACCTACATTTCATTCGAGCTGTAAAGCAGTAAGTTAATCGAGATTTAAAATTTGGAGAAAATAACGCAAAATAATAATGTTTTTTTTAAGACCATTTTTTTTTTTAAATTGGATTTTAATCTTCCCATTAAATTGCCGGTGCCTTTGATTACTGACAGCGAAGAATATTTTCGAAATTTTGATAAATACATTGAAACTTTTCAATCATCTTCAAATTTTGGGCTAACAAAACAGATAAGAAACGTATTAAAAATGCTTTATGAGTCCTTATAGATTTTGCATTCTGATGAGAAAATTATAAATACAATAAAGAGTTTAATAGTTTGACACACTTTGCTTCAAGAATTTTTAAAATTATGCTGAAATTCGAGTTTAGGTTATTTTGCAACAAGAAAAAATAATAATTCTGTTTAAATTATGGATTGGCTGGTTTTCTTCATAAAATCACCAAATTTAAACAACAACAAAAAATATATTGAAAAAATGATGTTAAATGGGGTCATCTAACGGAAAAAAAACAAATTCAAACAATCAATGCCTGATCTGCCCATAATTGAAAATTTGGCTATTATGCCAAATCAAGTATTCCGAGAAAAACGTGTTTTAGTGTTTGTCACAAAATCTCCGTCAAGGCAATTTCCTAAAAGAGTGGCATATTAGTCGTTTGGTTTATCACATCGGCAGCCAAGTCTAAACACTATTTCAGTGAAATTCAAGTTCCAGGAGATGCGTTGGAACATCCTCTACAGCCTGGTGCTAATATCTCGTTTTTGCCAAAAGTGGATATTAGCCGTTTTTTCAATGGTGGGCAGTGATCTTCCTCTGACCAAAAACCTAAAGTCAACTTGCAGAGTCGCCTCTCACGTGTGTGTAGAATACCGTTCCTCGTGCCTAAACTTTTGTGTGTTATTCGTGTTCGTATAAAATATCTTCCCTCCCCCCGAAGAGAGCACAAGTACAAAATGGTTTTAAATTGTGCGAACAAAAGACTCTTCCGCGAGTGTGCGCCATTTTTTCACGTTGTTGTTACTGGTCTATTCAACTTTTTTCACGTGCACGTTCCAACTTTTAGTGCTCGGTTGAATGGGTGAACCCTCAACTGTCATATCAAAATTATCCTTAAAAAACTAAACAATTTAATGTACATTTGAATTGTTAGAAAAAAGCTGTAAGATTTAAACATAAATGATTCTTTTTTGATGTCAAAAGGTCAATAATTTGAGTTTCATTAAACTTTGGCGAAATAAATGTATGTTATTCTTGTAATTTTTCTTCAACAAAAATAAAACACGTCAAAAAAACCCAAAAAATTGACTAGTTGAGGGTTAACCATTCCGAAGACGACTTGGTTCAAAATACCTTTAGGGGGGTCGGCATTCGAGGTAGAGGGTTCGTTTTCGCAGCATCCATACGGAGATTCTTCTCACGACTTTGGATGCCGGCGCGCCGGTGTGGTTAAGGTTCGGTGAAGAGAGAGCACGCAAATAAAAAAAAAATCAACAATAACACGAAACAATAACAAAACTGTTCTTGAATTTGGTTCCTCAATCCCAAGTTGGGGCCGGCCGGCGGAGACAAAAAAAAAGGTTTACACGACTCTTCCATTTAATGGGTTAGGCTGGGCCAGGTATATGAAGAGTTTAAGCGATGATGGGTGTGGTTCGCATGAAGCGTGTTCAAGTTGAAGATCAAGACCGTTTAGAGTAGAGAGGCTGCAAACGAGGTTTACACAGCAGCGGTTGAGTTGGGGATGAACGGTTTTGGTTATGCAAAAATGGGGGGATTGGATTGGGAAGAAATACCTTTGCGTCACGAAGTGAAGCTTAGCTGCAGCTAATTGGGCCTTGAATTAAGGTTTATGTCTTTAAAATATGTTGCTGAATAGTTAATTATTTAGCAAATTATCATTTGGATCCTGTCTCAATCATATGAATTCAATAATTATATCTTCTATTTTTTTTTAGAAATTACAAAATCGTTTTTTTAATTTTATTTTTTTGTATTTTTTTATCCGTCTGAAACTTTTTTGGTGTCTTCGGTGCTCAAAGAAGCCATTTTGCATCATTAGTTGCTCCATAGAAATTTCCATACAAATTTGGCAGCTGCCATACAAAAATGATGTGTGATAATTCAAAAATCTGATCTTTTGAAGGATTTTTTTGATCGATTTGGTGTCTTCGGCAAAGTTGTAGGTATGGATAAGGACTACACTGAAAAAAAATGATACACGATAAAAATTTATTGGTGATTTTTAATTTCACTTTTTGTTACTAAAACTTGATTTGCGAAAACACTATTTTTATTTTTTTTATTTTCTGATATGTTTTAGAGGACATCAATTGTCTACTTTACAGAAATTTCCAGAGTGTGCAAAAAATAAAAAATGAAAAATTCCTTCAAGAGATACAGATTTTTGAATTTTCATACATCATTTTTGTATGGACAGCTGCCAAATTTGTATGGAAAAGTATATGGACAAACTAATGATGCAAAATGGCTTCTTTGGGCATACCGAAGGCACCAAAAAAGTTTCAGCCGGATTAAAAAATAATAAAAAATCGAATTACCTAAATCTCAGAGAATTGATCTCATTATAAATTTTATATTTATTCGACAATTTTTTCTATTTATTTGACAAAGTTTAAAAATACTGTTTACGAATAAAATCAATTGATGAAAATATCTAATGATTTATTATTCTAGAATTTTCAAATAAAAAATCTAAAATATATTATTTTGTTTGAAAATATTACTAATACATAAGCAATGATCTTGATAAGGGCATTCGATTATCATGATATATTCTTCTAACTACTATTCTTATAATTTCCCTAGTACAAACAATCCTTGTCTCTTCATACACCTTGATTTGTTCATTAACTTTAAACAGTTTTTTCCCTCGACAACACCTTAAGCTTAACAGCTTACCCACCTAGCGTGCTATGGAATGTAGTAAATTAGCTTCCAAGCCTAGAGATATCCACTTCACGATTATTACCAATTACTGCAAGGTTCCCCCTCAACCAGCGTGCTTGGCTGATTGACGCTGCTCAGATTGCGAATTGTGGAAGCTCATTCCTGGGGCTCGAGATCAAGGCGAAGGTTCCGCACCACCCCCAAAAAAAATAGATCTTCGTTCTGGTCGAGCAACTTTTACGACAAATTTAAGCCCCGAAGTCGTCAGCCAAGGTTAAACTGTTTTGCGTTGCTGCATGTCGATGGCACGCCCCAGTGATTATATTTTGGATGGTTCGAACTTCACGCTCGCTCGGATTCGTCCAAGGTTAGAAAAGGAAGTGAATCGGCGACGGTTGGCGGAATGTGTTATCGTGTGGAACCTTCCAGACACAGTGGTGCTGCGCCTTAAGGCCTGCGTGCCCCACAAGTTTCAGTTTCCAATTATCGATAATTAGTGGTTATCGGTTTGTGGAAGGTATTTGGCTGAGGAGTGGACACGGAATGCTTCGAGATGCCAGATAAGTGAAGCTTCACTATACTTCGTGATTTTCCAATTACAGATTTTTCCATTGTGCGAACAAATCAAGAGAACTTCGATCAAATTCTAGACAGAATGATCTCATAGCCATCGGTGAGAACGCTGGAGATGAATACCTAATGAATACGCGATGAGACAATGACATTATGAATTTATTAGTATACTTCCATCGATATAATGGATGTTAGAATCCGGTTTGTGATGAGCAATTTCAAAGCATTTCATTATCATCAAACGAGACGTTTGAACACCTTTAAGCACACCAACTACGAGGAGAGCTCACATAATAACCGACAACTCGCACCAGGTCGTCGACGATACATAACTTGAACTCGACTGAGTGGTTGAGCCGGGTGAAGTCCGCGCAGAAGCGTGCCAATGTCGAGGAGGCACGACTGGGTGTTTGAGGTTGCCCTCTGTGACTTGGTTTAAAAATTGCGTAGAGCACATGCTCGAGTTGGAAATGTATGTTAAACACTTTATATTGTAAATAGTTTAGCAAAGAATGTGGCACAAGCGGAATTAACACAACGGTAAAAAAAATTACCTATGATTTGAATTGATAGTAAAAAAATTAAGAGAATTTTTTTTTTTGGAGAAAATGTTTATCAGATTTTAGGTAGAGGAATTAAAATATAATTTATTATTTAATATATTTCATAAAATTTAGAGTTAAGTTTGGTGTACCAACTGAACAGTGAAGTTGCACTTCTAATTGTTCATTATATTTTTCATTTTACACATCTACTAAAATAACGCAATTTTGAATTTTCAGCTAGACTTTTTTTCCCAAAAATATTGAAAAAAATCGTGGAAAACTTTCGAAAACTATAAAACAACGAAATTTGGATTTCGCACATTCTTTAATTTACCATAGTTTTTTTTTTAATTTTTCAAAATACATGGAAAACTTACGAAAACTTTTTGAACCATTTCAGAATCTTTTTTTTAACATGCCTAGAAATCTCTTAGCTAATTATTTACGAAATTTAAAATAGATGTTAAGCAACAAAGACCACATGGATTTGTCGCTGATATACAAAAGTTTTTTTTTTATATTTCAGAATTTTATTCTGGATTTTTTATTGTTATATTCCCACAGTTTGATTGTATTGTATTGAAGCTATATTTGGTTGATCTTTTCAACATGTGACGAAAGGGGGAGGGGGGGGGGGGGGGTTGCGAGACTGTGATGCCACGCTACGTTTTTTATGATTGCATAATATTAATTCGAAATGTACACAATTAAATTAAATCCTCTTTTCTAAAATTGTTTGCTTACTATTATTTAGAAGTACCGTCATCAGGGGTGACATTGGGTCAGGGGGTGACATTGGGTCATACAAATTTCTGCATTTTTGTATGACCTAAACTCATCCCCTAGACCCAATGTCACCCCTTATTATATAGTCACATTTTTTTCAGCAGGAACTTCAATATTTTGCAAATTCTTACTTATTAGATACAAAGCAAGCTTTTGGCCGATTTTTTCGTGACATACTTTTTGGATGACGCCTTTCCTGTGTTTGAAATCATATTTAGCATCTCTGGGATCAATCACAAATATTTTGATTTTTTGTAAAATTCTGTTGTACATTACTGAAAAATAACTTTACCGGTATACCAATTTTGTTATTATTTTTGTTTTTTTTTTTTTTAATATCTGACTGAACATTTTTGTTTTTATTTATTGGTCGTTTCAAATATTTTTCAGAGATAATGTCGCCATTCTTCAATATTGAAAAGAGAATTGTAGGCCAATAATATATTTTTTCAAAAAAGTTTAAAATTTTTATTTCAATTCAACTCACAATCCAATTTTTTGGCCAAGCAGCCCTCAGAACAATTTTGAGCCCGATTGGAGAACTTATTTATCGGTTTATGCACGT
This sequence comes from Culex pipiens pallens, assembly GCF_016801865.2. Taxonomy (NCBI): domain Eukaryota; kingdom Metazoa; phylum Arthropoda; class Insecta; order Diptera; family Culicidae; genus Culex; species Culex pipiens. Next base: position 157,699,387 of record NC_068939.1, on the reverse strand, counting down.
TTTAAATGGAATTGTTGTATAAGAACATCTTTCAATTCTACATTAAATAGAATCAGCTAATCAGTTGCTCAGATGCTCGCAAAAAAAAGTTGTTTGGTAAGTCCCTTGCCCTTCAAAAAAAAAAAATATTTCCGAACAATTTTTTAAGCGTTGAAATTTTTGTTCATAATAATTCAATTTCTATGAACCTTAATACAAGTTTCTTAACGTTTTCACTGTTTTGATGTTTTTTCAAATCTTTATATGAACCTAATATAATATTCTTTTATCGTTCGCCGCACAAACCAACCTACCCATATTAAATCAAAGTAAATAATATCGTCCTCCACGGCCAAGGTTACCATAATGAATATTCACAACGATCAATCCGTCATCGCACTAATAAATCATCACTATATGGTCTCCTTCCGTCCCTGGCTAAACTCGACTACCTTACATTTGATATTAGTCAGAACAAGCATTCAAACAATGGCCTCATTATAAATTGCGATCAAAACTGGCCGCGACTTTTCAGAAACCGACTTTATTTTGGCTCCACGCGCAGTGATGCCAAACGACACGATATATTCCAAAGTCTGTCAAGATTTAAGGCTGCCACTAAATCGGTGTCGATTACAACCGCATTTCCGAAATTTAGGTTTTGCATAATTACCCTAATCTCCTCTTCCTCTAAACAGCAAAGCGACTGATTTAACGCAATTGTTTGACAATTGCTCTCACGATTTGTTCCATGAGTTTATTGCTACCACCACTTCAAAGTCGTGCTAAAGGGTGCTAAAGCTTATTACGAAACATCTTTAATTACGCCCATGCAGGCGTTAATTGCCACTCTCTGTCCGGACTTTGCATGTGTAGCGTTTAAATAATAAAGAGCGCGCGCGCGAGCGCAAAATGACAGTTCACGGTGGCGACATCTTTGTTTTTGCGCTTTATTCAATCAAAGCATGGCGGCGAACAAGAGTTGAGTGCACTTTCCGGAGCATTTAAAGCATTTGAGGGGGGTAAAAAAGTTCGTCAATCCAGCATAGGTGTTTGAGTAAACTCGAACCAATTTACTAGAAAAACATACACTCCGGTGAGTGCGGCGGCTGCTCACTTGAGTCAATACTCGTTTGATGGGGAGTTTTTCGCGCGCAAAATAAAAACAGCAAAAGTGCATCATCAAAACAATGGCTCAATTTTGCGCGGTGTTGAGTACGATTTGTTGTGGGCAGCAACTGTTTGAAGCTAGCTTGAAGATGGGTGTAGACTGTAGATTCCTCATTAGTGGACGTTTGCGAGGATGTCATTAAGTAAAGCAGAGGTTTACACCTCGTGGAGCGCCACCATCAAATGATGACGACTTTCACGCGAAACAAATTGCTCATCAAGGGAGTTGGACGTTAGGGCCTTTTTTGATGAGAGAGTTGGCAGATTCCTCTGATTTATTGCGTAACTTTTTTGCGTTAGGAAAGTGAACGTCTTCATACGTAATTTGTCAACTTTATCTTTTTTTTTGACAAAATGGGGCAAACTTTCAACTGTTCTATTTTTCGAAGCTATTTTTTATCATAACCTACCCAAATCAAAGCAAACTAATGTTTCATGTAACTTTATTCGCGATTAAAAGCTCAAAAATTCCGACCGATGGCGCAAAGCATCGAAGAATGACGATTAAAATTTTTGCTGTTCGGTTACATAGGAATGCAAACTTAAAATTGAATTTACAGCTCTTAGAACAACTTTTGAGAAAAAATTCAAGTGGTACGAGTGTAAACTTTTTGCCGTTCAAGAGCCAAACGACATGCGACACCTAGTGTTGAGTAGCAGAACAGAGCGAAGAATGTCGATTGAAATTTCCGCCCTTTGAGGTTATGTATGCGAATTCTGTTTTGTTAAATTCCAGCGTTCAAAACAACTTTTGAGCAAAAATTCGAGCTGATACTTTGTTAACTTTTGCTGCTCTATCATTTTAAACAATTTTATTTTTTCAAAATTATTTTTTTTCAAATTTTTTTTATTGCGTTAATTTATAGAGGGCAAAAAGTTTACACTCGTACTACTTGAATTTTTTCTCAAAAGTTGTTCTAAGAGCTGTAAATTCAATTTTAAGTTTGCATTCCTATGTAACCGAACAGCGAAAATTTGAATCGTCATTCTTCGATGCTTTGCGCCATCTGTCGGAATTTTTGAGCTTATAATCGCGAATTCGCGATCAAAAGCTCAAAAATTCTGACAGATGGCGCAAAGCATCGAAGAATGACGATTCAAATTTTCGCTGTTCGGTTACATAGGAATGAAAACTTAAAATTGAATTTACAGCTCATAGAACAACTTTTGAGAAAAAATTCAAGTAGTACGATTGTTAACTCTTTGCCCTCTATGAATTAACGCAATAAAAAAAATTGAAAAAAAAAAATAATTTTGAAAAAATAATATTGTTTAAAATTATAGAGCATCAAAAGTTAACAAAGTATCAGCTCGAATTTTTGCTCAAAAGTTGTTTTCAACGCTGGAATTTAACAAAACAGAATTCGCATACATAACCTCAAAGGGCGGAAATTTCAATCGACATTCTTCGCTCTGTTTTGCTACTCAACACTAGGTGTCGCATATCGTTTGGCTTATGAATGCCAATAGAGAATTTGCAGCAAAGCTAAAAGACACATGTCGCCACCTATAAACAAATAGCGTAAACCTATGATGTTTTGAAAAAAAATGTTTTTTCCTTCATAATCAACATTTTTATAAAACTTATGCCGGATTCGGATGAGGAAAATTATTTCCAACATTGATTTTTCTATTAGAAAACTGTAAATTTAGAAAAAGATAGTAATTTGGACTATTTGTCAAGAAAGTCTGTCAAAAATTAATACTAATTGTTGAATATTAACACATCTGTTATTGTGGATTTAGCTCCTAGCTGGATTTTCTGGCATCTTCTCACGGTCACTGGAAACGGTCGTGGATAGACCTAGGGGTTCCCAGTTAGAGTGAAAAAAATCAATTTATAGAAAAATTATGGATTAAAATTTTGCTTTTTTATCACTTCTCCGACATCAGGAAAAATTGTTTGAACATGCTCGCAATTTTTTTTATTCGGTCGGAAAAATATTATTTTTCTTGAAAAAACTTTCATTTTTAATCACATGATCACCCCTAATTCTGGCTCGATGCCGCCATCATGCGACCGCGTGCTCCGTTTGTTTGTCAACAAAGCTGCAGCTGGATGGTGAGACGAAGTGAGGGGGGAAGAGATTTTGAAATTTTTATGCCCGCATTTGGCCCGCCGCCTATTTCGTCGGTCACTGAGTCGCCGGTCGTTTCCAGTGACCGAGTCCAGCTAGGAACTGATCGTACAATATCAACTATATAACTGTTTATTTCGTTGATATATAGAGAATTTGCAGCAAAGCTAAAAGACGCGTGTCGCCACCTATGAACAAATAGCGTAAACCTATGATTTTTAGAAAAAAATGTGTTTTTTCCTTCCTAATCAACATTTTTATAAAACTTATGCCGGATTCGGATGAGAAAAATTATTTCCAACAATTTGGTGTATAACTTTCCAATATTTGTTTGATTTTTCTATGAGAAAACTGTAGATTTAGAAAAAGATAGTAATTTGGACTATTTGGCAAGAAAGTCTGTCAAAAATCAATACAAATTGTTGAATATACGTTAACACATCTGTTATCAACTATATAACTGTTTATTTCATTGATATATACGGGGAAACTCATTTTTTCGTGTTCCAAAACATGTTTTTTAAAGAAAAAGGTCACAAATTTTTGCGCGCCTAAAAGTTGATGTTCATTATTTTAAAGCAAAAAATTTTTCTCGTCTTTTGCAACCAGTTTCATGAAGATTGATGCAGGGAATCATGAGAAATAAGCGATTTTGTTCTTTAATCGACAGAAAAGCATACGACTTTAGGCAAGTAACCTCATTTTGGCGCCACCTACATTTGAAACGCAGTCCCGCTGCAAAACCTCAATATGGGGAAACTCATTTTTTCGTGTTCCAAAACATGTTTTTTAAAGAAAAAGGTCACAAATTTTTGCGCGCTCAAAAAATGATGTTCATTATTTTAAAGCAAACAAATTTTCTCGTCTTTTGCAACCAGTTTTATTAAAATTGATGCAGGAAATCATGAGAAATAAGCGATTTTGTTCTTCAATCCAGCAGAAATGAATAGGATTTTTGGCAAGTAACCTCATTTTGGCGCCACCTACATTTGAAACACAGGCGCGCTGCAAAACCTCAATGTAAATCGATTTTTTTTTTGTACTGATGGTTATAAATAATCAAAAATCTGTATCTTGAGAAGGGACAGGAAAAAAAACTATTCTATTTCACTTTTCATTACTAAAAGTTGAATTACCATAAAAGGTAGATTTTTATTTTCGATTTTTTAATGTTTCCAGGGATTTAAAAAGAAGCATAATTTTGTATGCTTTTTTTACTTTGGTAGAGTTTTTTTTTTTTTTAAATACTAAAATTTTCACAAAATACCCTATTTTTGCCTTTCTCACCTCAATGAGGAAAGGCTATAAAATCACTCGAAAAATGAACTTCTTTATTCGACCTCGACATTTGATCCATCTTGGGGTCCCATAAGACCCTAGTTAATATTAAAAAGTTTAGAAAAGTACTTCAAAAGTTATACTAAAAAACGATTTCGAATAAAGTCCGGAAGATTGTAAAAAGGGTGGTTTTGTATACATTTTTAGAAAGGTGTTTAAAAGACCTTTTCCAACGAGCCCAAAACGATCTGACAACCCTATCAAAAGTTATAAATACTTAAGTGTTATTTATACACTTTTTAAAGGCCAGATCTCACATATTTTGATGAAAACATTGTCCGGTTCTACCATTTTTCACAAAATACCGTATTTTTCGAAAATAATCAAATTTTCAAAACATGCTATATGGTTTTTTTTGGATTATACAAAAATATTCACCAAAAACGAAAGTACTCAAATTTGCAAGCATGCAAAATTTTAATTCGTTGGATACCCATATGTATTGCAAATTGACAATTTTTTTGTACTTTCGAAAAATACGGTAATTTATGATAATTTTAGTATTTTCAAAAAAAAATCTTTTAATGTGAAAATAAACAAATTTCGTTTAATACCGATATTGCAAATTTTGGAAATATGTGTATTTTATATTTTGTGAAAATTTTAATTTTTAACAAATAAAAAAACTCTAATAAAGTGAAAAAGCATACACAATTTCGCTTCATTTGATACCCATATTGCAAATTATGAAAATTTGAGTACTTTCGGAAAATACGGTATTTTGTGAAAAATTAGTATTTTACAAAAACAATACTCTATTAATGTGAAAAAGCAAACCAAATTTTACTTAGTTCGCAAATTAAAAAAAAATTAAGTACTTTCGAAAAAAAACGGTATTTTGTGAAAATTTTAAGTATTTAAAAAAAAACTCTTTTAATGTGAAAAAACCAAATTTCGCTTCGTTTGATACCCATATTGCATTTTTTTAATTAGAGTATTTTTTTAAATACTCTGAAAATAAGATTATCGCCGATAGAATTAACGATAACGATAGATTATCGTTATCATCCCGAGATAACAATAGAACTATCGTTATCGTCATCGAGTCTCGATAATTTTATCGTTAACAACATTGTTAAATTGGTATAAATTGGTTTAAAAAAATATGCCCATGTTTTTTTTTGCAATTTTGCAAACATGATCAGTTCTTTGAATTATTTTAGAAAATAATTTTTATTTTAGAAGTTGAGCCGTTGCAAATATTTTTTGAAGTTTATATCCCTCGACTCTGGTCTGTGTCGAGGGGGGGGGGGGGGGCAAAAAAATAAAAAAAAAATAAAAATTTAAATAACAAGCTATTTTCTCAACATTTGAATGAAAAAAGTGTTTTAAAATGCATTTTACACCTGCCCAGTTGTTTCGCAATCATTAGTTTTCAAAATATCCAATTATTGAAGAGATTTTTTTTTCGCCGAAAAAAAAACTTTTTGCGGTGCTGTACATTGGAATTCCACAAAAATTGAAAATATTTTTGATCGATCCCAGAAATTCTAAATATGATTTTAAATGCAGGAAAATGCTTTTCTAATTGTTTTCAGTTGGTTAGACTTCAATTTCCCTTCAAATTTTGAAGTTTGTTAAAAATTTATTTTTTTTGCCCCCTGATTTTTTGAACCGATTTTGAGGGGGGGCGACATAAACTTTGAAAAATATTTGCAACGGCCTTATTGTTTAAAATGAGTTATTTTTCGCAATCTTACGAACATGAGCAGTTGTTTGTTCGTGAGATGTTTTTTTTCTTGTCAAAAAAATAAAATTTTCTATGGGTTTTTGCATTTATTCATACAAGAACAGTTCTTTGAATTATTAAAAAAAAACTCAATATAGATATCAATCTATTTTGAGTTTTTTTTGCATTAGCAATTCTTGCATAAACATTGACTAGAAAAGATACTTTTTAACATGAATGTCTACATTTTTTATAGAGTAATTTTCATGTATTTCGGTGAGATTAAGTTACAAAATGAGAATCTGTTAGTATATGCATTTTTTTAAACATTGGTAGTTTATGAAATGATAGTTAACATTTATTTACAAAAAAAGATTGGGACTTGAAAATTAAACTGGTTTTGCCTTCTTTGCAATAATAAAAGTTCTTTGAATAATTCTAATTTGAAAACAAAATTCTTTGAGAATAGTTTTTATGTGCATTCTACTTAACATAGCAAGTAAAAAAAGTTGTTGTAGGGTTTTGCATTCTTTTACTTTAAAAGCCAAAATTAATAAAAATTCTAATTGATTTTGTAATTTTTTATCAGTCAAATATAAAAACAGTAGCCTTGGAGTGTTGAAATTTACGTTCTCAGATATTTTTGATTTTCCGGGCAATAGTCAAATTGCCTAAGAAAAAAAAAGTGAGAAAATTAGTTGACCATTGTGGCATCCCCTACAGCGTGGTACATACCCGTAATTTTTCCCGTATTCCTATGCTGTGCTATGCAAAAAGTGTTGTATGCAACTCGATGCAACACATTAAATAAATATTTGGGAACTTGTTGCACAATTTACTTTAAAGATAAGTCAGAAATAGTTATAATTTTCATTTTTTACATTAAGTTTGATAAAATTTTCATCACTGTAACATTGTTTTCCATCAATAGTCAAAGGACGAAAAAAGCTTAGCTTCGGCAATTTTAAATTAATTAGCTGTTATTTTAAATTTTATTGTTATCTCTTGATATACAATCAAGGCAAAATGTTTAATAAAGTTTTTTTATTCATGCCATGGTACAATACGCTTGACAAGTTTTCATTTTTTTTAAATTTAAATACCTTATTAAAAAAATAATATCAAAATTGAGAAAAGCTTTCAATGTTAGAATATTATTTTCAATAAAGCAAGTAGAACTATTTGAACAATCACTGACTCTCTTCCATCTCTTCTCCTCCTCTCGTTCAACAGGTGTTCACCCGGCCCGGCCTGCCGCCGTCGTCGTCCGCAACCATGGAGGCCCAGACGGCCCTGGTGCTCACGATCCAGCTGATCGCGCTGTTCTCGATTGCCGGCGCCCTGCTGCTCTACCTGCTGTGCAAGGTGCGGGGCGGCACCCGGAACGATGGCCACGGTCCCGCCCAGATGGGGTCGATCCTGGTGACGTGCGCCGACACCGCACTGGGACTACAGGTTCGGTTTTGACTTCCTTTTTGGATATTGGAAGATTCGTGACTGTAACTCTTCTCTTTTGTAGATTTGCACCTTTTTCGCTAGCAAAGGCCACCGGGTGTTTGCCGGCATGAAGGATCCCGTGGAATCCTTGCCGGCCAAGCTGCTCAAGGGTTGGATGAAGATGCGCGAGAACTCGGACACGCCCGTGCCCGGCTCGGTGGTGCCGCTGCGGATCGACGTGACTCGGGAGGATATCCTGCGGGAGGCCGCCGAAGCGATGGGAATCCACCTGAACGCGGGCGAGCGGGGCATTCTGGCCGTGATCAACACCGCGGGTTCGGTGTACCGCGGCCGGATCGATTCGCAGGACTCGCTGCAGTGGGAGAACATGTTCAAGAACAACGTGATGGGCTGCCTGCGGACGGCCCGGGCCTTCATTGGACTGCTGAGGCCGACCCGGGGCAGGTTGATTCTGCTGGGGTCGGGCAACGAGGACGACGGGCTGACGGTTTTCACGGCCACCCGGAACGCGGTGCAGGGCTGTGCGGACGCCCTGCGCAAGGAGCTGAAGCCGTACGGAGTGAGTGTGGTCACGCTGGACTCGCGCGGAGTGCCGGCCGAGGCGCTGTTCAAGGCACCGATACCGTACAGTGAGTGGAACATTAATTATCTCGATTTGTCCCAAATTCTGACCTCAAATCCCATTTCCGCAGCCATCTCCGACGAGGAAGGCGTCCCCACGCAGTACAGTGCCGACGTGTTGACCAGCTCCGCCCTGGGCGTGATCGAGCGCGCCATGTACGATACCCGGCCGAGCGAGTCGTACTGCCTGTCGGTGCCGAACGCCAAGTTCCAGGTGAAGCTGCCCTGCCGGTCGTCCTTCAAGATCACCGGTGGCAGTGGCAGCAGCACGCCGCCCAAGCAGGAATCGAAACCGATCCAGAACGTCTAGAAGAGCTGCTTTTCCGGGCTTGGTCCCACCCCCCCTTCAATGCGAACAAAATTTGCGAGAGCGAGAGATTTCAAAAAGTGCCTTTTTTATTACTATTTTTTCAAACAAAACCCGTTATTATAATTATGTTTTTGATGATTACAATCGCGGATGGATGCTGCGTGACTTAGTTTTACTGGAATTTAAACACGTGCGAGCACACAAAGTGCAACGGCTTTGTATAAAAATAAGCATCGTGAAACGATGGCTGGAAAATAGGATTTCCAATTTAGCTGTTGGTGAGTTGTGTGTGTGTGGTGCGCGAGTGCTTTTCGTAAGAAAATGAGAACAAATGCTACACAAAATTGCGGCTTCTGTACTGTAAAGTTTTGTTTTAAGTCTTACCGATTGTCCTTTTATGTGTAAAATACTGAGAGAATAAAAAACGAATTATTACTTCTATTAGAGGGCGTGTCTTTTTTTGCGTTTTGTGAGATGACATCAATGTGTTAATTATTTTATCACGAATCCGAGGTCAGTTTTTTGATATTTCATGACGGAGGGGCGGTACGACCCCTTCCATTTTTGAACATACGAAAAAATACATGTTTTTCAATAATTTGTTTTAAACTCTAACATTTTCCGTTACTCAATTATATTTTTTTTTTCGAACATGTCATTTTAAGGAAAATTTGATGTTCTTTTCGAATCTTCACTAACCCAGATGGATCATATTTTCATTTAGAACAAAATTTTTCATTTTAAATTTTCGTGTTTTTTTTAGCACTGCAGGGTTTTTTTTTCAGGTTGTAACAATGTTCTACAAAGTGGTAGTGCAGACAATTACAAAAATTTTGCTATGTAAACTTTGTAAACATAATTATCGCGAATTTACGAAAAAAAAAGTGTTGAAAAAGATGGTCGTCGTCGAACATGGCAGTTCATCGTCACCCGCCACAGACACGAATAACGAAACAAAGAGGAACGCAAAAAGTAACTTTAAAAAAATCGTAAAATCGCGATAACTCGTGATTATTACAAGCAACTTCTTTATGTTCACATATCATTTTTTTCAAATTGTCTGCTCTACAATTTTGTAGAACATTGTCACACTCTAAAAATAACCTTGCAAAGTTTTTAAAAAACAAGATATTTTAAAATTAAAAATTTTGTTCAAATTGAAAAATGACCCTTCTGGGTTACGTGGATTTGAAAAGTAAATTAAATTTCCCTTGAAATGACATGTTGCAAAATAAAAAATACAGTTGAGTTACGGAAAATACCAAAAACTTTTTTAAATGATTTTGTCTTTAAAAAATACGTTTGTCGGAATTTTGAGTACGCCATCAAATCGGGAGTCCAATTTTACATAAAAGTCGCTTTGACACCAAATTTCCATCTCATCACCATTTCAGACTGCAAATTGTGCAAAACATGTTTTTTTCGCGTGTTCAAAAATGAAAGGTGTCGTACCACCCTTCCGTCACGAGATATAAAAAAACGAACTCGGATTCGTGACCAGGGACAAAAGTTAGCCCATAGGACAAAATTTTACGCAAATCGAAGAGGGGTTGGGGCAACTGCTGTGTGAGTTGGCGGAGAACGACCCCATTATTAGTTTATCTAAATATCATATTTTACCCATGACCATTTCTCCAGAAAACTTTTGCAATTATCAAAATTGAAACAAACATTTACAATAAGCTAGCAAAGGTTGCTAACGATAATCTTTGCATGGTTCGGTATACGCTGACAACAATTTCACAAAAAATGTTTTTTTTTGTATTTGTTTTTTTTTTTATTTGTCCAAATAAGCACTTTTTTATCATTGGTTTGACCATCTTCACACTAATTTCGGGCTGTCCATAGAAAATCTATGCAAATATTTGAAAATCTGTATCTAACGAAAGTATTTTCTCATCGATTTGGGTTCTTCGGCAGAGGTGTAGGTTATGATGTGGACTACTCGAAAAAAATCGGTACACGGGAAAGGTAGTCAGGATAATTAACTTTGCCTCACTAAAATAATGACTTTTTTATCTCCCTTAGTTTTTTTTCCATTTTTTTTTTATAAATTTTTATTGGTCCAAAAGTGGCAACTATTGAGCTTTAATGATGGACGTTTTGTGTTTCGCTATTTTTTTTTCTTGAAAAAATTTTAATTTTTGGAGAGATATGAAAATTTACACAAAAAAGTTTCCAAAAGTTAATTATGGATGTAAAATTGAATCTTTAATCAAAGGAACTTATGTGATATAGAATTAAACCACAACTTACATTTAAAAAATCGGTGATGAATCTAAACTTTGAGGCATTTTATAAAACTATAATTTTAGATATTAGGTTAAATGATGATGTATGCTAATATCTAAAAGTACTCCAACTATTCACAAAATATAAATACCAGAATAAAATAATATAATATGTGAAACGTGTATAAATCGATGTGGAAATTTGTCCAAATATTCACTGTTTCAAATGTTGTAGGTTGTAGGGTTAAATAGAAAGAAATCACAAATAATTTTCATTTAGAAAAATCTTTAATTTTAACGAATCACCATGGGCTCATGGGCATTAAACAACGCATTATTATGTAGATATTAGCACTGATTTTTTTTAACAAATTTACAATACAGTCCAGACTCGATTATCCGAAGTTTCGTTTATCCAAAATTCGATTATCCGAAGGTTTGTATGGGACTTCGGATAATCGAATCACGAACAAAAAACTGTTTTGTTCGTATTTTTTTTTTTCTATTTGTAAACATTAAATTCGAGTTCTGTGACCCCATTTTAGTCAAATTTGAGTTGTTGATTGTCCCTTAGCATACCAAATATATATTTTTTAAGTATTTCAAATTCTAAATCACTTTGGAGCATGTTTGGTGTTATATTCAAACTAAACAATCAACAACAAGGCAAGAGAAAAAAAAAAAATGGTTGAATTATCCGAAGAGAAATTTTTCCGAGGCCTTCGGATAATCGAATCTGGACTGGATTGGACCACTTTTTTAATGCCAATATTTCAGCAACTAATGGTCTAATTTTCAATGTAGATAAATGAAACATTTTATAATTTTATGATCTTTCCGCAAAAAAATATTTTGACAATTTTGGAGTGAAGACATACATTTTCAATGGGTGTAATATTGAATGTTTGACCCTTTCTGTTGTATTTTTTTCGCAAACCTATTTTTTCCGAATAGTTCTCATCAATACCCACAACTTTGCCCAAGGCACCAAACCTATCATTCCTTCAAAAAATACAGATTTTTATATAAACAGCTGCCAAAATTGTATAGAGACTTGTACGGGTGAACCATTGACAAAAATGGCTTCTTTGACACAGGAAAATATGAGCCTGAAAAAAATCAAAAAATAAAAACGGCCGAAATTGGCCGATTTTGTAAAAATTTGCTCATCTTAGTAATCTGATCCAAATGAAAGAAAAAAAATGAAGCCTGTTTTTATGAATTTCACTGCTTTTCAACCAAGGGGGTTGACACTTCGAATATTTTCATTCGATTATTTTGGTAGCTCAAAGAACCGTGCTGCGATCAAGATTGTTCCGATGTGACTCGTCTTAAGTGTGAATTTTGAGGGTTTTTCAACTATGTACCTATTTCTCTTTAAGGAACTAGACTCCCTCAAAACATCTTTTGCGTGTCCACCGCCAACTCCCCCACCGAAGGACATCATAGGAGCCATCGCGTTAACTGCTGGTGATTAATTAAGCCTACTTTACAAGATAGGCCTCTTCGACGGAGAACCTACCGTGCAGCAGGTTGCACCAGATCCCACCAAGAGTTCAGGACTTCAAACAGCTTTACCCTGCCTCGCCCAAAGACCTCCCGAACGAGGTGACAACCCTGTTGATGGTTGTTTTGTAACCGCGAGCTTTGTCGGTTAAAGGGCCATGACGCAAAGGCCAAAAAACCGGTCAACAACAATGTTCCGGAGATGCCGTACGTGCATCCGCAGCACTAGAAAAATCTGTGATTCATTCCGGATGAATGGACCTAAAACCGTTAAAGTTCAAGTAGAGGAACGGCGTCGAACGAGCGAGTGGCCATCGCGTTAAGTTACGAAGTGCAGCGGGTCGTCGTGGTCAATCGGATTGAACGTTTCAACGGATGCGACCGAGTTCAAGTACAGCAAGTGTCTGCTGGTGACGCGGTATTTGAATCGACGCCGTTGGCCGTCGAAGATCATGATCATGCTAAAAAAATGTGAGGTATTTCGCAGAACTCAGCCAGAAGCTAAAGCCCGGCAGTAAGGTGGCCGTCGTACCAGTTCTTTCACCATCTTGCCGAAATATCTTACCCAGTGGACGACTTATCGCGATCGCGAAGAAGGCGGAAATGTTTGTCCCAAGACGCAGATCAAGGCCGTCCAAGTGCAGGACAAAAATCTTAAGCTTAAGCCGACGCTGACGGACGACGGCCGGTAATTTCGCTTACTTCTACGACCCGACACTGGGACGCCGACGAGTAGAACATCGCGACCACGCAGTCGTCTCGAGGCGACTTCCGGGGAGTAAATGGCCAGAAAGATTAAGTAGCCCGCGTTTACTTGAACAACCCATAATCCAACTCTTTATTCCAGACAAAATCTAAACCCACCAGATCATGTTCTGGAATATGACACGAATATACCACCGCTCTCAAAGGAACTGTCGATCAACCCAAATTAACGGACACGGAATCGCCGTGGAACGTGGTTGGACGGAGCACTATGAACCTAACGATTTCTACATCAATCCGACGAAGGCGCCAAATGGAGGAATGACCATCGCGAGGGACGCAACGAGGTGCAACCAATTGACACGCGGTCGACAAGAAGGTCATTTTTGCGGATAGGCCCGAGTCTAGTACGACGAGTTTCTGCTGACGAAGGGGAACCAGGCTGTGCTCTAAAAATGGCCACCGAGGCCACGCAAGATCAAGAGATTTTGGAAAGTCCAGAATCCGGGCTGCGATCGGAGCAGCAGCCCGATGCCGGTCTGGTGCGACGATCGTAAGTGAACGACATTCTGTTCGGCGAGGATGACCTTGTGGGCGGCGGAGGGCATCCTTTATGCTTGCCAAAAAATAATCTTGGAGAAATCGATGAACACGAACCCACAGCAGGCGCATTCGGTGGCGGTGATGAAGAAGAAGGACTACGAGGTGGTGGTGATTTATTTGAGTCATTCACTGTCTTAGGTTTACGAGGATCCCTACAACAGTTTAAAGGCCAACGCGGAGGTGCCCGGAAGCGACGACGCATGCAGCTGCGTAGCAATTAAACCTGAGTAGCAACCGAGCTGGATTCAGACGAAGCGCTGCGGCTAAGGACGTCGACTCAAACAATCGACTGTGCTGGAAAAGAAGCTCATCGAGAAACAGAGAGCTTCCGCTTGTTTCAGGCGCTGACCCAATTCCCACACCAACGATTTTACAAAGAAAAACGAATTAAACGTTGGAACCCTCGAAAGAGGTTAGTTTTATATTTATATTAAAAGAAATAAACTACCTTCTCAAGAAAAGAATCGCCATTATTTTGCACTTTGTCCTGGAAGGCAAATTTTTTCGTACGGACGAACTGACCTGGTGGTCTTCGTCATTGGGATTTATTCAGCGAGCGTAGTCGGGAGCCGTTCTGCTGTTCTATGCATTTGATTGGGATTTTAAACAGATAACTGCAAGTGAATAGATACATGTGGGATGAATGGGGACAGGTGGGACAATGAATGACAGGGAAGTGTTGAAAAATTAAAATCGCAACGAAGATCAATACCAGTTCGGATACCGTTTTGATTGCTCAGTTTGGGGTAACGCGTCGAATCCGGGTTGACGTTAACGGCGGTGATGTTGTTGTTGGCTCTTCTTTATCATCTGTAGCGAGTGCGGTAAGGTGGGCCATGATTGTTGACAGCAGCTGAAAAATAGAGGTCTTTTTTTGATATCTATTTCAAGTAGAACCTCAGCCTCTGCCATAAAACAGGCCGTTCCGGTGATCCGAGACAGCAGGCCAGATTCTACCGTATGATGGAACTAGCACTGGAGAAGAAGCTTGTCTTGCTACTTCCGAACCGGCACGAGTATAGCAGTTTGCAGATAACTGAGCACCAACTATTTCCGGAACTTACTCTCTCGTAGGCAAATCCGCCCCTCGCTAATAAATGCGTGCTGGAACTGACAAACGATGGCCACTCCGTAGGTTTTCTTTGTGTCTAAATCGCCGAAAAGAATCAGAGAGAACCAATCACGCAAAAGTGCTTCTGTTTTTGTTGTCGAATGTTTTGACGTTTACACGCTTATCTGGAAAACTCATATTATAGAACAAATCATTCTCATCATTCCAATCATTCCAGAATGAAACTGGAATTATTCCAGAATGATCGAGAGTCAACCCCCTTGTTTTCAACGCATTATTGTGGTATTTTATAGCAGCTTCTAAACAACATTTTCAACCGATTTCAAGTAGAGATCCTAAATTGAGGTTTTGCAGCGCGACTGTGTTTCAAATGTAGGTGGCGCCAAAATGAGGTTACTTGCCAAAAATCGTATTCCTTTCTGCTGGATTGAAGAACAAAATCGCTTATTTCTCATTATATCCTACTTCAATCTTAATGAAACTTGTTGCAAAAGACGAGAAAATTTTTTTGCTTTAAAGTAATGAACATCAATTTTTGGGCGCGCAAAAATTTGTGAACTTTTTTTTTAAAAAACATGTTTTGGAACACGAAAAAATGAGTTTTCCGGTATATATCAACGAAATAAGCATTTATATAGTTGATAACAGATGTGTTAACGTATATTCAACAATTTCTATTGATTTTTGACAGACTTTGTTGCCAATTAGTCCAAATAACTATCTTTAACTAAATTTACAATTTTCTCATAGAAAAATCAAACAAATATTAGAAAGTTATACATCAAATTGTTGGAAATAATTTTTCTCATCCGAATCCGGCATAAGTTTTATAAAAATGTTGATTTTGAAGGTATAAACACATTTTTTCGAAAAATCATAGGTTTACGCTACTTGTTCATAGGTGGCGACATGTGTTTTTTAGCTTTGCTGCAAATTCTCTATAGGGAGACTGTTCGAAGTGAATTTGAGGTACCCAAACAGACACGAGTTTGACGTATCCAAACGAGCATTTGCCTTTACGCCCAGCAAAATTTATCAGTGTTGCCAAGCTCAAAACATACGTTGCCAAATCGATTTAGCAAACTAAGACCAGTCTCCATATTTAGGGTCTCTAATTTCAAGTCATACATATATTAGAATAAAGTAAGCAACCACGATTATATTTAAAATTTTGAAATATTTTGAAATAGTAAAAATTTGTGTGTGTGTGTGTGTGTGTGTGTGTGGTCCAATCCAATACCCGCTAACCGGTAGCGATTATGGGAAAGTATAAATTGTATCAGACTTTGTATATGCCGAATGCTGATACAACTTATCTCAGTCCCGGGTATTAGGTGGTGATAGCCCTCGCGCTGCTTCCAACGACCCATTTCAGAATGGCAGAGATCCTAGCGGCCCAATTCCGAGGTCGTCGGGCATTGTCCGGCCCCGCCTTAACATAGAAGCAAGCACCAGACGGATCTTTGATCTATCTTAAGGCTCCCAATCCCTTCAGGCAAATCAGGGATCAGAGCGTATTTAATATGAGAAGAATACAACATGTTTTATAACCTTTAGATGGCCGACTGGTTAGAGTCCCAGATCATCAATCCAAAGGTGTGAGTTCGAATTCCACCTGATTCTGTTTCGTTTTTGTTCATATTCAAAGTTCAAATTCTTGATTCCAAATTTCAAAGGTACCGACCGGGATTTGATCCCTGAACCTTCTGCTTGTGAGGCAGAAGCCGTAACCATTAAGCCACGGAGTCGGTCACAATTTCATGAACATAAATGCAGTGTATCAAAAAATTGTTTTGTACTGAGAAATTATCCGCTTTTTAAATACCTACCTAAACAAAGATTCAACTTTTCTATTTCTATCTATCTATTAAATATCAATCGACCCAGGAGAATGTCCTCATTACAATCCTGACACTGATTTGACAAACAATTCTACTCAAACATAACAAAAAACAATTGAAGAATTCGACGACGTTTTTTCCGCTAGGTTCGCTGTTGTTCCAGCGGTGTTCGGAATGACAGCCCCCATACAGTTTGAGCAGTTTTTAGGGAAAAATCGCGTTTTTGATGAAAAATCAAGCATTTTTAGAAAAGTGGGGTATTGCAAAGTGTGGCAATTTCGCTAACGATCATAATGCGTGGTGATTTGTAGTGATTAATTGTGACTGGTATTTTATTTAAACGATTTTTCTAAAAAGATGATCGAGATTTTGGATAACTTGAGTTAAATGTTGCAAAAGTTAAAAGTAATGATGAAATGTTATGTAAAAGTGTTTAAACTTTACTTTTCTTCCCCTTTGACCAAAATATTGACCTTAAAATGCATTTTGATGATTTTTTTGGAAAAAAACGAATAACTGGCAATTTTTTGAGAAAATTATTGTAATTATGCTGTAATATGACTCTAATAGTTTGTTCTATCAATAATACATACATAAGGAGCATTATCAATCAAATAAATCATATTTAAATCAATTTTTCAAAAGATCTTTTTGGTAAATTTGAGGAAAAAACATTAAAAATTAACTCAGCCCCTATGATTTATACATCATTTGATTCGTTTATGCGATTGCCACACTTTACAACAACTTTCATCGACGTTAAAAAATATTTGAAGGAAATAAAAATCAAAAACTGCAAAAAAAAAAATATTTCCAAGCACGCTGTCATTCCGAACATCGTTGCGTAGTGCTTCTACTCGCCACCAGGATGCGTGCACGTTTCTGTCGAATCTCTCAATCGACCAATAAAAGTCCCAAATGCAGGCCAAAAATGTACCGGCTGTTTCTTCTACTGAATGTCCAATTTGCTCTATAGTTCCGATCCCCACCACCGTTGACCGGATGGCGTTTCAGTTTCCTCATTCCACCGCTGCATTGCTAGTGGCGCCGCTATCCATTTTATTTACAAGCTGTCAAAAGTTCGAATCATAACATTGCGTTTTGTTTACAAAAGTGAGCCAGATTGTGAAATCTTAGCAGAAAACACTTAAAAATCTAAAATGAGCAGCGACGAAAAGGACACCGACGATGAAACCTGGAACAAGATTCAGGTGAGTGAATGTTCCGATTCAACGGCCTCTTTTCTTAACGCGGTTTAATTAATGCTTAAATTTACAGGCAAAGCGCGACGAGCACAAGGCAATGGTGGAACAGGAAACCAATCCGAGCAGGAAAAAGCTCCGGTCCTGGCTGAACAACACCTTCCGGGTGAAGATGTCCGACGGGAGAATTCTGATTGGAATGTTCGTTTGCACCGATGCGGACGCGAACGTGATTCTGGGTCTGACCAGCGAGTACACGGAACAGGGCGGAGAGGAGCGGATTCTCGGGTTGGTCATGATTCCGGGACGATACATTGTTTCGATTGAGGTCGAGGACAATTCGGTTGCTGCTGCTAGTTAGGATGGGGGTGGTTTTGGGTTTTATTAGCTTTATTTATTGATTTATTTCCTAATAACTGTACAGGGCGCGCGAAATAAACAAGTAAAACAAGTCCTAATTGATCCACGAAACTCTACTTTTGCTGCTGCTGCTCGTTCAGCGGTTCGTATCCTTTTGCCATTTTTGCCTTAAACTGCTCGAACGTCCGCTTCCGGTCAAAGTGTTTGACCCACTGGCCGGGGCACCCTTTTTCGTACAGTTTCCGGAGCGCTACGCACTGCTTCGGTTCCGGCTGGCCCGACGTCGAGCTGTGCATGGGCGCGTGCTGCTCCAAACAGGCCCAGTACTCGTCCCGGGCGGCCCAACACGCGGCACGGGTTTCCTTGTCCGGGAAGGTCATTTCTCCGATGGCAGTGGCGGGGAGTTTCACTCAAAAACACGGCAAACGAAACTTTTGGTTTTTCTTATGTCATCAGCGGCGAGTTGAAGGATTTTTGTTTATCACGCGTGTGCGGTGCGAGAAATGTCAGATTTGGGATGATGGTTCGTGTGCTGTTGAGAAGGTTGGCTTGAAGTGGGGATTTAGCAGAGATTTGAACCAACAGCTGGTTGCAAAACTGACCACATGGAGCGCTGCTTGCAAGATGTTAAAAGACAAAATAAATAAATGCTTTAATTATTTTATTATTATTTTTAATGATTTGGGATTGTTTTCAAATCTGGAGCAACACGAGAAAAGGGCGGATAAGCATTTTGACCTCTAGAACTATTTTGCAAATTCCGAGCCAACAGGTAACTTTTTCACAAAACTCGATGTGTTAAACAATAGCTGGCCTTCTCAGCTACCATCTAACGTAGCGAGTTTTGTTAAATAGTTACCTGTTGTTTCGGAATTTGCAAAATAGTTCTAGCTGTCAAAATGCTTATGCGCCCTTTTCAAATGTTGCTCCAGAAATGGTCTTTAGTGTCATTTGTAAACAAATCCGTTTTTCGATCGCTTTTCGATCAATTTATGAGTTGCCAAATTCGAAAATGCTTTGCATTGGGTCCTAAAATGAAGCTTAGATTGTTGATATTATTGTTTACAGCGATAAAGCTTATTTTTCTGAGTACATTGACCCTTTGTACAACCACAAAGAGTTTAAAATGGATTTTTAAATCAATTTTGAAAAATTAACCTCGCGGTCCTTCTTGACAGAAAAGCTCCTACTTGACAGCTTGTTCCAAGGGGACCATAGTTAATCCATCGAAAAAATGTTGTCTTGTCAAAAAAAAATTTTGCATTAAAATGAAAAAAAGTGATCAGAAATGGTTTTTAATCGTGTTTTTTACCGTTGTACATAAAAATTTACATAGGGCTTTAGTACCCAATTAGATCCTGAAACTAAACCAAAATTTGGGATATTATTGTTCACAACGATAAAGCTTATTTTTCTGAGTACAATGACCCTTTGTACGACCGAATAAATTTTTAACTCAATTTTTAAAAATTAACTTCGTGGTTTTCTTGACAAAGAAGGTTCTACTTGACAGTTTTTTTTCCAAACGGACCATAGTTGAGGATGAAAATTTTGTCTTGACATACACATCTTTTTTTTCGTTCCAACCACAAACCAGTGCAGTTCAAAAAAAAAAAAAAGTCGTCGCCATCTCTTACAGCAGATCAATATTTTGCTAAGATGAGTACGGGATCGGACGACTCTGAGCGAGAGGTTCGGCCTCGGCGCCGGTTCCAGCGAGACGGATCCCGATGGCAGAGCTGAACGAGATGTTAAACAATACGGCGAAGCTGAGGAAATTCGAGCGGCAGAAGAAGCTGTCCCCTTTGAGCTATTGCCAGGTTCCCGAGCGGACGACGGTCTCCCGATACTTGTTGGATCCGCTCTTTGCTTCAACAACTTGTCTTTATCAGCTTCGAAACCAGTACAGGGAAATTGCGGCCATTAATCCCGTTTCGTCACCAACTCTTACAGAAGATCAACGTTTTCCTAAGATGAGTACGGAATCGGCCTCGGCGCCGGTTCCAGCGAGACGGATCCCGATGGCCGAGCTGCACGAGATGTTAAATAATGCGGCGAAGCTGAGGAAATTCGAGCGGCAGAAGAAGCTGTCCCCTTTGAGCTACTGCCAGGTTCCCGAGCGGACGATGGTCTCCCGACAGTTGTTGGATCCGCTCTTTGCTTACTCGTCTTTATCAGCTTCGAGACCAGTACCGGGGAAAGTGCGGCCATTAATCCCGTTAAGGCCGGGCAGAACCAACACGGCATTCTGCTGAAGAAGGAGAAAGAAGTCCTGGTCTTTCCGAACGCCCCTATTCGAGCGCTTGCGGGTCAGGACGGTCGTTGCTGTTGTGGTGACGGAAGAACGTGGATTCGCTGCTCCGGCCGTAAAACCTGACGTAGGCACGCTGCAGGTGCCGGACGAACGAATCCGGAACCGGCTGCTTAAGCTCCGCTGGAGTACCCGTCGATGTTCATGCCGTATGCTGGCCAGTACATGCCACAAGCACAATACCCGGTGATGTCTTACTGGCCGAATATGTTTGGCCAATACCCCATGGGTGGAGACCAGGGAGGCCAGCGTTGATTCTTTAAGAAAATGTTTTTTCTTTTGATAGAGTTGAATTTTCTTTCGTTACCCTACCGTAAATACTCTTTACTGAAAACAATGAAAATTCAGAGAACAAATCTAGAGTTTTTTTTTCTTGAAGAGGTCCTATAAGCTGTTGTCTTTCATATGTTTATAGGACCTATTCAAAATAAAATAAGTATCGGAAGTCGCGATGGCTGTAACGACGTTACGACGGTAACCAGATTTTCTTTTCGTTACTTAATTTTTGATTGATTTTTTAATCCAAGATGACGACCAAAATAACGGCGATCCAGTTGCAAAGTAACCACCGACCTTACAAGTCGCATTCTCAACGCCAGTCCGCAGTTTGTGTGCGCGTCGCCGCTTTTTTTAAAATGTGCACCGTAGACAAAAACAGTGTGGTTCTGGATTTTTGTCAACTCCAAAACCAACCAAGCCCAAAGCTTGTAAAAAAATTTCTCGCAGACCTTCAAGTAAACCAAGAAAACTTGCGAGCATTGCAATTATGCAATAGGAGAAGAATAGCCGTGTTGCAGTTCGCCGACTCAGCAATGGCCTCGTCCATCATCGACAAACCTCTGGTATATCAGGGTTGCAAAATCCCGATTTACCTGGACAACAACGCTACGGAAGTTCGTGTGCTTGACCTACCTCTAGGCATAAGCAATGATGACGTAGTCAAAGTGATGAGTAAATTCGGCGAAATTTTGACCATCACCAACGACCGCTGGATTAACTTCTTCCCAGGGATCCCAAATGGAGTTCGGACCCTGCGGATGTTGCTGAAACAGCCAACGCCGAAATCAATCACTGTAAACAACGCTGCTGCAGCAGTGACGATTATAGGCAAAAAATCGCTTTGCAAACTCAAAGCAAAGAACAAAAAAAGTGGGGATTCGAGTAAAAAGGTGAACCAAAAAAGCAGTACACCACCGACTGAACCTGAGCCAAGCAGCAGCAGCAGCAGAAAAAGCAACAACAGTAAACCAGACCAAAATGCAATGGAAACAAGTGAAATTGCCGAAGAATCTAACGATGGATTCGAGACCGTGCTTTCTAAGCACACTCGCAAAACCCGGAAGCGCTTGCAAGCATATTTGGACGCGGATTACGACTTAAGAACAAAGCGAAGAGAGATGGCTAAAGAAGAAACAACAGATGAAGAAGACGAAGATGCCATACAAGCAAAATATTATTACAATAAGTGTTATGAGTTAACGGTTAAATCCTCGAAGGAAGAGGACGAAGAAAAAAGTAAAGAATTTGATAATTTAAGATCCAAATTTGCCCGTAAATATTTGAAACTAAGACAGAAATCGTTAGAAAAAAGGCATGGTATCAATCATTGAAATATAGCCAGACAAGTGATCAAAAACTTTGTAAACTTTCCTCTTCTACTATCCACCTTGAAGAGACGAATGCACAATGGTGTAAAATCTCTATAATAAATCAAAAAAAAAAAAAAAAAAATAACGGCGATCAAATATTGAAAAAAGGTCCCATAACTATGTACAAACTTTCGAATAATCGAACTTCGGATAATCGAATCTTCGGATAATCGAGTCTGGACTGCATTGCAAACTAATTTAAAAAAAAAAATCTAAATTGGGTCCTAAATGAAGCTTAGATTGCTGATATTATTGTTCACAGCGATAAAGCTTATTTTTCTGAGTACAATGACCCTTTGTACGGCCACAAAGAGTTTAAAATGGATTTTTAAATCAATTTTGAAAAATTATCCTCGCGGTCCGCCTTGACAGAAAAGTTCCTACTTGACAGCTCGTTCCAAGGGAACCATAGATGGTCCATCGAAAAAATGTTGTCTTGTCAATATTTTTTTTTTTGCATTAAAATGAAAAAAAGTGTCCAGAAATGGTTTTAAATCGTGTTTTTACCGTTGTACATAAAAATTGGCATAGGGCTTTACTGCCCATGATCGCATAAATGTCCCATATGCGTTTTCGTCACTTTTGACTTATTGATGCAGTTTGGTTCAAAATCTTGTGCTCTTTCAAAAGAGCCTTTAACATCCAGTACTTTGTTCTAGAAATCTGGAGGAAATCCAGTTTTTTCGCGAAAACTTAACACGTAGCCTTATGTGTGGGACAATTTTGCCTTGCGTTTTTCTCAGAATGATGTTTTTGCATATGGGACATTTATGCGAACATGGGCAGTATAGGGCTGAAATTTTAAAGTTATTGCAGTTTTAGTGAAAAAAGACGATTTTTTGCCGTTTTCGTCATTTTCCGATTTTTGCGCGTGGCGCGTTGAAAAACCCGGTTTTTTTATTTTTTTAAAATCGTATCGCAGAAAATTGAAAACTTATCTTCACCATTTTTTGATATATTATGTAAAATTTTCCGAGGAATCAGGTAAAAATATTTTCAGACATAGGCTCTTTGGTCCCGAGACCTTCAAAACAGTATTTTAAGTACTACTTTTATACTTTTTTGAAAAAAGTGGTTTTTGCGAAAAATTACAAAAATTGCCATTTTTCGGACCACTCTAACACGGCGTAGGTCACCCTAATGGCCAAACAAAAAAATATGGGTCTTATTATTTCGGCCAAGGAACCCCCAGAAAAATTTTGAGCCCGACTGGAGAATTTTTTTTTTCGAATCATGCTGTTTTCGTGGGGAATTGCTGTATTTAAATATGTGATATGTTTTTCAGTTAAATATTTTTAAATGAGTTGTAACCTGCCTGCTGCAGTTTACCATCGCAACAGTAGAAGTCTGCGAATAACAAGAAGAGTGCCCTAAGCCATCCCGATCAGGGCAAAATTTGATCTTTTGTCTGCTAGAATTTTTATAAAACCACTACACTTACAACACAAACAAGAAGCCAAGAACCATCATCATCATCATCGATCGCGGCTTCCCAGCAGCCGATCGATGCTGATTGCGCGTTGACTCTCGCGAGCGCGTAATCTCCTAGCGAACTGCACGCACATTTGGAACACATGCACATGATATTGGGCAATTTTAAAATCGAAGGCCGATCATTGATTGATTACCCTAGCACGTGAGCACATTTAGCACAGACCTGTAATCATGTCTCAGGTAAAACCACATTTACATACCGGATCAGCATAATCCATGCCAGCACCAAACCAATTTCCCGAGGGGGAAATCAAGCCGAGCAGTTTGAGCCACCCTAGCGACGCCCCGGTACTCACTCTCCAATCTCTTATCGGCCGACGTCAACCAGAGCCGTGAGAGATAACACGCGGCGCGATCGGCCAACCAATATAGCCGATCGTCGCCCGCAGATCATCATCAGTCACTGGTTCAGCATCAAAGAGACCGCCTCGATCGTCGACCCGTCAAGTGTTCCGCCAGACGATTGGCCAGCAGAAGTTTCGCTTATTGTGTTTTCTTGTGGTGAAAACCGTCTCACCAGTGATAAGGATATCGGCGTGGAAAATTAACCGCACTGGAGTGCGAGGTGCCGCGATACCGAAAATTGGTCGCGGTGGAGAGTGAGGTGGCGTCTACTATCAGCATGGAAAGCATGGCCATGCTGGAGTAGTTGGATAACTTGAGATCGGCCTTCATTTCCTGTTTCACAAGCTGAATTCCATCATGGCTGGAGTCGTGGTGTGGAGCAGTGCGCTGCTGTGCATTCCTGCCGACTGGACGGCGGGGCTAATGCACCGGATGGCCGGCGTTCTCGCCGGTGACCAAGCTGGGTTCTGCCCGGGCAGCAACGTTGTTCCGGATCGTCGAGGGATACACGGGGGTCACACACACACACAGGTTTACACCCGCAACTCTAGTTTTAAGGACGCCAACTAGGTTTAGTTCGTCAATATAGATGTAAGTACGCTAAAATCCCCTCTTTTATTTCTGTGTAGGTTGAATTTATCCTTGTCTTGGGAGGGCTGGTTGATTATCTGGGATTCTGTTGGAATTCGACCCATTTTTATTGTTTGCTGTGTTCTTTTGCATCTGTGCAGGAAATAGTACTCCTGCTATTCAATAGTCCTCCATCTTGTCTCATGCTCGCACTTTCCCTGGAAATGGGAGGTGACAGAGTTTCAAGATTTATAGCCATTTTCAGTAAAGCAAGCTTCTAAGTACAGTATAGAAAATTTCAGATTCATGCCACAAAATTGATTCTGGTAGCAACAAAAAATGGTTTTGCGAATAAAACAATTTCTAATAAACTTTGATCAATCTTGGAACGTTTTATTTATCTAACCTAAAATTTATATAAATTTTATTGAAAGAATATAAACTTAGTTAAACAAACTTTTAATTATGAACTTTCAAATAAAACATTTACCTAACATATGGTAAATTGTTTAATTGGTTACGTCAAACTCACTTTAAGGCAAATAATTGTTTAAAATACAGTTACTATCATGATAACGGTTCCTGGATATTGCGTGGCCGGAATTAATAATATTTGACAAATAAATTTAATTCCTATCAATGTAACCCCGGATTACAGTATGAAAAAAATATTTTAAAAATACATTTGACATTGCCTAGAAGATAAAAATCGATGACGAATTTTGCTGACAGCGAATTTCGTAGGTGGTTTACAATTTGAAAGATGTTGAATATTTTAAAATAATGATTAAACAAAAATAAGAACACAAAAATTGATAAAATGATGATAATTATTTTCGAGCCTGATGGGTCATATATGACCCAAAAATTAAAAATTCCAAAACTAGCCTATAATTTTCGTATGGTCGTAAGAATCATTTTCCCATCATCACTTAAAAAATATTTTTTTGAAAATTCAGGCTTGAAAGGGTTAAAAGAAAAACCAACAAATTAACTAACTGAAGAGAAGCTTCATCTCGAATCCTAATTTCAATCAAATTAAAGTTTTTTTTTTCATTTCTGACAAATGCAAATGAAAAGACGAGATTGCATTAATTTCCCCACGCGGTGCATGCTCGAAAGCTATTAATCATTCTTGAACATTGTCCATCTTTTTCTGCACGCGAAATAGTGAAAGAAAAATTGTCAAGATCCGCAACAATTGCGCCAAGTTTTTTCGTCGTTCAAATTGCACTTCTGAAATCCTAGCGACTCAATTGGTTTCGGGACGACACGCGATTTCGTTCGTTTTTTGGGAAGAAGGAAAAGTTTCAAACTTAATTGCTTGTATAATTCCGTGTGCCACCAAGTCGCTGATAAGAAGCTATCAATTATGTTCTGTGCTTCTTTCCGGGAGTTTGCCGAAGAGCGAACGAAGCAATAAAACTTAAACTTTTGCGAGGAAATATGTCGGAACAATTGTTGTGCCAATGAGGATGATTTCCAGATGGCAATAAAGTTTATAATTTTCTTTATGACATTAAGTTTTAAAGAGAATGTTATTATATATTTAATTTATTATCATATTTATAAATTTGTTGGTCAAAATTTAAGCAACTTTTCCCCATTTATTTATCATCTCACCCAGATAAGCCATTGTTTTCCTGTTGTGAATGGGTAATTTATTGCTCGAAACAAAACCCGATGATAACCTCTCCACAAAAGCACAGTCAATCAAAGCTTTGCAAGCCAGACAGCAGTGTCTGTGTGTACAGCATCCAAGCATAATTACAGAGCTTTATCAACATGAGCATGAGCAGATTGCCCCTCAAGTACCCCCTCGCAACACCTACTAATTGCATGTTTTGGATGGGTCTGAACTTCACACACACAAACATATTCGAACAGACGTGCACGTGCGTGGCACGTGGAAATCCATTGTTCTGTGATTTATTGTTAATTAATTTTGATTACCGCCCTGGTGATTTGATTTGTTTGATCTGACACGTCTGCGTCTGTGTATGTGTGTTGGAGAAAAGATGCGAATTTGATAACCTCACCTGCACACTGCTGCTCAACCTGAAGTTGTGCGTACGAGAAAGGAGAACACGTGGACGGCGTTGAGCGAGAGATATCTAATTCAATTGGCACACGTGGCGAAAGTTCTGGCTCTGTGTTCGGCTGTGGTTGCAAATTCTTGCTCATCTGTTCATGCCACACGCACCAATTTGCACCACACACGTCATTATTGATGTGCGTATAATTAGTGCGGTTCTGTTTGGAAATGTGAGCATGTTGGAGCTGCTAAGTGTAGTTATGTGTGGCGTGACCCACTATTGAAAAAAAAAAACAATCATGTCATTGAAAGGTTTTCGTAATGATTTCAAATATTTTTTTTAATGGGTTAGATTAAGGGTAGATATGCATAAGGTAAGTAAATTCATATTTCAATTTTATCATAAAATGAGTCTTAAATTACAGAACCGAGAACCGAAGTGGTTTTTTGATTCATTTCGTTGTGTAAAATATTAAATATTTGGCTTCTTTGAAATGTAGATCTTGAATACCTCTAACAAAAACAAAATCTTAAAAAGATCAAAAAGTTTCACAAATGTTTAATTTTGAAACGTTGAAAATTTGGCCTTTAGTTTCTATAATAATGGCATAAGAAAATGTTTTTAAAAACCGAAAAATCTTAACGAAAGCTGAGACAATTTCACAAAATGATCTTATAAAATCAAGTGTATCTGAATTCTATGCTTTTTGGTCAATTTTTTCTACGCCCTTTCTAAATTTTCTTAAAAAAAAAGGACTGCAATAGATGTTTTACTTTAAAAAGAATCCCGGATAAAAAATTACCATTTGATTACCATATTGGATCATACAATGACACTTTGAGAAATGGTAACTATTTGTGAAATCGTTTTTCAATTTCCCAAAATTAAAATTTAACTATATTAAACTATTTGTAAAGTGTTTGATTTAAGGTTACTTTTTGCCAAATAGTACTTAAACCATTTATTTACCATACAACAAACAGTTTTTTGACGAAAATAGTACTGAGTTTTTTAAGGTTACCATTGCTAACCACCCTTATGCCAGATGGTTAAACCATTTGTGAGATAGTAAAAATTCATGCCAACCATATAAATACCATTTCTAAAATAGTAGTCAAACATTTTTGGAAATGGTAGTAACAATATAGTTTAAAGTTCAATTACCATATGAAAAAAAGTTTTTATATGGTACTTTTTTATGCGGGATGTTTTAAAGAAAAAAAAATTGCAATCGATGGTAAACAATTGAGAAAAAATTGTTTACGTTTATTTTGCATTTAAAAACTTTGGACTTTTTGCCATTATGATTTTTGAGACCACAGAATCGGCAACATAATGATGATTTTTTTCATGAAATCGTTGATTTTTTTGCTTTAAAAAATGAGTTTTTTATTTTATCCTACCGTCATCAGGGGTGAAATTGGGCCTGGGGGTGAGATTGGGCCATTGTCACCCCTGATGACGGTACCTCCGATCTAGACCCGGGCCGAGAGACAAAACTTGAAGCATACATATTTTAATAGCCTTTTTTATAAAAAAAATGTGATTTTCATTTTTTTTGTGTTCGTCGCCTCCCGTGGATTGGTTCAATTTTTTCGATTTGAAATTCGAACAAAAAGAACAACTTTTTTTTTTAATTTTTATGTATTCATTTGAACTTGCCGATTTTTGACCCCCAGAAATAGCTATTTTTAATTCCTTATGCTCTGGCTGAGCTCAATGATGAGAACCGTTTTATTTTAATGAATTAAAATAAAATAATGATCGAAATTTTTTAATGAATATTGAAAATGTTGTTGATAGAAAAAGTAAACATGATTTTCTGATTTTTTTTCATGAAATTATTCTGATTTTTTTTTTAAGTTTAAAAGTCGGTTTCAGCGGTAAAACATAAAATTTATTTTTTAAATATATGTTCTGTTCAGTGCTATTATGAAAATACTTTGTGAATTCGCAAAACCGTTATACTTTTTTTTTTCAAGCATTCTAATTAGTAAAATTCGTGATATACGAGTATATTTAAAATATAAACCTGTCACATTTTTGGGAATCAACCGTGCCTCCTCCACATTTTGGACTAGTCAGGTCGCAGCAAAATAATATCAGTCTCCCTTCATATGTTTAACAAATTTGAATTGAGTCGAATTGAGATGTTCGTTTCAAGAGTGCTTTTATAAACTTTCCTCAGTCATGTGAGAAAGGCAAAATTATAAAAATGGAGATGACTTCTATTTAAAACTATGAAAAAAATCAAGAAAATCATTACTCTGCGGCAACATTTTAGGCCTTTTTTTTATCTATGGCTCATATGTTACGAGATTTTGCCCCCTAAAACAATTATATTTTTTTTTAAATCGGCAAAAAAAGAGTATCGTGAGCTCGGATCTGTTTTCATTTTATCTTTTCAAAACTATTCAAATGGTAAGACTTGTCTCAAAATTTATATTTTTTAAAACTTGTACTGGAACAGGCCACACAATGTCTATGTCCGTTTATTCATAAATGTTTTTTATCGATAGCGCTTATAAAAAAATGGGAAAATATATATTTTCAAACCAGGGTGTCTTTGTTTTTTTTCAAATTTCAGCCTAAAAATATGCAAATTGAATTTATTTCGTTAAATTAACCATGATTATTTTTACTACTTTATTTGAAAAAAAGGTACAATCAAACGTTCGTTTAACTATGTTTATAAGTTTTAAATAAAAGGTATATTAATTTGAGGTTAAGTTAACAAAAAGTTCAAAATTGGATAAAAATTCACTAGAAATAGATTTTGTTGCATCCATTTTTCAAATATACTAAGAATTTTGTTCTAAAGAAAATGTATATAAATCTGGAGATATTTTTGAGCTCTGTTTGGCACTTGACCTGGTGCACAGTTTATACTAACAGGCTATCGTAAACAATAAAACAGCAAATTACAAATTACTTAAAACTTGTAGATTAGACAAGAAAGATTAGGATCCCCAATAAGTTTGAGTTTGAGTTTGATTGCACATATCGATAAAGCTTATTTTTCTAAGCTTTTTTAATTATAATATTGAAAAATGACGCTTGACAGAAAAAGTCTTGCTTGATAGGTGGGAAAAGTTATCCCACAGATGGTTATCCCGGGAATAATTTATGGCGCTATGGCGGCCATCTTTATGGCATGTGGGATAACTTGTCATGGTTATCCCAGGAATAATTTTTAAGAGAGATTCCAAAACATTAAAAAAACGAACAATTAACATTACCTGGACCTGTTTCTTGGCAAATCTTGAGCCCTACATTCCTGGAGCATGAAAATACAACTTGGCATAAGGCCATGTGCATGAACAAAATTCCAGATATATTTAAACATCAGTTATTTTAATTCAAATATTTAATAAATTTAAAAATCCTTCTAGGATGGGACTCTGGGTCATTTCCTGGACATGTATCTTGACAAAACTTGTTGCCCTACATTCCTGGAGCATAAAAATACAACTTGGCATAAGGTCATGTGGATGAAAAATGAAAAAAAATGAAAAAAAAGAAAAAAAATGAAAAAAATATATAAAAAAAATAAAATAAAATAAATGATGTTTAAATATTTCTGGAATTTTTTTCATCCACATGGCCTTATGCCAAGTTGTATTTTTATGCTCCAGGAATGTGGGGCAACAAGATTTTTCAAGAAACAGGTCCAGGTAATGTTAATTGTTCTTTTTTTAAAGTTTTGGAATCTCTCTTAAAAATTGTTCCTGGGATAACCATGACAAGTTATCCCACATGCCATAAAGATGGCCGCCATAGCGCTATAAATTATTCCCGGGATAACCATCTGTGGGATAACTTTTCCTACCTTTGCTTGATAGCTCGGTTAGTTGATCCATCGCGTAATGTCGACTTGTCGATTTTTTTTAAATAGGTTGGTTCTCTGGCATGTCTTTAATCGTTGTTACACTATTAAAAAAACTTGTATCTTGTTAAATATATTTTTATTATTTTTTTCAACTTGGTTTCAAAATTTGGGCCCGTTTTTTCTATGGCTCAAAAGTTGCGAGTTTTTGTTCCGTAAATGGGGGTTTTATGTTTGTTTTTTTTTTGTTGCATTAAAGTGTTATTTTGATAAAAATGTTTTTATTCAGTTTCAAATGAAATTTTTTATTCAAATGGATAATAATAATTTAAATGGTAAAAAAATATTTGCAGAAAAGTTCTGTATCATTCATTCAAAATAAACTATGAAAATCATTTCGAATGTCTTATTCAGTGAGTTTATTGACAGTTTATTGATAGTGGAGAACTTGAAAAAAAAAACCCCAGAGTCATTAACCTGATAACTACTACCAACTGAATAAAGATGATATCACATTTGAGCAGTTAACATTGAAACTTTTCCAGTCTCCTGCTGCATCTGCTAGTTAATTAGTTTTATGAACTCCAAACAGCCAGTCATCATCACCCAAAATTGACAAAGTTAAATGGCCAGTAAAAACATGAACGAAATGAAGTGTTATGACATAACCGATTAAAATTATGATAATGAGTGTATTCCTCCCTGTTGCTATCAAAGTGTTGCCTTTATTCTGGGAGAAAAATGGAACTCCCAACCGGAAAGTAAACTACAAACCAGGAGCAAATTCTCCAGCCCGGAAATGGCTTCACCAAAGCACTTATCGACATAATGCCCTCCAGCAGCAAGTGCTGAGCAGAACCCGCTGCCAAGATAGTGATCTAAACGTGGGAAAATTGTGTTGTTTCGCTAAACTTTTTTTTTTCGCTGTAAAATGCGCCTTTCCTTCCGTCTTCATCTGTGAGGCGGCTTGAATGGAAGCTCACTGAATGGAGAGGGCGAAAGTGCACCGATTGATTTGCATAATTGGTAGCATAGTTAAGTTAAGTTGTACTAGTCGGTGCTTAACGAACTTCCACCTGTTGGCAACATTGGAGAGGGGGTTGGGTGGGGAGTGTTTGACGGTAGGGGATATTGAAATACATTAAAACTTTGGAAATATTTTTATCGTTTTCTTATTGTTAGAGTGATTTAGGAAACATTGTTCTCAGGAGAAGAATAAAAAAAACTTAAATCGTCTTAACAATATTTGCTGTTTACAAGTTTTTCTACATTTAAAAATTTGGCCATGTTTGCTCTAATCTCTCCTACGGAAGCAACTACATTGAACTTCTCCACCACATTGTGCTGGATCTGAGTAAAAACAACAAACACAAGAAAAAAAGCTAAGCAAATTGAGGGCAAATAGTTAACATTACAAAGTTAAAGTTTAAATCTAATTATGGAGCTTCCGGTCGATAACAAGCAACAAAGTGGTGGACTTTCCACTCCCACCCTCAGATATTTTTATTCTCCTCCTCCCAGCAAATTGTTCAATCATGTGGAAATTGGGCGAGCAATCGTTGTGCTGGCGCGTGACATTGACTCATTCAGGGGTGGTAGTTGTGCTTAATGAACGTGAATAAGTGAACTTTGCATTCTTGGCTGAACTCTCGAACACTTTGCAGCGGTAATTGGTTGGAAGTCACGGCTCATTAAAGAGGTTCAATAAACCTAATTAAATTTAACACGAAATATGGCCTTCATACTTTTTTTTATAAAGGGAATTTCAGCTTATGTTTGATGTTGTTTTCAGATTTACACGTTTTAATCTGTAATCAATCAATACATAGGTATATTTCATAGTTTTTTTTTAATGTTTGCCTTATGATTTATTTTTAACAAAATTATTCACAGATAAAAATTAAATAGAAATAAACCTAGCTGTCAGCCACCATTGCTAATACCAACCACTTGTGTCTTCCTTTTAACTTCAAGGACTTCGCCGTCCTGGGCTCCTAAGTGTTTGAGTACGGCACGGAGCGACGGCGCCGGATACTCTTATTTACACATAGAATTTTAGAGCGCCCGTCGCGGGATTCGAACCAGCAACCTCTGGATTGTGAGTCCAGTGCGCGGTCCGATTGATCCACAAAGGCGGGACGATCGTTAAATCGTTAAAGTCACTTTTTATTTTACGAAAATGGGCAAATCTCTGCTCATTTGAACCAAAACTGATAATTGTTTAGGAAACTTGTTTTGCAAACTAATCTCTACAATTGTGTTGCTACGGAAAAGTTTTAGAAAGGAATATTGCTTTGATTTTAAGGTACTTAATTTTAAGAAAGCTAGGAATCAAGTAATTTTGGTTTTTGTTTTTTTTTATTTGTTCTGCGAATTACATCGTGTATTGCTAAATGGTGAAGATTCTCGAGATTTTGAATTTCCCGTGAATCGAGAGTTGAATTTTGCTTTTCTCGGGAATTCTCGGGACCCGGGACCATTTTCTTAATGCTTGTTGTAAAATTTTTCTGAATCTGCAAACGCAATTTCATTTCGAAAACCTGTTGGAACTCAAAACTTTACTGTTTTTTTTGCGATTCATATTTCTAACTAAATGATTTTTTTCTACTTTTAATGAATCTATCGTGTCACAGTAGACATACATTTTTTATCAGACTTTTGACCAATAGGTACACCCAAACGGCGGTCGCATGATTCTGATGCATGGCGGCATGAAAATATATCAGAATCTACATGAAATCTGTCCTCATGCATTTTTTGCGATATAGGGGTATGACATTTTTGCCCGTTACCGACAATTATCGACATTACCGACGGCTTTTTGGTTGTATTTCACAAAAAAACCCTTTACAGAACGAGGATTGAACCACCAACTTTTTGGTACTTGATCCGACACGCTACCACCGCGCCATAAACGCTTGATGAAATGAGAGTGAAAGAGCACCAACATATGCTTCTCTTTGGAGTGTTGCTCGGGGACGGGCCAGCATTATATGTGTTGGTGAGAACTGCAGATCGCTGAAATGTTTACACGCGGGCAAAAATGATCTACGGGTTTGCTGCAAAATTTTTAAAAAAATGTGACATTTTCTGCAGCAAATCCACTGTTGCAGATTTTGAGATATATTTTTTCTTTGGGTGTATAAGCTAGCTTAACATCTAACATTCATGACAAACAACGACACAGACCAGCATTTAAAAGTAGTTTTACTCTTCTTTGAGTCAACTGTATTAATCATGTGAAAGGATAATAAAAATTACAAAGAAAATAAAACGAAATATATGAATAAGGTGGACTCAAACTCTAAAATAATGTCAGAGTTCTTTTTAAATAAAATAATTATTTAAAATTGGAGCCGATGCTAAACACTTTACTGATTTTTTTTTAACGTGATATTACTTTGAAGAAGGGAAGTTTACTGAGATCAACTACTTTTTTTTTTTCTTATTTTGTTTAACTTTTGGCTCCCCATTTTTGTGATTGGGTCATCAGTTACAGTTATTGGCATTTTTTTATAGGTTATTATAACGATTTCTCATTTCACAAGTTATGCATTTTGCATTAGTTTAACTTGAAAATGGCTATTTATTTTTTGTATGTATTGAATTTAACCAGTGTTGAGATTTCCCACCGCGAGCGAAGGAGAGATTTTGTAGTCCTTTCCTCTCCACGCTCGCACTCGCCTTTTTTCTCGCGTTTTCGCTCTCGCCGCGAGCGGGTAATTCTTTCAATCGGCGAGTTGCTCTTGGCAGCTTGGGACTCGCGGCTAGAACTCGAGAGAGACGATTTTTTTTTTCTCGCGTGGTTGCGAGAATGCCAACACTGAATTTAACTAATCTAGTGTCTTTTATTGATTTCATACATTTTTCCTTATAAGATTCATAATAAAATTAATAAGTGTCAAAATTCACGGGAGTCTCAACCCGATTTTCCGAGAATGGAGGGGCTCAAAAATGGCAAATTTCCCGGGAATTCCCGCTCGTCACCCTCTATGTATCGTCATAAAATAATGATGCTTGTGATGTAAAAATTAAAACAGATAGTCTTATGACTCAATTACATCGCTTTGAATATAACTTTTTTATTTATGTTAAGATGAAACCATTAAATTTAGCCCGTTGCTCATATTTTTCAAGTTAACAAGCCATAAAATGCATAACAGCTGTTTTGCAATCTGAACTAAAACTAAAACTAAAACTGAATGGCAAAAAACACTACTTTTATTTTTTTTTATTTTTTGATATGTTTTAGAGGACATCAAAGGCCAAATTTTCAGAAATTTCCAGAATGGGTAAAAAATCTTTAACCGAGTTATGATTTTTTGAAACAATACCATTTTTTTCAAAAAATAGAAATATTGGTCGCAAATTTTTTTCAACTTCAGTCTTCGATGTAAAATCGAATTTGCAATCAAAAAGTACTTTAGTGAATTTTTGATAAAGTGCACCGTTTTCAAGTTATAACCATTTTTAGGCAACTTTTTTGAAAATAGTCGCAGTTTTTCATTTTTTTATATCAGTGCCCATGTTTGCCCACCATTGAAAAAAATATTTTTGAAAAGCTGAGAAAATTCTCTATATTTTGCTTTATTGAACTTTGTTGATACGACCCTAAGTTGCTGAGATATTGTCATGCAAAGGCAAGGTTGAAAAAAATCACTTCAAGCGAATAACGATTGCCTGAAGAAAGGCCCTCTGAGTATGCTTTGATCACTTCTTTCTCGATTAACAATTGATCGCTGGCTGTGACAGAGACGAATAAAAATTTGAATGATTGGGTTTAGTCGTCAACTTGCTGCGATCTGATTATAATTTTGCCCATTTAACACCAGCAGTCATGGGTTGTTATAATCAGCGGTGGTACACTCGACGAATGACAGCTAGTCGTGGCAATTTGAGAATAAAGATTATTCTCAGCAGTCTTATTCGTGAGGTGTTACAGGCAGCGATTAATCGCAAAATTAATCATAGTCGTCAGATTTTCAACACTGTGCAAAGGTTAAAAAACAGGAAAATTGATGTTTTTCTAAGTCTCACCCAAACAACCCACCATTTTCTAATGTCGATATCTCAGCAACTTATGGTCCGATTTACAATGTTTAAATATGAAACATGCGTAAAATTTTCCGATCTTTTCGAAAACAATATTTTCAAAAAAATTAAATTATGACTGACATTTCAAAAGGGCGTAATTTTGAATGTTCTGCCCTTTGGAAATGTTAGTCTTGATTAAGCAGTTTTGGCTCATTAATATTGTTTTAATTGATTTTAATTATGGATATGACAAGTATCACTGAAATGCAATATTTTTTGAATACCTTCCAGCACATGTCGATGGATTCGAGAGCCGAAAAATGCAAAAAATAGAAAACTAAAAGTGTCTCATTAATAATTACTCTACAGCGGTTGTCCCCTTGAGCTGTGATATTAGATTAAGTAATGTCTCCTTTCCTCTAACTATCCCACATCTATTATCTATTTCGAAGGTTATTTTTGCAATTTTTTTCCTTCTCTGTCTAATTTGTTCTCCTTATTACCAGTAAACTCTCTCCCCATTTTGAACAAATCAGCTGTTGAAAGGTAGTCTATATCTCAGCTCAGGATAACAACTGCACCAATGTAATTGTTAAAGCAACCTAATAAAATGAAATGAAATAATTACTCTACATCCTAATATTTTATACACTTAAAAGGTGTCGTAGTTAAGCCAATTTTCGAATGCGTGTATGAATTTTCAAGACTTTTTTTTCTGATCTGACAACACGCTTTTCAAAAGTTTAAAAAATTAAAATTTAGTTAGGCCGTTGCAAATATTTTTTGAAGTTTATGTCCCTCTCCTCTGACCAAAGTCGCGAGGGGGGGGGGGGGGGGCAAAAAAAATAAAAAAGTTTAAAAATTGACGAACCATGGTTTCAACATTTGAATGAAATAAGTGTTTTGAAATGCATTATACACTTGTCCAGTTGTTTTGCAATCATTAGTTTCCAAAATATATAAGTATTGACGAAAATTTTATTTTTTGCGAAAAAAAAAGCTTTTGCGGTGCTGGGCGGTGGAATTGCATAAAAATTCAAAATATTTTTAATCCAGCTCAAACATGCTAAATATGATTATCAATGCAGAAAAATGCATTTTAGATAGCTTGCAGTTGATTTAACTTCTATTTCCATTAAAATTTTGAAGTTTTTTGAAAAAATATTTTTTTTGCACCCTGATTTTTTGGACAATTTTTGAAGGGGGTGGGGGGAGGGGGCGACATAAACTTTAAAAAATATTTGCAACGGCTTTATTGCGGTTTACATTTTTTTAAATTAATGGTAAATTTTTTTTTATTTAAACCTTCAGGTTTTTTTTCTAATAAATGATTGGGAAGACGATATAAAATTATAAAGAATACTGGTTTCTTATGATTTACAACATTTACGTCAAAGATTACTGAAGCAAAACAGACAATCTTTTTGCATCAATAGATACCATAATTCGCTCTTTCCTAGACTAAAGAGCCGATCAATTTAATCACCCATCGTTAGTCCCAAACTTTACTCCTTGTCTGATGAGTAAGGGCCGTCTTTCACGTCGTAAGATAACTCCTTGAGCCTTTTCACAACAACTGCCGATCATAATCATCATCATTATCTTCAGTACCGTCAGACAGTTTTGCAATTTCGGGATATTGAGGAAAGGTGGGGTGGGGGGCAAGGATAGACTACTTTGTGCCAATTATGTAGAATGGCCTTCAGACAGGCAAATTACCTAGGTTGAGAAAAAAAGATGGTTTTTTCAAATGAAGTTATTTTTTCGAAAATTTTACTATAACCCCGTCATAATTAGCTTGTTGAATCACACGTTGCACTAAACCGCACCGTTTAATCACGCTGCTGTGAGAGAGAACCTTGCCGATCTTATCGGCAAGTCACCGACTAAACACACTTTAACTTTGCGTTTTACGCCTGAAACTGATTGTTTAGCTCTCGGCACGAGATGCGCGCTTGATCTGTGGCGTGTTAAGAGCAAAGAGTCGTCGCGTGGGAGGGGGCTGGCTGGGTGGGAAAATTCTTATGCAAGAAAATCTACCACCCTCGCGAATCATCGAACAGATTCTTGAATGAATGAGCCCCTCCACAAAAGGCAAACTTTAAAACTATAAAACTATCGCCCCCCAAGGGAGTGGCAAGTTACTCGTTAATCCAAGGTACGAGCGAAAAGTTCTCTCTCGGAGTGGTGCAAAACAGCAGTGATTAAAAAGTTATAAAATTTTGCCTCTTTTTCCAGGAACAAGTGTGCAGTGTCAAGTGCCGCAAGTTAATTAATTCCTCCTTTTGGAAACCGAACCCCAGGAGCAGCAGAGAAAAAAAAGGAAACACACAAAGATGAAAGTGCTGGTGAGTGAAATGTGAACCGTTTCGAACCAAAGTGTGTCAGTATTTGTGGAAGGGGAAAAGTCCTTCTGGGAAGCAGAGTTTAAGGAACTTTTTAAATTCAAGCAAAAAATAAGGAGACCCCTAGTGAATGAACTCTTTTCGTGGTGGTGGTGGTGTTGAAGAACAAAAGCGTAAAAAAGTAGCAAAAAATCGTTACGAAAAGAAGGTAGATCAGTGTTTCCGGCGTCCCCAGTTTTGCGAAGGAAAAGTCCTGCGAGGAAAATCTGCAGCGGAATGGAAAACTAGTTGAAATTAGACTGCAGTGTGGCGGAGGAAAAAAATGAACTTTTTGGCAGGGATGAGAAAATTGAAAGTTTCACAAAAAGTCGGGAAAAATTTGATGTTTACAAAAAAAACTAAATTTTAAAAATTTGTTAAAAAATGATAAAAAATTTCAAACAAATTTTCACCCCTTCCATGGAAAGTGTGTTGGTTTGCGAGGGGAAAGTTTTCCCGAATGGCGTTGGTGCTGATGCTGTCTTGTGTGCTTAATTTTTGCTCTCCCCTGAGTGGGATGGTGGGAAGCAAAAAAAAAAAAAAAAAAAGGGAAAAATAGAAAGGATCTCTATCCTGCAACGGTCTGCTCTGGGCACAATCCTGCGCAAAATGTGACTTTCTGGAAAACTTTTATTTTTGTGATGGATTCTGTAGTGGGGTGAAATGCAAAAAAAATTACGGGTTTTAAGATTATTTATTTAAGACGTTTTTTTTTTATACGGAACAAAAACCAAATTAAATTTTGATATGTTCAGATTTTGCTGAACCATATTGAAAATAAGACTCACAGTTTTAGCTTTTTGAAAAGCTTTCGAGAATTTTCAAATAAATTTATAATTTTGTGAAAATATAGCACCTGTTACTTAAGGTGGTAACTTTCACAACGAAATCTCATTACTTAATCCAGTGAAATATTCTAAAATCTGAAGTCCCCAAATTTATTTTGTTAAGTTTATATTAAGAATTTGCTGATGGTCCAAAGAAGTTTGACAGCTTTGTAAAAGTTTAACTGATGATCACTCACCAAAAACTAACTGAAAATTTCAGTAGAAAAAGAATAACTAAAAAGTTGAATTTTGTATGCACTTAATTTTTTATGGAATTATAAACTTGTGAACTCATGGAAAAGGCATTATCACATTAGTTTGTTCAACTGCCATACATATTTGAAACCATTTTAGTATTTTCAAAGCTGAGTTGAAATTTTAAGTAAAACATTACAAAATTGATAAACACTGTGT
The DNA here is from genome assembly GCF_016801865.2 of Culex pipiens pallens. NCBI lineage: Eukaryota > Metazoa > Arthropoda > Insecta > Diptera > Culicidae > Culex > Culex pipiens. The sequence goes on along the minus strand of NC_068939.1, from coordinate 157,660,354 downwards.
TACGCAATTTTTTTTTTGTTATCTTCAATAAATAAAATATCTCGTTTTTTTCCTTTTCTCTCGATCGATGAAAGAGGTTTTTTCTTTTTAACGCGAATTTATTTTTAAATCTTTGTATATTTTCTTAAAAAATTAAGGGTCACAATTTTTTTCAAGCTTAATTAAATTATATAGAAAAAAAATCTTTAAAACTTGAACAAAACAAAAAAATCATCATTTAATATTTTAACCTTTCCAATAAAGTTGAGACGCGTTATAACTTTCGGAAACTTTTGAAATTATTGACTTCAGAGAACTCATTTGACATCTAATGTTTTTGACAACAATTTATACATTTCTGAAATGAGCAATTCTCTACGAAATCAGCCTTTTTCTTGAATTTTAATTTTGTATTTTTTAATCTGAAGACTAAATGAATGTTTGGCCCTTTTGAAATGCTAGTCTTGATTTAAATTTTTTAAAAATATTGTTTTCGGAAAGATCGGAAAATTTCACGAATGTTTCATATTTCCGAACCATTAGTTGCTGAGATATCGACGTTAGAAAATGGAGGGTTGTTTGGGTGAGACTTAAAATACATGAATTTTCCTGTTTTTAAACCATTGGTAATATCTCTGCAACTAAGGGACGAATCAACAAAGTTCAAAAAAGTAAAATATTGGAAATTTTCTCAGCCTTTCAAAAATATTTTTTTTAAAAGTGGGCATACATGTGTACTAATTTAAAAAAAATGAAAATCTGCGACTTTTTTTTTAAGTTACCAAAAAATGGCTTTAACTTGAAAACGATGCACTTTATCAAAATTTCCTTAAAGTACTTTTTGATTGCAAATTTGATTTTACATCGCAAAATGAAGTCGAAAAATTTTTGCAATCAATATTTAGATTTTTTGAAAAAATCAGTATTGATTAAAAAAATATATTTCGGTCAAAAATTTTTTGCACAGCCTGGAAATTTCTGAAAAGTTGGCATTTGATGTCCCCTAAAACATATAAAAAAAATTAAAAATAGTGTCTTTTTGCAAATTAAGTTTGAGTGACAAAAAGTGAAATTTAAAATCACCAATTTTTTATCGTGTATCATTTTTTTCAGTGCAGTCCTTATCCATACCAACAACTTTGCCGGAGACACCAAATCGATCAAAAAATTCCTTCCAAAGATACAGATTATCGAATTTTCATAAATAATTTTTGTATGGCCAGCTGCCAAATTTGTAAGGAAAATTATATGGACAAATTAATGATGTAAAAAGGCTTCTTTGGGCATACCGAAGGCACCAAAAAAATTTCAGCCGGATCAAAAATTACAATAAAAATCGAATGACCGAACTCTGAGAGAATTGCTCAAATCTTTCGAGTGATTTCATAGCCTATAGAAAGGCAAAACATATCAATAAAATGTTACAATCCATTCTCCAATAAACTAAGAGATTAAAACTTGGAACAAAATGTTTCAAGAAGCGAGTTGGCATTTTAAAAAGACCGTCTAAATATGAATTATGACTAACTGTCTTGAAAAATATAATAGAAAAAAACTTTTAAATTTGTAAGAAAACAATGGATAAAAAATACTTTTAAAATTAAAAAAGTTTTTATGGATCAGAAGTTGTACAAAATTTCAATATTAAATATAAAAAAAAAGATTTTTGTGTAATTTTTTATTAAATATAATTTAATTTAATTTTATCAATTGTTCCCCTGAACCAGTGTTTTTTTTTAATCCGAAAATTCAATTTTGAAATATATTCTTAAACAAAGTTTTTAAAAATAATCAATGAGCTCAACTCTTTCTCTCTTCATTTCATTCTAAAACAGTAAAAGGAAATTGCAGAAAAATGTTGTCTTTCCCTCCGGTTAGTTTTCACCCCCCCCCCCCCCCCACCCTCACCCTATTTTCTTCTGATTCCCTAGAGAAAATTCCCCACCTCTCCATTCCAGGATTGTCGCAAACAGCGTTGAATAAAGCAACTATCCGTTGCAAGCGAGTGCGCGCCAACAAAGATTTAATTTTCCTTTTCCCACTTTAGCGCACTGTCCCACCCGGGAGGAAAGGAAGTTTGCTGACTGGAAATTAGTTTTCCACGCGTTTGTCCGCGTGTCGGGGGGTGGAGGTGGGAAAAGGGAGTGATTTGTTGGCTTTGGGCAGCTTTGAGCAATTGCAGGATGGTTTTCTTGCTTTTTTTGACGTCTTAAGATTTAAATTCAAGTGCTTAAAGTTTGGATTGCGAACGTAAATCGTGAAATTGAACCAATAAATTTTCATCCCAATTCGTAACAGTTGGCAGCCAAGCCTAGGCGAGTATCACTGGATTGAAGTGCATAGTAAACAGGACAGAATCCGTACCCCAAAATCTACATTTCTGTTAAGTCCTTGGCAGAAAATGTCGAAGCCGACAGTATGTAGATTAAAATTGGATGTCGTTCCTTCTCGTTCCAAAGTCCCAGAGAAAAAGGCCTCAGAGCAAACATCGGTCTGATCTGGTCATCAGTCTTTCCCAAAAACCAAATCATACCTTTTCCCATTTTTAATCAAGTCGGCAAGGCAAACAAGGGGCGAATGCGTTTGGTCCAGAAAGTGATGGACTGCCAATTTGGACGAAAAGCTCTGTGTGGAGCTGGTTTGTCTCGAGCAAACAATATGCCTGTCAATGTTTGTCCACCTTTTAATCGATGAAACTGCAAATTGATGATGCTGCAGCAGAAATATTTTACGTCTGCTGGTATGGTTTTGAAAATGTTCTTATTTGGTTGCAGGATGCTGTTAAATCTTTTTTTTTTATTCAAAATAAAATCCAAAATCAATATTTTTGCTATGTTATAAGAGTAATTCTCTACCAACTCACGGAAAAGTTGCCCCGACCCCTCTTCGATTTGCGTGAAACTTTGTTCTAAGGGGTAACTTTTGTCCCTGAGCATGAATCCGAGGTCCATTTCTGATATCTCGTGACGGAGGGGCGGTACGACCCCTTCCATTTTTGAACATGCGAAAAAAGAGGCGTAAAATTGGACGCCCGATTTGATGGCGTACTCGAAATTCCGAAAAAAAACCTTTTTTTCATCTAAAAAAACACAAAAAAAGATTTTGAAACTTTGCTATTTTTTGTAACTTGACTTTAAAATATTTTTGGACATGTCATTTTAAGGGAAATTTAATATTCTTTTGGAATCTGCAACTACCCAGAAGGGTATTTTTTCATTTAGAACTAGATTTTCCATGTAAAAAAACAGTCCAGACTCGATTATCCGAAGTTTCGATTGTCCGAAGTTCGATTATCCGAAGGTTTGGATAGGACTTCGGATAAACGAATCATGAATAAAAAAAAAAATTTTACCAATTTTTTTTTTTTTTTTTTTAACATCAAATTCGAGTTCTGCAACCCCATTTCAGTCAAATTTGAATTATTGAATGCCTATTAAATTAGAAAATGTATTTTTTCAATATTTCATCAGCGCCATTTTTCCGCCATCTTGGATTTAAAAAAATCAAATCACTTAAGAGTAGTTTAGGGGTCATACTTAAGCTAAACAATCAACAATAAGAAAAAAAAAATATTTTTCGTGATTCAATTATCCGAAGTGAAATTTTGCCAAGGCCTTCGGATAATCGAGTCTGGACTGTATCGTTTTTTTTTGTATTTTTGCAGGGTTATTGTTAAGTTTAATGCATGTTCAAAAAAATTTAAAGTTGAGTAACGAGAGTTTTTATAACTTTTTTGAGTTTATTCAATGAAAAATACGATTTTTCCGAACTTTGAGTATACCATCAAATTCTTAAAAATACCTCATTTTTATACAATCAAACCTCCCATCACGATGAACCATCATCCAATTGCCAAAAGCTGAAAGCACGTCGCATCTTCAAAGCAAACACTGCACTCAATTTTCCCAACGACTTAATCAAAGGAAACTCGATTTTCCCACACACACACACACACACACACCCACCCCCTTCTTTCTGATGACCCTTTCCTTTCTTCACACCCACACCCACATAATTCACTGAACTTGTTTGGCAGTATCTGGCGCTGTCCGTCCGATGTGCGCACATCAACTTGCATGAAGTAACTTGTATTTTGCTAGCACCGGTCGGTGGTGTGAAAGAATGCAATCACAATTTCACCCCGCAGCGTTGCAAAAAGGTGGCCTACTTGAGGGGGGCGTTTTCTTGGCACAAAAAATGCAAGAAGTTTTGTCAACACTGGTCACACTTGCACATCTCCGATGTGCAGCTTCTCCAAAATTGCATACTTTGGGACTCCACCTCGAGTGTATTTCTGTACGTGTAGACCAGGAATGTCTGGTGGGATCGAATCGTTTGGATAGTTTGATGCATTCTCTGCAGCTATCAAGCATGACCGAAAGATTGCCATTCCAGCGTCAAGTAGGACAGAAGCAGCCGGGGCGAGGTCAAGACCATGAACAGCAACAACAACAACAGCAGCAGCGTTGCAACGCGGCTTGGAAAGTGTAATGTCTGGATTGATAACAATGTGCCACGCCATAGGTTTACGAGAACGTGAGAAAGTGCCCAAGTGTGGTTGGTAGGTTGTGGCGAACGAACGAACGTCGTTGACCGAGAAGTCACTCATCCGCGATAATCCTTCATCATGATTGTGGGGGTAAGGAAGGATTTGCTTTTGGGAAGAAAATGTGGTGAACTCGAAGGCACTTGAATGTAATTTTCATATAATAGAGTACACCCAGAACTGAGCATCGGCATACGAGAGGATAAAGAGCACGGTTCGGTAGTAAAATGGTACTTTGTGCGGACGGAGAGTAATTACCGAGAGTACTTTACTCATGGGTTCATTTTCCAAAAAGTTCATCTATCAAAAAAAAAAAAAAATAGTACCGGTACCGAGACTCGAACCAAGACATTCTGCATATTGAACCGTGCCTTTGCCGTATGGGCCACCAAGGCTCGGTGACTAAGTGGCGGTCATTTGTCCATATAATCCACTCAATAGGATGAATTGTTTCAATGAACGAATGAACACGCGAGAGGTCTATACTCTCGCAAAATAGGACATTCCTCACGTTTCTTTTCGGGAGGACTATCCCCTCGTTCTTTAACTTTGGGTGTAGGTATTACATACATTAGTCATACTCATAATCGAAAAAGTTACCTACAGTGTGAAAAAAAACTAACTCATTCTACCTATGTGCTTGATGCCTTCCTCACTTCTTACCAAAAATGGATAACTCTTCAGAACCTGCTAAAATGTCTAAAAATGTATTAACAAATGATGATGTTTGTGTTATTTAAAATTATAAGCAGAAGCCTGCAGATTCTTGCGATGAATTTGATGCAACCAAAGATAAAGTTTCAAGCTTTCAGGAGCTCTGTTGAGACTTTCAAAGTTTGGCTTTTTGTAAAAGAATAGTTTATTTTATTACATTTCTCCCAAAATAAATTTATTATTTAAAAAAAACATGCTGCAATTTCAAACCCTGATAAAGTACTCTAAACGAAGGGACAGCAAGATTTTTTTTTGTGAAAACTTTTAAAGCAAAGTTTTTGAAAAAAAAACCGGGCATTTCCGGGATTTTCGGTGAAAAATTTTCCCAGGATATTCACAAATTAATTTCGTTTCCCAGGGAATTTGTAACCACTGCTCTATATGATTTTATGGTATCAAATTTGTAAAATTAAAAAAAAAAACTATAAAACCACATTCATGTCAAACATGCTTTAATTTTTTTAGTTTTCAATTTAAATATCTAAGATTTTATAACCTTTTTTTTCTGATCATTTATACATACCAATTCTTTTGTAATGTTTTTAAATACTTGTCAATGTTTGTGTTAACTGTCCCTTCAATATTTGCTCGAAAAATTGTGAGTTTAAAAATATTTATTTGAAAAACATCAAAATTTCAATGTATAGTCGCTTAACCAACTGAAAAATTAGGCGAATTTTCCTGTGTACAATATTTATGACTTTTGTGAAAATTTCGTCGTAAAATATCGCAAAAAGATTGTTTTTAGGATTTTTTTTTCGTGCGGGATTAGTTTTTGTAAAGTGTAGGTTCTGTTGATTTGTGTATTTTAATACACTTTTTTATTTATTATTTTTTCAGACGTTATTTCCATGCACATTTAATGTAGCTTTTGCAATTCAGTGTTTTCTAATGTATAAGATTCTACATTTGCAAAGGAGAACACCTTTTTTAATTGATTTGCTGAATACATGGCCTGCAATTTTATTTTCTTGTTTTGTTTTTTTTGCCTCCCCCTTCCATTTTGACCACAATTAAGGGATATGCACTTTATAAATATTTGCTTTGGCCTAACCATAACCATCGATTTGAGAAATAATATTGAGAAAGTCGAGTTTTATCAGCTTTCCTTCTGGGCCAGTTACTGAATTAAATCATATTTTCAATCCCTGTAATACAATTTGACAACACAGAAAAAAATATGACAGATTTTGTATGAAAAAAAAATATTAGGAACTTGTGAAATTTGAATCAATTTCTGATGAATTTCTAATTTTTACACGTTATTTAGTTGAAATAACTCAACTTTTCAACCATCCAAAATTATACTTTTTGTGCGCCATTTTCTTTTTGAATTAAAAAAAAGAGACTCGTGAATATTTTACGAAGCTTGCTGATCTGGTTTAAATGAAACTTTTAAGAGGAAGATAAATCTTTTAAACTTTTCAAGAATATTATTAATGACTATCTTTCCAAAAATTGTCCTCATGTCAAAAACAAATATCCAAGTTTTATTTAACTACCGTCAGTGGAGGTGACATTGGGTCTGGGGGTGAGATTAGGTCAAAGTATTTGTTTACGGATTTTACCATTTCTCAGGTACTTCTCAATGAAACTAAATTCTGTTAAAAGGGTTGTGCAAGGGACATTTTAAGATGACTTTGCTGAAAAAATCTCGTTCCTAGAACAAATCCTGTCATATTAGCAGCTGTCTAAAGTTGAGGTACTTTTTTGGCTAAAAATGACCTCTCGAAAAATCAGTTTTTTAAATTTTTTGTTGGAATTGATCAAAAAGTACCCAAATGTTTGAAAATCTCTACTTCAAATATTTAAGCATGTTAATACGATTCCCTCAAACAAGAAACACTGTTGGATGACTTGTTTTTACTATATCTTTGTATTTGAGCATCATTTTAGTTTCATTTGACCCAATGTCACCACCTCAAAGGGGTGAGATTGGGTCAATTTTCAAACGATTGCCATTTAAGGTAGAGTCCATCAAATTACACCATATTTTGGGAAAATGTTAGAAAACTATCTAAGAACAAATCTACGTTAAAAGATTTTCGATGTTATTCAAATTGTTTTTGTTATTAAGAAATTACGAGAGGTGTATCTTTTTTTGACCCATAGTCACCCCCACTGGCGGTATTTCATCTATTTTAAGTTCAATTGTATTTAATTAAAACAAAATACAAAACAAGGTACAATTTTGTGTTGAATAAATACAACTAAACTATAAATAGGTAATATTAGAGAAAACTTGTTAGCTTAATAAATCGAATATGATGACAAAAAAATACTAAAAAGAGCATGACTTGTCCAGTATTTTAATTTTCATTAAACAAGGTTAAACTTGTGAAAAGAATAATTTCATGTAATGTATAAAAAGTTCTTTCAGTAATTTAAGCATAATAGTATCGAGGTAATTTTAACATTTTTCGCGTTCCATTATGTTTCATGAAATTTAATGTTTTGAATTTATGACCTCTTAGATCTGGGGTTTTTTCTCAAAATTTATTTTCCCTAAAAGAACACCCAGTTAGCAAAATCTAAACGCAGAAATATGTATCCTCCCTGCAAAGGCTTATGAATTGATCTCAGTTGAAAGGTTCTCCAAATCTCTGAATTGCAAATGTAACATCCTGGAACAGAACTGTTAAATTCTAATAAAAACACAATTGAATTGAATTTATGACCTCGAGAGCCTAATCATAGTGTAAATTTTAATTGAAAACTACACAATATCATGTTTGAAAACAAGTTTTGTTAATATTTTTGAACAGAATTCGGTACAGAATTCTCATTACAGTAATTCCAAAAATTCCAAAACCATAAAGCAAAAATACAATTTAATGTTATGAAAAGTTCAGTTAGGAAGACAGCCTTTTAAGTGTATGTAGGAAGTGAACGCCCAAAATTTTTACAAAAAATAATCAAGTTCAGATTAAAATTGCAAAGAAAACTCAATTTGTATAATTTCTCCAAGTTATTCTGAACGCTTATCTAGAAAAAATAGGAAATTGGTTCAACTAACTTCAACGATTGGAATAGTTTATTGAAATCATTTCCAAACTCGAATCATCTAATCATTTTTAGATAATCTTTATCCAACCTCTTTGTTCTCGTTTTCACATAAAATTCAAACTTTCTCCAATAATACCCATAAAATTTGCTGACCAATTACTTCCATTTGTGACCGTTGCGAAAAAGTTTCTGTACCTTCCGCTTACATACAGCAAACTGCCACTGGCCAAACCAATTATTTTTCCTACCAAATATTGAAAACTTTCCCTTTCTGTATTCATGTGGTCAACATACTTTATTTTCACTGTAGTGTGTTTCCCTCCGAGCTAAACAAAAACGAAACGAAAGCATTCTGGTCATTAATTTTTATTGGAAATAAAATGCTGCTTTCTGTGCGATTTTTTTTTTCGTTCTGCTCGCATCACTTTATCGGACCTCTTTTTCGATGAAGGTGGCAGTAAATTTTGATTGAACTTGTTGTTTCTCTTTTTGTAGATCTTTTTTTTGCCTCCCTGATGATGGGATTTTTTTTTGTTCGGTTGGCCATCGTGTTGGGAAATTGCGTTCAATTTGAGTTGAGATTTTTTTTCTGGCTGAACATTTTGACTCCTTTTTTTTCTGACCGCTGAAAGGGGTTAAATTTTTCGATTCGTTTTAACTGCTAGCTAAAAAGGGATATTCGGGCGGATAAGCGGTGCTTTGATCGGTTCGGTTAGAGGTGGAATTAAGTCAATTAGGTTGCGATAAGAGAATGCTTTTTTTCTGTTGAATTGAAGATATATGTTTTATTTGAAGCGATAATGAAGCGATAGAAATCATTGCGAATTCTTCAGGAACCGGTGAAATTTTTAATTGTATTTAAGTTTTTTTTTACACATTAATTTAGGTAAAATTACATGAAAAAGAAACAATACTACACCATAAAATTTACAATCTTCTTTTTTTTCAAACTAGTCAAATCAGTCAAAACTTAATAATATTCACTTTTCTCAACTTAATTCCAGGTAATCCTCGCCGTCTCCACCGTCTGCGCGGTCAGCGCCGCCACCTCGGACCTTTCGTCCCCCCTGGTGGACTCTGCAGCCCGCAAACCCGAAAAGCGTGGCATCGGCCTAGGGTACGGCCTTTCCGGGCTCGGCTACGACGCCCATCAGCTGGGCTACTCGGTCGCTGGCTACCATCCTGCTGCTGCGGCAGGTTACGTCGCCCCGGTGGCCCACACGACGGTCATCAAGTCCGGCTATGCCGTTCCGGCCGCCACCACCGGATATCTGGGTGGTTACGACGGGCTCGGCAAGTACACCGGTTACAACGGTGGATTCTACCCGACCGGTTACACCACGGGATATAACGGATACAGCGGCTATGGTGGTTACGGAGGATACGGTGCCATCCCGGTCGTTGCCGGAACCGGTTACGGAAAGATTGTGCAGCCGGCGGCCGCCGCCGCCACCACTTCGTACAGCAAGGTGATCCACTCGTACCCGCATTACAGCTCCGCTGTAGGCGTTGCACCAGCCATCGGATATTCCGGACTTACCGCCGGATACCACTACGGGTATTAAGCTGTTTGGAGAGCTTCCCGTAACGTGCCAGCTGCACACCTCAACTGCCAACATGCAACCCAGTTTCTCGTCACACCTTTGTACTTTTGATGTAGGTTTCTCAAAGCTTATTTATGAACTTGATTGAATTGTGTACATAACCTCTCTCATCCAATCGTGATGACCTGTAATAAATTAACTGATTATTCTGTAATTGCGTTTATTGTGCGATGTGAACGACCCAAATTAACGACGTGCATGATGTATGTACGGCATCACTGTCGTAACGATTATGCAAATTTCGTGATAAGTTCCACCCCCATATCTCGTGCAATTCATCAGTCCACCTCAGTGCGCTCCATTTGTCATCGGTCTCGTAACGATCCGGACGTTATCCGGCGCAGGGACGTTTTGAGGGGTAAGGATTTTTTTTATTTATCTGTTTTCTGATATTTTTTTTGCCAACACATATCAAAATCATTGGGAATAAAATACAGCAATTCTTCAAAATTTCAATGCAGTTGTCTTAAATTCATAAAAAAAATAAAAAAATGTTACTTTTTTTAAACTTGCTTCAAATGCTTGTTAATGCATTTATGTTTGTATAAACATGATTTTACGTTAGGTTTGACAAAACAAATGATTTTACGGAGAACCCCTGGCTTAATTTCTAAGGAAACATTAAGCATCTGTGCTAATTTTGAGCCAAATCGGGTAAGGTTTAGGGATCGCTGTAGAACGTTAAAGTTGGTGAACAAAAAATCTTTTCAAGAACGTTCTTGATGGTCTTTTTTTAACTGCAAAAAAAGTTGAATTTTGGAATGTTGAAAATTTGGTAGGTTGAATATTACCTCTTTTTTGAGTAATATTAGGGGAGAGTGGGGAGACTTGATCCCCTTTTTTTGTATCGCACATAACACTGTCAATTTCTCACAAAACTATAAACTTTTTGCATGAATTGAAAGCTCAAACATTCATCTATGTTTGGCTTATAAGGGTATTTCATCAGATGAACTCTTCGAATCATGCCAAGCGTTTTAAAAAAATATTTTAAACCGGCATTTTAAAAATGTTAGGGGTAACTTGATCCCCCTTTCAACATTTTAAAGAAATCTTAAGCAAAATGTTTCTTATTCATTTAAATTTTTAATTTTCTTTAAGTTACAGCAATTTCATATAAAACCTATACGTTTGTGTTTAAAATATAACAAGTTTAGTATGTAAAATATTTAAAAACTTAAAATATTATTTTTTAGACCAAAATTGAGCATGTTTACAAAAGCTGGTAATTTTTGTTTACAAAACTTTTGAAAAATGGTTCAAACTGCAGTAAGTTATGTACAACTATACTAAATGAAACTATGTACGAAAACCCAGCCCAATTATTTAATCTTGAGGCTGATTCCGGTGACTGTAAAAATGCAGGGATCAAGTCTCCCTAAACGCACTTTTTTAAACAATTGATTGTAAAAATAGTATGACGATAAATTTAACATCAAATGCGTAAGGGTTTTGGAGTTGACATGTTTATCAAACAATTCATGTATAAAAAAATATTTTTTGAATAATTTTTGAGTGTTTTCTATACTTATCAAAACAAAGAAAAAAGATCTCTTGGAAGTTTTTTGCAGCACTTTTTAGAAAAATGGTTGTAACTCAATCTAAACATTTTTTAATTTTTTTCTTTGTTTCCTACAATGAGTTTTATTCGATTTCGCACAACTTTCTAGAACAAAGCTAATTGTATTACCCAAATGCTGACGAGATACAGGCTTGGGATCAAGTGTCCCCGGGGATCAAGTCTCCCCACTCTCCCCTACCTAAAAATGTTTAAAAATGTGAAACTGATGAAAATTCCTCATTTTCTGATGTAATATTACACTTTTTTTGACACAAAATCTGTCAGCATTTCCTGATGAATACTACCATCATTTTTTTTCTGTGTTCCTTCCGGGAAAAAACTAAAATTTTGGCTTTCTCCATCCTTTTTTATACCCATACAAACTTTGACTCTCAACAGCATCCCCCAAACCTTACCCGATTTGTCTCAAAATTGGGACAAAAGCTTACTTTTCCCTAAGAAATTGAGCCAGGTGGTGTCACCTAGAAATTTCACAAATTTCTAAAGTTTCTTGGCTATTTTTATTGATATTTTAAGTGTGTCTTTTAGCCCCCTGATTTTTTAAAGCAATATTGAAGGAAAGCTTATGTCACCATGAACTTTGCAAAGTATTTGAAACGGCCCTAATTATTGATATTGTTCCAATGTTATTTAGCGAAACTACATCATCAGGCCAATACAAAAAAAAAAAACAATCAACTGCGATCAACAAAATTAGTACATCGGTGCTCAAAAAACTGTTGTTCATTTTCAGTCTGTAGTTCCAATTCACCCAGTTTAATTATTGTGAATACATTTAAAAAAATTTATTTTACCATTTTTCTTCAAATGGGAAATGTTTAAACTTTTACCATTTTGTGATACTTTTCAATTACAATATTTTAAAGTTGATTTTTTTTTTTGCTTTGTCTCTCGTTTTTGACCAAGGCCGAGAGACAAATACACATTAATTTACTTATTAATCAACAAAAATAAATATCACTAAAATTGGATCGGAAAAAATCATGATTATTGGTTCACATTTTTTTTTATGAAATATCAACTTTTATCTCTTTAGAATTTCGGGATTATGGTTTTATGTTTCAATATTTAATTTTTTGCCCTCATTTTTCTAACCGTAGAATCAGAAATTTGTTTGAAATTGCATAAATCAAAGTTGGGTAGAGAACCAGGTAGTCGCTGCCCTTTTTAGAAAATTCAATGGAAATTTCAAGATTTCTGAATTTGATATTGTTTTAAAACGTAGGCGATTTGATCTGCAGTTTCCTCTAGGTTTATATAACATAAATATGCTCATTTTGTCTAAAACATTGTGTTTTGAGAAAATACCTTGAAGCTATTTTTTTTACCTTCCTAAGTCCAATTTTTGCCCACTTTAAAAATCAAGAAATGCCATTTAATGTTGGCTTGAAGTTACACAAACATTGAATGAAATATAGAGAATAAATGTTTAAAATTAGATTTGTTTTTGAAGGAAAACAGCAAATGATTTTTTTATTGATGAAAGCTTTCAAAAAGGTTGTTTTGTGATACTAACCGACATTTACTCCAACAGTATTATTAAAGCTTATGTAGTTTTGTTTGGTTATGTGCAGAGCTTTCTCACGGTATTTATAAAATTGGGTAATTTTGGCGCATTGGCCAATTGGTCAACACTTTGGGTTGGGGTTTATGGATCATTTATGTTGGTACTGGTTTACTCCAATATATTAATGTATTGGGGGTTCGGATATTCTGGTAAATAGGGTGTACAGATTGGGTGGTCATTTTTTTTGTGTGAATGTGTTACTTTCTTTGATATTGGTGGGGTATTCGTTCATCAGTTGGGGAGGTAGGTCTTTAGCTGGGGCTATTCGGGGGTCACAGGGGCGTTCGCGTTTTCTGAGTTTCGTTCTTGGATTCCATTCAACCTTCCAGGATGTTAACGCCTTCCATTTTTTATACTTTTTTTTCTGAGTATTGTATTTTATAGTAGCATGTGTTATGAGTGCAAGGTTTTTATTTTTCCTCTTGCTCCTCTATGCAAATATGATTTCACGGTTTTTTTGTGGGAAGGTTTTGTGATTGTTTTTTTATCTGCTATTTGGGACGTTTCTCTGTCTTCCGGATTTGTTCTGTGTTGGGTGTTTTAGAATTTGCATTTGCGTAATATACAGCTCTCTTTGCATTGAGGAAGGTTAAAAGTAAATGTGAATTATTGGAGTTGTTGGTCTGGGGGTGGCGGGCGGGGTCATCAGTGGATTTCTGGCAGTTGTGGGCGACTTGTTGGGTTATCTTGGGGGGGGTGGTTCCTAGGAAGTTGTATGGGGTGTGTGCGATCATGGGGGTATCGATTTGGCCGGCAGGATATTTGTGGGGGGGGGGGGGGGGTCGATTGAAGGCAATCTTGATGTAATAGCGTTGGTTTTTATTGCCGGGCGGTATGGGCAAGGTACGCGTGGATTCTCAAAATCATAAGGCTCTTACGATTTTGTGTTGTTCATTCATCGAAAGCATGTTGTGGGGGGGTGGGTTGTCTGAGTTGATGGGGGGGGGGGGTTTGGTGCGGTAGAGGACGGTTCTTTTTAAAAGGCATTGGTATTAAAAAAAAAAGTGATTAAAATTTTATGTTGTTTTTTTTGTGTTGAAAGATTGAATTTAGCAATTTTTCAACTGTATGCTGGTTTATGTTGGTTTTAGTTAAGATCTATTAAGTGGGTGAAACATGGTTCTTCTACCCTTCATGAAGTCACTTTGGGACCGGATAAACCATTAATAACGTTCTGGGAAAATTGAAATGTACAAAACAGAGGCTCTAATAAAAAGAAAGTGGTAAAACGGTGAATAATTAAATGCATAAACGTATATTTTACTGATCTTGGGTTTTTTTTCTTAAAATTTATTTTCCGAGCAATTCCAGCTCAAATCAGGATTTTTTCTGGTACTTTTGTTATCCTAGGCCTATATAAGCCATTTTTGTGTATATGGAGCCAGTTGCACTCGAAAATGACATTTGAGAAGGGCGTAAGTTATTTAAATATTTTTGAATTTTGTAATTTAAAAATTACTGTATCTCTAGCCGTTGCATCGTATCAAAAAGTGGTCAAAGACAATCTTGTAGGAAATGGAGTACCCACCGTCGAGCAGTTTTTGCCGTCGAGAAATACATTGTAGAATAAACAAAACCTGCTCGACGGCGGGTGCTCCATTGGACGGGCTTTCTGAATAAAAAGAACACTGAAAGAAAAATACACGCCACTTAAATGAGATTTTACGATTTTTTTGTTTGAAAATATAATTGGAAGGTGATGTCATGATTATTTTCGCTTTAAATTTTTGAGGAAATAAGGCTTCATCCATAAATTACGTCACGCTAAAATCAGTCAAAACTTACCCCCCCTCCCCCCCTTTGTCACGCTTTTCCTATACATATAACATGCAATGTCACACTTGCTCAGACCCCCCCCCCTCCCCCCCTAGAGCGTGACATACTTTATGGATGACGCCTAACCAAAACTGTTACAAAAATACTCACGAAAAATGCAGGATGGTATGTCACCCCTAAAAAAAAAAAAACGTTACTTAATCCATCTTTAGGTGGTTGGTGCCTTCTTCACATTTATAAAGTGAATACACTACACAGCGTATAAATAACACTTATTTTTATCAAAATATCTGAGATCAGGCCTAAAAAAAAGTGTATAAATAACACTTAAGTGCTCATAACTTTTGATGGGATTGTCAGATCTTCAATCTTTTGGACGCGTTGGAAAGGTCTTTCAAATGCCTTTCTAACAATATATAGCATGACGGGTTTTCTTACAAAAACCACCCTTTTTACAATCTTCCGAAGTTTAGCTTAAATCGTTTTTTTAGCATAACTTTTGAAGTACTTTTCTAAACTTCATAATATTAACTAGGGTCTTGTGGGACCCCAAGACGGATCGAATGAGACCATTACAGTCTAAATCGGTTCAACCAGTTCGGAGATAATCGAGTGCATATTTTTGGGTGCACGGACTCACATCCAGACTCACGCACAGACATTTGTTCAGAATTTGATTCTGAGTCGATAGGTATACGTGAAGGTGGGTCTAGGAGGTCGAATAAAGAAGTTCAATTTTCAAGTGATTTTATAGCCTTTCCTCATTGAGGTTAGGAAGGCAAAAACAAAAATCATTTTCTAAAACTGTTTTTTTAAGTGATCTAAACATCATAATTTTCAAAAAACGATAAAGGATGGATCTCTCGATGTGATAAATCTGGAATTTCGAGTTCTAAAGGAGTTCAACCGACGCCCCTGTTCCCAAGTCACGGAAGGGCCAATTCCCAAGGCGGATATCTTCGGTATCGATCGCATTCAATCCAATCCGATACGTAAGGGCCGAAGCCAGATAAGGAGGCACACTCGCTCCGGTTCCTACACACTAGGTTGGTCGTCAACGGTCGTGACGCTAGCAAGGAGTTGAACATAATAATTAAAATTGAGTTGATAATCAGCGCCGAGAGTCAGACTGCTGCTGCTGGTGGAAGGTGTAATTGGAAGTAATTGAGGGTAATTATCGTGTGCTCGTGTTATGCACCACCATGTGGACGGCCACGGTTCCTGCTGAGGGCAAAAGGAACTGACTGACTGACTGCAGTCGACGACTCTTGTGATCGTCATACGATGCTCTGAAGAGAGTTAGGTGTTGGCTTCGATGGATCCTGCTGCGGTGAGTTGTTTTTCAATTTTCAGTGGATTATTTCTTTGGACAAGTGGAGTTGTGTGTGTTCAGACAATCATACGGACAAAATGGTATTTAAATTGTATAGCTTAAAAATTATTAAAATTTTCAGAACAAAGTAAATTCATATGAAGTATTTTGTTACCCTTTAATTCGTTCTGATTACCCCACATCGACTTCGCATGTCCTTTGCCTTCTTGAACTACCACATTCGCACAAAAGCCCCCTCGTGGGCCATAAACTTGGCACCGAACTGCAGTCCGTAAACTCCTTAATGAGACCCGCCGAGAATCGCAGGTTCACAGCAAATTTCCATTTGCCACACAGCCACACCTTATCAGAGACAGCACTCCAAAAGACCAATCAAGAAATTTCCTTCCGTAAACTTCCGCCAGATGGCTCGTACTGTCTCGCTCACACTTTACACACGTGGTCCACGTGGCTTGCTCGGTACACGTTGGCTGTAAAAGTGTAATTTCTTATAAAGGCGTTAATTTGCCTTCCCTTTCTTTTCTCACAGAGACTTGCCGCGGTGGCTTTTCTTTGCCGTTGTCATCGTGACAGTTTCAGCAGCAGAAAGGGGTGTGCACAAGTGTGTGTGTGTAGTTTCCTGCATTAATTGATGCATAAATTACAGCATACCCGAGGGCTTTGTGTCATTTGCGAATATGTTGAAAGGTCGGAAGTGCTGTTGACACTAGGGTGATACACTTGGGAAAACATATCTTTCAAAACGGAAATCACAGCAGGTGACATAACCTTGAAAAATGTTTGTTTTGCCCTAGGTTTCACTTCAATTGTTCATAAGTTCATAAAAATTAAAAAAAAAAATCAATAAACTACTAAAATACCAAAATAAATTAACGAAAAGCTGAACCACCCTCTTGGCCATCACTTTGCCAAAGGGCAACCCACATACGCATTACGCCGGGGCATTCTGTCGGGGACTGCCTCTCTCGCTTGGCCATCCCAAAAACCACCCACCCAAAGAGGAAGCTGTCACTCATCTTTGCCATTATCTTCCCCCCAGGGCGTTTCTCCTGGGGGGGTGGCGCGATTGAGTGGGTGTGGTTGGAGGATATAAAATGCATGTGTGAATTCCGTTCGGAGTGATGAAAAAGGGGAGAATTTTCTTTTTTGTGTCTCTCTCTCGCGGTGACTTGGGAAAAGTGATGAAAAGATGCTTAGCGTACGAGTGTGAGTGTGTGAGTGTCACTTTGGCAGAAATTACGGTGCACACACTAATTGCCGACAAAAGAAGTGGTATAATTGATTCATTAAAAATAACTCTGCGCGTCTTGCTGGGTAGTTGGGGGGGGCAAAACAGAACGTGGGAAAAGCATAACGGATACTTAATTTCGAGAGGCGCGTCCTGCATCCCATTAAGGCGCATTAAACGTGTTTCAGTGCAATTTAATTAAAAAATTGTTCAAATAGATGCAGGATCAAATAAAAAAAATTATGACTATAGTTAGTAACTAAATTTACCCAAATTAGAAGTTAAAATCATCTCGAATTAACCAAAACAAAGTTCTTAACAAAAACTCTAAATATCAAGAAACTTCGACGAGTAAATCTGATTTTGTTATCAGAAAATCATGACCATCGGTAATGAGAAAAAAAAACGTCCCTAAAACGTAGGTTAAAAATTGTTATCTATCAGATCTTGTTAAAAAATGCCAAAGATTATGGCAAATAAAAACTCTGGGTATAAAAAATTATTAAATCATTCCATTTTAATTTATTTTAAATTTCAAAAGGGCGTAATATTGAATGTTAAGCCCTTTTGAAATTTAAGTCTTGATTTAAAAAGAATGAAAATATTGTTTTCAAGAAGATCGAAAAATTTCACGTATGTTTCATATTTTAACATTGAAAATCGGACCATTAGTTGCTGAGATATCGACATTAGAAATTAGTGGGTTGTTTGGGTGAGACATCAATTTTCTTGTTTTTAAATCTTTGCATGGTAATATCACAGCAACTAAGGGTCGTATCAACAATGTTCAAAAAAGCAAAATATAGCGAATTTTCTCAGCTTTTCAAAAATATTTTTTTCATAAGTGGGCAAGCATGGGCACTTGTTTTAAAAAATGAATAATTGCGATTATTTTCAAAAAAGTTGACTAAAAATGGGTATAACTTGAAAACGATACGCTTTATCAAAAAATCACTAAAGTACTTATTGATTGCAAATTCAATTTTCCATCAATTGCGACCAATACTCGATATTAAAAAAAAAAATCATTATTGATTCAAAAATTCAAAACCCGGTCAAAGATTTTTTTGCCCCTTTTGGAAATTTCTGAAAAGTTGGCATTTGATGTCCCCTAACACACGTGAGAAAATTAAAAAAAGTGTTTTTTTGCAATTCAAGTTTTAGTGATTAAAAATGAATTTAAAAATCACCAAAATTTTAATTACCGTGTATCTATATTTTTAGTGTAGTCCTTATCCATACCTACAACTTTGCCGAAGACACCAAATCGATCAAAAATTCCATCAAAAGATACAGATTTTTGAATTTTAATAAATATTTTTTGTATGGGTAGCTGCCAAATTTGCATGAAAATTTAGATGGACAAACTAATGATGCAAAATGGCTTCTTTGGGCATACCAAGGCCACCAAAAAAGTTTCAGCCGGATTAAAAAAAAATTAAAATTAAAAATATATCGATTTCGTAGAGAATTGCTCATCTATCTATATATATATAAAATTTCGATGGTTTTGTTCGAACGCGAATCAGTTCAATACGGAGCGTCGGATCCAGGTTGTCTTTGTTGCGTTGGGTTCGTATAAGTTCAAGGAAGGTTCTTACGCCATAAAGAGGCAACTTTGGCCACTCTGGAACCGATTCCGGAAGATCTGCAGATTGTATGGGAAAAGTTACGGAAAATCAAATTTTGATCACAGGAGGCTGAATAAGCAAAAAAGCTTAAAACGTCAACAAACGAAAAAAGGCAGAACGAAGTTTGTCGGGTAAGGCTTGTTTGCTTTATATTTTTTCAAAAGATGAACTAAATTTGTAAGCCGTCATTAAATGTTTACTTATTTATTCAGATTTTTTCATGGCGATTGTCCACGCCCCATACAAAAAAGATTTTTTTTGTATGATCAATTGTCCACGAGGAGGATGGGTGGTTGTGGTCTGAAATTTTCAAAAAGTTTTCCACGTGGTTGATGGATGGTCTCATTTTAAAATATTGTTTTTTCCCAGCCTAATCTGATGAATTTAAACAAATATCTAAATTCCTATCTTTTGAAAATAACCGTGAAGAAATTTTTAATAAAAATTGAAAACGCCCTACATTATCTATATTCAGTAATTTTGGTTTCCAAATTCATTCAAATTATAAACATTGAAAAGCGTAGAAAAAGGTTTTTAGCTGTAAAAAAAAGATCGTTTCAAATATATTGGTAAAATTATTAAATATTTGTGAAGTGTGAATTGAAAAGAAAAAAATGTATCAAATGAATTGGAAAATTGCGCAGAAAATGTTATTAGATATATAGAAGTATTTGTTGAAAGTTGTATGTAGTTAAAAGTTGGAAAGACATTAAAGTACTCTTGAAAATCAAACGAAATGGTTTTACAAAAAGTTTTTTAAATTTTACAATTTTGAGTATTAATGTTTGTTTTATATGCGACCCGCGAAACTTCAGAAAATTGCCAAAATGGTCCGCGAGTTTCAGTTGGCCGAGGGCCACTGCTCTAATACTTAGTCGAATTGATCAAAACAGTACTATTTTATCCTGAAATGTAATTAGCGGTTTGAAAAAGTTAATTTCCATGATTTTTTTTTATTTCAAAATGCTTAGAAAATTTTTGGGTGAAATAATAATATCACTTGGTTCAAACTTTTTGGGGGAAGCCTCATCCAAACAGCCTTTCATTTTATAGTACCAATATTTCAGAAAATAATGATCCTATTTTAAAAGATAAAACTTGTTTCACAGACATTCCAAAAAAGTCATCAATTAATTTTAATTTTTAATTTTAATCAACTCTGAAATTTTAGAGTTGATCCTAACAATTTAAAAATATTTTTTCGGAAAGATCACAAAACTTTACCAATTATAAAATAGAACTGTTAGTTTCAGAGATTTTGGTACAACATCAATTTTCTTGTTTCTTTTTCTTTTATTCGTAGTATTTCAGCAATTAGAGGTCCAATCTTTTTTTAAGGTCCAATCTTTAATGTTTCCTAGACATTTTTATTGTAAATTTTTTCAACTTTTCGAACAAATTATTTCCAGAAACACATTAAAAAAATTACTCAGTGGCCTAATTACTGTCGTTACTTTTCTTTTGCTCACAAGTTGTGGGTTTTGAAAATTAAAAATATGGATTTTGGGAAATAGATTTTTTTGCAAAAAAGGATAATTAGAAAATTGGCAATATTTTCTCTCCGTGTACCATGTTTTGTGTTTTTTAGGTTAAAGAAACAAGCCTTAGACTTTGTTGCGCCCCTTTATTTAGAAACGACTTGAGACGTCTGTTCTGGACGACAATCGGGAGACGAAAAATAACGACAATTGTACAAATGTGTGCTCCTAGACTGATGCAATAATTTTCAAAATTACCATCCGATTAGTCATCAACTTTGCCGAAGACACAAACAAAGTTTAAGCCAATTCTAAAAAATATTAATAAAACCTTTTTAATGTTTTGATGGAGAAGTGCTCCAATGTCGTCAAATAATGGATGATTATAAGTTGTGAGTTCATGTTGGAAACCAATAAAAAATCAGGAAAGTAATTGAGTAATTTTATAATTCAAACGATTGCATCAACGTGACACTTTTGACCCAAATTGGAGCATCGAATTCGAGTGGTAGAAATTACAGTTTTCTCATAATCATAATTGTAGAAACGTTAACATTATTATTACTGATCTGTTTCAAAAATTATGCACTCATTTGAAAAAAATATGTTATTTTATCTAAAGGTCGAAAAAAATTAAAGAAGGATTTTCAAATTAGAGTATTTTTATAGAATAGGGTATTATTTAAACTCATTATACGCACTCATATAAAAACATTACTAAGAAGCTACAGAATCTAACGAGTTAATGGAAAGTCCATCACCAGTCCTCTCAGCTCTAATTTACATTCCAATTCCCACTGATTGATGGTCACCTAATTTAATGAGAAGTCCAACTTCATCTAGTCCATTCATCATGGAACAGACACATCCAACGATCGAGAAAAGGAATAAGCTAATAGGAGTGATTGGAAATAGCTTTCCAAACAAAAGTTTGTGCACTGTTTTTGTTTGCGTACGTTGTCACTGCAAGAGAAGGGAATGAGCCAAACAAAAAATGTAATTCTACTAAAACAACTAGAAGAACAGTGAAAATGCTAGAACTAATTTATGGAAGCAATGGAAAAATCATTTCAGACATTTTTTTTGGCAGTGCATGAGCAAAGTATCGAGAAAAACTTTTTAATTTATTGCAGACCACGCTGATTCTGAGAGTGGCGTGTAGCTTTTTCTCTATTTTTTGTTCCGATTGGCTGGAAAACTTTGAATGAAACACGTATTG
The DNA here is from genome assembly GCF_016801865.2 of Culex pipiens pallens. Taxonomy (NCBI): domain Eukaryota; kingdom Metazoa; phylum Arthropoda; class Insecta; order Diptera; family Culicidae; genus Culex; species Culex pipiens. Next base: position 157,638,691 of record NC_068939.1, on the reverse strand, counting down.
ACTAATAGTGTGGGAGAAAAATAGTCTGGCATGTGAAAGCCACTTTGCAAACTTTTCCAAACTGGTGATTATGTTGGTAATATATTGTACTTGCTTCGAAAAACCACATGCCAAGTTAAGAAGAGGCAGTTCATAATGTGGGATTTTGCAGTGTCAAAAGTTGCCCGGAATGCGTTCAGTCAGTGAACTAATCTTGTTTAAAATGATGTCTTAAAAATGAAACATGTATGTATTTGTAATTTTAAATATAACAAGTGACGCGTGTGGAAGCTCTGTATCGAAAAGTTTTAATTATTGCTTCAATGAGCTATTCATATGACACAAAAGTCTAGCAAAACAATGTCATTTGTCAAGGACATTTAAAAAGATGTTGAAATGATCCATCTACTCCCAAAAACAACCTACACAATGAGTTGCACAAATTGGCCGAATTTTGCACAAAGCCGTGACAAAACACGAGATCGAAAATTGCCTCCATTTTCCCCCGAACAAAAGCAGATGTTTCACTGTGTGTGTGTGCCGTCAACGTCGTCACCAATCGTGACATAATCTCCGACGCACGTCGACAGTGCTGCCAGCTTAAGCTCCCATTGCTCGGCACATGTTTCGGAAAACGGTGCAAGAAAGATTCTGGAGCCGGGGCTTGTATCTGTTTTTCGCTCACACCAGAGTGAACGAAATTGATTGATGAACTTTTGGCACGAAAATATGTCTCAATGTTTAGAGCGAAATTCCGTAGCGAGCACACGTACACGCACACAGCTACTTGTACACCCTGAAGGATCATATTTTATAACAACCACGCACACACACACATACTCTGCAATACAATGGCGATGACGCTCCGAACTTTGTCACAAGAAGGAAGTGTACTAATCTTCCAAGTTTTGATCTCGTTATGCTCTAGTTGGGGGTGGTTTTAGAAGAGAGCAAAAATGGTAAATTTCCTAGAGCTTGGAGCAATTTTGCAATGTTTGGTGCACTGGTTTTGAAGCAGAAGGGATGAGAAGAGAGAGAGATAGAGAGAGTGTGAGGATAGGAACAATCCAAACTTGAACTGCATCATTTTCACCACTATCACCATCACCATTGTTAGAATAACGCATAATTCCTGGAAGGAAGTATTGAAATAGATAAATATAGTTTTCTGGTTTTGTTATGGTGTACTTTTAAAATTGCTGTAGTATTTTTTATGCAAACACGCAGAAAAATAAGGCATAATTGAATCAACAAAACATTTTGTTTATTTGAAAATCAAGATTTTTGTCAAAGCAACTTTTTCAGAACAACAAGAGATTTTTGTGGAATTGAGAAAATCAAGGTTTGTTTCAACGCTAAATCGGCGTTGATTATATTCAACAAAAATTTTAATGAATCAAACCTCGTACAGGCTGATTCTACAAAAAAAAAAAATTCTGCGTAAAGTTATAACAATCCAATGAATAAAACAACAATTCTATACCTGTAAATTAAAAAAAAACTGACCTGATTTTCAATGTATTGATCAAGCTTGGCAAACAAATTCTTCATAAAGCCTTGGTAATGATTAGGGTTAGTGAATTTTCACGATTTCGCGGACTGCGTAAAATTTGTAAAGTTTGTAATTTCCGTGAATAAGAATTGAAAGAATTGAAGAAAGGTAAACATGTTTATTTAAACAAAGCTGTTACAAAATTGAAAACCCCTGAATTTAACTATATTTTCTTTGAAACCTTTCTAATTTCATATTATTTTATTTTCCAAAATCTACATTTTTACATACATCTTATTTTGAAGGCAGAATTATTTAAGAATTTAGAAGATTTTAATTGGTTTTTTTTTTTCTAGATAAATTTCAATCCTTGAATGCCTTTTTAAAATATTTCAAATTTTCCTGAGTGAAATTTTTACGAAATTTGATCAGTAGGATATTGGTCCCAACCACGATAATTGGGTCCTAAAATGAAGCTTAGATTGCTGATATTATTGTTTACAGCGATTAAGCTTATTTTTCTGAGTACAATGACCCTTTGTACGACCACAAAGAGTTTAAAATAGATTTTTAAATCAATTTTGAAAAATTAACCTCGCGGTCCTTCTTGACAGATCTTGATATTTCCGTGAAGTTTGATGTTTCGGAATTATGGTCCTCGTGAAAATTGCAATTTTTGAGCGTGAAAAATCACTTAGCCTGAACTGAAAAAAATGTGAAAATCAATCAATAAACAACCATTAAATTGCCTAAATTTTTTTTATTTGTCTTGAGATTTTGGAGTACTTTTTGCCTTCTTCACCTTACTGAGGAAAGAATATAAAATCACTCGAAAAACGAAATTCATAATTTGACCTCCTAGACCGACCTTCATTATACATATCGACTCAGAATCAAATTCTGAGCAAATGTCTGTGTGTGTGGTGGGATGTTGATAACAAAACATTGCACTGGATTATCTCAGCACTGGCTGAACCGATTTGGACCGTTTTAGTCTCATTCGATCCGTCTTGGGGTCCCATAAGTTGCTTTTGAAAATTATAAAGTTTAATTAAGTATTTCAAAAGTTATGCTAAAAAACGATTTTAACAAAAGTTTGGAAGATTGTAAAAAGGGTGGTTTTTGTAAGAAATCCCGTCATTTTATAAATTTTTATAAAGATATTGATAAAACCTTTCTAACAAGTCCAAAAAATTTAAGATCTGACCAGGGCTGCGGAGTCGGGTCATATTTCAAATGACTCTGACTCCGACTCCGACTCCGGCTTTCTCGGATTAGCCGACTCCGACTCCGGCTCCGGCTTTCAACAAATGGTTGGCTCCGACTCCGACTCCGACTCCGGCCTACCAACTCTAGCCGACTCCGACTCCGACTCCGACTCAGGCTTTCAACAAATGGTTGGCTCCGACTCCGACTCCGACTCCACATATTTTTAAATGTTTCAAAAGTTAGTCAACTATTATTAGTTAATTATTTATAAAACATTGATAAATAGGATTATTTAAATACTCTCCAAGCGTCATGTTTTTCTCAAGAAAAATAAGTTCGAATGACAAAACGGAAAAAAAAAGTTTCTAGGTTACAAGTTTTATACGTTATGGAAACAGAAATCAAAAAATATCTTCAGTTTTGAAGGCATTTTGAGAAAAACAGTTTTGTAAGTAAATTTGGATTAATTTGCTTAACCTCAACTTTGCAAATAATTTATTCAAAGCTAATAAATTTAAATATTAAATTGTTATTTTTGAATGAATAATTAAAAGAAACCTGGCCTTAATGATCCATTGAACATTAAAATTCAATTTGCTATTTTTCAGGCTGACATTTATAAGAAGCACAGTGACAGACACCTTGTTTTTTAAATGACAATTTTAAACGAAACATTTTTTTTGTTTTATTTTAAGCGTACATGGACATCACGCCATGGCTGAAGGAGATTATTATTGCAAATCACCTTTTCAAATATCTGTGACATGGAAAATATTTTACCCTGGAATATTTTGATTTATTTTAATTTTAAAATTAATATACATTAAAAAGGAGGCGCACGATACTTCGTGAATCTTCACCTAAAACGAAGCTTTATGAATGATCTTGCGCCTCCATCAAAATATATGAAAAAACTTAAAATATAATAAAAAAACAAATATCCACAGGTAAAATATTTTTTAGGTAACAAGTATTTCATTTTTTTAAGGTACATTGATTTGCAATGATAATCACCTTCCGTCATATTGGCGTGGGACATACAGTAAGAGCAAATTCTAACCGGTTGATATTATTTTTTTTTATTTTGATATTATTTTGATTTTGCTCAGTATTGGGACTGATTGTTAATTTACCCAAATTGTTTCAATCACCTTGCATTGTTTAATTTACGGGCTTTATCGGTAGTTTTCGGTGAAATTAAACTCACAAATTAGAAGAAAGAAATGAAACTGATAGGTGGATAGATGACTAGTGTCTTAGAAGAAGATTGAAAAGCACGGAAACTAAGTCAGCGAAAGGGCCATATGAGAAAGCGTACGTGTGTGATCGTGGTCAAGGACCGTCCTGGAGTCATTTGGATGACACACAGGGATGATTTGTCTGTGTACACTTACTGAGGTTGCGACTCAGTACTTGTACACAGCCAAATTAGAAGGTTAAAAGACCTGATCACACACGTACGCTTTCTCATATGGCCCTTTCGCTGACTTAGTTTCCGTCCTTTTCAATCTTCTTCTAAGACACTGGTCATCTATCCACCTATCAGTTTCATTTCTTTCTTCTAATTTGTGAGTTAAATTTCACCGAAAACTACCGATAAAGCCCGTAAATTATTTTGATTTTGTTTTTTTTTTTTTATAATATTTGACTACATAACCAATATTTTTTATTATTTTTTAAAATTATGATACTACATACTTGGGTAAGAGGTTATCATTTAGTGATTATAGTGAAATAACGCAATTAGAGCTTTCCAATCACAATAAAAAGCTTCAAAAACATAATGGCCTCTGATAAATCTCTAAAAAAAATGGCGACGCATTGCATGCGACGTAAAAGACAATTAAAAACATAAGAAGTTTTGTAAATTAAGCTGTTATTTAGGAAATACTGAACAATAAAAAAAACTATTTTTTTTGTTGAATTTAAGATAACTCCGACTCCGACTCCGACTCCGGGTTATCAGAAATCTTCGGCTCTGACTCCGACTCCGACTCCAGCTTTTAAAATTTAGCCGACTCCAGCTCCGACTCCGACTCCACAGCCCTGGATCTGACAACCCTATCAAAAGTTATAAGCACATAAATGCCCTGAATTATGAAGATCTGACTACCCAATATGATGGTATGAATAATGAATCAAGTTGATAGAACACTGAAAGGTTCGCCCTTTTGTATCTATTTTGGATAGCATTACCCTCTAAATGTGAGGAAGGCACCAACCACCTAAGTAAGGGTGGATTAACCCTCTACTGCCCAAATTTTTTTTCGATTTTTTTTATTTTTCCTCTGTTCATGAGGTCATTTTGAGCAACCTTTATTCTACGAAAAACTTTACTTCTGTTGTTTTAGGTTTTTCTTGTTTTATTTTTAGTATTTTAATTTGAATTATTCTTGTTTATTTTATCTTTGTTTTTGGTAGTATTTGCTCTATTCTACTACCTCCTATCATTACATTTTGCCTAACTAATTTTTTCATGTTTCTATAGTCACTGCTATAAAATGGCACCATTATCATTTAAATTGTAAAAAAATGCGTAGTGGCATAGTCTAGGACACTAGAAAAATTACTGCATACTTCTTTTTAGTTAAAACCTGGGTGATGAACAGAGAGAATGCGTAACGTGATTTTTGAATGATCCCACTTTGTTTACATCTGCAAAGTGGGATACTGTTCAAGCACAAGCATGACTTTTTTCTTACTGGTAAATGAGCTGTTTTATAATCAGTTGTATGTGATTTATTTTCTCTAGTTTTTTTAGTGCATGGACAAAGTTTCATCCAAATAAAAAAAATTAAAATCTCAAAAAAAATATGCGAAATTTTAAAGAACTACTCAAAAGAGTTTTAAAGTAATTGAGAAAACATTGATTTTTTTTTTTAGTTTAGGAAAACTATTTTCAAGTCATAGATATAATAGAACAACTTACAAAGAAAGTGCAGTCTTTAATGTGGTCCTGAAAAATTGCACGGAGTTTTTCAGGTTTTTATTGAATATCTCAGGATTAAAATCGATTTTTGGATACCGTAAAACGGGGTGACTTTGATAGCCGGGGTGACTTTGATAGGTTTGCGATTTTTCCGCAAAATGAAGAGTACAATTAAAATACATACGGTATTGTTTAGAATCATACTGACCGCGGTAGAGAAGTGTTCAAAGTACCTCAAGAAGAAGTTTTCATCAAATTTTGAGTAGTTTAAATAGTTAGTTAACTAAAATTTAAAAAATGTTGATGAAAGTCATTATTTTAAACTTCTCAAAGTGTCATGATTTTCTCAATGAACATGATTTCGAATCGGAAAACGGAATGCATTTTCGGATTCTTTGGACAATTTTCCACTAGGAGAAGGTTAAAAAAGTTTGTAAATAATAAATAATGTGTGTTTTTGAAACACAATTTAAAAAAAATCAAATTTATAGGCAATTTCAGTTGAACAAATTTCATGTAAAATGTGAAAACTTGTGATTCGTGCATTGAATTCAGTATAAAATGCAATATAAATCGATAATTTTATAAACAAAACTAGTTTTAACAAATTTCAGCCAAATTCCGACTTTTTAACAGTTTTACCTAAAATTTATATGTATTTTGTTAAAAAGCATATAAACTTAGTTAACTAAACATTAAAATTGATTTTTTTTCCTAAAAACTTTATCAACTACTTTAGTGATGATATATTTAATGTACAAATAAAATTTGAACATCTTAAATATGATTTTAGCAAGAAAAACTATTTCTATCAAAGTCACCCCGGAATTTAAACTATGAATTTTTAACGTAACTATTTTTCTAAACACTATTGAAAAAACTTTTTTCCAAAATAGTGCATGGACTTTGTGTGGCCTACCCCAGTACATGTTTTAAAAATAATGATCTTGAGAATTACCCCAAGTAACATTTTTTTCCAGGAGTTCTACAAGAACTCTTCAAGATAGCTACAGCATAGCAGTTTGGACCGCGGTAGGATAAAACTCTCTTCAAGTACTCTTCAAAACTTCTTCAGGAGTTTGGAAGAGTACTTGAAGAGAGTTTTATCCTACCGCGGTCCAAACTGCTATGCTGTAGCTATCTTGAAGAGCTCTTGTAGAACTCCTGGAAAAAAATGTTACTTGGGACCTTACCTGTTGGAAAATATTCCAAAATCAAATTGAAATCCTATCAAAGTCACCCTGGTTTACGGTATCTGTGAAGATCAAAAGGTGAGGCATCTCAATTTGGCCCAAAATGCACGTGCGACCAGATAGCATAATGATGACAACGATGATTTGCGGTTTGATGAAGACATTGTTTGCATATTTTTGCTTTCGAAGCAAGTTTCCCAAGAATGATGTTTTTTTTTTTTAAAGAAAATTACTTTCTTTGCAATAGGTCATTTTGCATCATTGATTTGTTCCGCAAAAAAGGGTACGTTGGTAGGATTTCAAGATCTCAAGATTTGTATATTACAAAAACAATTCTAGTCAGAATCAATGAAAGCAGAAATTTTGCTCTGCAATAGTTGTAAAATTATTTTAGCTTTTTGTTGTATTTTTGCTCTTGTTTACTTTTGTTATGAAACTGTGGCGACTGATACAATGTTTTCTCAAATAATGGCCGATAAAAAACGATCATATTGAGAGAATGTTAGTATTTTAAGTTAATTAAATCAAAATAGAAAATAAAATACCTTGTCAAATAGTGCAATGTTAAGGATAAACTGTTCACATTACAGAAATCCCCTATTAAACAACTTGATACTACGCTTTACACAGGAAGTTGGACAACATTGTTGCTCTCCTGTAATGCCAAAGATTCAAAGTTCCCAAATGGCGGATCCCCGTGACATATGTGTGCAGAAGAGGGCGCTCCCGTCTAGTGCATTCATCTTGTTCTGCGATGCGAGTGAAAAGTTTGCCAGCGCGGAAACTTTGTCAGCGTAACTTGACATGGGCTGAGCATTAGACAAAAACGCACACATACCGACTCACGCGCCACACAATAGCTGCGGGTGAACTGTAGAGAGTATGTTGCAGACACGGTGATGCATTGCACTGTTGTGTGTGTGTATTTAGTTGGTGTGAAGACGGGCACACACACACCCTCACTCTAACATACTTTGTTTGCGTTTGTTAAATCGTCTTAGCAAAAGTTGGTGTGGCGTGAAATTGCACCTTAACCGGTGTGTGACTCTTCAAGAGAGTGTGTGTGCGCTGAAGATGCTGATGGCTAAAGATGATAGTGATGATGTGCTCTACTTGGCTGCGTGTGTGTGTGTGTGTGTGTGTGTGTGTGTCCGTGCGCAAGTGCAAGTGTGCCATAATGGGCTTTGTGTGATAAACGTACGGATTATGTAGTAAATCGTCTTTTGCTGAAAGGGGGTGGAGGAGGAAGTTGCTCAACGGGGCCTATTTTATACTGCATCGTGCCTGCCAGCCGGAAGATGATGATACTGGGTTGATAGTGAGCAGCGAGCAGTTTATGGAATGCAGTTTTGCTGAGTGTCTCTGCATTGAAGGTCAAGTAGTTGTGGCTGCACGCGATTTTTGAAATCATTACTTTACATTGTAAGAAATCATAAGAAGTAATCCAGTTACGTGTAAAAGGCCAGGGTGTAAAATAAATATTGTATTATTTTATGCAAATATATGTGATTTTACATCCTGAAATATGTAGCCAATCAGTATGGGAAACCTACTTGACCGAAATGTCAAGCTCATAAATGCGTTTATCCTTACAGCTTTTCATTGGTCTGATGGCCGAGTGGGCTAAGGCACCAGTCCTTACTGTTGGTGCTGGATTTGAATCCCGTCGGTTGCAACTTTTTTTTTTGTGTTTGCAAAAATTGTACGTGCAGTGTGTAATATTAAGTGTTTATTTTGACGAAGGTGATGTGCAT